>NC_084793.1:62267834-62936584 GCF_963169125.1 Humulus lupulus
ATGATGGTATTATGCCATGTGAACATGAAATAAATGACGTAAGACTGTCGGAATTAATATTGGCGCACAGGACGCGGCTCAGCCACTGGTAGTTGAGGACAACTTAATATTCACTGAGCTTAGTTTAAGCGGACCGGAGTCAGTGGGATAAATAGGGGGTGCGACCTAAGGGCGTCGACCCTTGATATTGTATGATATGTTAATTACATGGATGGTAGATTGTTGATTGATATCATTGATTATATGAGTGATGTGATCTGTTGAGTATTTGATTAATGGGTTATGAATTTTTTGGTTACTATTATTGGTTATATTCTGTGTATTGGTTTTTTTGCTGGGCCTTGGCTCAAGGGTGCTACGTGGTGCAGGTAAAGGCAAGGGTAAGCTGAACCAACCCTGACTTGGAGAGCTCTAGAGGTGGAATGTACATAGTCAGCTGTTCGGCCACCACGGCCGAGGGTTGGACAGGGACAAAAAGACCATAAATGCCTATTTTGCCCTCAGAGTGGATAATAGTTGTATATAACCCTGAATTTTTGTAAATTGTCCTTTAAACTCTATTTCTTTCGGGATCCCGTGTATGAAATGTTTATTTAAATGAAGTTTATCTTTTATGCTCAAAATCTTTTAACCCTAGATCAATAATGGTTTTAGTGACACGTTTTCAACTAAATGACTTGATTAGAAAGTCTTGCACCTTTTTAAACACACAGTGTAACGGTCTTGGCTACACAGGGCGTTACATAGGTCTCTCACTCTCACTCTAGCTCTCGACTCACTCCCTCTCTCTTTGATGCTTGGAGATTTTTGAAGAAACTTGAGGATCCTAGGCTAAGGAAGTGAAGAATTGGAAGCTTGCTGTGCTTGGAAGTGGCTCAGGGTCGAATTTAGTATAGAGGTAAGCTTCTAAACTTAATCTAAGGTTGCATGAGAGTTAAACTCTATGTTTGATTTTGAGTATTGATGAGTGTATGAATTTGCTTAAGGATTTGTTGTGATGTTTAGGCTATAAGGATAAGAATTCTAGGCTTAATTTTTGAGTTTGGCTTATGATTGGGGTATGAATTCAGGGTTTAGGCTCGAGGAGAAACGTAGAAAATAGCTAGAATTTCTGGGTTTGTGGGCTCGGGCCGCGACCCTGTTCTTCAGGCGCCGCAACCTGTGTGCTCGAAGAGGCTGGAGAAGCCTTTGATTCACTTAGGCGCCGCAACCCTTGAGGAGCATGTCGCAACCCGTGTCCTCTAGCAGGGAGGGCCTTGCCTCTAACCAAGTAGCGGGCCACAGCCCTAAAGGGCATGCCGCGACCCTAATGGAAAGAAAGGGGAAAAAGGAAGTTTTAGCTCGGGAACATGAATGTTAAGGCCCGGGAAGGATCCTACTACCCAGATTAGTAGAATCGAAGGTCCCTGAGGCTAGATTAATATTTTTAAGTTATTTATTGGTTTAAGGTTTTATGGATGGTTGTTATGACTGTGTTGTGACTAGGTTTTCAACAAGGCTCGGGTTAGAGGACTGTGCTCGGGATCACGGTACTCGGATAGCTCGGGACACAGGTAAGAAAATTGTTGTACCCGTAGAGCAGAGGAGGACCCTATTGTTTGTATTTTAGGGCGCAACTCTATTGTTTATGCTTAATATATTTGTCATTATTATGCTATGATATGCATGTTTGTGAGTGAACGACAAAGGTCGGGAACAACGAAGGACGAGAACGACAAGTAGCCGGGTACGGCAAGGGACCGGGATCGGTGTTGAGCACGCTGAGTGCAGGCTGTTAGGGCGAGACCCTCCTAGGGTGCTGTATCCACCCTCTCGGTGAAGATCGTGAACCCAAGGCTTGGTAAAGCGTCTGGGACGAAGTAGGTCTCTATGTGTTTAGCCCGTTGGCAGTTTGTTAAATACTATGGATTATTATGTATATGTTTTCTGTTGAGTTTTCTTGCTGGGCTTCAGCTCATGGGTGCTATGTGGTGCAGGTAAGGGCAAAGGGAAGGTTGACCAACCATGAGTACGGATAGTGTGGAGCGACTGATACATGTTCGGCCTACCTGGCTGCCACTTCCAGGGTTATTTTGGGAAAATGTACTGTAATGGTTATTTTGTCGCCTAGGTTGACCGTGTGTATATTTTGAGTTGTAATACAATTTTCTAAACATTATTTTTGGGATCCCAACTGTATAACTTTCTATAATTTCAATGAATGTCCAAATTTTATAATTATTTTTGTTAAACTAGTTTTATTTCACTTTAGTCACACTTTTAACCTAAAACCTTGATTAACGAGATGATGACACATTCTTAACTCACATGGTAACGACTCTAAGGAAGTAGGCGTTATAGGAATGAAATGATAGGCATTATAACTTTGAGGAACTGAAAATATTGTAAATATGATAGTTTCCTTTAGCGTTTAAATCAAAATAGAAACACAACATTTCTCTCCAAAGATCTAGAAAAGAAAACAACGTATGAACAACAAACAAATATTTACAAAAGTCCAAATCAATCCTAACTATCATTATCCACTTGCTTTGCCAAAGCTTGTGGAGGAGGCACGTTAGTGTAACTTTCAAGAGCAGCATTGACAGTTGGAGTCTGATGCCACACAACTTAAGTTTCTGACACTTGGATCTTGCCCACAGCAGGATCAATAGCATCCTTCAGCACATACGACTCTGGTACATCATTCAATCCACCTTGGAATGGTGCACCACTAGCATTGTATAACAACCCAGCAGGATCCCTAGCTTCTCTCAATGCTTGAATATGCTCGATGGGGTAACAGATCTCTAGATCACCGGTCTTCTCTATATAAACGTCTGCACTGTATTGACCTATCATTAATCCATGATCATCGCAGTTCCCTTGAAGCAAATCCTTCTTGTCTTGTAAGCATTGACCATCACATTAGATTAAAAAATCCATGTAGTAGTTTATGTCAGTTCGACCCAAGATGCTCATCTTTTGCTCAGCACGATATCTATCTGCTATTCGAGCTTTAGTGCATTCCAGCTAACTAATTTCTAGTTTCTGCATAACCAACCAGAGCATGGGTGAAGATAGCTCATAACATATTTGAGAGACTAATGACTAAGGATAAATACTTACCTTTTACAAATTTTGGATTGCCATGTTAAGTTGTGCTTTTTCGTTGTTCAAATGAGTTAACTTTGCTGCATGATCAGAGCGAAGCTGGTTAACTTCTTTTTGAGATTTCTCTAACTCAGCTAGTGTGGTTTGGTAACTTTTTTCTTTGCCCTCAAGCGTTGTTTTAGCTAACCTGGCTTTTGATTCCAGCGTTTTCACTTCTTTTTGAAGAATTGATTTGGCTGAGAGTAAATTGATGCACAATTGTTCCTTTTTCACAAGCTTCATGAAGATCTTGCACACAATCTTATGAGCCTATTTCATTTTCTCAGTCTGCACTATGCACTTGTCACTTGATGTGAATGGCAGAAAGTTCCTCATGTTTCTTCTACCAATCGCCGTTAGCCATTAATCTAGCCTTTAGTTCTTGGAATTTCCCTTTGAGCTCAGTACAAACACTCTGAGTTGTTTGCATAGATTGAATCATCTCCTTGACTTGCTTCAATTTGCTTTGCGTCTCAAATAAAGATGCACTGCTTTTGCTGACGCGGTCCAACATGGTTTTGAGAGCAGACCTATGTAGAGCAATGTCCATCTCGTATCAGCATTGAAGAATGTTAAAATCCTCATTAGTATGCGCTTTATGCTGTTCCTGATAGAATTTAGGATGTAAAATTGATAAATTAAATATAATAAATGAATTTGAATGGTCTGTGAAACACGGATAATCCCTTACACTATTACAATTAAACAAATTCTTACCATGGATAAGTACATTTCCAACTTCTTGGCAACAAAGGCAGGGGACATAGAACTCCCCATTTGAAGTGCAGACGTTACGGCGTGTACCAAAGGTAGCTTCAAAATTTTCTTTTCATCAAAAGAGCTACAAGATGGAATTTCTCGCACCCCTGCAGGTGAGATATAAGTATGAACATGTCTAGTTTGTTCATTGCCCATGCCAATTAGGTTGATAATTGCATCAACTTCACTTTGTGCAGCTAATGCGCTGGGGGTAGAAAAGGGAAATGAACATCTGCATGAGCAGGGACAGTGACAGGAGCAGTGTTCGCAACAACTGACGAAGCAATAATTGTGGAAGTACAACTGTAGAAGCAGTAACTGGTACTGTGGCATGAGCGATATCTTCAGATGGTTGGGCAGTAGACACCAAAGGAAGCAGTGGCTCACTAATATTTGTGATAACATTAGAGGGAACGTAAAGAACAGGGAAATCTTGCGAAAGTTGCAAGTATTGAAAATCCTCTGCATTCAAAATTTTGGGACTGTCACTTGTGGCAAGTACATGAAAATTTGGGGTATTAAGGAGAACAGAGCGCAAGTGATGCTCGAGAGCCTCAGAGGGGTGGAATCCTCTGTTGAAGCAGATATAGTAGGATGATGACAACTAGCAAATATAGTAAGAGTGGTGGAAATATCTGGAGTGTGAACACCACTAGTAGTAGAAACTATGACAAAATTTGATGGAGGAATGCAGCTTAGATCCGGTAAAGAGGGAGGAACGAAATTTGAGGAGGAGGGATGAAGAGAACTTGACCCAGTAAATCAGACTGTGATGCTTCGAGCTCTAGTAAGCATGTTTTGAAACTTGGGACTAATCATCCTCTCTTGGTTAGAATGGTGGAGGAGAGATGCCAGATGAGGAAGCTTAGAGGAAGGAGAGCTGCTAAGATTATGAGGTAAGGAACCAGTGGAGGAAGCTAAATGAGACATCCCATCCTTGTTTTCAAAGATGGAAGGAAGCTTGACACGCTTGGAAGATGGAGGGAATTTAGACAACTCACTAGGCAAAGATGATTGGGAAGGTCATTTGCTTTTGCTTGACTTGGAAAAAGAATCCTTAACACTTTTACCCTTATTATCAAGAGTTTTTCTCTTAGAATGACGGGTGATTTGGGGTAGGGCTACCACAAATTTTGCTACAACAGGATGAGCAGCAACACTTGATATGACCACGATAGAAGGATCAATACTAGAAGGACTGATTACCAGGGTAGTAAGGGGTTTGACAGATGACGAAGGATTAGAATGGTCATTCAATGGGTGAGACAAAGAAGGGGAGTGTGTATGTTGCATAGGATCGACGTTAGGATCACCCTTAGAGTCAGAGCCCGCCTCTTGAACACTAGTAGTCTGTGTAGAATTGGTTGAGACTAAGCGCTATAGTGTAGAAAGTTAATCTAGAGGAAATGGAACATTGTGAACGAAATTAGGGTCTTCGATATAGGACGAAACACACACCTTATACTTTTTTGAAGTATTGTTGTTCCGACTGTTTGTCACAGTTAGCAAGAAGGAAAGTTATGGGCAATTGATTAATTATGAATTAATTAATTATTTAACCACATAGTTTTATTTTAAAAAAACTACAAGTTAAAATAAATGGGGTTTATACATTTTTGGACCATGTGTTTTATCCCATTACCTGTTTGGACCGTGTGTTTTGACAAATTATTTTTTGGACCCTATGTTTTGTAAAATGGTTCAAATAGAACCCTAAACCCAATTTTGGTCAAAGTTTTATCAACTGAGATCACAAATAATTCACCAAACTAATAATTCAAATAAAAAATAAAATCATTCTCCTTAAAAATTGTGTTATATTCAATTTTTTCTTTATCAAAATTGAGTTTAGGGGTCTATTAGAACCATTTTACAAAATATAGGGTCCAAAAATGAATTTTTTAAAACACAGGGTCCAAACAGGTAATTAGAAAAAACACAGGGTCCAAAAAGGTATAAACCCAAATAAATATTAATCTTGTTTGGATTAATATTTAAAGAGAGATTAATAATTATCTTATTCAGAATAAGATGTTTATTTATTTAAAACTGATATTTTAAGAAAAAGTTAATTTTGAATTAACTGATATTTATTTTGGGATAAATATATTATCTTAAATATTAATTAAATAAATAAATGAGAAAATTAGGGACAACCCTAATGGTGCGGTCGACACATTCACTATACAGTGAGTGTGGCGCCACACAGAGGGATTTCCTATCCTTGGGATTTGAATTTCGAATTTAAAATAATTTATTTCATTTAATTATTCTTTTTTAAATATGATTTAAAATAAATAATTAAATAAGGTTATAACTGATCAGTTTAATTTTAATAAAATAAATATTAATTAAATTAGTTAATTATATTTATAAATTTGAAAAGAAGCGATACTTTTTCGGAGAAGTTAATTGTTTTTCATAGACTGTTAGACTCTCTCTCTGAAACAGAAGCGACAATTTTCCTAAGCCTGAAAACTATTCAATTCCTCTTCTCTCTATCAAACATTTCTAGATCTCATGTGTTGAGTACATCTAGAGAGTCATAAATCAAGCTTTTGAATCCTATGTGCCCACACACGTCCTTGTATGTTTGAGGAGTGGTTTGGAAGATCAAGGTGTGAGCTTTCAGAACTTGGATAGGAAGATCATTGATTTTATACAAAAAGATTCGAGGACACTTGATAGGCTACAAGATGTAATCTCTAATCTGGTTGCATGTGATTTAATATATATATATATATGTGTGTGTGTATGATCTTGGCTGGTATTACTAATTATTAAAAAAAGCCCATTCCCCGCTGCGTATCTTTGATTCACTCTTTTAATACCAACAATTGGTACTGGAGCAGTCTACATATACATATATATTAAATGTTGTTCTGGTTTCTTGCATTTGTTATATGTATGTTGATATGTATATTGAGTGGATGGATATTTTTTTTTTGAATGTATGGTTGAATGATGGATCGTTAATTATATGGTACTATTTTGTTAGGAATTTGAATTTCTAGATCTTGTATAAGCCATAAAGGGCATAGGATTTTTGTAAATTTTAATTTTGAAATTAAGATTTGAAAATTCTATACACAAAGAAAAGAATGACCCAAGTCACCAGCCACCAAGGCAGCGACCCGAGCCCTTAGGTCCAAGCCCCGCGGCTGCATTACCTGTGCGCATGCGAGCCTAGAGGCTCCCACCTCTTGCGCGCCTAAGCCCCAAGCTCCCTGCCACCTTGCGCAAACTCGCTCGAGCCATCCCTGTCACTAGCTCGCCATCTCGCGAGCCCAGGCAGCCACCTACTGTGTGCGCCAGTCCTGCTCGAGCCCCTGTCATGCGCTCCTCTGCCCCATGCTGCAGCCACCTAGTTGTGAGCCATGTCGAGCCCTATTGGCTCTCATGGTGCCGCCAACCGTAGTGGTTTAGGGCACCAATCTTGGTGCTCAAATCTAGATTCTATTTTTGTGTAATTAATCTTTTATTTAATCAATTTTTAAATTGTTTGAATTTAAAAGATTAATTATCTTATTTTATTTTTGTTAGAAAAATAAAATATCTTTTAGTTGGTTAAGATTTTATCTTAAGTTTAAATAATTATTTGAATTTGATTATTTAATTATTTAAATTCAACTAAATTAAAAAAGATGACAAAATGATTATTTAATTAAAAGTTAGTTTTAATTAAGTAAATTAATTGAAAAGTTATTTTTTAATTAATTAGTTGGGCCTAACAAATTCCTAAATATTACCAAGAAATCCTAAAAGAGAGGAGAAACATTCTTGGAGTCTTGAAAACAAGTCAAAGGCTATTTTGAAATTTTATTTCTATTTTTTCAAAGGTTGTAAATTTAGAAATACCCAATAGTATTCAGTTCTTCATTATTTAATTATTTATGAATAAATAGCATTTTTCCCCCAAACTATGACCGCTGTATGATCGTGCCCCTTGAATGATTTACGATGTTAAAAATTCCCCCCGTACTATGCATGTTACTGAAATATGAGACTTCTGTTAGATTTCGTCCTATGTGGCTAACAGATTGATGATGTAGCATTTTGTTTGTTTATGTGGCAGTGTCATGTGTAGAATAATTATTAATTTTGCCCCATGAATTTTGACCACTACCAAATAATACTCATTTTATAAAAAAAATAATTTTTTCTTAGAAATAATAATTAAATCATTACAAAATTAAAAATTTAATTATCAACAAATAACTCTTTTTCACTTTTTCTTTTACAATATTAATTAAAACTATTTTTGAATGAACATTTAAAATAAATACTACAACAAATAAAAAACTTTTAATTAATGAGGAGGACGAATGACTTAAATAAATAAATAAAACTTTTAATTTAATAGGATGAGGAGAAAGGGGAAAAAATTTGTTTTAGGATTTATTTTTAATATTTATTTTAAGATTTTAATTTATATTGTAAAAGAAAAGAAAAAGTAAAAAAAGTTATTTGTTATTAATTAGATTTTTAATTTTTGAGTATTTGAAATTTTATTTAATTAATTTGAAACTTTTAGTATTGTTTATTTTATTAATCTTTTAAAATGATTTTTTTTAAAATTTTTAGGGATTTAATTATTACTTTTAAAAAGAAAAAAATTAAATTAATTTTAATAAAAGGGTACAATTTGGTAGTAGTCAAAGTTTGGGGGACGAAATTGCTAATTATTCTACACATGACACTGCCACATTAACAAACAAAATACTACATCATCAATCTGTTAGCCACCTAGGACGAAATCTAACAAAAGTCTCATATTTCAGTAACGTGCATAGTTCGTGGGGAATTTTTAACATTGCGAATCATTCATGGGTACGATCATACAATGGTCATAGTTCAGGGGGAAAATGTTATTTACTCTTTATTTATTTATTTTAATAAATATTAATTAATGTTTGATTAATAATATGATTATGCATTAGTTAATTACATGCCATTCATAAAACCCCACACAGTTTTCATTAATTATGCATCTTTTAGAAACATGATTATTTAGGATTGTCCTAATTGATTATGTGAATTGTTTTGGAGAAATCAATTGCATGTGAACTACTAAGTATTAAATTAGTTTAAACTTGGTAACTGGCACCATAATAAAAGCAATAATTTTTTTAGGCCTTTAAGATAACCAACTTTATTTAAAAAAATGTTTTAGTAAAGTTAAATTAATGTAATGGATAATTATCTAGATCACATTAACTGTAGAAACAAGTTTTTTATAATTAAATGTATTTTGAATTAATTACATTCATAGGTTATTAATAAACTAGTAATTAATTTTGAATTAATTGATTGTTTAATAAAACACATTATTTCTAAAATAGTAAGTGGGAGAAGGTAAATATCTCAATGTGACCTATGGTCTCCATTATTAGTACAACACCGTGAGATATAAATAGGGCCTCGAGACGACTTTGTTTCCGTCCCCCTAAGGAAAGTTTCTAGACATATTAATACCAAGTTTGGCTTCTTACGAAGATAGGAAGGAGTGGTGTATTTTAGGCTTGACCGACCCTAAGGTGACACTCTCTAAGTTAAGTCATGAATTCAGAAATAATGAGTTACACTTACAAGGATGCAATTAAGCTTTTGTAGTGGATAATTGTATCTTGACCAAACCAACGGTAATTTACTTTTTAAAAGAGAAAATAAAGAGTTATTTTGAGTTTTAAATTATAAAGATAAGATTGTCTTATGAGTTATCTGAATTTAACTTGATCGACCCTAAAGCGACACTTTATTTGTTGGGTAGTTTTATGGTGGAAAAATAAATGTTTATTTATGTGTTTTAATTGTTGCATTCATGCATCATATTTACTTTCCAAATAATTGATATTTTATCAAATAGTAATATTATTATATTTTATTTCTTTCAGTAATGTCAAACGGTGGCAATCCTATAACTGTGTTACTTTCACTTGAAAAACTTAATGGTGATAATTTTATAAGATGGAAATCAAACCTGAATCTTATGTTAATTTGTGAGAACTATAAATTTGTCCTAACTGAGGAATGTCCCGAAGAGCCCGCTGCCACTGCCACAAAGAATGTTCGGGACAAGTATGATGCCTGCATTCAATCCAACAACAAGACAAAGTGTTACATGTTTGTGAGCATGAATGATGTTATGAGAACAAAGCATGAACCCATGGAAACTGCGTTTGAGATAATGGATTCTCTGCAAGCCATGTTTGGACAACAATATGATCAAAGTATACATAAGGCTATTAGAACCTACATGACTACTAAGATGAAGAAATGTGTTTCTGTACGTGAACATGTCTTGAGCATGATTAACATGGTGCATGAAGCAGAAATACATGGGGCCATCATTGATGAGCGTACACAAGTAAGAATCATACTTGAATCGCTCACTCCTGCCTTTTCTGCGTTCACCACCAACTATATTATGAATAAGTTGGAATTTAACATGACCCAATTGTTGAATGAACAACATAAATTTTAATCTCTTAAACAAATACATTACAAAAGAGACTGAGGAAAATGTGTTAGAGGAGAAAACTTCAAACTTTGAGGATAAATCCAAGAGGAGGAAGAAGAGCAATGATAAGGACAAAGGAAAAATAAAGAAGGCACCAAAAGCCAAGGGGAACAAGAATGACAATAATTGCAGGAAGAAAAAAACAAAAGGAAAATGTTTCCATTGTGGAATTGAAGGTCACTGGAAGAGAAACTGTAAAAAGTATCTCTCGGAGCTGAAAAAGAAAGGTAAACTTGATTTACTTGTACTTGAAGCTTGTGTAGTGGAAGACGATATGTCATCTTGGGTTTTAGATTCAGGAGCCACTAACCATGTTTGTTATTCTATGCAGATACTTGAGTCATCTAGGGAGCTGGCTGGTGGCGAGGTGACCATGTGAGTTGGAAGTGGAGCGCTCGTTTCAGCTAGAGCAAAATGAACAGTTCATTTATATTTTAGGAACAATTATCTTGTTTTGAACAATATTTATTTTATTCCGGGATTTTCTATAAATTTAGTTTCTTTATCTATGTTGCATGAACAATCTTTTAAATTTTCTTTTAATAATAAAGCGATTATTATTTTGAAGAATGGTTTCAATATTTGTCAAGCAGAACGTACAAACAGACTGTATATGCTCAAACCTAATGAACGAACACTTAATAACTCAGAATTATTCAATGTAGCGAAACTGCAAGGAAAAAAAAGACAAAAGTTTCAAATAAAGATGAAAAATATCTTTGGCATCTTAGAGTTGTTCATGTAGGTTTAGACATGATAAATCGGTTAACAAAAGATGAACCATTGAGAGAACTAAGAGTTGGAACTCTTCCAGTTTGTGAATCTTGTCTAGAAGGCAAAATGACCAAACATCTTTTCTTAGCGAAAGATAATGGAGCTAAAGAACCTTTGGAACTTGTACACAGCGATGTCTGTGGTCCAATAAATGTACAAGCAAGAGGTGGGTATGAGTACTTCGTCATTTTTATTGACGATTACTCATGATATGGTCATACTTACTTAATGCTTAGGAAATCTGAAACCTTTGTTAAGTTTCAAGAATTCAAAGGCGAGGCTGAGAAGCAATTAGGTAAGACTCTTCAGACACTTCGATCTGATAGAGGTGGAGAATATTTGGATTTGGAATTCAAAGATTTCTTGCTAGAGCATGGTATTCTATCCCAACTCACAACACCAGGAACGCCATAGCAAAATGGTGTTTCTGAAAGAAGAAACAAGACTTTGTTAGACATGGTCAGGTTTATGTTAAGATGCTCTTCACTTCCTCTCTCATTCTGGGGATATGCACTTCAAATGACGACTTACATACATTTTGAATGTAGTCCCATCTAATGCCATAAGCAAAATGCCACTGGAACTGTTGAATGGAAACAAACCTAGTTTGCACTATTTATGCATTTGGGGCTGTCCTGCTCATGTTCTTAGACCTAAATCAGGGAAACTTGATTCAAGGTCTGAAGTGTGCATTTTTGTGGGCTGCCCTCCAAAAACAAGAGGCAATTACTTCTATAGTCCTACGGACCAAAAGGTATTTGTTTCAACAAATGCGACCTTCCTTGAACACGACTATATGAATAATTATGAACCTCAAAGCAAATTAATTTTGGAGTAACTCACAAGTGATAAGATTCCATCACTTTCATCATCATCATTAAATGATACATGACAAACTGAGGAAACTACTATTCTAGGAAAAGAAACCCCAGTGCAACGTTGTAGTGGGAGAATTGTGAGACAACCTGTTCGTTATGAACATGAGGCATATGTCCTTGTTTTTGATACATACAAGGATGATCCATTAACCTCAAAGAGGCAATGGATGATTCTGAAAAGAAGAAATGGCAAGAAGCCATGAACCAAGAAATAAAATCTATGTATTCCAATTCTGTCTGGGAACTTGTAGATCCACCTAAAGATGTCAAACCCATTAAGTGCAAATGGATATACAAGAAGAAAAGATGTGTAGATGGGAAAGTGCATACTTTCAAAGCAAGGCTAGTAGCCAAATGCTACACTCAGAGAGAAGGTGTTGATTATGAAGAATTTTTTTTTCTCTTGTGGCCGTGCTTAAATCCATTCACATCCTCTTATCCATAGCTGCTAACTATGACTATGAGATATGGCAAATGGACGTAAAGAAAACCTTTCTGAATGGCTATCTTGATTAAAGTATCTATATGGTACAACCAGAAGGGTTCATCAAGAATGGGGAAGATCAAAATGTGTGTAAGTTGCTGAAATCCATTTATGGATTAATGAAAGCATCTAGATCTTGGAATATTACCTTTGATGAAATAATTAAAACATATGACTTCAAACATAATATCGATGAAGCATGTGTGTACAAATACATCAAAGAAAAAGTAATGGTTTTCCTAGTTCTTTACGTGGATGACAATCTCCTCATTGGAAACAATGTAGAGACATTGTCAAACATGAAGAAGTGGTTAGTCGAAAAGTTCCAAATGAAATATTTGAGCGAGGCGAGCTATGTTTTAGAAATCAAATCCTTAGGGATAGGAAGAAACAACTCTTGGCACTTTCTTAGGCTAATTATATCGATAAGGTGCTTGAAAGATTCTCTATGGGGAATTCCAAGAAAGGTCACTTACTGACCAAACATGGAATTACTCTCTCCAAGGAACAATGTCCTAAGACACCTCAGGAGGAAGAGGATATGAGAAAGTATCCCTATGCTTCAGTAGTTGGGAGTCTAATAAATGCCATGTTGTGTACAAGACCTGACATATGCTATGCAGTAGGGATTGTGAGTCATTATCATTCAAATCCTAGTTTGGAACACTAGATTGTAGTAAAGCACATTCTCAAGTATCTTTGGAGAACGAGAGATTATATGCTTATATATTCAAGGGGGTGAGATGAACCCTACTGGATACATTGATTTTGATTTCCAATCAGACAAAGATAGTCATAAGTTGACGTCTGGGTCAGTGTTCACTCTTGGTGGAGGAGCTATGGTCTGGAGGAGCATTAAACAATCCAGCATAGTAGAATCAACCATGGAAGCCGAATATATAGTGACTTGTGAACGGCAAAGGAGGCGGTTTGATTGAGAAAGTTCTACACTGATCTGGAAGTAGTCTTAGATATGGATGAGCCACTAATCCTATACTGTGATAACAGTGGAGCAATAGCTAACTCCAAGGAACCAAGAAGCTACAAGAGAGGAAAGCATATAGAAAGGAAATTACATCTTGTTAGAGAGATTGTACACCGTGGTGATGTGACTGTTATGAAGATAGTGTCAGAATAGAACTTGGCTGACCCATTTACCAAGACACTTTCTACAAAGTCGTTTATGGGTCATGTATGCAACATGGGAGTAAGGAGATGTCTTACTTGCTTTAAGGGCAAGTGAGATATTGTTAGGATTAATGTCCTAAAAGCATTGTAAAGACATCTTATTGAATTAAATAAAAAGAACAATTTTATTATATTTGAATATCATAATTATTGTTTGAATTAATTATATGATAATATGAAGAAAACTCCTTATTCATTAATGAGAATATGATATGGTATTAGTACGAGAGAATTAAGATCATATACAATGAATAAAATAGTTAGTAACATATTAAAGTAATGAATCTTTAATGAATGGTTATTAGTGTGGTTTACTAAGCATACTGGATGCAAGTGATCTAGATTCGAATTACTGATGTGGATAGGCATCTTAGTAAAGATGTTTTATATAATAGAGATTATATATGACAGGACCGATAAGAATTAATTATCTGTATAAATTTGTCGTTTGACATAAAGATTTTATTCTTATCATAATAGACGATCATTTGTAGATCAGTCTAAATCCTGAGTATTCATGAACTCCTATTTGTGTTTATTGGATCTTTTGATTCACTCGTTAAGGCTTCTTAGTATAATGAGGCTAATGACTTTTGTTTTGGAGATTCAATATCATGAATGGTTGGGAATATGAATTACAATAATGAAATCCATACTTTCCTAGCAGTCGAATATTGGTTCCCTTAAGGGTTAATTCTGGAACTGAATAGTTATTGAGCTCAAATCTATAATTTGATTATAGATTAATTATTCGCTAGTGAATTAAATGTACTTAAGGATCAGGAGGTAATTAGAAGGGTAAAACGGTAATCTTGACTAGCTATAATTAACGAACTAATAAATGGAGGACAAAACTAAATTTATTGATTATATCAATAGACTACAAGAAAAAAACTCTGTATATATAATTCTATAAATACTTAGAGTACAATTCCATATTTATAGTGGATTAATCATGAAATTAATAAATAAGATTATTAGATTAAAGAGTTTAATTAATAATCTGGTTTATTGGAGCTTCGTATTATAGGTCCATGGTCCCCAGATCACCTCTGTCCTACACAGTCAAGGGTAATGATGTCAAAAGAAAGATTTATAGAGAAAATGACTTAATTGCAAAGGAATTAATTTTCCTAGGCAATGAAATAATTATGTGATAGTTATGGGCAATTGATTAATTAATTATCTAACTACATAGTTTTATTTTGAAAAACTATAAGTTAAAATAAATATTAATCTTGTCTGGATTAATATATAAAGAGAGATTAATAATTATCTCATTTTAGAATAAGATATTTATTTATTTATTTAAAACTGATATTTTAAAACAAAGTTAATTTTGAATTAATAGATATTTATTTTTCGATAAATATATTGTCTTAAATATTAATTAAGTAAAAAAATGAGAAAATTAGGGATAACCCTAATGGTGTGGTCGACACACTCGTTATACAGTGAGTGTGGCGCCACTCACAGGGATTTCCTATCTATGGGATTTGAATTTTGAATTTCAAATAATTTGTTTTATTTAATTATTCTTTTTAAATCATATTTAAATTAAATTAAATAATTAATTAATAATATGATTTAAATTAAATAATTAAATAAGGTTACAACTGATCAATTTTATTTTAATAAAATAAAGATTAATTAAATTATATAATTATATAAACCTGAAAAGAAGTGATACTTTTTAGGAGAAGTTAATTGTTTTTCATAAACTGCCAGACTCTCTCTCTGAAACAGAAGCGATAGTTTTCCTAGACTTGAAAACTATTCAATTCCTCTTCTCTCTATCAAACTTCTCTAGATCTCATGTATTGAGTACATCTAGAGACTCATAAATCAACCTTTTGAATCCTATGTGCCCACCCACGTCCTTGTGTGTTTGAGCATTGGTCTGGAAGATCAAGGTGTGAGCTCCCAAAACTTGGAGAGGAAGATCGTTGACTTTATACAAAAAGATTCGAGAACACTTGATAGGCTACAAGATGTAATCTCTAATCTGATTGTATGTGATTTAATATATATATATATATTTGTATGATCTTGGTTGGTATTAATAATTATTAAAAAGTACCCATTCCATGCTGCGTATCTTTCATTTGCTCTTTTAATACCAACAAATGTGTGGAAAGCTAAGCCTAGACATCAAACCCTTTAGAGGTCTCTTGAACAAACGTCTTATCAGTGTAGGGTCATCATTGTGCTCGTGAATGATTTTGAGAAAACGGAGTTGGGACTCACAGTTCTCAGACCATGTGACGTTGGAAGGCCATCAAATTTCTAAAAAAATATAATAATAACAAGTTGAGAATCAAAGAAAGTTGATAATAGAAGAGAGCATGAAAATACAAATAAAAGGAAAAAAGGAATAAGAGCAACAATGAACCTAATTGGAAAAACCGGGACAGATTATAGATATCCTTGGGCATGAAAGGAGGATACCAGTCTCCACTGAACACAAAAGGAAGTTCACCCCCTTGCTTTTTGGACGGTACTAGATCTTTGAACATGAAGTGCTTCCTCCTCGGAGTAAGATAATAAGTGTTATATGGACGACCGTCTAAGCTTCGAGGGTGAACGGTGCGTGAGAAGTAAGAAAAAACATCCTGAACATTGATAGACGTTTTTAAAGGGGGCTGATCATAGCAGCACCGCATAATGATTGAATAGCTTTCGGTACAATTTGCATCAGGTGGATTTTTGTAATGCCAACAAATGAATTAGAAGGGCAAGAAGCAGAAGTTGAATTAATTCTAAATGTTTGGAACCCATGATGATTTGGTATGGGGAAAAAATATCCTCAAAACGCCATTTCTTGATTTCCTCCTCAGAGAGACGGCGAATTGTGATGGTGGGAGGAATAATGCGTTTGCGTTGAAGTTCAATGCATGCCTCATCGTATTTATCTGCAAGAGTCTTAGGGATTTTGATTGGATTAATGAGCGGTGATGAAGATGAAGCATTAGTTGAAGACTTGCTAGAACGTTTCGAAGCCATTCTTGAACGATTGCTATGAGGGAAAGAAGATTTGGAACATAAAAAAGATGGAAGCATAAAATGTCAAATCGAATTTGAAAGATACAAAAGGAGAGAAAACCAAGCGATAATCGGAGAATGGAAACTTGGGGGAAAATAGAAAATTGAAGAAGAAAGAAAGAATGTGAAAAGACGTGGCAGTTATAAGAGAGATAAGCTTTTCTTGCATGATTGGCTTGAGATTTGAAAGATGAGACTGATAATAAATGCTGGCAGGAAGTTTGTGCATGCGGTAAATAAAGGATTAAGTGAAAAAGGAAAAAAAGAAGCATTCAGGATTGAAAGTTTCCTTCATCCATTATCGAGCGTCTCAAATGGAAAAAGGCAAGGGGCAATTGTATAGGAGAAATTTTGTCATAGTTGACGTGGCATAATTCTATAATCAAGAATGAAAAGTTTAGATCGATGAGCTCTGAGCTCAATATGATTGCACAATTAGATGAGCTCTGCGCTCAATTGATTGAATAGTTAGGTGAGCCTTGTGCTCAGTTGATTGAATAGTTAGATCAGCTCTGCGCTCAATAGATCGAATAGTTAGATGAGCACCGCACTCTATTAATTGAATTGATGATGAGCCCTAAGCTCAATTGATCAAGTAGATAGATGAGCTATATGCTCAATTGATTGGATAAATGAGCGCTGAGCTTAGTTGATAGAATAATGTGATGACTGCGCATCTATAACGCCCTACTACCTTAGAGCCGTTACTAAGTGAGTTTAAAATGTGAAATTAACTCGTTAAGCGAGGTTTTTGGAACAAAAGTGTGATTTGAACAAAAGACAAGGCTGTAATCTTTAAAAATACGCTATTTCACTAAAAGTTCCAGTTATTTAACATTTGGGATCCCAAAACAAGGTTTGTAAACTATTTACAACTCAAAATAGATACACAGTGGATAAATTATCAAAACAGAGTTTGGTACATCCATTTCTCAAAAATGCCCCCAACCAAAGCGGTCGAGGAGGCCAAACATGTACGCGCCGCCCCCACGCTCTTCGTACTCATGGCTGGTTGACCCTTTCTTTGCCCTTACCTTCAACATAGAGCACCCGTGAGCCGAAGCCCAGCAAGAAAACTCAAACAGTACATAACATATGCATAACATACAATCTTTACAGCAGATAGCTCATATCTAGTCAGACAGTTCATAAAATCTAACACATATACGACCATGCCGTCCCAGAAGCGTTACCAAAACCTGGGATCTCGGTCTACACCATATGGATATCCCATGTATCCGCTGGGGTCCCACCCTAACCACGAGCACTCCATGTGCTAAGTGGTATTACCAGCCCCACTGCCGTTCTCAGCTCTCGCCGTTCTCGGCCCTTTGCCGTTCCCGGCCCTTTGCCGTTCATTCTGCCTTTTACCACATTTAACATTCTTAAATAACAATCAAATAGATAATCATTCATTTTAAGCTATATCCTAAAACTGATACAATCTAGGGTCGTGCCCTGCAACAATTCAATGGGCCTAAACCCTGCTCTATGGGTGCTACAGTTTTCTTACCTGTATCCCGAGCTTTCTGATGCACTAAGGCCACGAGCACGGTTCTCTATCCCGAGCCTCTCCGAAAACCTAGTCACAACACATATAAAACACCCTTTAATGCTAACCAATCCAAAATCACTTCCCGGGACCAATCCCACACTCTCGAGACCCCCAAATCCCTAAAACAATACATCGAAGACATCCCCCAAACCCTCGGAGCAAAGGATCAAAATTGCAAAATCTCATGTTCTGAAAATGGCCTAGTGCCGCGGCGCTGCCCTAGAGGGCCGCGGCGCCCAGCAAGTCAAAAAGCCTCCCCTGCCCAGAAACAGCCTCGCGCCGCGACGCCCACGAACAGGGCCGCGGTGCTCCTTCGCGAACCCAGAAATCTGGGTTTTTCCCCTACATTTCCCCGAGCCAAAACACTCCCAATTCATCCCAAACTCACACCTAAGCCCCAAAACCAATTCAAAACCCCAAATAGACCATTCAACAACCTATAAACATCATAACCCAGCTCAATTACACAATCACTCCCATAAATCACACTTTAGTTTCATGCCTTAATAATTCAAACCAGAAAGTTAAAAGCTTAGACCCAAACCTAAACCACACTTCAAATTCCATAATTCATAACAGAGATAAACTTTATAATTGCACAGAATCCTTACCTTGAATGAAGAACCCAACCTTAAGCTCCCTTGCTTCCAGCTTCAAGCCAAGCCTTATAATTCCACAAGCTGAATTCTCACAAAACCAGCCATAACTAACCTTAAATTTCCATTCTTACCTTCTAAAATCAAGCTTAAAACTCAGTAAAACAAGAGTAGTTCTTACCTTAGAAATTTTTTGGCCTAAGCTTGATCTTCCTTCTTCTTTTTCCCCTTTCCTTCTAGCTCTTTCTTCAAAATTCAGCATAAACCAAAATATAACAAAGTATAATACGTATTCCCTTCTCCTTCAGCTGATGTAATCCAAATCCTTGCCTAATGACTACTTTACCCTTCCATCTATTTCCCATTCCAACTAAACCTCAAGGCCCTTTTTGTCATTCGTACTTCCTAACAATTCTACCACTTCTCTCAACCAAACTTGTTACTCTCATCGGTTACTAATAATTACACAAGTTACTAAATTACCAATTACCATTAACTCACAAGAACCTAATTACAAAATCCCCAAAATACCCCTAGGCTCCTCCCGAGCCGGGTATTAGATCCCGTTGTGACTTTTGAGTTATCTAGCTCGCTAGGACCGTCTCGGCACGTGCATCACATTAGTATCACCACACCCACGTGGTACTTACCATAAAATATAATTATCACATTTATGCCCTCAACGGGCTAAAATTACCAATTTACCCCTATCATGCAAACGGGGCCCACATGCATATTTATACCACCTAACACATGCATTCTAATCACATATTCATTTAAATTCACATATTATCATATTAATTCACTTATTGCCCTCCAGGCACGCTAATAAAGGTCCTAAACCTTATTAGCAACTTAGGGTGTTACAATTATCCCCTCCTTACAAGAATTTCGTCCTCGAAATTACCTGAACAACTCGGGATGCCGCTCCCGCATATTAGACTCAAGCTCCCACGTCGCCTCCTTAACCCTGCTGTTCCTCCACAGCACTTTAACTAAGGCGATGGTCTTGCTCCGCAAAACTTTGTCCTTCTTATCGAGGATCTGAACAGGCTTATCCTCGTATGATAAATCCTGATCCAACTCTAAGTTCTCATAGCTCAACACATGAGTAGTATCTGATACATATTTTCGAAGCATGGACACATGAAACTCGTTGTGAACCCCTGATAGAGCTGGAGGCATTGCTAACCTGTAAGCTACCTCACCAACTCGTTCCAGAACCTCAAAGGGGCCAACAAACCTGGGACTCAGCTTGCCCCGAACACCGAATCGTTTCACTCCTCTCAAGGGTGAAACCCTGAGGAACACATGATCGTCGACCTGAAACTCCACATTCCTGCGTCTCATATCTGAGTAACTCTTCTGATGACTCTGGGAGGCGAGCATACGAGCTCTAATCTTCTCAATTGCCTCATTGGTCCTCTGAACCATCTCAGGACCTAGATATCTTCTCTCACCTATCTCATCCCAGTGTATCGGTGACCTGCACTTCCTTCCATACAACATCTCATACAGAGCCACTCTGATAGTCGCTTGATAACTGTTGTTATACGAGAACTCAATCAATGGGAGATACTTACACCAAGATCCCCCAAAATCTAACACACAGGCTCGAAGCATGTCTTCCAGTATCTGAATTGTCCTCTCAGACTGCCCATCTATCTGAGGATGGTAAGTGGTACTGAACCGTAGCTGTGTGCCCATTGCCTTCTGCAGGCTCTCCCAAAACTTGGAGGTGAAGGTGGGGTCTCTGTCGGATACTATCGACCTCGGAGCCCCATGAAGTCGAACAATTTCCTTCACATAAAGCTCAGCATACTGCTCCATAGTATAAGTTGTTCTCACAGGTAAAAAGTGGGCAGACTTAGTATACCTGTCTACAATTACCCACACCGAATCATGCTGACCCACGGTCTTCGGTAATCCAACCACAAAGTCCATCGCAATATCCTCCCATTTCCACTCAGGAATTCCTAGAGGCTGCAACAACCCTACTGGCCTCTGATGTTCAGCCTTAATCTGCTGACAAGTCAGGCACCTTGCCACATAGTCTACCACATCCCTCTTCATGCCTGACCACCAATACAAAACTTTCAAGTCTTGGTACATCTTCGTAGTACCCGGGTGCAAAGAGTAGGGAGTTGTGTGAGCCTCATCTAGAATCTCTCGTCGAATATGTGGATCAATCGAAACACAAATCCATCCTTTGTACCTTAGTAGGCCCATCCCTGAAATAGAGAAGTCCTTAATCGTTCCAGCTAGGACATTCTCTCTACGTTCAACTAACTGGGGATCCTTTCCCTGTGCTTCCTTAACCCTCTCAAGGAGCGTTGACTGAAGAGTTATATTGGCTAACCTACCAACCACTAACTCTATACCTGCTCTGGCCATCTCCTCAGCCAGCCTGTCTGATATCTGCCTAGAACTATACAACTGACCTGAGCCCTTCCGGCTCAATGCATCAGCCACAACATTAGCCTTTCCAAGATGATATAAAATGTCACAATTGTAATCCTTTACCAACTCTAGCCACCTTCTCTGGCGCATATTCATATCTTTCTGGGTAAAGAAATACTTTAGACTCTTGTGATCAGTGTATATCTCGCACTTTTCACCATACAGATAATGCCTCCACACCTTAAGTGCAAATACCACTGTAGCCAACTCCAGGTCATGCGTGGTATATCTCTGCTCGTACTCCTTTAACTGCCTTGACGCATAAGCTATCACTTTCCCAGCTTGCATCAACACACATCCCAAACCCTATCTAGAAGCGTCACAGTAGACCACAAACTTCTCATTATCTGTTGGCAGGCTCAACACTGGTGCAGTAATCAATCGCCGCTTCAACTACTTGAAGCTATTCTCACACCGATCTATCCACACATACTTAGTCTTCTTTCTTGTCAACTTTGTCAATGGAGTAGCAATTATGGAGAATCCCTCTACAAACCGTCGGTAGTACCCTGCTAATCCGAGAAAACTTCTGACTTCAGGAACACTGCTCGGTCTAGGCCAATCTCTCACTGCCTCTATCTTACTTGGGTCAACAAGTATCCCCTCCTTACTAACAATATGGCCCAAGAATGTAACTTGCGGTAACCAGAACTCACACTTGCTAAACTTAGCATATAGCTTGTGCTCTCTCAGCCGTTGTAACACCAAGCGCAGATGATGCTCATGCTCTGTCTCTGACTGAGAATACACCAGTATATCATCGATGAACACAATTACAAACTTATCCAGGTAGTCCTTGAAAATTCTATTCATCATATCCATGAAAGCTGCTGGGGCATTGGTTAATCCAAAGGACATAACCAGAAATTCATAATGGTCGTACCTTGTCCGAAAAGCTGTCTTCGGTATGTCCTCCTCTTTAATTCTCAACTGATGATAGCCTGACCGAAGATCGATCTTTGAGAACACCGTACTCCCTTGAAGCTGATCAAATAAATCATCAATCCTAGGCAGTGGATACTTGTTCTTAATGGTCAGCTTATTCAACTCCCTGTAATCAATGCACATCCTAAGCGACCCATCCTTCTTCTTAACAAATAGCACTGGAGCACCCCATGGCGAGAAACTCGGTCTGATGAACCCCAAATCCAATAACTTCTGTAACTGAATCTTTAATTCTTTTAACTCTGCCGGAGCCATTCTATAGGGTGCCCTGGAAACTGGCTCCACCCCCGGTGCCAACTCTATGACGAACTCAATCTCCCGCTGTGGCGGCAACCCCGGCAAGTCTGCTGGAAATAAGTCTGGAAGCTCACATACCAACCTAGTTTCATTCGGTCCCACTGCCACCACCTTAGAAGTATCTACAACACTCGCTAGGAATCCTATGCAGCCTTCCTGCATCAGGTCCCTAGCCTTCAGTGCCGAAATCATAGGCACTCGTGGTCCATTCACCGTCCCCACAAATACGAAAGGCACCTCACCTTCCGGTTCAAAAGTCACCATATGCCGCTTGCAATCAATCGTTGCTCCATATCTCATTAACCAATCCATTCCTAGTATCATATCAAAATCATCCATATCTAATTCAACCAGATCAACAAACAGTTCCCTACCATCTATCTTTACTGGTAACGCTCTAACCCATCTCCTAGAGACTACCAGTTCTCCTGTTGGCAACAAAGTCTGAAAATTCCTAGCATACACAGTACTAGGTCTACAAAGCTGATCTATAACCCTAGTAGATACAAATGAGTGGGTAGCCCCTGAATCAATCAATGCAGTATACAAGGAACCAACACTAGAGATCTGACCTGTCACAACTGAGGGACTAGCCTCTGCCTCAGTCTGAGTCAAAGCGAATACCCTGGCGGGAGCAAGACTGTCTCCCTGCTTTGGCTCTTCCTTCTTAGCTTGTGGGCAGTCTTTCTTCAGATGGTTGGCACTCCCAAAGATGAAACATGCCCTAATCCGGCACTCACCCTGATGTCGTCGCCTGCACCGAGGACACACTGGAAAACTCCTCCAGTTGTCACCACTGCCCTGGCGGCCACCAACAGAACCCCGCACCCTCCTATCAGAACTAGGAGGAGTAAATGAATCTGGAACCCTTCTTTTCTGCTCACTGGGGCCACTGCCCCAAATAGACCCAACAAAAGGAGGCACCGTCCTCCTGGCATCGCGCCTAACAACGTTGTCCTTCCATATTTGATCCTCGGCCCTCTCAACAGTAAGGGCCTTATCCACTGCTTGTGCATATGTAGTAGTCTCTGGAATCAATGTAATATTCACATCACGGGCGATCATCACATTCAACCCCCGTATGAATCTATCTCTCCTGGCCGCATCCGTCGGCACTAGGTCTGGCACAAACATCGCCAGTCTGTCGAATCTCAGAGCATACTCAGTAACCGATAACCTGTTCTGAGTCAGGTTGATAAACTCATCAACCTTTGCAGCTCGGACTGCTATGTTATAGTATTTCTCATTAAAGATACTCTTGAATTCCTCCCATGTCATGGTTGCAACATTCCTCCGCTGACTCACCACATCCCACCATATGCGGGCGTCGTCCCTAAGCATGTAGCTTGCACAAGCTACCCTTTCACTTCCTTCGACCCACATAAAGTCCAAGATCAAAGAAATCATGTTCATCCATTGCTCTGCCCGCAGTGGGTCCGACCCACCCTCAAAGGTAGGAGGTTGTTGCTTCCTGAATCTTTCGTACAAGGGTTCCCACCTATTCTCAGTCACAGGCTGAACCAGCACTGGCGGCACATTCAGCTGTATTGGCAACCCTACAACCTGTGGAGGGGCCTGTTGCCTCATCTGACGGAGTTCTTCCTCTGTTCTCTGCAGTCTAGCCTCCATTTCAGCCAATATTTGCTGCCAGTTCTGTGGGGCAGGTGGAGGGTCCTGACCCTGATTGTCATCCTCGACCCAATTGCCGCGGAGTCTGGACGATTGCCGAGGCATTACAACTATATGCCTGCAATCAGTGACACCGCTTATCAGGCATGATAACAAAATCCAATTCCACCTCCCATTCTCACCAATCAACCAAAATCAACAATCCAAACGTAATACAGATAGCATATAACACACAACGGGCCTTGCTCTGGCAACATGCATATGTTATTCCACTTAACATGCTCTTTATAAACTAAGCAGGCAAACTGGTCAACCAAGCACATATTCAAACATAATAATCAACCATACCAATCAACCCTAAGTCGAGCTTTTCAGTGGCAGCGTGTGTACATGTTCGGTCAATCTCCAGAACCAATAAACCTTGGCTCGCTCTGATACCAAGTTAAAATGCCCTACTACCTTAGAGCCGGCACTAAGTGAGTTTAAAATGTGCAATTAACTCGGTAGGCGAGGTTTTTGGAACAAAAGTGTGATTTGAACAAAAGACAAGGCTGTAATCTTTAAAAATACTCTATTTCACTAAAAGTTCCAATTATTTAACATTTGGGATCCCAAAACAAGGTTTGTAAACTATTTACAACTCAAAATAGATACACAGTGGATAAATTATCAAAACAAATTTTGGTACAGCCATTTCTCAAAAATGCCCCCAACCAAAGCGGTCGAGCAGGCTAAACATGTACGCGCCGCCCCCACGCTCTCCGTACCCATGGCTGGTGGACCCTTTCTTTGCCCTTACCTGCAACACAGAGCACCCGTGAGCCGAAGCCCAGCAAGAAAACTCAAACAGTACATAACATATGCATAACATACAGTCTTTATAGCAGATAGCTCATATCTTGTCAGACAGTTCATAAAATCTAACACATATACGGCCATGCCGTCCCAGAAGCATTACAAAAACCTGGGATCTCGGTTTACACCGTATGGATATCCCATGTATCCACTGGGGTCCCACCCTAACCACGAGCACTCCATGTGCTAAGTGGTATTCCTGGCCCCACTGCCGTTCTCGGCCCTCGCCGTTCTCAGCCCTTTGCCGTTCATTCTGCCTTTTACCACATTTAACATTCTTAAATAACAATCAAATAGATAATCATTCATTTTAAGCTATATCCTAACAATGATACAATCTAGGGCCGCGCCCTGCAACAATTCAATGGGCCCAAGCCCTGCTCTATCGGTGCTACAGTTTTTTTACCTGTATCCCGAGCTTTCTGATGCACTAAGGCCGCGAGCATGGTCCTCTATCCCGAGCCTCTCTGAAAACCTAGTCACAACACATATAAAACAACCTTTAATGCTAACCAATCCAAAACCATTTCCCGGGACCAATCCCACACTCTCGGGACCCCCAAATCCCTAAAACAATACATCGAAGACATCCCCCGAACCCCCAGAGCAAAGGCTCAAAATTGCAAAATCTCATGTTCTGAAAATGGCCTAGCGCCGTGGCGTCCAGCAAGTCAGAAAGCCTCCCTTGCCCAGAAATAGCCTCGCGCCGCGGCGCCCACGAACAGGGCCGCGGCGCTCCTTCGTGAACCCAGAAATCTGGGTTTTTCTCCTGCATTTCCCCGAGCCAAAACACTCCCAATTCATCCCAAACTCAGAGCTAAGCCCCAAAACCAATTCAAAACCCCAAATAGACTATTCAACAACCTATAAACATCATAACCCAGCTCAATTACACAATCACTCCCATAAATCACACTTTAGTTTCATGCCTTAATAATTCAAACCATAAAGTTAAAAGCTTAGACCCAATCCTAAACCACACTTCAAATTCCATAATTCATAACAGAGATCAACTTTATAATTGCACAAATTCCTTACCTTGAATGAAGAACCCAACCTTAAGCTCCCTTGCTTCCAGCTCCAAGCCAAGCCTTATAATTCCACAAGCTGAATTCTCACAAAACCAGCCATAACTAACCTTAAATTTCCATTCTTACCTTCTAAAATCAAGCTTAAAACTCAGTAAAACAAGAGTAGTTCTTACCTCAGAAATTTTTTGGCCTAAGCTTGATCTTGGTTACTTCAACCCTCTCAATTCTCCTCCTAGGGCTCAAATTCAACTTCCTTCTTCTTTTTCCCCTTTCTTTCTAGCTCTTTCTTCCAAATTCAGCATAAACCAAAATATAACCAAGTATAATACGTATTCCCTTCTCCTTCAGTTGATGTAATCCAAATCCTTGCCTAATGACTACTTTACCCTTCCATCTATTTCCCATTCCAACTAAACCTCAAGGCCCATTTTGTCATTCCTACTTCCTAACAATTCTACCACTTCTCTCAACCAAACTTGTTACTCTCAGCGGTTACTAACGATTACACAAGTTACCAAATTACCAGTTACCATTAACTCACAAGAACCTAATTACAAAATACCCCTAGGCTTCTCCCGAGCCAGGTATTAGATCCCGTTGTGACTTTTGAGTTATCTAGCTCGCTAGGACCGTCTCGGCACGTGCATCACATTAGTATCACCACACCCACGTGGTACTTACCATAAAATATAATTATCACATTTATGCCCTCAACGGGCTAAAATTACCAATTTACCCCTATCATGCAAACGGGGCCCACATGCATATTTATACCACCTAAACATGCATTCTAATCACATATTCATTTAAATTCACATATTATCATATTAATTCACTTATTGCCCTCCAGGCATGCTAATCAAGGTCTTAAACCTTATTAGCAACTTAGGGTGTTACAGCATCTCATCCAATTAAATAATTAGACGATCATTCAGACCATATAATTAAACGAACATAAGAGCTCTGAGAGTAGATGGTAGAGCATTTAAATGAATGTTAGAACTTTCAGAGCAAAAGAAGAAAGGGTTGAATGAAGGGTAAGTAGAGTTGGACACATGGACCAATCAGGATAAGTGTGCTTAACCTTACCCTTTATTATTTTTCTATAAATAGATAGTGGAGGGACCGCCAGGCTTTAATCCAGTTAAAGTTTGTGAGGATCAAGGACTGAGAGAAGGAACATTGTCTTGACTTAAGCTAACAATGTCTTTTGCAGGTACATTCCATATGTTTTTTCTACTCATTCCATGGAAGAACGCATGTATGACATTTGTTAAGTCAATGGAATGTGTAAACCTACAGGGATCGACATCAACAATCCAGTGATTTGAAGTCCATAAGAATAGAAAATTCATGTGGAAGATTTTGGCCAAAACACAAAGTATGCTCAACAATGCTTAAATTTAAGATTTGGCCAAGGACGTGCACAATTGTAAAGAAGGAGGAGTATGTTACAGCCCTGAAGTATTATGTCAAGGGGGTGCTAACGAGGTGGATTGTTTGGGGAATGTCAGGTGGCCATATGAGTGTGGATGTTATATGGGGGCTAATTATAGGTAAAGGTGAATGACTATCACGGATGCAACACCATGAGTCTTGAGTAGGGCTAGTTGGGGGTTGGAGTCACTTCCACTTCCCTTATGAGCCCAAGGTAGGGCGAAACTAGCTAATGTTGTCCCATGCCCAAAATGGCTGACTCACTCGCCAATGGTTGATGGGTGTCATGCAAGCGTGTGTGAATAATGTTGTACAACTTTGTAATAGCTATCATGAGCCTACTCAATGTGAAAAGGATTTTTAGTTTTAACCATATACTTGGAAAATAATTAATTTTATTTGAAATTTTATTTCTTGAACTTATTTTATGAATAAATAAAATTAAAACTTTTCAAAAATATGGAAAGCATAACGAGTTACTAAGAGGGTGTTTGTCTCCTTAACTAAAAAACTTTTTTTTTTATTTTTAAAATCTAAAAACTATTTTTTGAAAACAAGTAAGGGTGTTTGACATTGTTTTTCAGAAACCAATTTTTAAAAACAAAGTTACAAAAAACATAAAATTTTGAGAACAACAAAAAGATGTTTCCTATTGTTCTCAATTTTTTTTATCATGTGACTTTTTTAATTATTATTATCTCACATCATTTTCTCTCACATCACTTTCTCTCTCATCACTTTCTATCTCATCACTTTCTTTTTCCTTATCTTTTCTCTTATCACTTTCTCTCTCGCTATTTTCTCTCATCTCACTTTCTATCTTTTCATTTTCTCTTTTATCATTTTCTATCTCCTTATTTTCTATCGCATCACTCATTATATCATCATTTTCTCTTTAATCACTTACTATATCCTTATTTTCTCTCTCATCACTTACTATATCCTCATTTTTTCTCTCATCACTTTTTCTCTCTCGCCATTTCCTCTCTCATCACTTTCTCTCTCCTCACTTCTTCACTTTCTTTCTCATCACTTTCTCTCTCATTTTTTCTTGCATCACTTTCTCTCTTCTCAATTTCTATTTCTTCAAATTCCCTCTCTTATTTTTCATCATTTTTTCTTTCACATTACTTTATCTCATTATTTATTACAAACTTTTAAAAGATTTCTCTTTGTAAATATATTTATTAATTTTTATGTCATATTTAAAAAAATAATAAAACTAAAAAATTGTATTTAGAAAACATTAACTAAACACATTTTTTTAAACTACAGAAATTGTTTTTTGTTTTCTTTTCTGAGAACATAACTTTGAAAAAAAAAACAAAAAACAATGCCAAACATGCCCTAAGTTTCTTCCAAGTCTCTTCAAAACCATTTGTTTTGAAACAATAGGTCTCTTCAAAACCATTTACTAAATCTCTTTTTGAAATCAGTCACTAGATCAATGATTTTACTAGTTATTATTATTTTTTAAAATAACTATTTTTTTGCCAAACTAGTAATTCAAATACCAATTATAAAAAACTAGTTACTAATTTTAAATATGATTACTATGTTTATAAAAGTCCAGTTACCAATTTAAAAAAATTGGTTACTGATTTTAAATACAATTACTAAGTTTATGAATATTAAATTATAATATTTTTTTTATTATATATACTAAGATTTATTAGAACTTTTATATAAAACTAGTTCTTGACAACTTTAATGATGACAATGGACACATAATTGGTGGAAGGTCTTCAATTAGGCAAAAATAAAAGTGGTGGCTACCGTATCCAAAAGTTCCTCCCATTTGATTGTCTGATGATGCAATGCTGATTAAATGTAACTCAATTACAAAGATGGAGATTCTCTGAGAGCATACTTGGGCTCATTTCTCAATGAGTGTGTTGATGCGAGATTTCTTCAACTAAGAGTTAAGAGAGTAAGAAGGTAAATAAGATAAGAATTTTTACATGGTTCGGTTGTTAATAAAACTTAGCCCATAAATCAATGTATAAATTAAGAACCTGTTAAAGCTCAAGTTCTCTTTGAGATTATAAATGGGAAGAGTTTGGCTTGTTCTAAATTGTTGTATGTTTAAAAATGACTCACATTGTTCTATTTACAATGGGTGGTTAACAATATTAAACAAAGTTTCTATGCTCAACTCCAAATTAAGAGAGATGGTACTTGATTACATTAGAGTGGTTGCATGGTCACACCCTACAAATTATTATAAGGGATTCAAGCAACCTCAACCTATTTTGGTCACTATCGTACAACAACTTTTAAAAGAGGGAAAAGGTGATGCCATGCTTGGGAAATGAAAAGAGGTAGTGGAACTCCTCCCACTACTTCCTAGACATGATTTAGTCTGACACTCTGAATTGTCGTCGAGTCACCTTCCTACTGGTGGTCACATTTTGTGTCAGGCATTGATGGGTACATGCATTGTGTTGTTAGGACCTAGGTCCCACTAGTTTGTGATTTGCGCTCCATGTGTCTCGGGCCTGAGTAGTTGAGTCGCAAATGCCTACTCAGGTTACCATACTCCTTACACTTGGAAGTTGTTAAGCATAGGGAAACAACTGGGAATCATATTTCATTTGAGGTCATTCAATTCATTGAGTTTTGGTTTTGTTTTGTTTTAAAGTTTTGAAGCTTACTGAATTTTGGATGCTCAATTGAGTTTTAGAGTTGTTTATTGTATTTCTGAGCTGCTGAGACACTTTTTATGGTCGAAACAAGTGAAAACCATGTTTTGGGATGGTTTTTGGAAGATTAGCGACTTTGAAAATTGCTGGTTTTCAGAGTCCATAGGGATGCGCTGCGACCCCTGTTTTTGGGGGTGCCGCGACCCTTATGAACTCAGAGGGACAAGCAAGTGCCTCGAACATCCTTGGCGCTGCAGCGCTAGGCGGGTTGCGCCACAGCACGTGCCCTGTGGTTTTGGGCTCGGGGCTCTCTGACTTGTTGCGCCGCGACCCTTAGTGGGGGGGGGGGGGGGGGGGGGGCAAGACTCAAATTGGGGAAATGAGAAAAAGTAGGTTTTGGGAGATGGGAACCCTAACCTAAGGGATCGGTAATGGTTCTACTACCCGAGTTAGTAGAATACAAGGTACCGGAGGCTAGGAATTGATCCGGAAGCCTTTATTAGATCGTTCCTGATAGTTATTCATTGTTATGGTTTTGACTAGGGTGAGCCGTTAGGATCGGGAGGAAAGGACCGTACTTGGGGTCGTCATACGCTATTCACTCAGAACCTGAGGTAAGAAAACTGCACCCAATACGTGTTATATGTGATAGGGCTTGGCCCGATTGCTGAACATGGTTATGATTAGGGCTCGGGCCCCTGCGAATTAGCATAATTATGGTTATGCCTATGATTGTTTGATTAAGCATGTTTGAATGCTCAGTATCTGGATAATTGCTAAATGGCGTATGCTCATCTGTATTGTCTGATTGAAAAGGCTTGAATTATAAGTCAATGACGAGAATAACACGTTGAGCGCTGGTCAAAAGGCTTGACTTATAAGTCAAGGACGACAATAGCACTCTGAGCGCTGGTTGAAAGGCTTGACTTATAAGTCAAGGATGACAAAGGATTGACTTATAAGTCAAAGGTGACAATATTGCACTGAGCGCGCCTAATCAAGAGCGTGGTATATGCTTGACCGACCCTATGGTCATTTGGAAATCAAAGCGCCAAGTGCGCTGGTTATACAGAGGATAAGGCAATGGGCCCCTGGGTGACTCTATAGTCCCATATCCTAGGGAATGGACCCCGCTTATGTGGAATAAGAAGCTCAGCTTATAAGTCGAGGACAACAATAGCGTGCTAAATGCAGGTCATTATGGGTAGGCCAACCTAGAAGTGTGATATATGCTTGTACGACCCCATGGTCGCCTGAAATATAACATGCGAGGTACGCTTGGCTAGCTAGAAAGGGAATAGAGCAAGGGGCCCCAGGTGTGGCTCTATGGTCACTTTTTTACATTAACTTCGATATGCTTATTAGCCTTGAGCTATCGGTGAATGTATAATATAACTAATTTTTAGCCAACGTGTTGAACGTGGGGTCGGACAGCCATCGCATTGAGCGTGGGGCTGACCAGCAAAGTGTGTGGATCGCAAGCCGTGAAGATGAGTTTAGTTTGGAGGGTGCAGTCCCCACTTTTCTGGCACGAACCATGAGCAGAATGCATGTGTACGTATTTAGCTCGATAGGGTCGTTCGACAGGACTGTCTTCCTAAGTCGTGTAATTGATTATATGAACATGTTTACAAATTTAAATGTATTGGATAATTGTGAATCACGTGTTTAGTGATTTTGAATATTTGGATATTGTTATGCCTTGTGAGGTTTTCTTGCTGGACCTCGGCTCATGGGTGCTCTTAGTGTAGGTAAGGGAAAGGAATAGCTGGACAAACTCTGAGTTAGAGAGCTTCAGGGGCGGAGTGTACATATGCCGCTTGCTCGACTGTCATGGTCGAGATTACTGTTGGTTTTACAATACTAAATCAGGTATGCAGCAAAAGCATTTAGGCTGATTATCATTGTACCAACCCCAAGGATCCCCCATATGTGACATATATTAAAACAAAAAGCAATAATGGTAACAGAAAAATACCTCTCGATGCCCATCAAGTGTCCTTGCTTTCTTTTCGTATTAAAATCAATCTTCTTATCCAAGCTGGTAGAAAATGATGATGATGAAAAACTCACACCGCAGTCTTCCAAGCCTACCTCAACACTCAAGGATTAGTGTGGGCTAATAGTATTCACAAAATTATGTGTTCTTGTTTTTGTCTCAAGTCATGAGCAAAATCAAAAATGGGAGGGAGAGAAAAATAATTCGATTAACCTTTTTAGGTTTCCTAAATGTATCGACATATAGAATTAGGAATATATTGGTATAATTAAATTAACCCTATAAAATATTATTTAGGTTAAGATAATAACATTTAATAAAGATATTAATTTATTCAAACATTAAATAATCATATTATAAATATTTAAATAAATATATTTAACCGATTCAGTTATAGATATTATTTCAAATTTAAATATTTAAATAATTAAATATCTAATAAATGAATGAGAGAATCACTCAACCACTTGAGGGAATATCTCAACAGCTAGGAGAGAATCTCTCAACTACTTTAGAGAGAATATCGCAACCACATTAAAATATCTATAACTATAACTTTTAAATTTAAATTTAAATAAATATTTAATTTTTGAATTAAAATAATAATCCAAAATTAAACTCAGTGGGCTCCACCCTATGATGTAGGCGCCCACCATTGTTCTTACACATTGGTTGGTGCTAATGCTGTTGTCCAAATAGCATATGTGGCGCACCACCTTGTCCAGACAGACATTGGTGGCGCCAACATCTGTCTTGTCCAGATAATGTTGTTTTCCCAATTTATTTAATATTAAATTTTATATTAATTATTTATTATAAACTAAATAATTACTATTTTTCCCTTGCAAAATAAATTCTCCTTTCTCTTTTATTTTGTGACACCCATACCCTTGACAGTGTGGTATAGAGGCGACTCGGGGACCATGGACCTATAACACTAAGCTCCAATAAACCAAATTATTTATTGAACTCATCAATAAAATAACCTTATCTATTAATTCCATTATTACTCCACTATTCTATAAATATGTAATTGCACTCTTAGATTTTATAGAATTATATTTACTGAGTTTATTACCAATAGTCCATTGATATAATCAATACCAGTAGTTCGTCCTCTTGTTATCAGTTCATAATTAGAATTGGTCAAAATTCCCGTTTTACCCTTCTAATTATCTCTTTGTCCTTTAGTACCATTAATTCACTAGTGAAAGTTAATTTAGATCAAATCTAATTTGTGCACAACTTTTCAGTTCAATAATTAACACTGAAAGGAAACAATTGACCACAATTTTGGCCAACTGCGAGTAGACACAAAAACAACAATAAACCTTGAATAGAAAATAAATAACACAAGTAATTTTATAGTGCTTCAGCCCCAATTTGTTGATAATAGCCTAATTCACTTGGAGTTGTGATATATGTAGCCTACACTTAAGATGATATGAACCTGAGCCAACTGAGTTTCTTAAGTATAAGTAGAAAAATATAGAGTTTCTCTCTCAAGAATACAAGTTTTTTCTCTCAGAAAAGTACCCCAAGAATGCTCGAGTCCCAAAATCTCAAAATTAGAGAGTCTCCAAGTCTCAAAAAGACCAGATCCCCCCAATGATGTCATGAGCTCTTTATTTATAGGCTCATGGATCGTACATGAAAAATATCTCATTTTGACGTGGTCTTTGGTTGATTCAACCAACTTTAATTAATAACAATATAGCTATTACTTTGGGATATTTGAGAGATTTGCGCGGTATTTGTGAGTGATTCAGGTTGAAGTTGTTATTGAGGTTCTATAAAGAAGTCACTGGGCAGTTAACTCTCGAGTTTCTGACACATCCAATTAGCTACACTCCTCAATCTGACATAGCTGGTCAGATGAAACCATTTTCTGAGATGACTAGTCAGCCAATCTACGTGTCTGGTCGGCCAAAACACATTACTGGTCGGATAGCACTATTCTCTGATGTGACTGGTCGGCCAAAACACATTACTGGTCAGCCAAGACACATTACTAGTCGGCCAAGACACATTACTGGTCAACCAAGACACATTGCTGAAGTGACTTGTTGGCCAAAACACATTACTGGTCAGCAAAGACACATTACTGGTCGGCGAAGACATATTATTGGTCAACCAAGACACATTAATGAAGTGACTGGTCGGCCAAAACACATTTCTGGTCGCCCAAGACACATTACTTAAGTGACTGGTCTGCCAAGACACATTACTGGTCGGCCAAGACACATCACTAGTCGGTCAAAAACCTTACCGAGTCAGGCAAATCACTTCCTAACCAGATAAATCTATTTCCTGACCAGTAATATCACAACTCCGCAGGTCAACTTCCAACATTTGCACTTCCTGTCAATACATTTATTAACTATTAATGTGTCATTAACTGACCATGCATTGCCACTTGTCACTTCTGATTGCCACGTCATCGAACTGAAATTTTGGGGATAACAGGAACCAATATTCGATCTGTTAGGAAAGTTAGGATTCCATCTTGTAAATCATGTTCCCCGCCATCCATGTTACTAAATTCCCAAAACAAAAGTTGTAAGCTTCATTAATAAAGAAACTTTAACGAGTGGATCAAAGAATTTAGTAAACATGAACATGAGTTAATGAATACTCAGGATTTAGTGTGATCTACTAATTGATCTTCTAATGATATGAATTAAGTCTTTATAATAAACGACAAGTTCTATAAAGAAATTAATTCATATTGGCCCAGTCATATATAATCATAATAATATACAGTACCTTTACTAAGATGTTTATCTATATCAGCAATCCAAATCTAAATTGCTTGCATCAAATAACGTGGTTAGTAAACCGTACTAGCAACCGTTGATTAAAGATTCCATACTTTAATATGTTGTTGACAATTTTATTCATTGTGTATGATCTTAATTCTCTCGTACTCATACAAGATCATACCCTTATAAATGAATATCGAATTTTCTAACATTCATATACTATAAATTATTTGTCTTTTCATTAGCTTCAACATTTGTCTTCTTCTTGTAAATCCATTTGCACCCAATGGGTTTGACCTCTTTAGGTGGATCTACAAGTTCCCAGACTGAATTGGAATATATTGATTCCATTTCTTGATCCATGACATGTTGACATTTCTCTTTTTCAGGGTCTTCCATTGTCTCTTTAAAAGTCAATGTATCGTCCTTGTCCGTATCAGAAACAAGGACATGAGCTTCGTGTTTGTAGCGAACATGTTGTATCACAATCCTCCCACTAAAACGTTGCACTGAGGTTTCCCTTACGGGAATAGTGATTTTCTTGGTTCTTCGTTTATCAAATGATGATGATGATGGTATTGAATTTTGATTACCACTGATTTCCTCGAGAACTACTTTATTACGTGGTTTGTAGTTATTCATATAGTCATGTTCGAGGAAGATTTCTTTTGTCGATACAAACACCTTTTGGTCCTCGTGACTATGGAAGTAACCACCATGTGTCTCTTCAGCATAACCCAAAAATATACACATTTCTGACCTTGAATCAAGTTTCCCTGATTTAGTTCTAAGAACATGAGCAGGACAACCCCATATGCAGAAATGGCGCAAACTGGGTTTTGTGCCATTCCATAGTTCTAATAGATTTTTGCTTATGCTCTTCGATGACACTACATTCAAAATGTAGGTCGTTGTTTGAAGTGCGTAACCCTATAAGTTAAGTGGTAATGATGAGTAGCTTAACATAGACATGACCATGTCCAACATGGTCATGTTTCTCCTTTCTAAAACACCGTTCTGTTGAGGTGTTCTGGGTGCTGTGAGTTGGGATAAGATACCATGCTCTAGCAAGAAATCTTTGAATTCATAATCCAAATATTCTCTACCTCGATCAGATCGAAGCATTTTTAAAGATTTACCTAATTGATTTTCATCTAGGGCTTTGAAGTTTTTAAACTTACCAAAAGTTTCTGACTTCTTGGCCATTAGAAAGGTATGACCATATCTTGAATAATCGTCAATAAAAGTGATGAAGTATTAATAACCACCACGAGCTTGAATATTGATTGGTCCGCATACATCACTATGTACGAGCTCTAGCGGTTCTTTGGCTCTATTGCCTTTTGTTGAGAAAGATCTTTTAGTCCTCTTGCCTTCAAGACAAGACTCGCAAAGCAGAAGAGTTACAACCTCTAGTTCTCTCAAAGGTCCATCCTTTGTTAACCAGTTTAGTCTGTCTAGGCCAATATGGCCTAGCCTTAGATGCCAAAGATATGTGTCATCAGCTTTAGAAACTTTTTGCCTTTTTGATTATTGTGGATTAGCTACTCTAATCAACTCATTATTTAAAACAAATTGTTCATTTGGTTTAAGCACATATAGTCCGTTATTTGGTTTTTCACAACATATATTTAAACCATTCTTTGAAATAACAATCTTATTACTATAAAAATAAATTCCATATTGTTGTTCATGCAAAAGAGATAAGGAAATTAAATTCCTTGTACAATCCAGAATAAAATAAACATTGTTCAATAACAAGAACTTATTACGGACATTTAAACGGACTCATCCAACACCCTTGGCCAACAAATGTGCTCCATTCTCCACTCACATAGACACCTCTGCATCAGCTAGTTCCCTTGGCGATTCAAGTATCTGCATAGAAGAAAAAATATGGTTAGTGGCTCTCGAATCAACAATCCATAAAGATTTATCATCTTGCACTAATGAAGCTTCAAGAACAAGTAAATTAGATTTACCTTTCTTTTTCAACTCAGCGAGATACTTGTTACAGTTTCTCTTCCAATGTCCCATAACTCCGTAGTGGAAACATTTCCCTTTAGGTTCCTTCTTCTTTTTGGAGTTAGGGAATTTCTTGTTCTCCTTAGCTTTAGGTGCCTTCTTGCCTTTCTTGGGTTTGATGCTCTTGTCCTTATCATTCCACTTCCTCTTCTTGTCAGAAGATGAAGTAGGCTTCTCATCCATGTTATTTGCCTCAAGTTCCTTGGATTTATCCTTGTTGAGGTTTTCAAATATCGTAAGCTCATTAAACGTCTGAGTCATGTTGAATTGGAGTTTTTTTCATCACATAGTTTGTGGTGAACTGTTGGAAGGAAAGAGTGAGGAATTTAAGTATAATACTCACTTGAGTACGCTCATCAATGGTAGCCCCATGTGTTTCTGCCTCATGCATTAAGTCAATCATGCGTAATACATGAGTTCATACAGATACACCTTTCTTCATCTTAGTGTTCATGTAGCTATGAGTAGCATCATGTCTACTTTGATCACATTGCTGGCCAAACATGGCTTGAAGAGAATTCATAATCTCATACGCATTCTCCATCTTTTTCACGTGTCTTGCGCAGAACATCATACATGCTCACAAGCATGAAGCACTTGGCTTTGTTGTTGGATTGAATCCAAGCTTCATACTTATCCCAAACATTTTTTGGAGCAATGACAGCGGGCTCTTTAGAACAATCCTCTGTGAGGAAAAATTTGTGGTTCTCACAAACCAACATCAAATTCAGATTTGATTTCCATTTAAGGAAATTCTCTCCATTAAGTTTTTTAAGTGCTAGTAAAGCAGTTAAAGGGTTGGGCATAGTAGACATGACTAAAAATAAATGAAGCAACAATAAATACATTTGAAAATAAATATCAAGTTTCAGAAAATAAACATGATGCATGAATGCAACAATTAAACACACATGAAATAAACATTTATTGTTCCACGATAAATTTTTTTGACAATTAAAGTGCCACCTTAGGGTCAGTCAAATTAGTTTAAAATAATCTATAAGACTATTCTTATCTTTATCATTTGAAACTCAAAATAACTCATATTTTCTTTTTCAAAGTTAAAGTACCGCTTTTAGGTCAAGTAACAACTATCCGCTCAAAGCTTAGTTGTACTTTGTGAGTGTAACCCATTATTTCAGATTTCATGACTTAACTTAGAAATACCGCCTTATGATCGATCAAACTAAGATACATCACTTCCTCCTATCTACAAAAGAAGCCAATCTTGTAAAGATATGGTTCAACACCTTCCTTAGGGGGAGGAAAATAAAACCGTAACGAGGCCATCCCCATATCAAACGTTGTTGTACTAATAATGGAGACCGTAAGTTACATTGACATCTCAACCTTCCCCCACTCACTATTTTAGGATTAATGTATTTTTGTAATTAATTCTAGGAATTAAGTCATATTAACCATTTATGAATGTAATTAATTTAATTATTATAAAAGAGCCTGGTTTTATAAAAATTAAATTACCCATTACATTCATTAAAATTTTATTTAAAACTCTTTTAAAGTAAATTGGTTGATTTTAAAATTTACCAAGTTGTAACTAATTAATACTTAGTAATTTACATTCTGTTGGTTTCTCTAAAGCGATAAACATAAAAACATATAGGACAATCCTAAATAATCATGTTTCTACGATGAGATGCATGATTAACATAAAATTGTGTGAGAATTCATGTATGTCATGTTATTTACTAATGCATGGTAAGGTTATCAATCAACAATTAATAAACATTTATTTAATTAAATACAATAAATAAACAATAATGATGAACCGAGTAACTATTAAGTATTTCTAATTTTACAACCTTTGGAAAAATTAGAAATAATAATAAATTACATAAAATTGAGCTCATGTGATTCTCCTCTCCTTTAGGGTCAATTTCGTAATTTTGTAGGATCGCCTTAAGCCCATTAAATTAATTAAAACAATTTTTAATTAATTTGTCTAAAATAAAGACAATCTTTATTTAGACAACTAATGCATTTTTTCTTGTCTCTAATTAGATTTAATAAATAATAAAACAATTTTATTATTTAATTAAACTTAAGACATAAAATATCTTAACTAATTAAATTTGTCTTAATTTAAATAAATAAATTATAAAACAATAACTAATTTTTAATTCAAACAATTAAAATTAATTATTAAAAGATAAAATCACAAAAAATAGGGAATCAGTTGGGGTACCTTAAGGGCACCCCATAGTGTGACAGGCGGCTCAAGGAGGAGCCACCATGTCACGGTGGTGCACGACTGGGGCAATGCCGAGAGGACTCGAGGGGTCCCATGATGCTGGTAATGCATAGGCTCGGTCGAGCCTCACTTGGCCAAGCTGAGTTAGTGCGCACGAGATGCACACGCTGGCCGCCGAGTCATACTTGGATGGCTACCCAGCAGCCACGGATGGGAGGCAGCGACACCAGGGGTGCACACAGGTGCATGCATGCATGGCCGAGACAGTTTCTGCTGTTTGCATGCGGACAGGACCGACGGACCCGATGGGTCCCTAGCTCCTGCGATTGCACACGGGCGGAGACCAGGGGACTGAACACTCCCTGCGAACTTTGTTGGAGGGACACGAATCCCTAGGTGACTACACAGCAGGAAGGGCACGGGGCCATTCAGCTCCGGACGGTGGTGGGGCACGATGCCCGAGGCAACTCGCCCGGTGCTCCACGGTGGCTCAGGATGGGGTGATAAGGCCGGGACTCCAAAACACAGAGTCCAAGCTCCTTGTCTCGGTGTGATCTGAATTTTTACAAAATTAATTTCAAAAATAAATTTACAAAATATTCCTATGCCCCATTAATGGCTTACAATTTTTCTATTAAAAAATCAAAAGCAATTTCCTACACCCAATAGCTACCATATAATTAACGATTCACCATTTAATCATACATTCAAAAAATAAAACAATACCATCCATAATGATACATATCACATATATATAAAATGCAAGAAACCCACACAATATTTAATATAGGCATATATAGAACCTGGCTCTGATGTCAATTGTTTATTTTACGGTACTAAATCAGGTATGCAACGGAAGCATTTACGTTGATTATCATTGTACCGACCCCAAGGATCCCCCATATGTGACATATATTAAAACAGAATGCAATAATGGTAACAGAAAAATACCTCTTGATGCCTATCAATTGTACTTGGTTTCTATTTGTATTAAAAACAATATTCCTACCCAAGCTGGTAGAAAATGATGATGATAAAATACTCACACCGTAGTCTTCCAAGCCTACCTCAACACTCAAGGAGTAGTGTGGGCTAATAGGAATCACAAAATTTTGTGTTCTTGTTTTTGTCTCAACTCATGAGCAATAACAGTAATGAGAGAGGAGAGAAAAATGATTTGATTAACCTTTTAGGTTTCCTAAATGTATCGATATATAGATTTAGGAATATATCGGTATAATTAAATTAACCCTATAAGGTATTATTTAGGTTAAGATAATAATATTTAATAAAAATATTTATTTATTTAAATATTAAATAATCATATTATAAATATTTAAATATATATCTTTAACTGATTCTGTTATAGATATTATTTCAAATTTAAATATTTAAATAATTAAATATCTAATAATCGAATGAGAGAATCTCTCAACCACTTGAGGGAATATCTCAACCACTAGGAGAGAATCTCTCAACTACATTTGAGAGAATATCTCAACCACATAAAATATCTATAACTAACTTTTAAATTTAAATAAATATTAAATTTTTAATTAAAATAATAATCCAAAATTAAACTCAGTGGGCCCCACCTTATGATGTAGGCGCACCACCTTTTCTAGATAGACATAGGTGGCGCCAACATCTGTCTTGTACAGACAATGGTGTTTTTCCAATTTATTTAATATTAAATTTTATATTAATTATTTATTATAAAATAAATAATCACTATTTTTCCCTTGAAAAATAAATTCTCCTTTCTCTTTTATTTTGTGACATCCATACCCTTGACAGTGTGGTATAGAGGCGACTCGGGGATCATGGACCTATAACACTAAGCTCCAATAAACTTGATTTTTTATTGAACTCATCAACACAATAATCTTTTTTATTAAATTCATTATTACAACACTATAAATATGGAATTGCACTCTTAGTTATTATAGAATTATATTACTGAGTTTATTAGCAGTAGTCCATTGATATAATCAATACCAGTAGTTCGTCCTCCTGTTATCAGTTCATAATTAGAATTGGTCAAAATTATCGTTTTACCCTTCTAATTATCTCTTTATCCTTTGGTACCATTAATTCACCAGCGAGTTAATTTAGATCAAATCTAAATTTGTGCACAACTTTTCAGTTCCATAATTAACACTGAAAGGGAACCAATATTCGATCCGTTAGGAAAATAGGATTCTGTCTTGTAAATCATGTTCCCAGCCATCCATGTTACTAAATTCCCAAAACAAAAGTTGTAAGCTTCATTAATAAAGAAACTTTAACGAGTGAATCAAAGAAATTAGTAAACATGAATAGGAGTTAATGAATACTCATGATTTAGTCTGATTTACTAATTGATCATCTAATGATATGAATTAAGTCTTTATAATAAACGGCAAGTTCTATAAAGAAATTAATTCATATCGGTCCAGTCATATATAATCATAATTATATACAGTACCTTTAATAAAATGCCTATCTATACTAGAAATCTGAATCTAAATGGCTTGCACCGAATAACATGCTTAGTAAACTGTACTAGCAACCATTAATTTAAGATTTCATACTTTAATATGTTTTTGACAATTTTATTCATTGTGTATGATCTTAATTCTCTCGTACTCATACAAGATCATACCCTCATAAATGAATATGGAATTTTATGATATTCATATACTATAAATTATTTAAATAATAATTTAATAATCAAACATATTTAAATTGTTCACTTTATTTAATATTGAAAATGTCTAATATAACTTTTTAGGGCATAACCCCTAACAATTATTTACTGGAACTAGTGTTGAACCCGAAATTTTGCCGCCTAGGTCGGCTTTTGGTGTTTATGTTGTTCATGTGTTAGTTTATAAACCCTTTTGGGATCCCATGTACGAATCTAAACCTTTTTAATGAAATGGTTGTTGTTGACCAAATTTTTAAATACCTAATCCTTGTGTTAGTTTTAATTACATGATTTCATTCCAAATTACTCGTTTTGCAAGTTAAGCACCATTTAAAGTCACAGTGTAACTATCCTGATTAATAGGGTGTTACACTAGCTTTCATTACTCATCCCTTCCAGCCGCCCACCACCATTGGAGCATATACTTTTTGCATTTTTTAACCAGAAAAACCAGAGAAAAGGGGAGTAAAACATGGGGAAGAGAAGATAAATGAAGAAGAAGAGGATAAGAGGAGAAACTCGCCATCATTGGGCTTGAATCTCTTTAACCTTATTCTACTTAATATTTATATGTATTTTCTCATCTTGAACTCATGAAAAAGAATGGTGTTGATATTTTATGGTGATTTGCTTATTTTGAGTATGAACTAACTCTTTTTAGGTTAGGGATAGTGATGAATCCTGTTTACCCAAAAACGGACTACTTGATGACGTGGCAGGATTGGTCTACACGTGGGAGGCACGTGGTCATTTTAAGTAAGTGTATCCTTCTTAGCCATCGATCAGAAGATAATTAGTTTATCAAGCATCATACTTATGTGTGACCAGCCTGGTCGCATATATTCATTTATTTCCTTCATATGTGCAATCTTGTAATTATGCATTAATTGTAATTTCTCTTATTATCTAGATACGTGAGTTGTAATTGTAATTAAGGCCCATTGGCCCATGTAACATTCTTGAGCCTATAAATACGAACCAAAGGGCTCAAGGGAGGGGACTTTTGGATTGGGAGAATTCTCATAGAACATTATAGTGCTATTATTCACCGAAATTGTAATCATCCTGAAGCTGGTGAAACTTTTGAACCCTAGTTCATTGATCACAATGTTGGGATTCTACATCAATAAGAACACTAAGTGGACGTAGGTCATTACCATCTGATTGGGGCCGAAACACTATAAATTGTTTGTGTCATTTACTTTTTCGTCTTGATTTCTTCTTGTTTTCATCTCATTCTATATCGTTTATCTGACTCTATGTCATTGACCAATTCGAGGGTCAACATTTTGGTGCTTTCATTGAGAGCTGAACTCAAGACTTTCAAAAAAATTAAATGGCGAAAACATCTAGAAAGACTTCTGCTGTTGCATCCACCCAGCCTCCTCCACCAAATGTGGTCGAAGATGAATCACAGTTGGATGTTGAAGAGGAGGAAATGGATTCTGAGACCCTGAGGACAACATTGATTATGTTGTAGGAGGAGTTGGCCAATATGAGGGCCAATCAAGAGAATGTGGCTGAGACGATGGTGTTGCAACAAAGGGTAATTGACCGTCAACGTCAAGAGTTGAATGAGCGGTAGGCTGACATGGACCGCCGACAAAGAGATGCCACTGCCGCCATGGAGGCAGCCATTCAGTTGGCACGGGGATAACCTGTGCCAACTTCTCAACCAGATTAGCCACCAAGTGCACCACCACAACAAGGTCTAGACCCAAGTCCTCCACCTCAACCGGCAAGCCCTCTAAGGCTGGAGCAACATCCTGCTGATCAATAGGATATTCCATTTCAAGATCCTGAGAAGCAACCACCTTCTCATGATGGTCGAGATAATCCCCAGAGTCAAAGGCAGAATAGGGCCGGACAGCCTCCCTAAAGCCCTAGACGCCAAACTGCTGAGGAACCGAATCCACCAAGTAGGGGACAGCGTCCTTCTACTAACAGAAGGCATGTCGAGTCAGGCTCTGTGGTCAAGGGCCCCAAATGACATAATAATGCTCGGGGACCCACCGAACAACGCAGGTCTCCCCCTGATGCTCAGGAGGTACCAGCAAGAGGAGGAAATAACGCGATCAACAAGTCGCGCCATAGCCAATCACATTTTTGGGATGGTCATGATTACAACGAAGTTGATTCTGGCTGAGCGAATGCTGGTCGAGGGCAAGGAGAGAGAGGTGGAGAAAGGAACCCCCCACCAAGAGAAAATAGGCTTGCGAGCCATAACGCTGGGGGCAGCGGCAACCTAACATCTTTGACTGGTTGTGAGCTAGCGAGCAAAGGCGTAAAGATGATGACTTGAGGGATGTACACAACAATAGGCGTGAAAGGCACAATGAGTATGCTCCTCAGCACCAGTCGCCCCAGCAATACCAGACATAGTGCAGGCTCAGATCGATGGGATAAATAAAGCCGTTTGGCAGCTGGTGGGGAGCCGAACATCCCATATCGAGTATGGTTGGAGAAGAGGCACTCCATTCATACAAATAATAGCAATGGCGAAAACCCCTAGCAAATTCATGATGCTAGTATTGCCCAACTTCGATGGATATGGAGACCCGGTATCTCATGTGAATAAATTTGAGATACAGATGGACATCCAGAAGGTGTCGGATGATGCTCGCTGCAGAATCTTTCCGGCCACCTTATCCGATATTGTTCATGAATGGTTTTTTAAATTCCCTCCTCCTAGCATAGTGTCATGGGAAATGTTCGTGAAGGAATTTTACGAGCAATTCTATGCTGGTCGAGTACATCAGATTGAAGCCAACCAACTGGTCAAGATTCACTAGAAGGAAGGAGAGTCTTTAAAGGAATATGTCCAGCATTTTATGCGAGCGGCAGCTGGAGCTAAAATGGTTGATGATGATGGAAAGATGATGACACTTACTGCTGGAGTGCGGCGCCACTCACCCCTCTAGAACAGTTTGAGGAAGAATGGGGTAAAGAGTACCCAAGAATTGCTTGATCGAGCAGACCGGTACATTAAGCTCGAGGAGGCGATTGCCAATGAAGGGAAGTCGCCTGCAAAAGACAAGGGACCAAAAGAAGATCCCGCTAAAGCCTCCAACGGGCCAAATAAACCCAATGGCAACGGCAAAAGCAACGGGAAAATGGTGGAAAAAGGGAGAATAATGAGACGTCAACGTCTGAAAATAATCACCCTAAGGGAAATAGGTACAAGCCAAGATTCACCAACTAGACGGCCCTTGTCAAAAGCAGAGTGGAGGTGTACCAGGCAACCAGCACCAATGTCCCTTACAAGCGACCAACACCAATTAGGAAGGATATCTCCAAGAGAGATAGAACAAAGTTTTGTCATTTCCACAACGACTATGGTCATGACACCAATGACTGTAACCAACTGAAAGATGAAATTGAGTTCCTTATCAGACAAGGACACCTGATTAGATATGTACGAGCCACTAGAGGTTCTCAACGAGAGGCTCAAGGAGGCAACGAGCAGGCGCCTGCACGCCAACGCTCGCCCCCTTTACAGCCAACTCCTGTGGCGGGTACATTGCTAACCATCTGTGGAGGCCCACACCTTGCAGGAGATAATGGGAAGGCAAGGGAGTGATATGCTCGGACCTTATGCCACGACCAGGACATCGAAATGTTGAATGTGGAGGAGCGAACTCCCAAGAAAGCTCGAACACAGGAAGAGCTAATAACTTTCTCTGAGCTTGATGCTCAGCATGTCCGGTTCCCTCATTCAGAGCCTCTGGTCGTGGACGTCCAAATAGCCAATATGATGGTTAAGCGGGTGTTAGTGGACACAGGAATCTCAGTGAACATTTTGTACAAGTCTTCCCTGGAAAATATGAAATTGTCAGTGAAAGACTTGGAGCCATGCAACCAAACCATTTATGGTTTTTCTAGTGAAGGGCTCATGCTAATAGGGTCTATTAGTCTTCCGTTTACCGCAGGAACTGCACCTACAAACAGGACATTACTCACTACTTTTACAGTAGTTGATTGTCCCTCTGCATACAATGCTGTGATTGGAAGGCCTATTTTAGTTGACCTATGAAAAATAACCTCGGTCTGGCACCTCGCCATGAAGTTCCCAACTGACGCGAGGATAGGATGCGTGTTGGGAAACCAGCAAAAAGTGAGGGAATGCTACAATTCCTTGATTACTAAGGCGAAAAAGGGTGGATCGAGGGAAAGAGCCAGAAAAGAGTTACAATTGGCCGATGAGGTACAAGCCCAATCAGGTGAGCATGTCACCAAATAGGGTGTTCCCCAAAGTGAGGATAGAGATTTAGATCCTCGCTTTGGGGATTTTGATGAAGAATTAGGACCAGTCGAGGACCTCGAGGAGGTCCAACTCGATGAAGCAGATTCGACCAGGGTTGTGAAAGTCGGTAAAAACGTAGAGACAACAGCAAAACAAAGATTGGAGGAATTTTTGAAGAGGAACCAAGAAGTCTTTGCCTGGTCACATAAAGATATGGTTGGAATTGACTCGGCAGTTATCAGCCATGTCCTGAACATAGTTAAAAGTTTTCCACCAATACAACAGAAAAGGAGGTTGCTCGATAAAGACAGATCAGAGGCTTTAAAGGAAGAAGTCGAGAAGCTAAAGGAGAACAGATTCATCAGGGTAGTGTTTTATCCATCGTGGGTCTCTAATCCCGTACTAGTTCCCAAGCCGGTTGGCAAATGGAGAACATGCGTGGATTTCACAGACCTTAATAAAGCCTGCTCCCAAGGATCGACCAGTTAGTCGATGCCACTGCAGGTCAAGAGATCCTATCATTCATGGATGCATACTCTGGATACAATCAGATCAGTATGCACCCCAATTGACGAGGATCACACTAGCTTTCAGACTGATACATGACTTTACAGTTACAAAGTAATGCCTTTCGGTTTGAAAAACGCTGGTGCGACTTACCAGCGACTGGTCAATCACATGTTTAAAGAGCTGATCGGTGTAAACATGGATGTGTATGTTGACGATATGCTAGTTAAGTCGAAGAAGGCAGAAGAACACATTGGGGACCTGCAAGAGTGCTTCAACATCTTAAATAAATATCAGATGAAGATGAATCCCCTTAAGTGTTCCTTCGGAGTTGGATCAGGGAAATTTTGGGATTCATAGTGAACTCACAAGGTATTGAAGCTAATCCCGAAAAGATCAAGGCCCTGGTCGATATGAAATCGCCAACAAAGATAAAAGATGATCAAATTTTAACCGGGAGGATTGCCGCTCTAAGTAGATTTATTTCTAAATCCATAGACAAGTGCATCCCATTTTTTAATCTACTTAGGGGCAATAAAAAATTCGAGTGGACGGAGGAGTGTGAGTAGGCTTTCCAAGCTCTAAAGTCTCATATGTCGCAACCACTGATTTTGTCTAAACTGGTTGAAAAAGAAATTTTGTTCATCTATTTGGCGGTCACAGAATATGCTGCTAGTGCTGTCTTGGTAAGAGAGGAGGAACATGTGCAAAAATTTGTGTATTATATAAGCAAAAGGGTAATAGGAGCAGAGCTGCGGTATCCACCCATTGAGAAATTAGCCTACTGCTTGATCTTAGCCTCCAGAAAGCTGCGACCATACTTCCAAGCTTACCCCATCACAGTATTAACCGACCAACCCCTACAACAAGTCCTACAGAAACTAGAAGCCACTAGTCGATTATTGAAATGGGCAGTTGAACTTGGACAATTTGATATTTCTTACTTGCCATGAGCAGCAATAAAGGGACAGGCTCTGGCAGACTTTGTTGCAGAGTTCACTGGACTTCAAGACACTGAACTGATAGAAAAGTCTGAGCCTCAGAGCCAAAATCCCTCTTGGAAATTGTTCACAGATGGCTTTTCCAACGAGCATAAAGCTGGAGCAGGTTCTACTGCGCAATCAGATTCTACTTTATAGCGTCTAATAACGAAGCCGAATACGAAGCATTGCTCGCAGGATTACGATTAGCCAAGGATATGAATATAAAGTCGCTTGAAATCTATAGTGACTCCCAGTTAGTGGTTAATCAAATCACTGGAGAATATCAAGCCTGAGGTCTGAAGATGGTGGCTTACTTGAACAAAGCAAAGGATTTGTTGGCACAATTTGAAAAATATACTCTCCAGCAAGTACCTCGCGACAAGAACTCAAATGCTGATGCTTTGGCCAAATTAGCAAGTGCAAAGGATGATGACACCTTGAATATAGTGCCTGTTGAATATTCGCCCCAAGCATCAAAATAGAAGAAACCTCTCTGGTAATCCAATCAGTGGACACGTGGATGACACCCTTTATTGAGTACTCGACGCATGGCGTACTGGCGACGGACATAAACAAAGCAAGAGCCCTCTAGAGGCAGGCTTCTCGGTTTATCTTGGTCGATGTAATTTTATACAAAAGAGGGTTCTCAATGCCACTCCTAAGGTGTGTTTCTAAAGAAAAGGCCAAAGAATTAATGCGAGAAGTCCACGAAGGTTTCTGCGGAGATCATGCTGGGGGCAGAGCTTATAAAAAAATATCCTAAGGCAAGGATACTTCTGGCCAACAATGAATGAAGACTCTGTGGATTTTGTTCAAAAGTTTGACAAGTGCCAAAGATTTTCCAAGATACCCCGAGCAGCCCCTAATGAGCTAAAACAAATGCAAAGCATGTGGCCTTCGCAATGTGAGGGATAGATTTGATTGGGTCTTTGCCCACAGGAAAAGGCAACGTCAAGTATGTTGTGGTTGTTGTTGACTACTTCACGAAGTGGGCCAAAGTTGAGCCACTTGCAACCATAACGACCAAAAAGGTGCTAGATTTTGTGGTCAAGAACATTGTGTGTCACTATGGATTGTGAAGAAAAATTATCTCAGACAACGGCACACAGTTTGATAGTGATTAGTTCACAAATTTTTGTGAGAGGCATGGGATTATTAAAAGTTTTTCTTCAGTAACTCATCCACAGGCAAACAGACAAGTTGAGGCTGTCAATAAGACACTAAAGGATACTTTGAAGAAAAGGCTTGAAGAAGCGAAGGGGGCATGGCCAGAGCAGTTGCCTGAAGTCCTCTGGTCGTTTAGAACATCTCATCGAACAGCAACATGCCATACTTCATTCTCCTTGGCCTATGGGTATGAAGCTATGTTTCATGTTGAATTAGATCCACCATCACACCGAAGGTTGGCATATGATCAAGATGTTAATAGCTAGTTATTGATGGAATCTTTGGACTTGGTCGATGAAAGGCGTGAGCAAGCCCAACTTCGAGTAGCAGCTTACCAACATAAGGTCGCCCGGTACTTCAACTCTAAAGTACGTGAAAGAAAATTTAATGTGGGAGATTTGGTACTTAGAAGAGTTTTCCTCAACACCCGCGATCAAGCTGCTAGAGTGCTTGGACCTAACTGGGAAGGGCCATACCAAATCGAAGAAGTCCTTCAACCAAGCACCTACAAACTTACTTGCTTAAATGGAGTTCTAATTCCTCGCTATTGGAATGGAGAACACCTGCACAAGTATTATAAATAAACAATTCTTTTTAAAGAATTGGCTTGTCTTAATTTCACTTTTTACAAGTTTATGAACAAGGGTTAGTCAGCCATATGACTAATCACTTATAAGCGTAAGATCAAATTTTTGATCACTCCTATAGAAACGATTGTCCATTTATTATGAGAAATAAAAGTAACTGTGCGCAGCCAGTTATTCTTGCCAATTATTGTATTTATTACAAGTATTTGCTCATTACGTGTGTTGTTTTGCTATATTATCATTTTTATAAGTATTTATTACGAGCAGTCATGTTTGAACAAGTCTTGGTCAAGGCAAGTGACCGAGGACCTTAAGATCCTCAATCACGTGGGGGGCATATAAGGTACTAGGCAAGCAAAGCATATCAGCAAGTATATGTAAACACACAAGCAAAATAAGGGAAAGCATACTACGATACTTAGAGTATTTTTCAAAATTTTGTTAAATCAAAACAAAGTGCTATGCTAAGTTTGGTTATGCGAACATATGTTATAATAAAATGCAAATATTATAATATAAAAAATGAAATTCTTTACACCGCGAGCAGTTGCGGCTTGGATGTAATTGTCAGTTAAAAGGAAAAGCTGCACGTGCAGCAATAAAATAATAAGTTGTCTTGACATCACGAATTGTAGTTCGTGTGTCTTAAAATAAAAATTAAACTAAAATAAAAACAGATAAATTTATGACGCAGCCGGAGGATCCTGCTGAGGCTCTTGAGGTTCCTGGTCGACTGTGGCCCCAGCATCTTCGTTGACACCCTCAATGCCTGTTGCTAAGGATGTCTCAAGAGATCCCTGAGCCTTCTCTTCCTCTCCAGGCAAGCAACAAACTTCGCCAACTCAGCCTCCCTTATAGGGTTAGGTACAAAAGTTAAATCAGGCTTGGAGTTACTTCTCCAAAACATGTAGAAGCACTGGAACGCCGCTCCCTTGTACTTGTCTATGTTGCGTGCGTTGGTCTCCTCAAGGTCAACAACCTCTTTGCGGCTGATTTCCAACTCCGATTGAAGTTTGTGGGCTTCTCGGTAGTTTATCAGCGAGGCTTCCTTATACTTATCTTTTGAGGCAGTAATCTTGGTAATTGATTCCTCCTTCTTCTTCAGTTCCCCCTCAAGCTTGGTGATTTTGGCCTCAGCTGTTTGCAGCTCCTCAGCATGCTTGGCCTTGTCCTCCTTAAGCTTCTCGGTGTGCTTAGCCTCGACTATTTTGAGCTGCTCGGTATGCTTGGCCTTAGCCATTCTGAGCTGTTCGCCAAGCCTCTTCTCGTACTGAGCAGTCATTGCCCCCGAGCGGCGCCAACCAGTACTCATGGTTAAAACTCCCTACGATCAGAAAAAAGATAAAACTGTTAGTTGGAATAAATTGACAAGACAAACAAATAAAGTTCAGCAAGAATGACGACTCACGCTGAGCACTTCATTCAGCACACGGCTAAAGATCTGGTCGACTTCCATAGATTCAGAGTCATTGATGGCCTCTCGGCTGCGTCGATGCCTTGATAGCTTTGTCAGCCTATCTTTGGTTGAGCTGAGAGCCATGTTCATAAGGGCTTCTTTTGGAACTTTTTCTGGCTGACCAGGAGTTTCCTGGTCAGTGGAAGTTGGAGGAGTTGTGTCGGTGGGAGCTGGAGGAGGATTCTGGTCGACAGGGACTGCAGGAGGAGTCGTCTCTTTTGAAGGAGTTGGTGTAGGAGGGCCCTCTGTCCGAGCCCTCTTTGCAGATGGGTCATTGCATCCTTCTCCTGGCTAGCACCTGTCTGTTTTCTTCCTACTCGCAGGAGGAGAGGAGGTGGGGTTGGTGTACAAGTCGAACGCCCTCTCGGCAGGTATGTTTGCAAAAAAGAAGCATACTATCAGTCAGGGCAATTTGTCATGCAAAAAGAGAGAAAATAAATTATAAGTAAAATACCCGAATTAAAACTACTGGTCGATACATTATTTATTGTACTACTGCTACACTCACTCTCTGCCTTGAAGAAGTCTGAATTAAAACTAGGCGTGTATTTAAAGTTGTCGTCCCCGTCAAATAAATGACAGGGAATGGGAAAACTTTCTAAGAGTGAGAAGTCAGTACCGTTCTCATCAGAGGATTCAAGTATAGGCTCAGGATGATTAGGAAGCTTCTCTTTGCCTTTCCCATGCTGGGCAGGGACAGATGCTGCTCGCGGGGTACTGGACAATTCCTTGATGGTCACTCCCGTTGCCCTCCTCGAGGGTTGTGACACATATTGATGCTGTTCGGGAATTTCTCCCCGAGTAGCGCTTCCTGCAGTTGATTCCCTCATGTCCTGGTGAGGTGCAAGAAGGCCAACCAGCCTTAGATTGGTCTCCGTGACCAGCTCTTTGACACTTCTTTCAATATTTGTCATCCTGGCCAAGGATGCTGCTTGTATCTCCATTTCTGGAGTGGTAGTTGGTCGATGCCATGGACCTGAATGACACCAAAGTTCTAAAGAATGTGTAGGAAAGCTAAACGAAATCTAAAGACCAGTGAATAAATGGTTTACCTCCTTCAGTAAAGGCCAGGTTGTTGGCGACCATGTCCGGTGTTAAGAAGTACTCTTGGAAGCACTTTCCCATGTTGGACATGTAATATCACTTAGGAAGGTGCGAGCAGATTCCTGGTGGTAGAAATGGAAGAACCCCGTATTGTTGTGGTTGGAGTTAGATTTGAGATCAAACAAGTAATTGATCTCATGTGGCGTAGAGACAGGGCACTTCTTGTGACTGTACGAAATATAGAGATCAAAGAGCACTCCATATCCGTTTGGGGTGATTTAAAAGGGAGCGACCTCGAAATAATTGGCCACCCCCTGGAAGAACGGATGAAGAGGCAAGGTTACCCCTACCTCAATGTGATACCTCGACCAGGCACTGATGCCGCCCCCAGGCAGGTTTGCCCGCTGGTCGATCGAAGGCTTGATTAGGGTTATCCCAGGAAGTCCGTACTTCTTGAGATAATTCCATACCATTCTAGTTGTAATAACACTAGGAGGTACTACGTACCATTCGACCTCTGGTCAAAAGACGTCTCGAAGTCAGGCTTTTTTTGAATTTCTGGCTGGGAAGTGTTTTCAGGTTGAGGGATGGTCGAAGGAGTTTCAGCCCGAAGAGCAGGTTGATTGGTAGGAGGTTGGGTTGTTTTCTTTTTCTTTTGAGCGATGGATTTTACGTGCCCCATATTGGTTGGACTGGTCGAAGGTCTACTTGTAGGGTTATGCTGAGAAAATGGAATTTCCGAGAATGACAGTGATGACTGTTCTTGATCTTCAAGCAGTAGCGCGAACAAGTCATTGCCAATCGGCCTCTCACCTCCCCACGGGTCGTGCATGAAAATCTGCGAATATAGAAAGGAAGATGAGAATCTACGACCAATAGACTAAAGAAGTGGAAGTGTTGGGATAACTTTGCTCGTGTATAAAAGTTAAGCTTTGATACGACTAGCAAGACCCTAGCGTAAACACTAAATATTATGCGAACAACTTGGAAAATGGATTAAAAAGAAGAAGTGAAAAGTTTTTCAGAAAAAACTTTTTGACTCTGAAAAAGGGTGGGAAAAACCTAGTTTTTTTCTAAATGCCTAAAAATTAAATTTTTACTTCAATTTTACGCCAATTGGCCTCTCACCTCCCTACGGGTCATGCATGAAAATCTGCGAATATAGAAAGGAAGATGAGAATCTACGACCAATAGACTAAAGAAGTGGACGTGTTGGGATAACTTTGCTCGTGTATAAAAGTTAAGCTTTTATACGACTAGCAGCACCCTAGCGTAAACACTAAATAATATGCGAACATCTTGGAAAATGGATTAAAAAGCAGAAGTGAAAAGTTTTTCAAAAAAAACTTTTCGACTCTGAAAAAGGGTGGGAAAAACCCAGTTTTTTTCTAAATGCCTAAAAATTAAATTTTTACTTCGATTTTACGCCCTAAATCAGTAATCTTAACTCCCAAGCCAATTCCTAAGCCTCGTTTAGTTTTTTTTTTCTCTTATCCTATCATGTTAATACCTACATGTCCAATTACCCTAAATCATTTCTTTAAGAACATTTGGGAACTCAAAATCCAAAACAAACCAGAAAACTGAAAAGATAATTATTGCATGGCATCTCAGAGACGAAGAAGTTCAAGAAACTTACTTGGACAAAGATTGATGTAAATTTCTGAGACGTTGAGTCAACCGGCTGAACAAAAATTCCACAGATCTTCGAAGTCGTATGGGTTTCCTTGGTTCTTTAGCCTCTGTTCTTCAGTGTTCTTAAGGAAAGATGGATAGTAAAAAGTAAATATGAAGGGTTATTTATATTGGTCGAAGCACGGTTAATGAGGTAATGATGGGGGATGATTTTTCGAGGCATGGAAAAATATGATAGCCGTCAAATCACTTTTTGGGAAACTGCAATGACATGATTGGTTGCCTTTTTTGGAGAAGACATTGATGACTCTGATAGATTTGACAGGTCACACGGAAGGTCGGTTGTTTAAGTTTATTCTATGTTGGTCGCAGTAAAATAAACTTGGGGGGCATATGTTTACCCAAAAACAGACTACCTGATGATGTGGCAGGATTGGTCTACACGTGGGAGGCATGTGACTGTTTTAAGTAAGTGTATTCTGCTCGGCCATCGACCAGAAGATTATTGGTTTATCAAGCATCATACTTATGTGCGACCATCTTGGTCACATGTATTCATTTATTTCTTTCAGATGTGCAATCTTGTAATTATGCATTAATTGTAATTTCTCTTATTATCTAGATACGCGGGTTGTAATTGTAATTGGCCCATGTAACCTTCTTGAGCCTATAAATACGAATCAAAGGGCTCAAGGGAGGAGACTTTTGGACTAGGAGAATTCGGAGAGAAAATTATAGTGTTACTATTCACCAAAATTGTAATCATCCTGAAGATAGTGAAACTTGTGTACCCTAGTTCATTGATCACAGTGTAGGGATTTTACATCAATAAGAATACTAAGTGGGCGTAGGTCATTACCGTCTGATTGGGGCCGAACCACTATAAATTGTTTGTGTCGTTTACTCTTTTGTCTTGATTTCTTCTTGTTTTCATCTCATTCTATATCATTTATCTGACTTCGTGTTGTTGACCAATGCGAGGGTCAACAAATCCTAATTTGTAGTGAAACCTCAAATTGTTAATTTTAATTTATGTTATGCTGTTCTTGTTCAATTAAGCTATGTTTATTGCTACTTCTTGCTTGAGATTGATCAACTTTAGTGAGATACAAGCTAATTTTAATTTTGGAATGGTTGAGATTAATGGATTGACTTAATTGATGTATGTTTAATAAACATGTTGTTAATTAGTGAATATTATAGGAATATTGTATTCACCATGCAAACATATAAGATTAATGGATTAATGCTTGAAATTGTGTTCTTGAAATTGAATTAGCATAGGAATATGTGGATTTAATTATGAGACTTTAGCATGTGCACTTGGAAAGATGACATGTACATTTGTTATGCAATCTTAGTTACAAGAGTAACTTTGATGTGAACTTGGTAAAACAACAATTAGGGGGATTAATTATGTTATATTATTTATATAATATAATATAATATAAAGATTAAATAATGTTAGAAAGTGTGTCACATATTATAACACAATATATATGAGAGTTACATTTTTTGGATAGTGTGAATATTCAAATGTGTAACATATTTGGGGTTACAAAATTAGTTACAAATTTGTAACTCCCAAATATTACCCAATAATGTGTATATTATATGTTACACATTTTGAGTTTGAATTTCACAAAGATATAAGTGATATGATTGTTGGAGATGTGATTTTAACTCCCATAATGTGTATGAAAGATACAAAATAAAAAAAATAATGAGTTTGGAACGTTTTGGAAAAGTTTGAAAAATTTGGTGGCTGAAATGCACTATGGCCGTGGCCACTAAGTGTATAATTACACTATAATTACTCAAATATTGAGATTATAATTACAAAAATTATATTTAATTAATAATTAATTAGTTTCTATAAACTAAATTTTGACTCCATTTAAGGTGTTAAAAAATTTCCATTTGTCTAAATGGAAATAAATTATTATTCTTATTAGTGATTTCTTAAACCAATATTTGATTTCAATAAATCAAATATTTTTCATTTAGAAAAGAAAACTAATAATCTTGTTTAATAAACAATGTATTTGACTAATTTTATAGTCAAATACTCCCAATAATAAAATTAAGAAAAATAAACAATTTATTTTCTTAATTTTGAATTAAGACATTAAATGTCATGTTTCCCAAAATTATCAATTAACAATTTAATTGGCAATAAAATAATTAATTAAATAATTTAATTATTAAAGTTAAATTTTTTGAAATTCAAATTTAAATAATTAATAATTTAAAATTAAATTTGGTAACCATCACTAACTTTCTTATTTTTAAAGATGAGAATATTCTCTTTTTGATTCTCAAACAAAAAAGATTGAGTCATTAAATTAACATTCCAATTATTCTCATAAATATCTTAACATCAAATATTAAAAAATATATTTCTTTTAAATTAAATACATAATCATATTAATTAAATAATATAAATACCAAAAACTCCTTAACTATTGCACGCGGCAACAACTTTTAAAAAAAAATTAATTGATTGATTGATCAATACAATATTGATCAAATTCCATCACTTATGTGATGTTTGTTGCACATTTAACAGGCATATTGCTGTGACTTATATTTATGTATATATATATTTTTTAAACGATTACAATAACCATTCATGCAATCAATCCCAAAACAATTTTGGTGGTATTCAATCCTATTAAATAGCATCTTATTCAAGAACATAACTCAAATTCTAAAAGTTAAAATTTAAAGAATACATAGAACCTATACCCAACAAAATAATATGTGGGTACATTGAATCTAATTAAAAAAATTAAGACCAAAACCAAAATCAAAGAGAACCATATAGTTAACAATCAATCTCATTCATCACATCCATTCAACATATCCAAAATATAATAGAAATAAGAATAACCCTTAAGCACACTCATAAAACATGTGCTCTATGTGTTCATACATTCAAAATAACACACAGATCAGATTCATGACACATGATCTCAACCTTGGCTCTGGTACCAATTGATGGTTTTTGATCATGTGATTGATAATATAGCGAAAGCATGGGATAACATTTCAATGCGATAATAACAATTATTAAAGCATAAAAACGAATCACTCTAAGAACCATAAACAGAATGAGAACTTTCTCATGTGCATGAATCTGAATAAAATAGAAACTTAAGCATACCTTTTCTAGATGTAGAATACGTGTAGATCAAATAACATCTTAGCCTCCTAACCCACAATCTTCAATACTATGGCTCACACAAAGAGAAGGAGACAGGTGGATGTTTATACTATTTGGTAGGGTACACAAGAACACACTTTTGAATCTTAACACATGAGAGAGTGTTGTTCTCATAATTCAGAGAGAACAAAGTTCTCTATTTTTCTCTCTTGACAAAATAATGTGAAATACATCTGATGTCTTTCTGTCATGATGTTATATTCTATTAATATAACAATCAAAAGAAGACCTAGCCCTAATCTCATTGGGCCTCTGCGTGGGTCACATTCCATTTGGATTGTGGTTGGTACCAACACTATTACAAAAACGGAATTTCCCGACAGTTTTTAACTGTCGCTATTGAGACAGTCGACTAGCTGTCGTATTTTCCTATGTTGGCGTAGGGGTAGCTACGCCAACATTTATCAGGTGTTGCCGTTGCTGGCTACGCCGACAGTTATTAGGTATCGCCGTTGTTGGCAACATCGACATTTATTAGGTGTCGCCGTTGCTGGCAACACCGACAATTATTAGGTGTCGTGATTGGCTGTCTATGGTGACAATTTTTAACTGTCACAAAGTTTCCACACCAGAGGACACTGGAAATATGTTGTCAATGCCCCCTGATTTCAAAATCAACGCAGCAATTGCAGTAAAAGAATGCACATAGAAAATTAAATTAAATTAAATTAACATTGGTAACATTAAATTTTTATTTGATTAGTTCTAACACTTTCTAAATAAAAGAAATACATAGTTCCAAAAAAGTTTGTCATAAAATGGATATCTAGCGAAGTTCTAAAAAAACTAGTTTGTCATAAAATGAATATTTAGCACAATATGCACCTCAAAAAGCTAAATTAACTCAACCCGTAATTTGTTAGATTGATTCTATATTTGATTAGTTCTAACAATTTATAATAAAAGAAATACAAAGTTCCAAAAATGACTAAATCCCCTCACATAGGTACTAAGCATGTATGCCATCATTTAGTGAGATGTGGTAGAATATATTTTGCCCACTCTTCTTGAACTTCATTAAGTTCAGCGTCAGTACATGGTAAATCTGAATTGAACTGCAAATAATTGAAATTATAAGTTACATGTCAAATATATATGTAATTAAAATATAACTTTATTAAATTTAAAATGTAAACACATTTAATTATTACATTATTCGATTCATATGCTCTGGTTCTTTATTGTGAAATGAGATCCCTAGCATACTTCATGCAGGAGATACCGCACTCTGTGGTTGTTGGTTGTTATTGGCACTGTTAACATAGATAAATATAAAAGTATATTACATATACTTGTTAGTATACTTATAATTTAAATATTATGTTTTATAAAGTTGAATGCTACTTACCTTTGGATTATAATACTTTAGACTTACAACTCTTTTTCCTTTTTCCGTATCATATAGTGTGAAAGCACTATACATAATAAAAGTATTTTAATTAGCAAACAAGTACTATTAAAAAGATAATATACTTTAAGGAATGAAACTTATATAAACTTATAGCCTAACTATATTTTTAATCTCAATGCGTAATTGAAGGTTAATGAGATCCAAGAACGCCACTGAATGTGAGTGAGGTTGAAATAGCAATAACATCCAATGTTCACTAGAAAACAAACAATCAAATATTTAGAAGATGGCTATATGAACTTAACATTTCAAAACTCAATATAAACTTACTTGTTATTCCAGGGGCAAATAAGAAACTGCTTCTCGCCCATTTGAATGCATCGATCTTTAAGTGCTTGGGCACGCTTATTCTCACGACCTACACTAACTTCACATGGATGCTGAAATGTGTACAAATGATCTAACCCATTGGTATGTAGTATATCATCCAACAACCTAGAAATTAATCATATTTAATTATAAAAGGCATGCATATAATTTAAACTTTAAATTATAAAAGACATGAATATATACCTCAAATACAATATCATTGGAGTTTGCCCAATCTTGTCCATGTTGCAAAATTGTGTCACATCATCCTTGAAAAGTGTAGCAATCATGTTGTATCCAAAAACATGTGATGGGATATTAATCTTCTTGTGGTATCCCATGGTGATACAAACTTCAATAAAGAGGTCAAATTACTTAAAATAGATGTCGAATCATTGTGAGAGATTGACATTACCTCATGTGTCAATGGCTCTACACGCGGAAGCTTTGGGGGTTCTTGCTTTCTCTTCTTCTTATGACCCAAGGAAAAGTTAAAATAAAATAAATTTTAAAATAAAATAAGTTAGGTGATAAAAACTTATAGACATTACCTGTCCCCGCTCACTTTTGTTGAGAATAAGATGTTTATGCCATGCTACTGGTACCCCAACTACTTGACCTACCAAAGTGATCCCTGCATTCAAATTAGGAAATTGTAGCCTAGCCATCTCTTCGTGGGTTACCTCAACGACTACACGAGCAACTTCTTTAGGCATGTTTTTTTCCATGGATATCTATACTATCACTCTTAAGGATGTATCCCGATGCAACTATATTGTCTCTTGTTTTGATAGCAAGCTTGCATTTAATATGCTGCATTAGAAAGAAATAATAAATACAGTACAATAGTGAAATTATTAAGCATTAATATTTGTTAAGTTGATTATGGTAATAAGAATACCTCATGCATAGTCGACGGAACTTGTGGTTCTGGTGGAGTAAACACTGGTTGAACATGTGGTGGTGGTGGAGGTTATGCTAGTATTGGTGGAACAAGCATTTGTTGAACATGTGGTGCTAGTGGTGGTGGTGGTGGTGCTAGTACTGGTGGAACAACCTCTTGTTCAACATATGGTGCTAGTGTTGGCGGTGGTTGTGATACATTAGAGGCTTCTCTTCCCACACAAGAACCAGATGCATGCGATGACTCACCGATATTGCTCTGTGTCGATCTAAATTGCTCCATCAACTAATTTTCTTACAATATTTTTCCAATTAATAAAACAACTCTTTTTTTAACTAATACAAATTTTATAAATATGTTAAAGAATAATATAGTTAATTTTATAAATATGTCAAAGAATAATAAATTTAAATTTTGATATAAAAATTATTATAAATACAAAAGTTAATAATATGAAAATTTTAGAAACAAAAAAAAATATAGTTTTAAAAGTTTGTAATAAATACATCATTTTTATAAATATATATTTACATAATTTAGTTTATTTTTAAAATTATATTATTCATTAATATTCTTATAATATTTTTTCAATTAATAAAACAACTCCTTTTGAACTAATACAAATTTTATAAATATGTTAAAGAATAATATAGTTAATTTTATAAATATGTTAAAGAATAATAAATTTAAATTTTGATATAAAAATTATTATAAATACAAAAGTTAATAATATGAAAAATTTAGAAAAAAAAAATAGTTTTAAAAGTTTTTAATAAATACATAATTTTTATAAATATATATAATTACATAATTTATTTTATTTTAAAAATTATATTGTTCATTAATTATAATTTTAGATTTTTTATTTGAATTTTGGCGACATTTTATGACTGTCGACATTGGACTTTTATTAAGTGTCAGTGTTGGGGTCAATAGCGACAACGTTTAACTGTCGGTATTGGAATTTTATGAACTGTCGACGTTGGGGTCAATATCGACACATTTTAACTGTCGGCATTGGTCTCTAATTAACTGTCGGCGTTGGGATCAATAGCGACACATTTTAATTGTCGACATTGGTCTCGAATTAACTATCAGCGTTTGTCTCTATGCCTACAGTTTTTAACTGTTGGCGTAGAGTCCCACTAAGCAATTAAGACAGTCAACTCTGTTGACTGTTGTGGTTAGGTGTCGGGAATGCCCAATTTTGTAGTAGTGCAACTTCAGGGCTTTGGGCCCTGTGGTATTTTATCTTTATAAAATGCTATTTATTAGACCTTTATCATATTATTTTATGAAATATACAATTATACCACAATTAAATATGATTTAATTAATTTTCAACAAAAAATTAATTTCACAAAATTATTAATATAAATTTATTTGCCATTAAATATTATTTCATAAATAATATTTTAAATAGTATTATACAAATAATATTAATTTGTGAGATTAAAAATAATACTTTATTTTTTAAAATTATTTCATTTTACTACCAAAATCCTACATTTGTGTTATCGAGCTAGTACGAGGACAGTATAGACCCGTAGTTCTAAGCTCCAATAATTTAATTAATTTCACTAACTCTCAGTTCCATTAATTAATTTATTAACTATGAATCATTCCACTAGAAATTCATAGTTGAACTCTCAAAACTACAGTCTTATTGTATTAGAATTATCATTATAAAGTCGTCCATTGATATAGTCATTTGCATGAGCTATGTCCCTTTGCTAGTTGTTCATAATTAGAGCTAGATCTTAATGTTCGTTAACCTCTCTAATTATGTTTTTATCAATTAGTTCAATTGATCCTCTAATGAACATTATTATATAAATTTAATTAGATAATGAAATTTATGTTCTCTAACAGAAATTAAGCGCTCTATGTTCAAGCCCCGAATCAACATTAAAAGGAACAACTAATCTGCTTTCATTTAAGTAAGGAGCAGATTCTATATCTATGAAGTATGTTCCAAGCCCCTTGTAGTTCTATGACTCCAAGATATCATGAATTCGTTCGTAGGAATATTGAACCTTACCCGATAAGTCAAAAGTCATAAAAGCACAAATAGGAGTTCATTACCCACTTTATGATTGAGGTCAAGTCTCAAATGACCATCGATTTATGAATGTTGAACTTCTATATTTTAGCGGAGATTATCATAAGTTCTTTCTTTCATCGTGTCCCAGTCAAATACAATCTATATTGTATACGGTACCTCTATCTTTTTGTGTCGCTACACTTAACAGTCTGGATAAACTACTCTAACTTAAACAAAAGATAGACTGTACTCATAATTTTTGTTAAATAAAGCCCTCACTTTATTTAGCTATTACAGACAATTTTTATATTATTATCTTGAATTAAATCCTCTTGTATATATATCATTATACATATACTTAATTCAAGAGCACATCAATAATATTGGATCTTCATGATAAATGGAATGCATAATTAAATACAAATATGAGTGTAAAATATTAACTTTATTTAATTAACAATAATCGTTCATACAAAAATACACTTTAAGGGCACAAATCCCAACAATAATATCGTTTGGTTAGTGAATTGAGTATGCATTCAACCAAATGAGGGAATGTTGAAATTGGTTAAATACATTGTAAAACGGTGAGACACGAAGAGGTGCCAAAACCATAATGATTTCACAAAAGTCAATATGTGAGAGTTGACTTTCAGCATAGGCATTTATAAATCATCTTTTATTGTCCAAAGTGCTTCTTTGGAGTGTATAAGAGTACGCAAAAAGTTTGGGAGCATTTGATGATGTTTTGAGAAAAATTTTGGAGCGTCAAAACAGAGGCTTCGGCGATGGTGATGCGTCGCATGGCCAAATTTTCATAGACCAGGCGACATGTTGCGTGGTGCTAGGCGACGCATCGCCTAAACCGTCCATACGTGCTGTAATGTGATGTGTTTTGGCTTCAAAATTCAAGATTACTCATTGGTTGAGTCTAATGAGGTTCCTATACTATTTAATGGGTTTATTTGAGTAAATTGGTGACTTGATCACTTACCTCTCTCTCTCTAGCTTTCAAGATTACTAATTTTCTCCAAGATCTTCATCAAGAAAGCTTGACTTGTATCAATGATCAAGGCTTGTGAATCCTAATATCATTCCATTGTAGTAGCTTCAAGAAATTCCAAGGAGAAGGCAAGAAATAGAGACTTTTGGACAACAAATCTACATTTGTGTCATGTCTTGTCACTTTTGTGTTTCACATAAAATTATAGCTTTGTGATTTTGTGTTTAAAGGTTGTTCTTCAAGAAAAGTCCACTCTATACTTCGATTCTTTTGTATTTATGTAACTTGTGATTATCTACCCACAGAGTTAGAGTATTTGTTGTTTATGCTTTGAGTAGTAATACAGAACCAAGGTTGATTAAGCTTAATCTCCAACATTTATTACTATATTACTTGTTTGACGATTATGTACTCTTGCATATCATAGAAGAAAAATTTGCAACACGTCACCAACACTGACACAGGTGTAGAAGGTGGCCTTTATCGTGTTCTCTAGAAATGTTGATTATAAGTTGTTTTCAGTTTTCGTTTTCTACTTTTTTAGAGATCTATTTTTTTCCGGATGTTTTTTATTTCTTACATCTCTAAGACTTTTGTTTTTGTTATGTTTTCTTTATTAATTTCATCCATTTTTAATTCTCTAAAATTAATATTATGATTTATTATGATCTTTCCATTATTTAGTTTATTTTATTTTAAGGAAATTAATAATCGTTTACTAGCTATCTATATCTATATCTATATCTATATCTATATAAAGGAGATCTTTGAGGAGATGAAGTGACACCATCTTCTTTTAATCTTATATTTGATCTATTTTGTGGTTAGTTCTAATTTTTTATTTAATATTTATTAAAAAAATCATTAATTAAAAATTAAAAAAATCCTTATAGTCACACATGGTTTACAAACCATTATGGGTAATATACATTTAGCATATAAATCAAGTGCCAATTGATCACTTTTATTTGTCCCGACATTAATATATTTTTTTATATGGGTGATTAATTTAACTCAATCTTGCCTAAATCCTAAATAATTATACTTTTTTGAGTTTATCAAATTTAATATATTATTTGTATTCTACATATTTAATTTTTGTAATATATATTTTTATATCGTTTAAATTTGTAAATTATATTTATATATTAAAAAAATGACATTATTTATCTATATTTCTATATCTATACATAAATATATTTAATTATGATAAAATATCCATAAAAAAGTAGTAGTACTGTTATAAAATATCTAAAAAAAATAATAATACTATTGTTCTTCTTGCTATTATTATTATTATTATTATTATTTTCAATGTTTTTTTTTCACTATATGGAAAAAAATTATAATAATAGATGGTGTGACACTCTAAAAAATTTCCAAAACACTCTATCTTTATTTTCTCATTTTTTTATTCTAATTTTTTATAATTTATGATTATTAATTGAGGAAAAATATCTATCAATATCTATCTATATGATTATTAATATCTATAAAAATAAAAGGTTCCAAACTGGTAATTTCTTACTTTTTTTAATCATACTCTCTCTCTAATTTTTTATTTTATTTTTTCTAATTTATGGTTGATAATAATAATAATAATAATTATAGTAATTTTTACAACCAAATATCGAGAATAAAATAAATAGCCTCGAAATGTAAGCTCGAAAAGGTTAAAGTTGGGATCTACAGATGTTTGTAGTACACTTATACGAATTATCAAGTGACTCTAGATTTGTTATTAGCACTCGGGCATGAGTTGCAACTTTCGAGCCTGAGTTCTAGGCTCGAAGGCACCAACCTTCTTCGAGGGACGAGTTCGACCACATTATTGGATGAGGAGGAGGTTATAACTGGAACGATGAGCTCGAAGCTTGGCCAGTCTCGAAAGTGTGTTATCACAACGATCAAGCTAGGTGAAGCGTTTGGCACGCGGAAAGACTGTTAGGACATCCCTATTTCATAGAAATTCGTTATTATCATATATTAAATCCTTATTGTCATGGGATATTATGTAATTAATGCATTTGTAGTATTTATTTGATTGATTGTAACTTCCCTGAATCAGAGGAAGATATTCTCACAACCAGGTCTATAAAAAGCCTGGAGTATTTCATTCATATTCATGCACAAATTGTACTAGAGAAGACCCTGCCAAAAAGCTTTCATCCAAAGCTTTGACAGAGTAGTGATAATAACAATGACTTGTGGATTAGGTAGATTTTAACTGCTGAACCACATAAAAAACCTCTAAATCCTTCTGCTTTTTATATATTCTTGTTTAGTGCTATTCATAATTAAGTTGACAAAAAACGGTGTCAACAGTTTGGTGCTTTCGTTGAGAGCATTAAGAAAATCAGTGTATTGTTTAATAAAAAACCTCCTACATATCATCAATGGCCGTCACGAATAACCCCGGAACTGGTGGGCGACCATGACCACAAATCCTTGAGGAGCGAAATCCTCAAACTAAGAACTACCCATGGAGACTTGGGAAGCAGCCCATGGAAGATCAAAGCCTCGATGAAGGGAGTGCATCATTGGCCTCCAGGGGAAACTTGCTCAAACCCTTAGAACCAACGAGGATATGTATTATAGTCCTAAAAGGTACACACCAATTGTGGAATTGGAGAATCGCAGATTGCACAAACAGCTGGCCGAAGCTACACAGTGAAATGAGCAGTTGGCTAGGCAAGTCGCTGAAGTATAGGAACTGCCTCGAAAGACTAGAGGATGACCCCAAGGGAGTACGACCACTAGAATGGTTGAACAAAGTGCCCAACAAGCCCAATCGAGACCCAGGAAAAATACATGCAATGGTCGTCTTGGGGGTTACACTCAAAACGTTGCTAGGGGAAATCCTACAGGAAGTGTAACTGCTAGAACTAAGAATAACTGAGCTCCTTTAGCAGCTTAGAATGATAACCCTGAACCTGTCAGGAATAACCCAGAGCCTGTCCGAGCCAATTCTGGAACTTCCAGACCCATTAACGGAAGGCCATTGCCATCACCAATAAGGCATTTGCCCTCTCTGATAAGGCACCCATCTCTAGCTCGAGAGGCACCCCAACCAGGTAGAGGATTGGGCACCCCAGAGACCTTCTCGAAGTGGGAGCGAAGACAGAAACCATAGGGCTCAACCTGGACAAGGGGGAGAATGTGAGGCCTCGTGAGAGACTCATCGAGGAAATAGGGCACCCAGCCAACGGGAAGTCATATGTCGAGGTCACAAATGACTGGGGCGAGGGGGCAAGCAGAAAACCCACCTCATAACAATCAAGCCATGCAACAACAACCAGAGAGGAATGTCAGCTTCCTCAGTGGAGGTCTGGACCTCAGTCGATCGGTGAGTGTTTACAACACTGAGCCCAGGAATATTGGGAATTATGAGAATGATTACCCTGATCTTCGAGATCATTTGAATCAAAATGGAGGGCAGTGAACCTAGATTTGCGAATGCATTTAAATAACCGAAAAGAGCCTTCGCAGCCAGTACACGAGAATTAGTATAACCATGTATTGGGGCAAGGAGTTGGAGTTTTTGCAAACAATAACCAGCTACCAAAATTGCAAGCTCAACCATCGGTGGACTTCGTCCATGAAAGGATCAACCATCTTGAAAGAACATTCAGGATCCTTCAAGAAAAAAAGAAATAAGGACAAGACTGATGACTCCGATGAAGAGCTCGAGCCTTTTGCTCCACACATATCAAACACTCCATTTCCTTATGGATTTAAGATACCCCATGTGGCGCCCTTTTATGGGACTTAAGACCCATATAGCCACCTAAGTACGTTTAATGCAACAATGTGTGACACAACGTTGCATACGAGCTTAGGCGCGTGCTTTTTCCAACCACACTCATGGGACCAACAAAAAATGGTTCCACAAGTTCTAAAGGCACTCGATCTCATCTTGGGAACAACTGACTAAAGAGTTCAAGGAGAAATTCAAGGCCATTGTGGGTGTCAGGCCTGAGGCCTCGACATTGACTAATGTTAGACAACAGCCGGGAGAGTCATTAAAAATATACATGGTGAGATTCAACATAGAAGTGGCACAAGCTCAAAATGTCAGTGATAGTGGTCATCTCATGACAGTATGAGCTAGAGTATTGCCAGGGAGTCCCCTTTGGGAAGACATGCAAAGGAAACCTGTGAGGAAAATAACTGAGTTTAATAACCGGGCTTAGAGATTCATCAACGTAGAAGAGGTGCAGCCAACATTAAAACTGACTCCTCAGCCCATTATAACTACAATGATGAACATCAACTCAGCCTTGACCTCGACTACGCCCTCAACGTTGCGACCCTTAGGAGATAACCCTTTAAAGAGGGAGAAAATGAAGGGAATAACTCGGAGGCAGACAGGGATAAAAAGAAAAAACGAGATAAATACTTCTCCATTTACACAGTTTATACCGAGCTTACAGATACTCAGAAGAAATTTTTTATCGCAAATGAGAATTAGGTCCCGTTCAGACGACCTGATCCGATGCGAAATCAGAAGTCTAAAAAGGATACCAATAAATTATGTAGATTCCATAAGGACATCGATCATACCATCGATGAATGCTGGTAGTTGAAGGACGAGATGGAAGGCCTAATCTCAAGAGGATACTTGGGGTAGTATGTTAGAAACAAGAATATGACCCAAGCTTCGACTGGACAGAGGGCAGCTCCTAGACAACCTGCCCAACAGAATACGACCCCGCACACAAGGGAGGATGACTGACCTCCCTCGATCGATGGGGAGGATGTAGTAACCATTGCCAGAGGACAACATATCACTGGGTCGTGCAGAAATGCCCAAAAAAGACATGTCAACGAGATCAAGATGGGGGACATATCGCCCTACGAACTTGAACCCCGAGCTCCAAAACAACAGAGGGTTGAAACTACCCATTACTTTCATTGGAGAAGATGCCTCGCACGTCTAGTTTCCTCACAATGAACCTTTGGTCATCACATTCCAGCTAGCCAATAAAAGGGTGTTGAGTCTTGATAGATAACGGGAGCTTGATTAACATCCTCTATAAGGCCACCTTGAAAAAGACGGGAATCTCAGTTCGAAACTTGAAAGCATGTGCGACGTCGTTGTACTGATTTTTAGGAGAAGGAATAGCCAGAACAAGATTTATCGAGATCTCGATGACCTTGGGAGACTATCCAGTCTCACTAACCAAGATAAAGGGGTTCATAGTGGTGGAGTCCCCCTCGGCCTACAATGTACTGCTCGGGAGACCAGCCCTGATTGGGCTGGGGGAAGTTTCATCTGTGAGGCACTTGGCCATCAAGTTCCCAATACCTAGTGGCATTGGGACATTGAAGGGAGACCAGATGGTCGCCTAAGAATGCTATAGCATCTCCATGAGAGGGAAGGGCCAAACAAGTGCACAAGCACTTGTTGTCATCCGATAAATAAGTGGGACAGTCTTCGAAGTCGAAGAAGAGATCGACGCCAAAATGGAAGAGGATAGGGTCAATCTCGGACCAATCAAGGAGCTTGAGGGTGTAGAGTTCGATGAAAATTATACCACTAGCATGGTAAAGATAGGGAAGAACCTCCCAAAGGATGTGAGATAGAAATTAATCTGCTTCCTGAGGAAAAATCAAGTTGTGTTCGTATGGTCGCATTCAGACATGATTGGGATCAGCCCAAACATTATAAGCCATGCACCTAACATAGACAAAGGATTACCTCCAATGCAACAGAAAAGAAGGCTCCTAGACGATGAAAGGAAGAAAGCCTTGAAATAAGAGGTCGAAAGGCTGAAGGCAAATCGGTTTATCCGAGATGCTTTCTATCTTGATTGGATAGCCAATCTTGTGTTAGTTCCAAAGCCCAATTGCAAGTGGCGAACTTGCATTGATTATTCAGACCTCAACAAGGCATGTCCAAAGGATTGGTTTCTCCTACCTCGAATTGATCAACTCGTAGATGCGACCGCGGGTCACGACATCATGTAATTCATGCATGCATATTCTGGATATAGCCCGATTTCCATGCATGCACCAGACCAAGAACATACGAGCTTAATGACCAATAAGGGTTTATACTGCTACAATGTGATGCCTTTCAGGCTCAAGACCGTTGGTGCCACATACCAGAGATTGGTAAACAGGATGTTTGCCAAGCAAATAGGGAACAATATGGAGGTTTATGTGGATGACATGCTGGTCAAGTCCAAGCATAACTGTAACAATGTTGATGATTGTTCCGGGGATTGTTAAATAAAAACTATGGTATTGTGTTTCTATCTAAGCAAAGTTGGAGAGCATTTGGACAGGTCGAGCACAACTTTACCTCCTTTAGAAGAGCTCATTGAGGCCTCGTCTTCTGCTTTGTTACCTGACCACGAAGGTTCGACGGGCTGAGGTACTAGGTCGTGTGAGCTCGAACCCACATGCTTACCTCTAGTGGGAATCTTGGCCGTTGGCACTTGGACTTCTTCCCACCTCGCATACTTGCAGATTCTCGAGTTGTTTGTAGACTCGCCTTCACCAAGGAGGCCATAAAGCTAGAGCTTGTCCTCCTGAAAAAGGTAGTTGAGAGAATTTCGACCGTAGAGGAGCTTGAGGATTGCTTCCCTGTGGTCCTTCATGGCCTCTAGGGATCCTCGAGGCTGCTAAGGCATTGCTCCATGCGAGTCAATGCATCAGAACAAATTTGCACCCCAAAAGTACCGGTAGCACTGTCGACCACAAACTCAGGCATGTAGGTCGTGAAAGTGAGGTGGCGGTCTCGGATATGAGGTTGGGAAAGAAGATCTTGCTTTGGTTGACCCGCAAAAGGAGGTACCATGACTTCCAGAAGTGTTGTAGGGTTGGTTACCTGGCCCAGATCGAAAGGATTCGAGGCCCGTGGGGGCGGATCAAACTTCTTGGTGAGCTTGGAGGGGCAACCCCCCCTTTTGAGATGCCCAGTGGCATTTGCTTTCTCTTGAGGCAACAAGTTTGTTGAGAAGGTTGTCCAGGTCTGAATCCATCTCACCTGAAAAAAAGGAAGAACAAAACACCATCTCACCTGAAAAAAAAAAAAGAAACAACAAAACATCAGGAGCTGATTATATGTTAGTGGATGAGGAGACTTCTAGATGAAAAGAAACTTAATTGGAGGATTTTGACGAGCTTGAGCTCAGGGACCAGGAAATCCTTCTGTCTACTGATGACTCTAAATGGGTTCCATCTCTATATGTGGGAGACAGTCTCGTTAAATCCCTATAATCACTGGTCCCATACTGGACATCAATCTCTTCCCAAACATTATTCAGACTATACATAGTCTAATACTTCCCTAGCCAACTATCAAACCTATGGAATTTAATATCTACCCCCGACAAGACCATGAAATTATTCCTAGGGTCGTAAAAAAGAACCACTACATTAGGCTCTTTCCTAAGAAGAGTGGGAGACAACTTGGACAGGTCTAACACTATTTTACCTCTGTCTGCTGAGCTCGGTGAAGCCTCGTCCTAAGCTTCACTTCCCAAGCATGGGAGCTCGGGTAGACGAGGAACAAAGGCTCGGGCTTGCAAGCTCGAGGGTCTCCTTATAGAGGGAAGCTTAGCGGTTGATATGGGGACATCTTCCCAACTCGCAAACTTACGGATTCTCGAGTCATCGGTAGACTCGCCTTCACCTAGGAGACTGCAAGCTTAGAGCTTATCCTCGTGAAGGAGGTGAGTGAGGGACCGCCGACCGTAAGGAAGCTTGAGAATTGCTTCCTTGTGATCTTTCATGGCCTTTGTTGGCCCAGGTTAGTGATAGTTGGCTGCAGGAAATATTTGAGCGAGCATTTCGAGCTCGAAAATAAAAGAAAAGAGAATAAAAAGGACCATGGCGAGATACTTATGAATTCATTGGAAGGAATTAAGCGGGGAAGGAGTGAGGAAATTAGTCCAAAAGAATATGGTTTTGAAGTTTGAAGGATAATTGGGAATATCCTCAAGGAACCGTTTCTCTTTTGGATAGCTCGAGAGGTAGTAGAACCCATCCCTACCATAAGCTCGGGAGGGATTTCTTTTGAGACAGAAGAGATAAAGAATCTCATTCGTCGAGGGTCCCTCCCACTTCATCTTGTGGTATAGTGACCTTAGAGCGGTCAGGACTCTGTACAAGTTGGTTTGGAGCTGGAATGGGGAGACGCCAACATAATTTAGGAAGTCCTTTAGGGGTAGTAAGGCCCTAGCTTGCATGTGCTCGCGACTCCATGCCACGAGCTTAACCTTCCTCTCACGTTCGTTATCACCCAGAGTGTAGCAACTCCTTTCATTGGAGCTTGCAGGTTAGCACATCATTTTGCTAAATAACTTCAACCCATGGTGGGCCAGTAACTCTGAAATATGCCATGCAAAGGTGATGGAGCTTTGATAATGTTCAGCCTCAAAGAAAGAATCCTTTAAGACTGGAACAGAAAGGGTTTTAGAGGTGGTTGGATGGTTGGAAATGTTCGCCATGAGGTTGAAGGAAAGCCCACCCAAAGTAAAGGCTATGGTGACCTTACACTTGGTATCTAAAAAAATTGGTCGGATCTTGGGGTCAAGGTCCGGATACACGGCAAACCGAAGCCTCTTCCTCTTTCTCTCTTTGACCTTGTCGATCTAGCGTCGAAAGTGGGCTCTGATATCTTCCCATTCGAGTTTTTCCTTGTGTCGCGAATCAACTGATGGTTTTGTGTAAACAGTGACTCAAGTCGAGGAGATGGTGGGTGGTAAGGGATAGCAAGCTCGGGCCCCCACCGATTCTTTCAAGACTGCAGCATCTAACACGAAGGAAAAAATCGAGGACCCATTATTTAAAATAATGGAAAATATTAAATCTTGATAACTCAAGGTTGCAAGCTCGATATAAGGAGACTACCTTAATCGAGCATGAAGGCTCAAAATAGTTAGATTAACTAAATTGCCAACACGAACTATTGAAAATTTCAAGGCATCGAGATTGTACCCACGCGAGAGTGGGGCAGTTAGTGTCAGTTTAGAGTATCCTGAGTTTCTAGGGAAAAGTGGGCAGTTTCCCAAAAAGGAGATACTATTGGGATACGTGCATTAAAACCCTAATCCAAAACCTTTTTTTCTACATTATTTTTTAGTGCTTGTTGTGTAAATTAAAAAAAATAAAATTGTGCAACTATACGCAGTCAACAACAAGTAATATAATGATAAGAAAGATCGTCTCTACAGGGATTGATTATTTTAATCAATTATTCTAAACTTTAGCTAATGCAATTCAAGAGCGAAAAATATAAAACAATAAATTGTAAACACTAATTAAAAAGCAAAAGACAAAAAAAATGCAAATTAATTATACAGCCAACAATTAAATTTAGAACCACAAAGTAATGATGTTATGATGGATAAATGAGCTAAAACCTGTAATCCCCCTATTATGCAAGTCTGGAACTATTGCTGTGACAATGTTGTGAGATCAAATGCATAAATTCTGGGTATCTCCAAATTGCATAACCCATTTTCAAGTGCATTTATGCTAGCATGCTCCAAATGAGATTTGCATATGTCTATGCTAAATTAACACCAATAACAACCAATTAAATCACAACCCAATAAAATATGCATTGTGATTTATATATATCTATATAAACGCAATTAAATAAAAAATTGAATTAACAACATGCATCACTCAATTCCTAAATCCATTAACCACAACAATTTTCATTGCTATAATTAACTCAATTTCTTACTAAAGTTGATCAAGCAATAGCAAGAGTATTCAATCTAAACAATTGAGTGAAAAGCATCAAATCCCATAGATTAAAAATAAAGTTCCAAGTCTTACATAATAGGGTTCAAACAAAGGTCTTAGCTACTCTAAAATTTAGCTCATATTCAAAAATCTTAAAACACACTTATTTATGAATTCATCCATTAAAACAAAATAAAATTCTAAAATAGAGTAGGGAAGTGAAAAAGAACAAAAAGGAATGAAGAACATGTAATCCAAGATGGTGATGGTGGCAATATTCTTCTCCTCTTGCTTCCCCACGTGCTCTCTTCTCTTGCTGTCCTTTTGTTTTCAGAATGAGGCATATATCTCCAAAAAGAGAAAGTTCCCTTAGGTCACTCCAACCTTCCTCACGTGTTTCTCTCCTTCTTTTTGGGCTTGTTTTCTTTTTTTAATTTCTTGGACCAGCCCACTCTAAAACCAATCAAGGCAAAAGATGCTGACTGCAAAACATTTTTATCCAAGCAGCTGGATTTTTGTCACTTGCTGTCAGGTTGTAACGACCCAAAATTACTAATAAGGCTTAAGCGCCTTGATTAGTGTGCTGGGAGGGCACAATTGGTAATTATGTGAATTATTGGTAAAATGCATGATTATGTGATATGCATGATCTTATGATTATATGGATATGTGAGATGCATGTTTATGAGTATTAGATAAGCATGTGGGCCATGTTCAGCTTGTAAGGGCATAATTGTAATTTTGGCCTAAATTTTTGCCCGTTAGGGCATAAATGTGATTATTTGTGATAAACTGTTGAGACCATATTATTATGTTTATATATATTTGCAACTAACGGCATGAGACGATCCTAGGGAGCAAGTTAGCGGAAAAGTCACAACGGGACCCGATACCCAACTCGGGGCGAGTCAAGGGGTATTTTGGGTAATAGACATTTAGTTGGGTTATTGAGTTATGAGAATAAATAATTGGAGATATATTTGAGGTTAGGAAGCTTAGGAGGGAATACTAGAGAAATTTACCATTTTTCCCTCGGGGACGTTTTTGGTACCCCGAGCCTTGGGATTAACTTAAGAGGCTTAAGTTAGATAAAACAAAAGGTAGGAAGTGTTTAGAAGGCTGCCTGAACCGAATCTCCCTCTCCAGTTACTCTCTCTTTTCTCTCAAGAAGTCTCTCAAGCTAAATTTTTGAAACCAATGGGATTTGGGCTAGAAACTCAGGGATTTGAGCTGGAATCTTGGGGAGTGTTTTAGTAGCAATTTGGAGGTTTAACCAGAAATTTAGGTAAGCATGGAGTTATGATTTAGCTGTTTAAATTATGTAGCCTTTCCCCAGAAAGGGAAATCATAAATGCACTCGTGCAAAAGAGAAACAAGCCCGGACTATGGTTCTAAGTGTTTTTGGGTTCTTGATATTGAAGATTGAATTGAGGCTAAGGATTTGGGAATTAGCTCAGCAACTACTTGGTGGACTTGTTCTTCAGTAAAGGTAAGCATTTAATTATAGTTTAGCATCTGAATTTTGGAAATTTCTGTCTGTTCTAAGAGGTTTATAAGCTTCTGGGTTTCAAGAATTGAAGTGGGATTTTGAGGAGTTCTAAGTTAGGTTTTTGTTGGGTTTTGCTGCTGGAAATATGTTAGAGTGTTTGTGATGATTAAAATATGTTATTGGGGTGATTTTAGGTTAGTTTGGTTGAGATTTGGTGGATGTAAATGGAGATTTTCTGGGTTCGAAGGGGTCGGGTCACGACTCTGTTATTGGTATGCCGCGGCCCTCTAGAACAGATGTGTGCCAGGAAGAAAGGCGGGCCGCGGCATGGGAAGCTTAGGGTCGCAACCCGTGTGTGTTGTTTGGGGAGGCTGGGCCTCTAGTAGAGAGCGGATTGCGGCATGGAGGGCCTAGGGTCGTGGCTCTTAAAGGAATTTTTGGCCTTGAGGCGATTTAAGGTGCGGGGATTTAACCTAGGGTGCTTGGGATCAATCCCACTATCGTGGTTGGTGGAATTTGATGTCTCGAAGGCTAGAATTTGGTCTGTAAACCTTTATTCATTTATTGTTGAAGAAATCCTTTATCATGGTTGTGACTAGGTGTATGTTAGGGCTCAGGGTAGGATCATGCTCGAGGGTCGTCTTTCTTAATCAAAGCATTCAAAATTAAAGGTAAGAAAACTGCACCCGGTTGTGAGTTTATGACGGGACTAAGGGTTCCCTATTCTTGTATGCATTATGTAAGGTGGTATTATGCCATGTGAATGTAAAACAAACGACCTAAGAGTGCCAGAGTTTATATTAGCGCACAGGACACGGCTCGGCCACTAGTAGCCGAGGACAGCTTAATAATCACTGAGCTCGGTTTAAGCTGACCGGAGTTAGTGGGTTGAACACTGGGTTTGGCCTAAGGGAGCCACAGACATGGATTAAACAGAGGGTGCGACCTAAGGGCGTCGACCCTAGTTATTGCATGACGTGTGTACTGTTGTTAATTTGATGTATATGATATGCCGAATATCTGGATGATTGACCACTGGTTTAGCGAATGTTCTTCTTGATTAAGTTAATGCTATGGCTTGCTGGATAATTGATTATTGTCTTGTAAATCATTTGGTTATGCTCTATGAACTATTTGGTTATTGATATTGATTGTGCTATGATGTTATAGTTTTCTTGCTGGGCCTCGGCTCACGGGTGCTACGTGGTGCAGGTAAAGGCAAGGGTCAAATGAATTGACCATGGGTTGGAGAGCTCTAGAGGTGAGGTGTACATTGTCAGCTGCTCGGCCGCCACGGTCGAGGAATGGTACAGGGACAGAAACCTAAAATGTGTATTTTTCCATTAGAGTGGCCTTGGTTATCTATAACATTTGGAAACCTTGTAAATATGTCATTTAAACCCTGATTTGGGATCCCATGTACCAAACATTTATTTTAATGAAAATTATTCATTTATAACAAAAATCTTTTAAACCTATCCTGTTTATGTCTTTAGATTCATATTTTTATTTAAATGACTTGGTTAGAAAGTCTCACACTATTTTAAACACACAGTATAACGGTCTTGGTTATCCAGGGCGTTACACAGGTTGTCAAACGCCTTAATGCTTCAGCAATTCTCACAACATCAGCTCCAAGAATCTCAACAAGTTCTACACTTCCAATATTCAGCTTACCATGATAATCCAACCCCTATTTTCACCATTCCAATAGTGAAAATTAGTATAATTCATGCACAATTTCCACTTAATTCACTATTAAACATCCAGGGATAAAATTAGATAAACTCATGCCAAAAATGCACCTAAGCTAATCCCAAGTCACTCTTTTACAAATGAAATGATAAGTTAAATGAATAATATAACTCTATATTCATAGGATTATCACCACCCACAAAATTACTCCATTACTCATCTCGAGTGATAAATCTAATCCGAAGACATCTCTAGACAGTCCTACATGCAAGCCACTACAATGCAAACATAGAAAAGACAAACAACAAAAACTAAAGGTCACATGCAACTACTACGAGGAATCAAACTTCACAAGTTTATGCCGAATTAGGGATATCACTTCTCAAATAAAGCTTTCATAAGGTCACCTAAGTGTGTGAGCAAGCCAAGTCCTCAAAAGTTGAGTTGTCAACCAAACAAAGTTTTGAATGCTTTCCCCTGTGAGTGTGTGATTAGTTCTTCTCATAAGACCCTTTTTATATTGTTATTTGTGTTCCTAAAGCAAGCAAAAGCGTAATCCCAAGGTTCTACAATGTTTTCATATGTTTATTTCAATGACCCCTCTCCACTAATGTAGTTGGCTTAGCGAATTAGATCAATAGATCTTCGTTAGGTTGTAATGTAGGCTAGGCTAAGGGTGTGGATGGATATGGGTTTTATGGTAGACTAGAATCCTTAAACCTAGTTTGTCTTGGACATCTAAAGAATATTACCCTATTCCCCAAGTATGTATATGTCAATCCCCAAGTATAGTTAGTGAATTCCTTTATTTTTCTACAACCACATGCTCAAAAAAACTACTAAATATATACATAGATTTTTTTTCCTTCTTTTTTTTAGAGTTTCTTTTTGTTCTTAAAAGTTTTTTTTTCTTTCTTTTTTTTGAAAAGCAACATACATAAACTCACAATAAAATTACAAAATAAATAATAACACTAAGCATGTGGTATAGACAATTTACAAGAATAGTTTCCCTTCAAGTTCCCACCCCCAATCTTTTTCACAAAATAATGTCCAAGACATACTAAGCTCAAGGGTTGGTGAAAACAAAAATCACAAAGGAGTTTGGCTCTCTTGCTTGGGAAAAAATAAATAAAATTAGACTATCAAGCTCAAGAAAGGTTAATTAAAAAACTTGTGAGATACCTCATGTAGCAAACGAAAACTCCTTGTCCAATCTTCTCCATTTGAATCAATTGAAGTATGTCCTCTTTGCATACGTAAAGACTTGAAATATCCTGACCGAATACATCCTCATCTATGTCTGGATTGACACAGTCGTTGTCATCCCAACGAGATATAATATTGTATATCTGTTCCAAAGGACTAGTGTCTTGTGTCAGAGGATCACTCAAACGTTGTATTCATTCTTGTGTTCATTGTGTTGAGATAGTAGTTGGTCGTTCTGATATGTTATTAGTTCTAGAACAAGTCTGTAAAATAATATTAATAATTAGAAAATTTACAAACAAATTGAAATATATAATAACAAATATGATTATATAAGCATGACACATCACCTGTTCATGTCTATCATCAGATACGATGACCAATTCCTTAGGCCACGGTATAGGATGCCCAATAGCCTGAATGACTATGTACATATTCTGATCAGGTTTTGCATAAGGAAGAGGCGTCATCGGCTTAATAGCGTCAGTAATCACCACTTGGTAGTTGTTACCTGACTCTTTGTCAATGAGTTTTCCTGATGCAACAATATTGGATAGCGAACCAATGGCTAACTGACAACTAGGTACTTGCACATTATAATAAGTATCATTATGTATATATGTGTGTATGCATGTACATACATAGTCATTTTCAACTATCAAATTGAAATTACCTTAGACACAAATAGTGTTTGTGGGTCGGACTGATAGTAAGATGGTGGTGGTGGGTCGGGCACATAGCAAGATGGCCCTGGAGGGTCGGGCACATCATAAGATGGTGCTAAGGATAAATAAATAAAATTATAAGGTAGGCATGAAAAACTCAAACGATCCAAGAAAAATGCCTACATCCTCTCTAATTCCCTAAGCCTTCTGGGATTTCACCTCAAGGATCAATTGAATCAATTCTAAAAATTAGACCCTTCATGCATATTTAGCTTGCTGTAGGAATATTGGGTCATATGATTAAACTAAGTGCATAAAATGGGGTCACAATCCCACTTAAATTTGGCTAACAACTCTCATTTCAATTTCTCGAGGCTCATTCAAACATTAAAGCTACCTATGTTTAGCTTGTGCATTTTATCATTGAGTTTCTCCCTATTTCAGCATTTACTTAATTGTTACAACATTGATTCCTAGACTAGACTCATACTAACTAAAAATGAAACAACTAATGAATACATTACACCACCCCAAAAATGAAAATGATGCAATGTCCCCATTGCAAAAGATAGAAAAAAAACACAAATAAAACTAAACATACATTAAATGAAATAGCAGTCCCAAATCATATCAAAGAAAAATGATAAACTGAAATTAAATAAAGTAATACAAAGAAAAATTAAAACATAAACTTAAAACTCCCTAAATGTTGGTGGTCGTCTCCTGGTGGAATTTTCTGGTGTGGGTGATATGGCTCAGACAAATTCGCGGGAAATGATGGCATCCCTTGAATCTTGAAGTGGACACCAATGGCGGCATCTCGGGCTTCCACATAAGCATAATAGGATTGTTGATGCTTATTGGAGTATTGAATTTTCCCTTCCAAGTCCTTTAAACGTGTTGTGGTGGAAGGATCAGCCATGTCGGCTTATTGCTCATGTGGTGAACCAACCCCACCAAATGCCTTGGCCAAACATCCCGTGGTGATACATCCTGCCATGTGCACTTCATGTCTAATAGGTGCTATATCAGGCACCCCCGCTGCTTGGCATATTTGCGTGATCAAAGATGGAAAGAACAACATCACTTTTGTTTTGTGCACACTCTCTAATGTCCTCTAGGATAATCTCCCCCACATCAATTAACCTCCCCTTCATGAGGAAATATATAATGAATTCCATTTTCAACGTCATTGTGGATGAGTGAGATGTTGGCATTAGGTTGTGGCGGATGAAATAAGGCCAAACTTTGGCTTCATCACTCAAATACCTCCTAGAGACCGTGACACTGCCTTGTGTTGAGTAGTCCCATCTAGCTCCTTCTTTGGCAATAATAGTAATAACTTGCTCTAATAGCTCTTCATTTGACTCCCGTAGCATAAACCTGCAATCATCAAAATCCTCCACGCCATACACCTCATATGCCCCATTAATGGCAATCGCTATGAAAGGTATGTCACAACCTCTGACTTGCACCACCGTGGCCTCACTGTCAGTCAAGTTGGTATAAAATTCTCAGACTATTTTTTCATCATATCTCGCCCTTACTCCACAAAAACTTTCCCAACTAAATTCAAGGCATAGGGACTTCACATATAATGGTGTTTCATTCGCTCTGTTACTGTCTAGCTTGAACTATTTTTCGCCCCAAAGTTTGAGATGGGCAAATGTTTCATTATACCTCTCTACAGCTGTGTCATTTTGGAAGCGAGGGAGTTCACTTGGCCCTGCTTTATTTTTCTTTCCGATTTTCTTTAACCCCATTTATTGGAGCACAGAGGCTCACCACAACATAGATATAACCAAAATAGAGATAACCACAATGAGCTTAGAAAATACAAAACAACCTCCCACAATGTACAACCACAGTCGGCTATCAATTTAACCAACATTATTCTAACTAATTTTTTTTAACTGACAGTGAGAAGAAATGCAATCCGCCTCCCAAGCTTTGAACAATAACCACATTGTACAACCCCAAAAATACTCCAGACTATAACAATGGCTGCCTCACAAATTTCCACAGCACTATTAACAGATAATAACCAACAAACTTATATAGAAAACTCCCCAAACCCCCAAACTTCCAGCAAGAAAATCTTAATACTTTACCTTCTTCAGAGAAAATTGTACAAAACAAATTTCTACAGAGTTGCAAACTCTGTTTGGGGCTAACCTGTGAGTGTAGGGCTATGGCTTGGACGATGGTGGCTGGTGGTTGTGTGGTGCAGTCTCAGATCGTGGCTGGGCACAACTTGTGATGCAGGTGGGGCAAGGGAAGTGGTGTATGAGGATTCAACGGGTTGGAGCTTGTTCTTAAAGGCTTAGGTTGCTAGGAGCTCACAGATGGGTTGGGTTCACTCGGCCTAGTGGTTTGTGTTTGTGGGGCGGCGAGGGTGGTGGTGCAGGTTGGACCGACATGTTGAAGTGAAGGTGGTGATGGTGATATGGGGTGGCGGCTAGGAGTGAAGGTTGTGGTGATGAGTGAAGAAGGATGGTGACTAGGGTTACATATGGTGTGAGGGGAAGAAGAGAGAGGAATGTAACAGGCTGGGTGTTTGAGAGTTTTTTTTTTTAATTGCAGGCGATGTGTCACCCAGTAGGTGGGTGACACATCGCAGGTCTCTCCGCCCAAAACCACCAAAATGCCCTGAACATGTTGTGTGCTTAGCCTAGATTGCTGCAGCATTGTTTCAGCATTGCACCCAGTATTTTGACAGATAAACTAGTGATAAACATCAACAAATTCCAAGTTTCATACCAGATATTTTTAGGATGAACTCAAAGCCCACTACCCCCAAACTTAGCAGAATAATCACCTCAACTCACCTTTATGAAAGAACCACCAATTAACATGGAGAGATATAGGCTTCCATTATTAGGAAAAATAAAACAAAAATGCATAAACAAACCAAAACTACTAGTGTACATGTTTGCTGCCTAGAGATTTACACATTAAGCCCAACAACTGCATTCTTTCTTCAATCATGGATCAGCTAAGTGTGAAGTCTTGTTCCTCTTGACCTCACCTCCAAAATAATGCTTCAGTCGCTGCCCATTCACTTTGAACTCACCCCATTAGAATCTTTTAAATCCACCGCCCTATATGGATACAACCTCACTACTGTAAAAGGACTAGACCATCGTGATTTTAGCTTCCTAGGAAATAACTTCAGATGCGAATTAAAGAGTAACACTTGCTGGCCTTTTTCAAACACTCTAGCTTGAATGTGTCTATCATGCCATCACTTAGTCTTCTCCTTGTACAACTTGGCATTCTCATAAGAAAACAACCTCAACTCTTTTAATTCATTAAGCTGCAATAGACGAGCCTCCCCAGCTACATGAGAGTCTGAGTTTAATTTTTTTTATTGCCCAATAGGCATGGTGCTCAAGTTCCATAGGTAGGTGAGAAGCCTTCCCAAAGGCCAAGCTATATAGAGACATGCCCAATGGGGTTTTGTAAGCTGTCTGGTATGCCCACAAATATTCATCTAATCGTTGCGACCAATCCTTCCTTGATGGATTCATCACCTTTTCAAAAATACTTTTAATCTCTCTATTTGATATCTCAACTTGCCCATTGGTATGTGGCTGATACCCTGTGGCGATCTTGTGGCAAACACTGTATTTTGCTAGAAGGGCTGCCAAGATTTTATTTACAAAATGAGTACCCTCGTCACTAATCAACACTTTTGGCATGCCAAATCTTGTAAACACATGCATATGGAGGAACTTCATTACCACTTTAGAATCATTTGTAGGACGAGCTATTGCCTCCACCCACTTAGAAACATAATCAACCGCCACTAAGATATATAGATTCCCAAAGGACGGAGGGAAAGGAGCCATGAAGTCAATCCCCCAAACATCAAACAATTCCACCTCAAGTAAATTAGTGAGAGGCATTTCATTCCTCTTTGAGATATTACCTACTCTCTAGCAGCAATCACAACAAGAAACATAAAAGTAAGCATCCTTGAAAGAGTAGGCCAGAAAAAACCAGATTGGAGCACCTTAGCAGCAGTGCGTGCTCCTCCAAAATGCCCCCACAAGGGGTAGAATGACAATGACATAGAATATCAACCACCTATTATTCAACCACACACCTTCGTATCATCTCATCATCACATTGCTTAAATAGACATGGTTCCTCCCAAAAGTAAGTTTTCACATTATGAAGGAATTTATTTCTTTATTGACTCGATAAATCAAGAGGCATGAGTCCAGTTGACAAATAATTTGCAAAATCAGTGAACCATGGTTTCTCACAAGAAGTCTTCACCTCAAAAATCTGCTCATCAGGAAAGGTCTCATTGATAGGAACATGATTTTGAGATACACCATCATGTTCCATCCGTGATAAATGGCCGGCCACCTTGTTTTCCACTCTCTTTCGATCTTGTATCTCTAAATCAAACTCCTGAAGCAATAACATCCAATGAATTAGCCTTGGTTTAACATCTTTCTTTGCTATCAAATACTTTATCACTGAATAATTTGTGAAAACAATGACCTTGACACCCACAAGATAAGAGCAAAATTTATCAAAAGCATATATAATGCCCACTATTTTTCAGTCACAGTATAATTCACTTGGGGTCCCGTTAAAGTACGACTTGCGTAATAAATGGAGTGGAATACCTTGTTTCTTCGCTGCCCAGAACAGCCCCAACGACATAGTGACTTGCATCACACATAAGTTCAAATGGCAAAGACCAATCTGGTGCTACAATAATAAGAGCTGTAATCAGCCTATTTTTAAGTTCTTCAAAAGCTTGCACACATGCCCCATCAAAAATGAAGGGAACATCCTTCTCCAATAAATTTCAAAGTGGCTTGGAGATCTTGGAAAAGTCTTTAATGAATCTCCAGTAAAAACCTGCATGCCCCAAGAAACTCCTTATGTGCTTGACTGAGATAGGAGTTGGCAATTTCTCAATCACTTCAATTTTTTCCTTGTCAACTTCAATGCCTTTGCTTGATATTTTATGCCCCAAAACAATGCCTTCCTTCACCATGAAATGACATTTTTCCTAATTGAGGACTAGATTAGTTTCTTTGCATCTCTTGAGGACTTTAGCTAAATTGCTCAATCACTGATCATACGAATCACCAAAGATAGAGAAATTTTCCATGAAAACCTCCAAAAATTGATCCACCATATCAGTAAAGATAGCCATCATGCACCTCTGAATGGTTGCTGGTGTGTTACATAACCCAAAAGGCATCCTCCTAAAGGCAAAGGTCCCATAAGAGTAGGTAAAAGTTGTTTTATATTGATCTTCAGGTGCTACAACAATTTGATTATAACCAGAATACCTATCCAAGAAACAATAATAGTCTCTCCCAGCCAATCTATCAAGCATTTGATCAATGAAAGGAAGAGGAAAATGGTCCTTTCAAATGACATTATTAAGCTTGCGATAATCCATGCATATCCTCCACCCTATAACAGTTCATGGAGGAATTAATTCATTGTTTTCATTCCACACAACAATCATCCTCCCTTTTTTGGAATACATTGAACTGGACTGACCTAAGAGCTATTTGAGATTGGATAAATAATTCCAGCATCTAACCATTTAATGATATCTTTCTTCCCTACTTCTTTCATAATTGGATTTAGCCTTCTTTTCCCATTAATAGACCCATTTTTATCATCTTATAGTAGAATTTTATTCATACATAGAGAAGGACTAATCCCACGAATATCAGGTATGCACCAACCAATAGCTTTATTGTGTTGCCTAAGAACATCCAACAACTTTTCTTCTTGTTCAATACTTAACTCCCCTTAAATTATTATAGGAATTTTAAATGAAGGTTCCAAGAATGCATATCTCAAGTATGATGGTTAAGCTTTCAACTCTAACTCAGGTGGTTCTTCAATAGATTACTTTGGAACTTTAAAAACTCAAGATGACAACTCCAAAGGTTCAAACTGAGATCTAGTTTTCAAATCCTGAGAACTTGCTTCCAAACATGATAAGAATTCCTCCTCTTCATCATTGTTTGGCTCATACAGCATAACTCTTTTTAACAAATCTTCATGCTGGCTAGTTTCCATGACCTTGGTGGCTAAGGAATCCACCACAGAGACCAGTGGACATTCTACTGCTGGGTATTTCATGGCCTTAAAAAGGTTACCTTCTCATCTTGGACTCTCATGGTAAGTTATCCTTTTTGCGCATCAATTAGAGTTCTCCCCGTAGCTAGGAAAGGCCTCCCCAGAGTAACTGGTACTTCCCTATCTGCTTCATAATCAAGGACAATAAAATCAGCGGGGAATATAAACTTATCTACTCGAACCAAGACATCCTCAATCTTGCCATTAGGATGGGCAAGTTATCTATCTGCCATTTGTAAAGCTACTGTAGTGGGCCTTACTTCTCCAATGCCTAATTGCTTAAACAACGATATAGGTATCAAATTAATTCTCGCCCCCAAGTCACATAGAGCCTTCCCACTATAAGAAATTCCCAATGGCGCATGGAATGGTAAAAAAACTAGGATATGTCATTTTAGGTGGCAACTTATCTTGTAAAAATGCACTGCACTCTTGAGTTAAGGCCAAAGTTTCAAACTCACCCAATCTTCTTTTCTTTGTCAAGATATCTTTCATAAACTTGGCATAACTGGGCATTTGCTCAAGTGCATCCACCAACAGAATGTTAATGTGTAGCTGCCTCAAAACGTCCAGAAACTTCTTAAATTGATTATCTTGCTGTTTATTCTAAAAACACTGAGGAAATGGAGGCTGCTGAAATTTTAAACTTCATGGGAAAATTTGCTGCGACAATGCTGCAACATCAGGCACAAAATCAACCTTTTGTACACTAGAATTTTCTTGATTTCCTTTAACCCTTGCCTCATTTTGGATCGAAGATGGATCTTTTTTCACGCACAAAATTCTTCGCCAAGGCTTCCAATTACTTGCCACTACACAAGGTGATTTCCTTACAATGTTCTTTGCCCATATTTCTTGGGTTTTCGGTGTCACTTGACAAACTCCCTTGGGGTCTATTTCTTAACTCATTAGTGAGCTACCCAACTTGGTTCTCCAAATTTATCAAAGAGGTTGCTTGACTCTGAATTATGGCATCGGTTTTTAACATGAAGGCCTCATTATTCAACAAGTGTGCTTTCAACAAAGATTTAAGGGAGTTAAAAGATTCCCCACGTTGTGGCCTTGACTGAACATAACCAGGTGGATAAGCTGGCCTTGTAGGTGGATTGGCATTATTAGAGGCAACCCCTTGATTGCTCCATGAAAAGTTGGGGTGTTGCCTCCAAGCCAGATTATAGGAGTTTGAATTCACTCCTTTATTATTATTATGCCCCGTGTCACACATCGATGTCAGATTTAATGGGAAATTATCAAAGGTGTGAGTATCACCACAATAAACACAAGATACATTCTCCACTTGAGCCATGGGTTGTCCTACAGCTGAATTCACACCAATATTCATAGTTTTTAGCATGTTGGAGATGGAAGACACTTGTGATGCTAATGAGGTGATAGCATCCAACTCGTGAATGGCCGCTACCCTTCTATTGCTCGAAGAAGTTCTATTCGTGGGCCATTGGTAGTTGTTATCGGCTATTCTTTCTAAAATTGCATATGCCTCATTATAAGACTTGGCCAAAAGTTCCCCATTAGCTAATGCATCTACTACCATCCTTGTATGAGCATTGAGACCATTATAGAAAGTCTCCATTTGGATACAATGCGGTATACCATGGTGAGGGCATCTCCTTAATAATTCTTTGAATCGCTCCCATGCTTCATAAAGAGATTCCTCATCTTGTTAATGAAAAGTGGTAATCTCATTTTGGAGTTTGGCATTTTTAGTGGGAGGGAAGTATTTCATCAAGAACCTTTCAGCCATTTCTTGCCATGTGGTGACCGAATCTGAGGGAAGTGAGTTCAACCATGCTCTTTCCTTGTCCCTCAGTGAGTAGGGAAACAAATTTAATCTCAAGGCATCTTCGGTAACACCAATTAACTTATAAGAATCACTCACCTCCATGAATAGACAGAGATGAAGGTGAGGATCTTATGTAGGCATACCATTAAACTGACCAAATGTCTGAAGCATCTGAAACATTATTGGCTTCAATTCAAACTATGGTGCCTGGATTTCTAGTCTCGTAATACCCGCATTTAATAAATTGAACAGGGGGACAGCGTACTGTCCACCAATACCGCATTGTGATCCTCATTAGCTGCCGCACCTTCTTAAGCTTCTTGAGCCTGTGCTGGTTGTTCAGCATCCATCATCACTATTCCCACTTGATTGGCTTACTGTCTTCTCCTTTGTCTAAAAGTACACTCAATTTCTGGGTCAAGATGGAGTAGCTCAGAGTCTTGATCCTTGTTCATAAATGATTAAACTTGAAAATTTTCAAGGATCCACAAAAATCAGAACTAAAAAAAAATGAACTGCAAAATAAATATTAAATTTAAGATAACTGATTTGTTTTTATTAATACTCGGTAACGGTGCCAAAAACTTGTTGCGTAAATTAATACAAATAAAGTTGTGCAAGTGTAGAAAGTCAACAACAAGTAATATAATGATAAAAAAAGATCGTCTCCATAGGGATTGATTATTTTAATCAATTATTCTAAACTTTAGCTAATACAATTCAAGAGCGAAAAATATAAATCAATAAATTGTAAACACTAATTAAAAAGCAAAAGAAAAAATATATAAAATAAAATGCAAATTAATTAAACAACCAACAATTAAATTTAGAACCACAAAGTAATGATGTTATGATGGATAAAAGAGCTAAAACCCGTAATCCCCCTATTATGCAAGTATGGAACTATTACTGTGACAATGCTGTGAGGGTAGATGTAGAAATTTTGTGTATTTCCAAATTGCATAACCCTTTTTCAAGTGCATTTATGCTATGCTTCAAATGAGATTTTCATATGTCTATGCTAAATTAACATCAAGAACAACCATTTAAATCACAACCCAATAAAATATGCATGGTGATTTATACATGTCTATATAAAAACAATTAAATCAAAAATTGAATTAACAACATGCATCACTCAATTCCTAAGTCCATTAACCACAACAATTTTCATTGCTATAATTAACTCAATTTCTTACTAAAGTTGATCAAGCAATAGTAAGAGTATTCGATATAAACAATTGAGTGAAAAGCATCAGATCCCATAGATTAAAAATAAAGTTCCAAGTATTACATAATAGGATCCAAACAAAGGTCTTAGCTACTCTAAAATTTAGCTCATATTCAAAAATCTTAAAACACACTCATTCATGAATTCAGCCATTAAAACAAAATAAAATTCTAAAATAGAGTAGGGAAGTGAACAAGAACAAAAAGGAATGAAGAACGTGTAATCCAAGATGGTGATGGTGGCAATATTCTTCTCCTCTTGCTTCCCCATGTGCTCTCTTCTCCTGCAATGGCTACTGTCCTTTTTTTTTTTTGTAGAATGAGGCATATATCTCCAAAAACGGAAAGTTCCCTTAGGCCACTCGAACCTTCTTCACGTGATTCTCTCCTTCTTTTTGGGCTTGTTTTATTTTTTTTAATTTCTTGGACTAGCCCACTCTAAACCCAATCATGGAAAAAGATGCTATCTGTATAACATTTTTATCCAAGTGGCTTGATTTTCGTCACTTGCTGCCAGGCCGTCAAACGCCCTAATGCTGTAACAATTCTCATAGCATTAGCTCCGGGAATCTCAACAGCTAGTGCACTTCCAATATTCAGCTTACCATAATAATTCAACCCCTTTTTCACCATCCCAATTGTAATGCCCCAAATTTCCTAATAAGGTTTAGCACCTTGATTAGGAGGCTGGGAGGGCCATAATTGCTTTATTATGCTATTTAATGATAATATGCATGTTTAGGTGTATTAAATATGCATGTGAACCCATTTGTGATTAATTGGGTGATTTTCATATTTTGGCCATTTCGGGCATTTTTGGCATATATGTGAAATCGGCGTGGTGCTTTATTATTATTTGGTTATGCCAGGGTTACCCAGCACAAAACGATCCTAGGAGGTAAGCTAGCGGGAAAGTCACAACGAGATTTAAGCTTGACTTGGAGTAAGTCAAGGGGTATTTCGAGCATTACCGGGTTATTGGGTAATGGGAATTAATATTTGGTGATAAAATGGGAGTTAGTAAGACCAGGGGGAAATTCTGGAAGTTTTGACTATAATGTCCCCGGGGGTGTTTCCGGGACCCCGAGCATTAGGTTTTATTGGAAGCTACTTAAGCTTGAAGTAACCTTTTAAGAAAATAAAAAGAATGTTCTGTACGTTCTCTCTCCCTAAAGTTCCCTTTTCGTCTCCCGATCGCATTTTTGAAGATAACTTGAGTTCTAGGACTCGGAATCAAGCGAGGATCGAGGCATAGCAATCCTAAGGAGAATTAGAAACTTATTAGCCAGAGGATTTAGTTGGAAACAACTCAATTGGAGGTAATTCAAGTTTAAGTTTTAAGTTTTTAAGCTTGAATTGGACTTTGTGAATCGTTGAGTTTTTAGTTTGTTTGAACCTTGGGTTTTGGTGGTTTTGGACCATTGGGGAGTTTGGGAACTTTGATTTAATGATTTGGGAATGTTTAGACATGTTTTTGGGAGGTTTTAAAAGGTTAAAAATGAAGGAAAATGGCTGCCTCGAAGTTGGGCCGCGGCCCTGTTGTTGGGCGCCGCGACCCTTGCTCGATGAAGCAGGTGCCTATTCTATTCTTGCTGGGTGCCGCGGCCCTTGGGTTGGGCGCCTTGACGCTTGCCTCTGGTTGTGCTAGGGGCCGCGGCTCAGGCAGGCTTTTGAGTCCGTTTGGGTGTTTTGACCCCGGGAACATGGTTTTAGGCCTCGGGATCATTCCTACTACCCAGATTAGTGGGGATTGATGTCTTGGAGGCTAAGTTTTGGTTCAAGGGTGGTTTAGAACTTGAACTCATTGGATCACCATTTGTGGTTGTGACTAGGTTATCACTAGAGGCTTGGAACTAGGATCGTGCTTGTGGTTCATTTGTTGGTAACCTGTGCTTGGACCAAAGGTAAGCAAACTGCACCCCATATGTGACATGCATGGTTATGTTTGATGCATGTTGGATGTTTAAATGTAAACATTGATAGCATAATGAATGCTTGGCAATCTTGCCCATTTGCATATGATTATTAATGAGGCATGCTGGTTGGTGAAATGTGATGCATATGATGCACAAGAAACATGTGATTAGGGCATGCCATGAATGATGAATATGAGATTGGTCAGAGCTTGAGTCTCTGTGTTTGTGCATGATTATAATTATGCTAGCTACTGTTTAGTAAGCATGCTAAATGCCCTATTATTGGATAATTGGTATATGAGACACATTGATAGCATTGCTTACCTGTGCATGGTACTGACTAATTAGTCATATTTGGCAAAGGTGCTAGTACCAACTGTGAAGCTGTGACTCATTAGTCAGGTTCGGTAGTGGTACTAGGCATTGGTCACGTTGCACTGGCTCATTAGTCAGAACGGCCTTAGCGTGTATCGCGCAAGCCAACAGAGATTAGATCTAATCGACTATCTGCATTGAATAACTCAAAGAGTATTAATGCCGGACCGACCTCAAGTTCGATGAACATTATAAGCGCTTGAAGGCTAGAGGCTTACCCAACAACCACCCTTCCATTTGAATTAGTGACTTGCTTGTCAATCACTCAGTATGGTTTACCAGAACCTATTGAAGGCTAGAGGCTTACCCAACAGCCACCCTTCCATTTGAATTAGTGACTTGCTTGTCAGTCACTCAGTATGGTTTACCAGAACCTATTGAAGGCTAGAGGCTTACCCAACAGCCACCCTTCCATTTGAATTAGTGACTCACTTGTCGGTCACTCAGCATGGTTTATCGGAACCTCAAGTGTTGCGATACTCATCTAATTAGGATTGACTTGATAGTCCTCCCATCAGAAGGCCAGGATTTCTTATCCTTGATACCCCAGCATTGTTTGAGGTCATCTGCATGCTGAATAGAGCTATGTTTGCTAGGCATGCCAGATATGATTTGATATCATGATATGACTGTTTATGAGCATATGAGTTTTCTTGCTGGGCTTCGGCTCACGGGTGCTTTGTGGTGCAGGTAAAGGCAAAAGGAAGCTGGACCATCCTTAAGTTGGAGAGCTTAGGTGATGACGTGTACATATGCAGCTGCTCGGCCAATACTTGGGCGAGGTTTGAAAGAGGAACTAGGGTTAAACCCTGTTTTGCCGCATAGAACGGCCTGTTGTAAACACTTTCTTGTAATAGCCTTTGAATTTATATTTTTGGGATCCCAATGTATACAGTAACGTTCTAGTGAAACGTTATATCTTAACCAAAGTTTTTAACCCCTAAACCACTAATCATACTTAGCTACACGTTTATGGCCAAACGACTCGATTAGCGAGTTTAGCACTGTTTGCAATGTGCACTGTAGCGGTCCCTGGAGTTGGGGCGTTACACCAATAGTCTAAATAAGTATAATTCATGCAGAATTTCCACTTAATTCACTATTAAACATCTAGGGACAAAAATAGATAAACTCATGCCAAAAATGCACCTAAGATAGACCCAAATCACTCTTTTCCAAATGAAATGATAAGTTAAATGAATAAAAATAACTCTATATTCAAAGGATTATCAGTGCTCTTCATAATTAAGTTGACGAAAAATAAAGTCAGCAGAAAGATTATATGGTGTAGTGATATTGAGTTTGTTTGGAAAAGAAAATATACTTGCTCTAAAATGTTAATAAGTTCAAGATACTAAAGGAAATTAAGACCACATAATATTAATATATTGTTGTTGTGTTATGATTTATCTTTTGTGCTAATCATATAAGATAAAATAAAAAAAGTGAAATTATTATACTGTTGATGGTGAGAACTCATCAACGATGCTAGGTCAGAAAACACAAAGTTTAGTAAGATAATAACTAAATGAGAATTTAGAATAGACTTGAGGAAGGATAAATGCAGATCAAAAATGGAGTAAGACCCGTATATTGTTTAATAACCTTTGTATACAATGAATTTTCCAACCCCATTCAATGATGAAGTGAGGCCCTATTTATAGGTGAGCTCTAATGCTTCTTGGTACATTGTGGTCCCGAAGAGACAAGGAGCTGCATATTCAGGCTGTAGGTGGTAGTGGGGTTGGAGGAGTGGTGGTCTGCTCCAGTATATGTCAAGGGTCTGCAAAAGTACTCATGCCTTGGTACCGTGTCGTACCTCCACTACTTGCTGGGTACGGATGTTAGAGTCCCGCCTCTGTCGTCCTCATGGTTGTACATCTCGTACTCATGGGCATGCCTTGTACCTGATGGTTATTTTTCCTATTTCAAAGATACACCTTTTCACCAGGCTTTCTTAAATTTGGTTAAGTGTTGTAGAACTTATGGGTTGTCATGTAAGATATGGCAAGGTAAGACACCTTTCGCGGGTCTTTTTCCTGGCAAGATGTCGGATCTTGGATGGACCCTTGAGCACAAGTCAAGGCTTCTCGCGTGACAAGGCTTGTGGGTTTATGTCAAGGCTTTTCCATAGGACCTGGTGTGAGGCATTGCTGCACGATCGAGGTGGTGTTCGTAGGACCTGGCGTGGGGTCGCGAGGTGCTACTGTGCGGCCGAGGTGGTGGGTCTATAGGACCTGATGCGAGGCGCTGCTGTTCGGCCGAGGTGATGTCCATGGGACCTGGCACGAGGTGTTTCTTCATGGTCGAGACGGTGGATCCGCGAGACCTAGCGTGAGGCTCTGTTGCGCGGCCGAGGTGATGTCCGTGGGACAGGGCGCGGGGCGTTGCTGCGCGGCCGCGGTGGTGGGTCCATGGGATCTAGTGCAAGGCGCTGCTATGTGACCAGGGTGGTGGGTCCGTGGGACCTTGCGCGAGGCGCTGCTACATGACCAAAGTGGTGGGTTCGCAGGACTGTGCATGAGGCGCTACTGCGCGGCTAAGGTGGTGTCCGCAGGATCTAGAGCGAGGTTCTACTGCGCAGCCGAGGTGGTGGGTCCGCGGGACCTGGCGCGGGGCGCTGCTATGCTGCCGAGGTGGTGAGTCTGTGGGACTTGGCACGAGGTGCTGTTGCACAGCTGAGGTGGTGGTTTGTGAAACCTGGTGCGAGGTGCTGCTACGCAGCTGAGGTAGTGGGTCCACAAGACCTGGCACGAGGCGCTGTTGCGCGACCAAGGTGGTGTTCGCGGGACCTGGCGCGGGGTGCTGCTGCACAGCCGCGGTGGTGGGTCCGCAGGACTTGGTGTAAGGTACTGCTGTGCAGCAAGGGTTGTGGGTTCGCGGGACCTGGGGTGAGGCACTGCTAAACAGCCGAGGTGGTGGGTTCGCAAGACCTGGCAAGAGGCGCTACTGCACGACCAAGGTGGTGTCCGTGAGACCTAGCGCGAGGCGCTGCTATGCGATCGAGGTGGTGTCCGCTAGACCTGGCACGGGGTGCTGCTACGTGCCGAGGTGGTGAGTCTACGACACCTGGCGCGAGCCTCTGCTGCTCGGCTGGGGTGGTGGGTCTGCAAAGCCTGGCATGAGGCACTACTGCGCGAGCGAGGTGATGGGTCTGCGAAACTTGGCGGGAAGCGCTGTTTTGTGGTTGAGGTAGTGGGTTCATGGGACCTAGTGCGAGGCGCTGTTGCGTAGCCGAGGTGGTGGCTTCTCGAGGCACATGGGTTCATGGTACCTGGGCGTGAGGGGTTCTAGTATCCAACCACGCAAGGGTCTCGCGAGGCACATGGACGCTCGACACATGGGCGCAAGGTGGGGATCTCGCAAGGCCTAAGGGCACGAGACACACAAGGGTATCACGAGCCTTCGAATCTTCAGAAAGGCAGAGACCTGTAGGGCATTTGGGAGCGTTGGCTATAATGTGGTTGCGTGAGACCTATAGGCCCGAGCCCGATAGCATGACTAAGTGACCCTTAGCCACGTATTTCAATCAGGGATTAGAGATTTTTTCCTTGGTAAATTTTTGGCATCCACACTTGCCCCCCAGTCTACGAGAGGGTCTTAAGGCTCTCTTGTAGACTTCAAGGTGCAATGTTTTTGGGATGCCCGTGTGGTATTAGCTTGCTTCTTCATTGTGGAATTATAGAGAAACATACTTTGGAGTTGAGGACTATTATGAGATGTTGAGAGTGAATGCGAGCCTATCATTGTGCTCTGTAGATTCCAAGGCAAGTGCCTAGCCCTCTTCTTCACCATTGATCATGTAGTGGATGCAATGGCTAAGGTGAGTTTGTGGTTCTTATAAATAGACCTTCATCTCAAGCATATTGTTTACATTTTCTCTTCTTAGCTTGGTGGTATTAGTGTCTTCACTTCCTCCAAAAGGTAAGGGGTTCAATTCTTCACAAACTCATTTTGGTTGTCTTTCCTCTTTATTATTTAAATTCCTTTCTTTTATGCAAACATCCATATAGGTGCTTGGAGACTAAAATACCTTTCTCCTTTATTTTTGCAGATGCATACTTTCGACCCTTTGCCTTTCTTCGACCACGATGGTGCTTTTGACCCTTGGCCTTCTTTCAACTGTGACACTGCTTTTGACCCTTGGCCTTCTTTTGACCGTGATGGTGCTTTCGACCCTTGTCCTCCTTTCGACCGCGACTGTGCTTTTGACCCTTGACCTTCTTTTGACAGCGACAGTGCTTGATTTTACTTACTCAAGGTATACTTTTTTTCTTTCTTATGTTCAATGGGTCTAAATTAGCTCTACTCGGGATAGGTTGCCTTGGCCAGAGCTCCTCGTGACCTAATCCACACACATGCCCTTGCTTGCACCCCATAGTTGGTCATTTCGAGCGATTGTGTCTAGAGGTTTTAAGTTTATTCCCTTGTGTTTTGTAGCACCCTCTTCACTTACACTTGGACCCTTATTTTCAACGAGGTGAGGTTTTATGGCATGTGAGGGATCGTCTGGCATTCCTTCGCTGGTCGAGTTTATAGACTTATCTTTAGACTCGAGGTCCCCCGAGAACAACCCTTACCAAGACTATGACACTTTGAGGAAGGCCCGTATACGTAACCTTGAGCACATGGCCGAACTTAGGCCTAAAATCTGGGTGGTAGAGAGAAAAATAGATTTAGTTTTGAGGGGTGATGGAGTCCCTTTCCCCTTTGACCTTAGTGACCACATTGCAATCCTTAGAGTGAGCCTTTTTGATCTACAAATGGTGTTGGAGTTCATGGAGGGAAACCTCCCACATGAACCTCCTGCCCCGTTCTCCCCTTATAGTTGCCATGAGGTCACCCCGGGTTCCCCTCAACCCTTGTCTTCGATCCACCCTTGTTCGGTGCTTCCACACTCAACGCCTTGGTGGAAAACTCTTGCTAAAAAGAAAAAAATGGAGGGTAAAGTGCCCTGTTTCGACCTCACTTTTTTCCTTGGGTTTTGTAGATATATCAAAGAGAGTGCGGTGACAGGTGGCTCCCAAGGGCCAGATTCTAGTCTTCTGTTGGTGTCTACTATCGTGTCCAACGTGTCGGAGAACCGGCTATTGGAGTTATCCGAGAAATACCATATTGGCAAGGAGTACAATTTGTACGTTCCTTCCAACAAGTGTTGGGCCGATAATCCCCCCCAGGGGTACGTGGCAATGAGTGAGAACATTCTGATGGCAGGTGGGACCATTCTCTTACACCTGTTCTTCATCATGGTCCTCAACCATTTCAACTTTGCTCCGCTCCAGCTTGCGCCTAATAGCTGGTTGACTTTAAGTTGCCTATACATGGTGTTCATGGAGCTTAATCGTCGTGCTTCTACGGCTCAAGATGTGCACTTTATGTACAACCTCATGCCCACCCCTAAATCCAAAGGCTTCTATTTCTTGCAGAAAGCCAATTCTCAGGTCTCCTTGATAGAGGGTTTTGTGTCCAGCCTGGTGTCCTAGAAGCAGGACGTTTTCTTCGTGAAAGGTCCCTTTTCTGTACGTGAACATTTTTGCTCATCCCTATTGTTATCCCAAATTTTGAAAAAGATGACGTGGCAGTAAAATTGACACGTGGCATGGATTAGTTGGGTGATCTGGCTTAGCAATAGCCCAATGCATCAGTAAAGAATTTGGACTGCTTGAGAGATGCCATAGTCAAGTCAAATACACCCGAGGAGAATACTTGGGCTAAGGTGTGCTTGGCTCGGACCCTTGTCCGAGAAGCCCAAGTGTTTGGTTCAAACCCAAGTCTAAGGAGTTTAAAGGATGGGTTTGGACTTTGGCTCGAGGGACAGAAGCAGCAGGTCCGATCGGACCTTAGCTTGAGGAGCCCCTAAGTGCTTGGCTCGGATCTGTCCGAGGTGAGCTTCCAAGTGCTTGGCTCGGACATGTCCGAGGTAAGTTTCCAAGATGGTTGGCTCGGACCAAGTCCGAGGAGAGGTCCCATGCATGCCAAGAGATGGACTTAGATTTTGGCCAAGGAGAGGTCACAAAAGGTCCGATCGGACCTCAGTTGGAGGAGCCAAGTGCTTGGCTCGGACCTATCCGAGGTGAGCTTCCATGATGATTGGCTCGGACCACCTTGGTCCGAGGAGAAGCCAAGAAGATTGGCTCGGACCACCTTGGTCTGACGAGAAGCCAAGGAGATTGGCTCGAACCACCTTGGTCCGAGGAGAAGCCAAGGAGATTGGCTCGGACCACCTTGGTCCGAGGAGAAGCCAAGGAGATTGGCTCGGACCACCTTGGTCCGAGGAGAGCCAAGCATGCATGACCTTGGTCCGAGGAGAGTCGTGCATGCATAACCTTGAGCCCAGGAAAGCCTAGAGGAGTATGTCCAACCAGTACTTGCATGTAACCAACATGCATGTGTTCGACTAGGAGACTACGTCAAAATCCCCGAAACGACTTCAGCAAGAATCGGTCTAGGCACCCGGGAATCTCTCATTCCTCACTCAAATTGAGGAATCTGTTGTATTTTAAATATTTCTTGTAATTTAAGTATAATATGAATAATAAAATATCCCTATCTAAAGGGGATATCAGTTGAGGATCCCAAGCCTATAAATAGTGGGTTGATGGGATCGTAAAAGGACTTTTGGGCAAATTGAGAATTAGTCTATGTTCTAGAGAGAGAAAGTGTGTTTTTCTGGAGAGAACCCCTTTTTTGTATTCTTGAATATTTACGCTTAAGAAACTCAGTTGACACTGGTTCATCTGATCTTGAGTGTGAATAGAGTAATAAAATCTCTAAGTGGATTAGGCTATTACCGACTAATCGGGGCTGAACCACTATAAAATCTATTGTGTTATTTACTTCATTGATTAAACTGTCTGTTGTCGTTTACATTCTCTTGAAGGCTTGTCGTTATTGACGTTCTCACGTCGTTGGCTAAAAACACAGTCAACATTTTGGTGCTTTCATTGAGAGCCTGAAGAGAAGGACAGACAGTCCCTGAAGCTATATGGCGCCTAAGAACACTAATGCGGCCTCCAAGAGGGCAAGCACCTCTAAGGAGCATGCTAGATCAGAGGGTCCCAGCGTTCAGGATCGTGAGACTGAGCCTAGAGTCGTGTTCGAGGATGTAGCTCCAGAAGTTGAAGAGCTCTAGGAGACCATGAGCATATTCCAGGAGGAGCTGGCTCAGTTCAGTGCTAGGAAGGAGGCGTTTGCTGAGGAAATGGCCAGGCAGAAACGGGAGATGGACGCTAGGAGCGAGGAGATCCGTCGACAGCAGGAGGAGGCCGACAAGCGACATCGCGAAGCTGCACTTGCTCTGGAGGCAGCTACACAATTGACCCGAGCCAATGCTCAGGCTGCACCTGGGGTAGCACCCACCCCAGAGGCAAGGACCACAGAAGCTGGTCGTAAGAAAACTGATAGATCAGGGAGGGGTAGTGGTAACCCACCTGGTCATGAGGAGGAGGGAGTCTGATCGCGCACTGCCTCAACCCAAAGGGGGAACTCTAAGACCCCCTCAAGGAGCCACCGATCAGAGACTTCCAGGTCGGGGAGTCATAGGTCAGGCAGTAAGAAAACACCTTCTGAGCAGGAGCACAATAGAGCTCCTCGTGGCAAAGAGACTTCCCACTTCAAAGATGGACATGGGCGTGATGAAGCTGACAGTCACCACACCAACCAGTCAAAGGAGAAGAATAATAACCGACGAGGAGGAGAAGATCAACCAGCTCAAAGAGGAAAGCCACCACGGCATCCCAACCACCGTAATGGCAAGGAGCACGCTCCACCTAGCAGACCTTCCGAGAAGACTCGGAGTACAGTGTTCGACCTGTTGGGAAAGAACACTGCTCAGAATGACCTGAGGGATATCATTGATGATAGAAGGAGGACTGTTCCGATCGAAGGGCAAGAGCCAATCCGTCCTACCAGTCGAGTAGAGATACTCGATGATGGTGTGCCAGATAGGAGTGCCTGACCAGGCGGTCCTAAGAGTGCGTCCCCAGCAATGGCCCCAGGCATCCAAGCCCAGCTTGATGCTTTGACAGCGGCAGTCCAGAGTTTGTCAAAACAACCAGTTATTGATCCGGTAGACCACAGAAGTGGTAGCCCTTTTTGTGCTAGAATTAGAGCAGCTCAACCACCAAAGAAGTACAAAGCACCGGTACTGCCAGTTTATTCAGAAAAGGCAGACCCGGTAACGCACGTTGGGAAGTTTGAAGATCAGATGGAGCTGCTCGGGGTGAGTGATGACTACCGCTGCAGAGTCTTCCCCACCACATTGTCAGACACCGCCCAGGAGTGGTACTGGAAGTTCAAACCAGACTCTATCACCTCTTGGGAGAGTTTTCGGAAGGAGTTTTGCAGGCAGTTTAGTACTTCCCAAACCCCTCCTGTTTATGCCAACCACTTGGTGGATATTAGGCAGGCTAAAGATGAGTCTCTCAAGAACTACATTCAAAGGTTCATGAGAGAAGCTAACCGAGCTACCGCGGTTGGAGATGAAGGGAAAATGGTGGCAATCTCTTCCGGTATTATCTATCGAAGTCCTTTATGGGACAGCATCCATCGCCATCCAATTTCAACTTTACAGCAGTTTTTAGACCGGGTAGATAAGTACATGAAGTTGGATGATGCCATTGAGAAAGGAGAGAATGGGTTGAACAAACCAAGTGGATCAGGTGATACCCCCAAGGATGGAGGAAATGATCAAGGTGGTAGTAAGAAACGTGGGAATAACGGGTCTGACCGCTGCAATGAGAAAAAGGCTAAGTCGGGATCAAACGACAAGCCAACGAAGTATGATCCTCGATTCACCAACTACACCACTCTTTCAGCGACCCGGGCGGAGATATATTTAGCCAGTCATCAGGAGGTCCCTTACCGGAAACCCCCACCAATCAAGAAGGAGATGAGTAAGAGGGACATGAACAAGTTCTATAGTTTCCATGGAGACTATGGTCACGACACGAACGAGTGTAATCACCTCAAAGATGAGATAGAGTTTCTCCTCCGGTCGGGGAAGCTAAAAAAGTACCGAGCAGAGAAGACCCAAGGAGAGGGGAGCAGCAATAATCTTGGGTTCAAGCGGCAACGGTCCCCACCTTTGCAACCTGAACCTGTGGACTTCACATTAGATACTATATGTGGAGGCCCACATCTTGCTGGGGATAGCAACAAGGCGAGGGAGAGGTATGCTCGCACCCTTCGTCATGAGTTGGGTGCGGCATCCACCTCCGAGGTTATGATGGTGGAGGAGCGACCATCAAAGAACCCAAGGTATGAAAGTGAGTCCCTCACTTTCACTGAGGAAGATGCTAAACACGTGAGGTATCCTCACAATGACCCTCTTGTTGTGACAGTCCAAATTGCTAATATGAAGGTGAAGAGATGTTTGGTCGATACAGGAAGCTCTGTAAACATCATTTATAAGTCCTCCTTTGAGAAGATGAAGCTATCTATCAATGACTTGAAGCCATGCTCTCACGTCATTTATGGGTTTACTGGAGAAGGATTGTCACCAGCTGGGACAATCAAGTTACCAGTCACGACGGGGGAAGCCCCCAAGCATGAAATCGTGATGACTGAGTTTTTGATTGTTGACTGCCCGTCCGCCTACAATGTGGTTATTGGTCGACCACTACTCACCAACTTGCATGCGGTAGTTTCAATTTGGCACCTATCCATGAAGTTCCTGACCAGCGCTAGCATAGGCTGTGTCCAAGGAGACCAAAGGGAGGCTAGGGAGTGCTATAATGCCTCGATAGCTAAGGCGAAGAAAGGTGCCAAGGAGAACAACATGATTGTATGTGTTGAGAGAGAGGAGGTGGATGAGATGGATGTAGACCAGAGTCTTGTAGTAGTGAACGATGAAGAGATGTTAGAGGAGTGTAGCCAGGAGAGCACTCCTAGTTTAAAAGAGCAGAAGACCCCATCCGGTGATGAAGTCACCAAATAAGATGTTGCCCAAAGTGAGGGAAGAGATTTTGATCCTCTCTTTGGGGATTATGAAAGTGATGTGGGACCATCCGAGGAGTTGGAGGAGGTCCCTATAGATGAGAATGACCCGACGAGAGGGGTCAAGATTGGTATGAAGTTGAAAGCTGAGGTGAGAGCACAGCTGATAGAATTCTTGCGAAGGAATCAAGATGTCTTTGCCTGGTCTCACAAGGATATGGTGGGTATCTCACCAACTGTGATCAGCCACGTGCTCAATGTGGATGAAAGATATCCAGCAGTGCAGCAGAAGAGGAGATTGCTTGATAAGGATCGAGCAAAGGCTCTTAAGGAGGAGGTAGAGCGATTGAAGGAGAATGGGTTTATCAGAGAGGCATACTACCTAGCTTGGGTTTCAAACCCAGAGTTGGTGCCCAAACCCAATGGAAAGTGGAGGACTTGTGTAGATTTTACTGATCTGAACAAAGCATGCCCAAAGGATTGCTTTCCTTTACCGAGGATAGACCAGTTGGTAGATGCAACCTCTGGTCACGAGACCTTGTCCTTCATGGATGCGTATTCGGGGTACAACCAGATCAGCATGCATCCTCCTGATGAAGAGCATACCAGCTTCCGAACAGATATAGGGCTATACTGCTATAAGGTCATGCCCTTCGGATTGAAGAATGCATGAGCTACCTATCAGCGTTTGGTGAATGGTATGTTTCGAGACTTAATCGGCAAGAGCATGGAGGTATACGTAGATGATATGCTGGTGAATTCAAAGGAAGCTGGGGGGCACGTGCGAGACTTAGACGAATGCTTTGCAATATTGAGGAAGTATACAATGAAGTTAAACCCCCTCAAGTGTTCATTTGGAGTGGGTTCTGGAAAATTCCTTGGGTTTATTGTGAACTCCTGAGGAATAGAGGCAAACCCAGAAAAGATCAAAGCTCTCATAGAGATGAAGTCTCCAACAAGAATAAAGGATGTGCAAAGCTTGACTGGGCGGATTGCAGCTCTAAGCAGGTTCGTTTCGAAATCAACGGACAAGTGCGTCCCGTTTTTTAACCTGCTTAAAGGAGGCAAGAAGTTTGAGTGGACCGCAGAGTGTGAACAAGCTTTCCAGGTGATAAAGGAGCATTTGGCCCAACCTCCTGTTCTTTCCAAGCCAGTTGATGGAGAAGACCTATTTATGTACCTAGCAGTCACGGAGCACGCTGTTAGTGCTGCCTTAGTACGTGAGGAGGATAAGGTGCAGCACCCGGTATATTATGTTAGCAAGCGATTGATAGGAGCGGAGTCCCGGTATCCCATGATCGAGAAGTTAGCTTACTGCTTGGTACTTGCATCACGAAAATTGCGGCCATACTTCCAAGCACACCCCATTAAGATCCCTACTGACCAGCCTCTACGCCAAGTTTTACAGAAGCTGCAGTCGTCTGGTCGGCTACTTAAATGGGCAGTTGAGCTAGACCAATTTGAAATCAAGTACCAACCGAGGACTGCTATTAAAGGTCAAGCTTTGGCAAATTTCATCGCTGAATGTACCGGAATCGCTGATGTTCCCGACCATCAAGAGAGTGTTACTGGGCAAAAAGAATAAATTCCTACTTGGCAACTTTTTGTTGATGGGTCGTCGAATGAGCACCATTCAGGAGCTGGGATTATACTAGTGACACTAGAGAAGAACCGAATTCATTGTGCATTAAGGTTCGGATTTAATGCTTCTAACAATGAGGCGGAGTATGAGGCCCTCTTAGCAGGCTTGCGACTGGCTAGAGATGTACGTGCCCGGTCAGTAGAGATAAATAGTGATTCCAAATTGGTGGTCTATCAAGTATTGGGGGAATACCAGGAAAGGGGCCTACGCATGGTGGCATACTTAAACAAAACCAAAGATTTTCTAGCCCAGTTCGAGGAGTATACCATCAAGCTAGTACCACGGGAGCAGAATAACAATGCAGATGCTCTAGCAAAGCTTGCTAGTGCAAAAGATGCCGAAACTCTGAATATAGTACCGGTAGAATACTTGGCAGAGCCGAGCATTGAAAAACAAGAGGCCATGCCGATCACGATAGCCGACACCTGGATGACTCCCATCATTGCTTACCTTGAGCAAGGGACCCTCCCAGATGGTCGTAATGAAGCAAGGAAGGTTATGAGGCAAGCTGCTAGATACACCATGGTGGATGGAGTGTTGTATAGGAGAGGGTATTCCCTACCTCTACTCAGGTGCATAACGCCCGACCAGTCAAAGAACTTATTAGCTGAGGTGCATGAGGGGTTTTGTGGAGATCATGCTGGGGGGCAAAGTCTATCTAAAAAGATCTTGAGGCAAGGATTTTTCTGGCCTACCATGAACGAGGACTCTATGGAATACATGAGGAGGTGTGACAAATGCCAAATATTTTCTAAAGTGCCTAGAGCGCCCCCAAATGTCTTGAAGCAAATGCAAAGTCCGTGGCCTTTTGCAGTGTGGGGTGTTGATCTGATCGGGAAGTTTCCCAAAGGAAAAGGAGGAGTGCAGTTTGCAGTGGTCGCGGTAGATTATTTCACTAAGTGGACTGAGGTGGAGCCATTAGCCACGATCACATCGAAGAAAGTATTGGACTTTGTGGTTAAGAACATAATATGTCGCTATGGTCTGCCTAAGAAGATAGTGTCTGATAATGGCACCCAATTTGACAGCGACATATTTACCGATTTTTGCACTCGGCATGGCATCACCAAAAGTTTCTCCTCGGTAGCCCATCCTCAAGCCAATGGGCAGGTTGAAGCAGTGAACAAAACATTGAAGGACACTCTAAAAAAGCGCCTGGAGCAAGCTAAGGGTGCTTGGGCAGAAGAGTTACCAGAGGTCCTTTGGTCATATAGGACTACTGCTAGGACGGCAACTGGTCATACCCCATTATCTTTGGCATATGGGTATGAGGCCATGCTACCTGTGGAGATAGACCCACCATCTCATAGAAGGACCATGTACAACCAAGAGGAGAACCATCAGTTGTTAGCAGAATCATTGGACTTCCTCGAGGAGAGAAGAGAGGAGGCAAGCCTCAGAGTTGCTGCTCATCAGCAAAAAGTGGCGCGCTACTTCAATTCCAGAGTGCGAGATCGAAAGTTCCAGGTCGGAGATTTGGTCCTCAGAAAGGTGTTTGTAAGAGACCCAGCAGCTGGTGTGCTAGGACCAAACTGGGAAGGACCGTATCAAATTGAGCAAGTCTTGCCACCAGGCACCTACAAGCTTGCTCAGTTAAATGGAGAGCTGATCAGGAACTACTGGAATGGCGAGCACTTGAGAAAATATTATCAATAAATACTGCTTGCAGAGTAGTAGCTTTGTATCAAGTGCTTAACTTGTTATTTAAGTTTTTGTTTGTGAACTGGTTATTTGCTACCCAGTCACATTATTTTGAACAATGTTATTTTGTTTGGAACTCGTTGTTAGACACGTTTTGTCACTTATTATTACGAATAATAAAAGAGACCACACGCAGCGTGGTCGAATCTTGCTACAAATTTTGCATATGTGTTGATTATTCTTGCTTGGCAGTGTTCAACTGTCATAATGATTTAAAAAAAACTGGTCTTCTAAAAACTAAGTGTAAATATATACCGGACAGTGTTCAACTGGTCGGTATCATGATATGATTGACCAACGTTTAAATAATGTTTTTGTAGTGGTCAACTACTGAAATATGTTCGTATATTTTATGTGTTTCACGAGTAGTAACTACTCGGACAAATTCGATCAAGTAGCAAGTGATCAAGGATTTATCAACCCTCAATCACTTGGGGGGCACATAGGGTATACTGGTTTGTACTTCAACACAGGCAATAAGAGCACGAGCAAATATATCTGTTTTTGGACTGACTTGTAAGTTTGGAAGTCTAAAAAGGCCATTAAGCTAACTTGTTTAACAAAGCTTAAGTAACTTAGAATTTTAAAAAAAATTTAAGCTAGAAACAGATATTCGTGTAATGATAAAATTTATGCTCATAAAAAGTTAAGAGCAATAAGAGCATGAGGAAGTATATTTAGTATTGACTTATGGAATGGTTAGAATTTCTAAGTTAGAAAACTAAATACTCATGTGAAATTTAAGGCATCTAGGAACTTTACTATTCACAATAAAGACTTAAAAGTTTAGAGTTAGTAAAAAAAAAAAAAAAAAAAAGTAAAGTGCTAAGTGTCAAAATAGCTCACTAATCCGAGCAAGAATATACAAAATAAAGCAAACTATGATAAAAACTAGTAAGTCTACAACTAGTCATGCAAGTGTGCTCTAGCAAGATAAGGAGTCACTGGCGTGCTTCCCTGGTGGGTTGATCAACCCCCTCCTCGGCTTCAGCTGCTCCTCTTGCTCGGAACGATAAGGTAGAGGAGGCGGGTGCAGGTCCAGGAGGATTGGCAGCTTCCTTAGCAGCCCTTGCTTCACATCTAGCAAGCTCCTCTGCCTGAACCTCCTTGGAGAAAAAATCGAGATTGAGAGGTTTATTCAGCTTCCAGACCTGATAAAAGCAGTCGAAGCTGGCCTCCTCAAAGCGAATTAAATCAAACTCCTTTTCTTGTTTCAACTCTTCATTTTCGCTGATTAGTCTCTCATTATCCCGAGCTAACTCCTTGTTCTCGAGGGACAACTTCTCCAGTTGGGCTATCAGGGAATTGTTGGTTTGAACCTGCTGCTGATTCTCATCAGAAAGTCTCCTAATAGACTCATCCCATTCAGCCACGGTTTTCTCTGCCTACTCCAACTTGGATTTGGAGTCTTTTTCTGAAGCCGTTAAAGTCTCTACTTTAGCTTGGGCCTCCACCAGTTGATCATTTAGTACCTTGATCAACTCCTTGTAATCAACCGCTTGGAGCTGAGCATGGCTGATGGTGACAAGTGACTGCATGAAAGACAAGAGGTTATTACAAGCAAAAATATTAATAACAAATTGTCTTAAGACAAAATACCTACCTTCATCAGTTGAGCAAGCCCTCTTCTTAGGACAACTTCAATGCTAAGCCGAGGGAAGGATTCGAAGCTTTGGAGCATTGAAGCGTCATGGTCGATCTCCTCAAGTAGTCCTTTTCCTAGGTCACTAGCAGCACGGAGGACCTCACTCGAGCTAGCCAGGCGGGTAGGAGTTAAGCTCGCAGAGGGAGGAAGCGAAGAGGGAGTCAGCGGCGGAGTGTAGTCGGTCCCTCAGGTTGTCTCCCTTGGCTGGGCGGTACTACCTTCGGAATCTTCCTCGGGGGCATGGACCCACTTCCATCACCAGCTTTCCTCTTTGGAGCAGAAGCAACGCACTGTATGAACATGTCTGGATCTGCAAAAGAGGAAAACACAAAGTTGTTAGAGATATAAACATAATAGAATGTACATGAGTATATACTACAATTCTGTTACTCTCGAATCACCAAGTATTAAAAATATTCCTATGGTCACTAGACATGTGTTACCTGCGTTGAGGATCTGATCGAGGAACTCATCCTCGTCCTCCAAGGATGAGCTAAGTTCCCTCTCAACCTGGATAGCCTTTCATTTCCCGGACTGAACGGGAATGGCAGATCTGCGCTGAGGCTCAGGCTCCCTAATGACAAGGTCACCAGGTCTACGAGAGAGTGGAGAAGGTCTAGGAGAAAGCTGATCAGTCACTAGCTCCGTGCCCGCGTTGGACTGATCAGTTGTGTTTTCTCCCCGGTGGTACTTTCCACCGCCATATCTTGGTCACATGGCACCAGGCCCACCATCTGAAGGAGGTCCACAGTGACCAATTTTTTCACATCCTTCTCCCCAGGACTCATGCTAGCCAACTTCTCTGCTCGCTCAAACATCCCCTTAGTAGGCAATGGTCGCTCGAATGGACCCGCACGTGTAAAGGCCAAGTTGTTGGCCTTAATGTCCGATGTAAGGAAGTATTCTTTGTGATACTTCCCGGGGTTCGATTTGTGAGAAATACCATTGAGGTATGTAGTCCCTCTTTGCCTGTGATAGAAGTGAAAGAAGCCCGTGTTGTTGTGGGAGGGATTGGTCCTAAGGTCAAATAAGTAGTGCACCTCGTGAGGGGTGGGCTCATCCCAACCATGCAGGAAGTAGAGGATGTACAATGCAGAGAGTGCCTGGATCCCTTTCGGTGCGATCTGGAATGGGGAGACATTGAAGTAATCCGCTACAGACCGGAAATAGGGGTGTAGCGAAAGTGTCGCTCCGGCGTGCACATGATGCCTGGACCAGGCGCAGTATGTTCCACCAGGCCTATTGGCTCTCTGATGAGAGCCTGGGCATATCACGTTTGCCTCGCTCAAGCCCAAAGCCTTAATGTGTTTTTGGAACAACGCAGGATTAAGCTTTGAAGTTTCGGCAATGAACCAGGAAGGTTCTTCTTCTCCCCCCTTACGTGGCCTTTCAACAGCCAAGTCCTGGATCACGGCAGCAAATTTCTGAGAGGGTTCTTCTGAAGGAGTGGCAGTGCAAGCGTGACTGCGCTTTACCACCTTCTGCACCGCTCTGCGGGCAACCTGTGGATCACGTTCCTGAGGAAGTCTGTTGGATTGTTTCACTCTCATCGTCGACTGAGAAACTTGTTGAAGAAACTGTTCCTCGTGGAGGAGATACAAAGCTGAGCGAGGGAGGATCTTCTTGAAGCGACGAAGGCGGTCCTCTGGAGTACAACCGGTGGACGAGTTTGGTGAGGAATCGCTATTTAGAGGAGTCTCGATTGATTGTGGGGTGGATGTATCGGAGTTCGTATGGTTGCCACCTCCCCTATAGTCAGAGCGATTCATCTACAAAAATGAATAAAAAATGGGAAGGTGAGTAACCATACAGAGAAAATTCAACAAGAATAAAATATATTTTTATACTTAGAAAAATTTATCTAAGTTATAAAAATATAGCACATAAGGAAAAGAATAATCTTAGTGCCCAAAAGTGCCTAAAAAGTACTTGAAGTGTTTAAGGTCACTAAAGTTTATATAAATGGAAAATTTTGGGGTTTTCCAAAGAGGCTAAATTCCCTATGTGTGCATGTGTGCATGCCAAAGGGCTGTGTATGTGTTTAAAAGAAAATGAAGAAGGCCGAAGCCAAGGGAAGTGAGTGTGGTCCGATCGGACCACATTTTTGGTCCTAAGAGGTGGCCATGCCTAGTGCATCCAATCGGATGCCTAGACACTCTAATGCGCGCGACTGAGGAGACGTTCAGCAGCCGTGGGAAACCGAAGAAATTGCCTCCGTGCGAGCCCAGCGCCAAGTCCCCCCAAGAGACCCGATCGGACGTAGCACACCCGAGGAGAGGCGTGCCACACGGTCCGAGCGAGTGGCATCCGAGCGTCCGAGCCCAACATGTCCGATCGGACATGGGCAGTCGAGAATGGTAAATGTGGTCCGATCGGACCACATACTTGCCCAGAAAATTCAGTGGCTGATTGGTCACTTTCCTTAGCTATCCATTTTTCATACCCCAAGTTTAACCATAAAACCCAAACCGTACAAGCAAAGCCCTAATATCCCTATCATAAACACACTTCTTCATTCACACATACAAAAACAAGATCAAAACATGGAAATGAAAAGTTTTTTTATGTTCTTGAAAACCCACTATACTATCAAAAACCCCAAAACCCATATTCATGATTCATGTCAAATTAGCCCATTTTTCTTGAAATTCCTATAAATTAAAGGTAATGTTGGGTTACCCATACCACAAACATCACCAAAACCACACGCTAACACATTGTACAAGCATTCATATGAACTTCAAGAACAAACTCAACCAAAAAAGCTATCAAGGAGTTTCGTCCATGGCATGGTTTCCATAGAAATATTTTGAAAAATTATAACAATGTAGAGGCATGGAAAAGAAGACTTACTCAAGGTTGGAGAACCTTTGGTTTGCTTGAAGATTGCTTGAAGATGGAGAGCTTCCCTTGAAGTTCTTGGAGATTCGGCAAGAAGAAGAGAAGTTTTGGGGTTTCGGTCAAAAGAGAAGGAAGAAGAAGAGAGGATTTTGGAAAATGTGATTTTTTCTTGTGTGGAGGAAAGTGTGTAAAGTTGGGTTATTTAAAGGGAAAAAAGTGGGGTTTATTGTTTATTTTTGGACCCTTGGCATTCCGGGACTATTTTTTCTCTCCACGACCATGGGCAATTTTTTGCAGTGATCGTGGGTCTACTGCATGGAGATGAACAGTTATTATTTTTTATAATGACGTCAGCTGAAGAAAAAGTTTATTATGTGAATGTATCATATAATAAACTTGGGGGGAAAATGTTATCCCCAAATTTGAAAAAGATGATGTGGCAGTAAAATTGACACGTGGCATGGATTAGTTGGGTGATCTGGCTTAGCAATAGCCCAATGCATCAGTAAAGAATTTGGACTGCTTGAGAGATGCCATAGTCAAGTCAAATACACCTGAGGAGAATACTTGGGCTAAGGTGTGCTTGGCTCGGACCCTTGTCCGAGAAGACCAAGTGTTTGGTTCAAACCCAAGTCTAAGGAGTTTAAAGGATGGGTTTGGACTTTGGCTCGAGGGACAGAAGTAGCAGGTCCAATCAGACCTTAGCTTGAGGAGCCCCTAAGTGCTTGGCTCGGATCTGTCCGAGGTGAGCTTCCAAGTGCTTGGCTCGAACATGTCCGAGGTAAGTCTCCAAGATGGTTGGCTCGGACCAAGTCTGAGGAGAGGTCCCATACATGCCAAGAGATGGACTTAGATTTTGGCCAAGGAGAGGTCACAAAAGGTCCGATCGGACCTCAGTTGGAGGAGCCAAGTGCTTGGCTCGGACCTATCCAAGGTGAGCTTCCAAGTGCTTGGCTCGGACCTATCCGAGGTGAGCTTCCATGATGATTGGCTCGGACCACCTTGGTCCGAGGAGAAGCCAAGAAGATTGACTTGGACCACCTTGGTCTGAGGAGAATCCAAGGAGATTGGCTCGGACCACCTTGGTCCGAGGAGAAGCCAAGGAGATTGGCTCGGACCACCTTGGTCCGAGGAGAAGCCAAGGAGATTGGCTCGGACCACCTTGGTCCGAGGAGAGCAAAGCATGCATGACCTTGGTCTGAGGATAGTCGTGCATGCATAACCTTGAGCCCAGGAAAGCCTAGAGGAGTATGTCCGACCAGTACTTGCATGTAACCAACATGCATGTGTTCGACCAGGAGACTACGTCAAAATCCCCGAAACGACTTCAACAAGAATCGGTCTAGGCACCCGGGAATCTCTCATTCCTCACTCAAATTGAGGAATCTGTTGTATTTTAAATATTTCTTGTAATTTAAGTATAATATGGATAATAAAATATCCCTATCTAAAGGGGATATCAGTTGAGGATCCCAAGCCTATAAATAGAGGGTTGATGGGATCGTAAAAGGACTTTTGGGCAAATTGAGAATTAGTCTATGTTATAGAGAGAGAAAGTGTGTTTTTCTGGAGAGAACCCCTTTTTTGTATTCTTGAATATTTACGCTTAAGAAACTCAGTTGACACTGGTTCATCTGATCTTGAGTGTGAATAGAGTAATAAAATCTCTAAGTGGATTAGGCTATTACCGACTGATCGGGGCTGAACCACTATAAAATCTATTGTGTTATTTACTTCATTGATTAAACTGTCTGTTGTCATTTACATTCTCTTGAAGGCTTGTCATTATTGACGTTCTCACGTTGTTGGCTAAAAACACAGTCAACACCTATGTAAGTACTTCACGCTTTTTTTTCTTTTACTTTGAATTTTCTATTTTGGAACTTATGCTCATATTGATAATTGTGTTGATTATGCAGAGAGCTTTAGTATCCCCGACATTTCTGAGTCGGAGGCAACACACCAGTGGACATCTTTCCCGATGCCGACCCCGCTAAAAAAATGGTCGCCCGTCTCTTCACCGTGGCCAACCTTAACCACTATGGTTTATCCATGGTTTCAGAGGCCGATTTGCTGTGGCATATTTCCGAATGCAAGAAGAAGGCGACTTTAGTTGAGCCTCGCTCGTACGGGGGCGATGCGGAGTGGGTGCCAGAGGAGGTTTCCCCATAATCTAGGAGTCCACCCCAGTCATCTCCGTCTCCCAGGGGGTGCCCTCCTCTTGTCCCTGTGGACCGCGATATGGCCTCTCATTCCCACGATCCACATTCCATGCCAGGGTGCTTCGTTGTGCCCTTCTCCGAGGACTATGATAACCTTCCTCATGCTCCCATTAATCTTGGTCGTTCAGGGCCCCATTTTTCCAATGTACCTGGGCCTCCTCCTCCTTTGGTGAGTGGGTCATGAGTCCCTGTTCACCCGGGTGCCTCTGATTCGGGGGGGACGCCTTGGGTGAGTCACATGGCGGCCTCTTATGGGGAAAGGTATACCCGAGTCACCGAGGGTATTCCTGAGACCAAGTGGAGAGGTCTCAGGAATTTTACCATGACGGAGCTTGGGGAGATCCTTGTGCGCTCCATAGCCTTGGTGAGTTCATGCGTCTTACAATGGTTTTTATTTTTATTTTTATTTTTATTTTTTGTTTTGGGTTCTTTGTTTGCTCATCATTTTTTTTCTTTTTGCTTTCTTGCTGGCTTCTCTGGTGGCTCAACGCTTCGCCGAGTCGGCACAGGACCTCTCCTCGTCAAACACTGAAAGGGACCGTCTAGCGGTCAGAGTCTAGGAGCGTGAGAGGGAGCATACTGACACTAAGCTTAAGCTAGAGAAGGCCCTGGCGAAGGCCTCTTCGTCGTCAAAAAAGAGGAGGAGGGCGGAAGCCAAGGTGGTGATGTTGCAGGTGAGGGTCACTCACTTGGAGGCTGATATGGGGGGAGCGGAAGTCAAGGTTGCGGCGTCGCAGGAGAGGGTCACTCAACTGGAGACGAATTTGGTAGAGGCCGAGTACAATTCCATAGAGAGCACCCTCTATGGAGTGTGGTGGAAAAATCATAACTTCGATGTCTCCTCCTTTGGTGAGCATGTCGTTGCCAAGGTGGCCGAGTGGAATGCTCGTAGCAGGAGGCCTTGAGATTTTTCTTCTACTGTTTTTACCTTGTAATTTGATTTGGTTGTATGCTCATTTGAACCTCATTATTTTTTTTTTTTGGAACTTTTCTAAGTCCTGCCACATTATTGCAACTTTTCTTTTTATATGTATATGTGATCATTTTTTTTTTGCTTCTCTATGCTTGAGGTCCTTTTGAGCTTGGAAAAAGGGGTTCGATAGGTCTCTTTTTTTTTATTATGCTTGAGGTCCTTTTGAGCCCATGCGAAGGGGTTCGATAGGTCTCTCTTTGGTGCACCTTGATTGTATTTATAAGGATATGTTGACCCTTTGGTTTCTAGCAATCTTTTTATATACTTTTGCATGCGCTTATTATTTCTTACGAGAAGTGTCATTCTCTTCATCATGCATAGTACTATTTTTGCAAGGGTCTGTTTTATTAGGACCCTTTTTGGGTAGACGGCTTGGTGGCCACTCTAGGCTTATTGGTGGATGCTCTTCCTGAGGCCTTTCCTCTCATGGAGGCATCGACCTTTATTAGGAGGCTCTTCCTGAGGCCTTTCCTCTCGTGGAGGTATCAACTTTTATTAGGAGGCTCTTCTTGTAGGACCTTTTGACCCTCTTGATGTTCATAAGGGTAGCTAATCCTTGTGAACTCGAGAGATGCCTTGCAAGGTTTTCTTCCTTATTTTTTTTATAAGGGTCTCTTTTAGGACCCTTTTTGGCTGTGTACTCTACCCCCCAAGTGGTTGGCGAGATTTATCTCGTCGGGCACTTTGATCATTTTGCTCATGCACTTTGATAATTCTAATTGGTGATAGGTACACAAGAGTTAGATACGTGCTCACGTAAATGAGGAGTGTGACATGCCAATAAGAAACATATTCATTAAAAATAAGGAGAGTACATAGGTATTTTTGGCGATAATGTTTTCACTACATATCAGGGCATCTAAGTGACCCCTCTAATTCAAAGCTGTTGGGGGGCTAACTATGGTAACCCTTTTGATTTATCATATAAAAGTGGAGCTTTACCCGATGTTCCCTCTCAGGCGCGTATGCACAAACATCGATTCTGATATCCTCAGTAATTTTGGAGTTGAACTCTCTCGGTTTTTTGCTCCCATGAACTACCATTGCAATAAGTTCTGGCGATCTCCTGGCTGTGCGAAGGGACGTGATATAACATTCCCTTGCTTCTTTCTTTTCCCCTTTCACTCTCGCTACCCCCCCAGGAGTTAGGAATTTTATGGCCAAGTGGTATACCGAGGTTATCGCCTTCAATTCTCTCAGGGAGGGTCTCCCTAATACCACATTGAAAGCCGAGGAACAACTTACTACAAAAAAAGTTTATCATTACAATGGTCTGTATGGGCAGCTCTCCCATGGTAAGGGCTAACTCAATTGTGCCCAGGGGTTGTATCGAGTCTCCTATAAACCCACATAGGGAGGTGTTACAGGGCTTTAGGTTCCCGATGCCCAGTCCCATCTTCTCTAAGGTCGGGCTATATAGGATGTCTACGGAGCTTCCATTGTCCACCAGGACCCGATGTACCCTCATGTTTGCAAGCTGAACAGTGTAATGCCCCGAATTTTCTGATGTGATTTAGTGGCGGTTTAATTGGCCGGGAGGGCCGTAATTGTTTAATTACACTATTAAATGAATATATGCATGTTTATGTGAATTATATTATAATATGATGGCGTATGCATGCATGTGGGTCCACATTTGATATATTATGATGTTTTGACAATTTAGCTCATTGAGGGTAATTTGTGTATTTGGGTGCATGATGTGATTTGTGAATGAGATTCCATTATTATGGAGATATATTCGAGCTATTCGACATGAGACGGTTATTTTTAGTGGATTAGCGGTTTTGTCATAACGGGGTCAATTTTGGGGTAATAGAAATGTTTATTTGATGATAAATTGGGAGTTATTGAGATTAGGGTGAAATTCTGGAAGTTTTGACTATAATGTCCCCGGGGGTGTTTTCGGGACCCCGAGCACTAGGTTTTATTTGAGGTTACTTAAGCTTGGAGTAGCTGTCAAATAGAACATACGATTAGAAAACCTCTTGTTTCCCTTCGTTAGTTCATTTTTGTCACCCCAAGCATATTTGAAGAAATCTCGAGTTCTAGGAGTCGGAATCGAGCGAGGATCGAGGCATAGCGATCCTAGGAAAGATTAGAAGCTTCTTAACAGAAGAATTTGACAGAAAACAACCCAATTGAAGGTAATCGAAGTTGAAGTTTTGAGTTTTTCGAGTTTCTAAGCTTTGAATTGATTTAGTGAATTGTTGAGTTTTCGATCCGTTTGAACCTTGGGTTTTGAGGGTTTTGATGCATTGGGAAGCTTAGGAACCTTGTTTTGGTGATTGGGGAAGGTTTAGGGATGATTTTAGAGGTTTTGAGAAGTTGAAAACGCGTTTGAGAATGGCCCAGGGTTGGGGGCCGCGGCTCTGTTCTTGGGCGCCGCGGCCCTTGGGTTGGGCGCCACGACGCTTGCCTCTGGAATTTCTGGGGGCCGCGGCACAAGGTGCCAGGGCCGTGACTCAGGTGCAGGGTTGAGCCCATTTGCATGTTTTGACCCCGGAATCATGGTTTTAGGCCTCGGGATCACTCCTACTACCCGGATTAGTGAGGATTGATGTCTCGTAGGCTAAATCTTGGTTTGTGAACCCTTGATTGTCATGTTATTGATGGTATCTTATGATGTGTTATGATTAGGTAACAGCTAAAGGACTAAAAGCTAAACTGTTCTCAAGGGTCGTTCTTTTGTTCATTCTAGCTCGAATCAGAGGTAAGAAAACTGCACCCCAAATGTGACATGCATGGTTGTTCATGAGGCATGTTGGTTGTATAAATGTGGACATGAATTGATTGTGGAATACTTAGCAAATGTTGCTAATTTGTGCATGGTACTGACTCGTTAGTCAGATTTGGCAAAGGTGCTAGTATCAACTGTGAAGCTGTGACTCATTAGTCAGGTTCGGCAGTGGTACTGGGTACTGGTCACATTGCGCTGACTCATTAGTCAGGATGGCCTTAGCGTGTTCAACGCAAGCCAATAAAGATTAGATCTAATCGACTATCTGCATTGAATGACTCAAAGAGCATTAATGCTGGACCGACCTCAAGTTCGATGAATATTATTATAAGTGCTTGAAGGCTAGTGGCTTACCTAGTAGCCATTCTTCCATTTGAATTAGTGACTTGCTTGCCAGTCACTCAGTATGGTTTACCAGAACCTGTTGAAGGCTAGTGGCTTACCCAGCAGCCACTCTTCCATTTGAATTAGTGACTTGCTTGTCAGTCACTCAGTATGGTTTATCAGAACCTCAAGTGATATTCACTCATCTGTTTGAAAGCTATGAGCTCTGTGTGATTATAATGATAATCATTTGATAGTATTTACACATAATGCTATGTTTTCTTACTGGGCTTTGGGTCATGGGTGCTATGTGGTGCAGGTAAAGGAAAAGAAAAGCTCACCCAGCCTTGAGTGGAGAGCTTAGGTGGTGATTTGTACATATGCGGCCGCTTGACCACCACGGCCTAGGAGTTCTCAGAGGAACTAGGGGGTTTACCCTATTTTTGCCGCTTAGGTCGGCAGAGTTTGAGATTTTGGAACAGTGATGACCTTTTTGAGTTGTAAATAACTTGTAAATGTTCTTGTGGGCCCATGAACAGTTTTATGTATCAATAAAACATATCCTTTCCTTTTTACTGGTTTTCACCTTAACCTGTTAATAACACTTAGTTCATGTTTTTAACCAAAGGACTTAGGCAATGGGTCAAATTTACGGTTCACCGTTCACCGTAACTGTTCTGGGGTAACCAGGGCGTTACAACTTGGTATCAGAGCAATGCCAAGGTTAAGGTTCTTGTAGACTGGCTGGGCATGTACACACATCACTGAAGTCAAGCTCGACTCATGGTTTGGTATCTATTTATGTAGTTATGTGCATAACTGCCTAAATGTGGTGCATATGTTTTACCTGTATACATGAGACACTGTGTTGACCTTGTGCCCCTGAAATGTTATGAATTGTTATGTGATATATGCTGAGTGCTGAGTGCCATAAACATGTATCTGCTTGTGAATGTTGAATGACTGTGGAATATGATAATTATCTGCTCGTTCTTGGACCGTGAGGCGGCAAGAGGTTTAGTTATTACTACCTGACTGACCGTATTGAACAATGTTTCAGCAAGGTATCAGATAAGAATGAATCCAGAATAAACAGATACTACAGCTGGCCAGAGTGATCAGGGCCATAATAATAATAATAGTCAGGGTCAGTAAAATGACCAGTCTCAGATTCCATAGCCAGCTCCTGCAAACCGGCAGCAGTTGTTTAATGATTTGCAGGCGACAGTGTTGAAACAAGGAGAGGAGCTTCGTCTCCTGAGACAGCAACAAGTGCCTGTAGTGGTTGGTGTATCAGAGGCACCTCCTGTGTTGGTGCCGGCAGCAGGGCAGTTGCCTGAGGTAGGAAATATATGGGAACCTCTTTATGAAAGGTTCAGAAAGCAACAACCTCCTGTTTTTTAGGGTAGTGCAGATCCTGCCAAGGCAGAACAATGGATGAGCATGATTACCACTATCCTTGACTTTATGAGGGTAGCTGGTAGTGAGAGGGTGGCCTATGCTACCTATATGTTTTGGGACGATGCCCGAATTTGGTGGGAAGTGATTACCCAGACCAAGAATGTTAATGCCCTGAGTTGGGAGGAGTTCCAGACCTTGTTTAATGAAAATTATTACAATGATGCCATCAGGGCAACTAAAGCTGAGGAATTCATTAGGCTACTTCAGGGAAGTTTATCAGTTACTGAATATGCCTTAAAGTTTGACCGTTTGGCAAAGTTTGCCAAGGAACTCGTGCCCACTGATGGGACCAGGAGAGAGAGATTCCTCCAAGGGCTACAGCCCAGGTTAGGTCATGATGTTCGCATCACCACTGTGGCAGGGGTTACTACCTATGCACAGGTGGTTGAGAAGGCACTCACAGCTAAGAGTGTAGAGACCAAGATCTGGCGTGACAGTGCAGCCAGGAAGGATTTCAGGAGGACAGTTCCTCCATTTGTGGGTTCTGGTAGGGATGTTGGCCCCAGTGATCAGAAGAGGAAGGTTCCTGATACCTTCCCAGTTCCAGGTCCTGACAGGAGGCCCCGTGGTATTACAATGGGTTGTCCTAGGGGTAGTGAAGCCTGGAAGACTCGTCCTGAATGCCCTAGGTGCAAGAGGTGCCATTTGGGAGAGTGTAGGGCAAAGGCCTGCTACTTGTGTGGAGCAGTGGGTCATCTTAAGGAAGATTGCCCTCAGTTAGGGAAAGAAGAACCCAGGAAGGTGGATAGCTCGGCCCCAGCTCGAGTGTTCACGTTGACACAGGCAGAAGCTGAGGCTTCCCCCTTAGTTGTTACAGGTCAGCTTCTTAGTGCTGGAATCCCTTATAATGTGTTGATTGATTCTGGTGCTACACATTCTTTTGTTGCTAGTAACATTATTGATAGATTATGTAGACCTTGTGATTTCTATGCTATGGGATTTGGTACTTTGTTAACCACTGGAGAGTTAGTGGTATCTAAGAGATGGGTCAGGTCTTTGCTAGTGACAGTGGAGGGCAGAGAGTTGTCAGTGGACTTGATAGAGTTAGTTATGACTGACTTTTATATGATACTGGGTATGGATTGGTTGGCAACGTATGGAGCAAATATTGACTGCAGAAGGAAGATGGTCACCTTTGAGCCTGAAGGTGAGGATCCTTTTGTGTTTGTTGGTGTTGTGCATGGACCTCGCATTCCTATGATTTCTGTGTTGAGGGCCAGGGATCTTTTACAAAGAGGTTGCATTGGATTCTTAGCCACTATGGTTGACACCACTCAGGTCATGCCAGTGAGACCAGAGGATACTAGACTTGTATGTGAATTCCTGGATGTGTTTCCAGAAGATTTGCCGGGATTGCCACCACACAGGGAAATTGAGTTCGTTATTGAACTGGCACCAGGGACGGAGCCAGTGTCTAGAGCACCATACAGAATGGCCCCAGCTAAGTTGAAAGAATTGAAGGTACAGTTGCAAGAGCTGTTAGACTTGGGTTTTATTAGACCTAACTTTTCACCTTGGGGTGCGCCAGTTCTGTTTGTGAAAAAGAAGGATGGTTCTTTGAGAATGTGTATAGATTATAGGGAACTGAATAAGTTGACAATTAAGAATAAGTATCATTTGCCAAGGATAGATGACATGTTCGATCAGTTACAAGGCAAGAAGGCATTCTCAAGGATCGACCTTCGTTCTGGTTGTCATCAGTTGAGGTTCAAGGAGGGAGACATACCGAAGACTGCCTTTCGTACCAGGTATGGGCATTATGAGTTTCTAGTTATGTCATTTGGATTGACTAATGCCCCTGCTGCTTTTATGGATCTGATGAACAGAGTGTTCAAGGATTATTTAGACCAGTTTGTGATCGTCTTCATCGATGATATTCTGGTATATTCTCAGACTGAGATAGAGCATGAGCAGCATCTGAGGTTGGTTCTACAGAGACTGAGAGAACACAGGCTGTTTGCTAATTTCAAGAAGTGTGAATTCTGGTTGTCTCAAGTATCCTTTCTTGGACACATTGTCAGTAAGGAGGGGATTAAGGTAGATCCAGCAAAGATTAAAGCGGTCAGAGATTGGCCAAGTCCAAAGAATGCTTCTGAGGTTAGAAGTTTCCTTGGATTGGCAGGTTATTACAGGCGGTTCGTGGAAGGGTTCTCGAAGATTGCTAGTGCTTTGACTGAACTGACACGCAAGAGCCAGAAGTTTCTGTGGTCAGATAAATGTGAGAATAGCTTCCAGGAACTGAAGCAGAGACTGATTACAACTCTGATTCTGAGTCTCCCGACAGATCAGGAGAAGTTTGTGATTTACTATGATGCTTCTCATCAGGGTTTGGGCTGTGTTTTGATACAATCAGAGAAGGTTATTGCCTATACTTCTCGTCAGCTGAAGGAGTATGAAAAGAGATATCCTACTCATGATTTAGAGTTGGCGGCTGTGGTTTTTTCTTTGAAGATATGGAGGCATTATCTCTATGGGGAGAAGTGTGAGATTTATACAGACCACAAGAGCCTGAAGTACTTCTTCACCCAGAAAGACCTGAATATGAGACAAAGGCGCTGGCTGGAGTTAGTAAAAGACTATGATTGTGAGATTTTGTATCATCCAGGGAAAGCCAACGTGGTAGCTGATGCTTTGAGCCGGAAGGGTCCAGGGTATATTCATTGTATGAGGCTGATAGCCAGGGAGTTAGCAGATGATATGACCGGAGCTGGTATAGAGTTGCTGGTGGGCCAGTTGGCTAACATTATGCTACAGTCTACACTGTTGGAGAGAATCAAAGAGGGTCAGTTGAGTGATCCACAGCTGATCAAGATTAGAGAGGATGTTCTGGCTGGAGCGTCCAGAGATTATATAGTGTCTGAGGTAGGCTTGTTGAGATACAAGGGACAGATATGTGTTCCGTTAGACACTACATTGAGGCGAGAGATTCTGGATGAATCTCATACTACACCTTACTCTTTGCATCCAGGCACCACGAAGATGTATCAAGATGTGAGATCGTTGTATTGGTGGCCAGGGATGAAGAGAGATGTAGTAGAGTATGTGGCTAAGTGCTTGACATGTCAACAGGTCAAGGCTGAGCATCAGAGGCCGGCAGGGTCATTGCAACCTCTGGATATTCCAGAGTGGAAGTGGGAAGACATCACGATGGATTTTGTGGTGGGCTTACCCAGGACTACTGGTCAGCATGATTCTATTTGGGTGATAGTGGATCACTACACCAAATCAGCTCATTTTCTGCCAGTGAGGACTACTTATACAGTTGATTAGTATGCAGATCTCTATGTGAGAGAGATCGTGCGGCTCCATGGTGCACCTAGGTCGATCGTGTCAGATCGGGACCCCACTTTTACTTCCAAGTTTTGGGGGAGTTTGCAGAAAGCCATGGGGACATAGTTGAAGTTCAGTACAGCTTATCATCCTCAGACAGATGGGCAATCTGAGAGGACAATTCAGATTCTGGAAGACATGCTGAGAGCATGTGTGCTGGACTTCGGTGGATCTTGGAGTAAGTATCTGCCTTTGATAGAATTCTCCTACAACAATAGTTATCAATCTACCATTGGAGTTGCACCTTATGAGATGCTATATGGTAGGAAATGCAGATCTCCCATTCATTGGGATGAGACAGGTGAAAGGAGATACTTAGGTCTTGAGGCAATTCAGAGGACCAGTGAGGCTATTGAGAAGATTAGAGCTAGAATGCTTGCTTCTCAGAGTAGACAGAAGAGCTATGCAGATCCCAAGCGCAGGAACGTGGAGTTCCAAGTGGGAGACTATGTTTTCCCCAGAGTCTCGCCATGGAAAGAGGTGAGAAGATTTGGGAAGAAAGGCAAGCTGAGCCCTAGATTTGTAGGTCCATTTGAGATCCTGCAGAGGGTTGGTTAGGTGGCTTACAGATTGGCCTTGCCTCCAGCGTTATCTTCCGTTCATAATGTGTTCCATGTATCAGCTCTTCGGAGGTATGTATTTGATGTGAGCCATATTTTGAGTTATGATGATATGGAGCTTGAACTAGATCTCTCCTTTGAGGAGCAGCCAGTTCAGATACTTGACAGAAAAGACAAGGTCCTCAAGAATAAGATGATACCTTTGGTTAAGGTATTGTGGAGGAACAGCAAGGTCAAGGAAGCGACCTGGGAGCTGGAGTCAGACATGCAGAGTCAGTATCCCGAGCTGTTCAGGTAAATTTTGAGGACGAAATTTCAGTAAGGAGGGGATAGTTGTAATGCCCCGAATTCTCCGATGTGGTTTAGTGGCGGTTTAATTGGTCGGGAGGGCCGTAATTGTTTAATTACGCCATTAAATGAATATATGCATGTTTATGTGAATTATATTATAATATGATGTCGTATGCATGCATGTGGGTCCACATTTGATATATTATGCTGTTTTGACAATTTGGCTCATTGAGGGTAATTTGTGTATTTGGGTGCATGATGTGATTTGTGAATGAGATTCCATTATTATGGAGATATATTCGAGCTATTCGGCATGAGATTGTTATTTTTGGTGGATTAGCGATTTTTTCATAACGGGGTCAATTTTGGGGTAATAGAAATGTTTATTTGATGATAAATTGGGAGTTATTGAGATTAGGGTGAAATTCTGGAAGTTTTGACTATAATGTCCCCGGGGGTGTTTTCGGGACCCCGAGCACTAGGTTTTATTTGAGGTTACTTAAGCTTGAAGTAGCTGTCAGATAGAACGTACGATTAGAAAAACTCTCGTTTCCCTTCGTTAGTCCAGTTTTGTCACCCGAAGCATATTTGAAGAAATCTCGAGTTCTAGGAGTCGGAATCAAGCGACGATCGAGGCATAGCGATCCTAGGAAAGATTAGAAGCTTCTTAACCGAAGAATTTGACAGAAAACAACCCAATCGAAGGTAATCGAAGTTTAAGTTTTGAGTTTTTCCGAGTTTCTAAGCTTTGAATTGATTTTGTGAATTGTTGAGTTTTCGATCCATTTTAACCTTGGGTTTTGAGGGTTTTGATGCATTGGGAAGCTTGGGAACCTTGTTTTGGTGATTGGGGAAGGTTTAGGGATGATTTTAGAGGTTTTGAGAAGTTGAAAACGCGTTTGAGAATGGCCCAGGGTTGGGGGCTGCGGCTCTGTTCTTGGGCGCCGCGGCCCTTGGGTTGGGCGCCACGACGCTTGCCTCTGGAATTTCTGGGGGCCGCGGCTCAGGTGCAGGGTTGAGCCCATTTGCATGTTTTGACCCCGGAATCATGGTTTTAGGCCTCGGGATCACTCCTACTACCCGGATTAGTGAGGATTGATGTCTCGTAGGCTAAATCTTGGTTTGTGAACCCTTGATTGTCATGTTATTGATGGTATCTTATGATGTGTTATGATTAGGTAACCGCTAAAGGACTAAAAGCTAAACTGATCTCAAGGGTCGTTCTTTTGTTCATTCTAGCTCGAATCAGAGGTAAGAAAACTGCACCCCAAATGTGACATGCATGGTTTTTCATGAGGCATGTTGGTTGTATAAATGTGGACATGAATTGATTGTGGAATACTTAGCAAATGTTGCTCATTTGTGCATGGTACTGACTCGTTAGTCAGATTTGGCAAAGGTGCTAGTATCAACTGTGAAGTTGTGACTCATTAGTCAAGTTCGGCAGTGGTACTGGGCACTGGTCACATTGCGTTGACTCATTAGTCAGGACGGCCTTAGCGTGTTCAAGGCAAGCCAATAAAGATTAGATCTAATCGACTATCTGCATTGAATGACTCAAAGAGCATTAATGCCGGACCGACCTCAAGTTCGATGAATATTATTATAAGCGTTTGAAGGCTAGTGGCTTACCTAGCAGCCACTCTTCCATTTGAATTAGTGACTTGCTTGTCAGTCACTTAGTATGGTTTATCAGAACCTCAAGTGATATTCACTCATCTGTTTGAAAGCTATGAGCTCTGTGTGATTATAATGATAATCATTTGATAGTGTTTACACATAATGCTATGTTTTCTTGCTGGGCTTTGGCTCATGGGTGCTATGTGGTGCAAGTAAAGGAAAAGAAAAGCTCACCCAGCCTTGAGTGGAGAGCTTAGGTGGTGATGTGTACATATGCGGCCGCTTGACCACCACGGCCAAGGAGTTCTCAGAGGAACTAGGGGGTTTACCCTATTTTTGCTGCTTAGGTCGGCAGAGTTTGAGATTTTGGAACAGTGATGACCTTTTTGAGTTGTAAATAACTTGTAAATGTTCTTGTGGACCCATGAACAGTTTTATATATCAATAAAACACATCCTTTCCTTTTTACTGGTTTTCACCTTAACCTGTTAATAACACTTAGTTCACGTTTTTAACAAAAGGACTCAGGCAATGGGTCAAATTTCCGGTTCACCGTTCACCATAACTGTTCTGGGGTAACCAGGGCGTTACAAACAGTCAACACCAAGGGATCATTGTGAGGGAAATGCACACCACGCGCGTCTTCTTCGCTGAATGTTATCGAATTTTTCTCCCCCTTAAAGCTCTTTGGGGGGCGTTGTTCCAAACTTAAGATGTATGGAGGTGGACTTCGCCTTGCTTCCCTGGCATACTTGTCTCGCGAGGTCCTTGATTCGCCTCCGAACCCTGGCCCTTCAAAGATGGTCCTAATTTCTCCTTGCACCTCTGGGGCTTCATCTCGTGCCCGTGGTGAGGGTGCTCCTTCTTCTAGTCTTTTTTTTTCTTTGCGGACGTATCTACCCAAGTGTCCTCTGCATATAAAATCTTCGATTTCCTTCTTCAAATGAGTGCATTCTGTAGTGGTGTGCCCAATTTCTTTATGATACTGACAGTACTTTCCAAGATCTCTTTTTGACCGATCCCTTTTCATTGGTGAGGGTCTCCTGAAGGGGACTTGATTCTCATTTGCTACGAAGATATGTTCTCTATTATGCGTTAGGTCTATGTAGAAAGTGTGGGATGTTCGCTTAGGGCTACCTCTGTGCTTGTGCTTCCTCTGGTGGTCATCTTTTGGCCCTTCGTACACTATTTTCTCCTTCGCGTCATTCGAACCTTCGAGGGCTGAATGCTTTACAAATGATGCCTTCAGGTTCTCATGGTCTTCTTTGACACGAATGTACTTTGGGCTCGTTCGTAGAAATTTTCTAAGTCACTAACCTCCCTATTTAGCATGTTATTCCACAACTTACTACCCGGGCGCACCCCGGCTGTAATGGCCATTTTTAACTCCCCACGGGTTAGGATTCCAACTTTGGCTGCCTCCATATTGAACATATGGATGTAGCTATTCAGGCTCTCTTCTTTTCCTTATTTCACATTAGCGAGGCTGGTGCCTGGTATGGTGTAATCACGAACAGCGTGACGTTGTTGGAGAAATTTGTCAAAAAATTGTTGCTAAGACCTGATGGACCCTAGCCGGAGTCTCTTAAACCACTTGTACGCATGACTCTTTAACGTGACAGCAAAACAGTGGCATCTGGCTTTACTAGTAATTCCCCTTAGCTTCATTAAGTCATTGAACACATCCATATTGTATTTTGGATTTGTATTGCCCTCGTAAGGGGTCATGTGAGGCTCTTTGAAGTTGGCTGGGAGCCACACGGCTTGGATTTCTCAAATGAAGGGCGATTCATAATCAAACTCATCACCGACAGCGTGTCCCCCAGATGTAGTGATTATCTTACTCTGTAGGCTCCTCATTTCGGTGTCTAAGTCTATCCTCCTTTTGTTCAAGGAGTCTCTCAAGTCGGATGGGTTGGCCTTTCCTTCCTTTTTGTCTTCTGGGGGAGCCATAGGAGGTGTAGTCCTATCATTCATCCTTTTATCGTTGAGTTCTTCACTTAGGTCTGGGGTTGTTTCCTTTGAAGTGACTTCGACTTCGTTATGAGGTTTAGCGTTGTTCTTCTGTCCTGGCCTCTGGGGCTACTTCGCCTGCCTAGGACATTTAGCTGCTTTGTCTGAGGGGTATTACTAGTGGAGAGTCGAGTCCTCCCATCATCCACAGGGACCGTGGTTTCTCCACTCTCTAGGCCTTTTTCCTTTTCGTCTAGGAAGGGGCACGCTTTATTTTCCTTGTAGTAGGTCGTTCAACACCTCTTGCATATTTTCTAAGGTGGTTTCTAGCCTTTGGTTCTCATCAGGCTGGATAGTTGGGGACGAAACCTCCCTTTCATCTCTATGGACGAAGGGCTCCTTTGGTGCACCCACATTTTCGGGTGGCAGAGGATTCTTCATGGAGGCCTTCAGTCGATCTTCGTCGAGGTGGACCTCCACCTCTAGTGGTTCTCTCAATCGCTTAGAGCGTGTCTCAGCATCTTCCTTTGCCGGAATCAATGGAAGAATTGTGACTTGGCACTTATTCTTCCCACAAACGGCCCCAAACTGTTGACGGTGAGAATTCGTCAACGATGTTATGTCGGAAAACACAAAGTTTAGTAAGATAATAACTAAATGAGAATTTAGAATAGACTTGAGGAAGGATAAATGCATATCAACAATGGAGTAAAACCCATATATTGTTTAATAACCTTTGTATATAATGAATTTTCCAACCCCCTTCAATGATGAAGTGAGGCCCTATTTATAGGTGAGCTCTAATGGCTCTTGGTACATTGTGGTCCCGAAGAGACAAGGAGCTACATATTCAGGTTGTAGGTGCTAGTGGTGTTGGAAGAGTGCTGGTTGGCTCCAGTATATGTCAGGGGTTTGCAAAAGTACTCATGCCTTGGTACCGTGTCATACCTCCACTACTTGTTGGGTACGGATGTTAGATACACGCCTTTGTCCTCCTCATGGTTGTACATCCCATACTCATGGGCATGCCTTTTATCTTATGGTTCTTTTTCCTATTTCAAAGACACACCTTTTCACCAGGCATTCTTAAATTTGGTTAAGTGTTGTAAAACTTATGGGTTGTCATGGAAGATATGGCGAGGCAAGGCACCTTTCGTGGGTCTTTTTCCCGACAAGATGTAGGATCTCGCATGGACCCTTGAGCACAAGGCATGGCGTCTCGCGTGACAAGGCTTGTGGGCCTATGGCGAGGCATGTCCACGGGACCTGGTACGAGGCGCTGCTGCACGACCGAGGTGGTGTCCGCAGAACCTGGCGCGGGGCGCTGCTGCGCAGCCGAGGTGGTGGGTCTGCGGGACCTAGTGCGAGGCCCTGCTATGCAACTGAGGTGGTGGGTCCGCGGGACCTGGCACGAGGCAGTGCTGCTCGGCCGAGGTGGTGGGTTCGTGGAACCTGACGTGAGGCGCTGTTGCGCAGCAGAGGTGGTGTCCGCGGGACCTGGCGCGAGGTGCTGCTTCGCGGCCGTGGTGGGGTCCACGAGACCTGGCACAAGGCGCTACTGCACAGCCAAGGCAGTGGGTCTGTGGGACCTGGCGCGAGGTGCTGCTGCGCGGCCGAGGTGGTGGGTCTGCGGGACCTGGCGCGAGGCACTGTTGCGCAGCCGAGGCGGTGTCCACAGGACCTAGCGCGGGGCGCTGTTGCGCAAGCGGGGTGGTGGGTTCGCGGGTCCTGGCGCGAGGCGCTGTGGCGTGGCTGTGTTAGTGAGTCTGTGGGACCTTGCGTGAGGCGCTGCTGCTCGACCGAGGTGGTGGGTCAGCAAGACCTGGCGCGAGGCACTGCTGCACGACCGAGGTAGTGGGTCAACGGGACCTGGCGCGAGGCGCTGCTGCGTGGCCGAGGTAGTTGGTTCGTGGGACCTAGCGCAAGGCGCTGCTGTGCGGCCGAGGTGGTGGCTTTGCGAGGCACAAGGGTTCGTGGCACCTGGGCACGAGGGGTTCTAGTCTCCAACCATGCAAAGGTCTCGCGAGGCACATGGACGTCCGACATATGGGCGTAAGGCGGGGGCCTCATAAGGCTCAGGGGCGCGAGACACACAAGGGTGTCGTGAGCCTTCGAATCTTCAGCAAGGCAGAGACCTGTGGGACACTTGGGAGTGTTGGCTAGAACGTGGTCTCGTGAGACCTATAGGCCCGAGCCCGATAGCATGACTAAGTGACCCTTAGCCACGTATTTCAACCAGGGATCAGAGATTTTTTCCTTGGTGAATTTTGGAATCCCCAGATACTATATATAATTCCTCATTTTTTTTCATATAATAATTAGAAAAAAGTATAAGTAGGTTAAAAAAATTTGATACAACATTAAGTGATGATCTAATCTCTTAGTATATATATATATATATAATTTCAAGTGAATTACACAAACACATATATTATTAAAGAAAAATGAAAGAATTACTTAATGTATACAAAAATTACAATTTTCTATTATTATATAGTATATTATAATTTTCTTACTCATATTATATTCTTTATTTAAAAACATTAGAAAATAATCAAATAAATATATATTTTTTAAAATTTATATAATTTTGTACTATTATAATACTGCGTAAAGCGCAGTTATATTTCCTAATTATAGGTATAAATGTTTACATATCCTATACCCATGATGAGTATACCATAAAATGGGTATTATATTCTCAGGATACATATTTATACACTAATTTTACAAGAATAGATAAAATTTAGAGTAAATTATATTTTATATGGGTGTTTTTAATAAAGTTTGCAAAAATATGACTTTTTTTTCAAAAAATTATTCTATAGATGTTTTTAAGATTTTTCACTTTTACGGGTTTAGTTTCTCATATTTTTGTATTAAAGTTTGTTTATATCAGAGTTTTACTCTTAATTAAGTTTCTCACATTTAATTAGTTAGCAATTGTATTTCTCATATTTTTTTTTAATAAATTTTTCCATACAAATTAGAAAAAGTATAATCTACATATTTTTGCAGAGTAATTACATAAAAGCCATATTTAAATAAATAAAAAATAGTAATCATGCAAATAACAACAAAAATATATATGCCACTTTGGACGTATGTAGTTGGGTGTGTGAAAGTGTATGGATAAGGAACATGAGGTTCAATTCCCTATTATATATATATATATATAAAAAGATATATATAAATATAAAAAGATATGTACGCAAAAATTATATTTTTAAAAATATGAATGAAAATTAAATAAAAAAAAATAGAGCAGAATTTTCAAATTTTTAAATACGTAATTATCACAATTTAAATTATAGTGTTGTTAGTAATGATATATTGTCGGTTTTTTTAATAACTCGTATTTTGTTCTTTTCATATGTTTCCTCTGACTTCCTGGAGAAAAAAAAAAGTTAACTGAGTGACATGTGAATGTACACTGAGCTCAAAATGTTAATTAGTGTAAGCATTAATGTTTTATTTAAAAAAAATATTTAGTTATATATATACATCAATTCTTAAAAAAACGTAGACAACAAAAAATTCCTTTCATAGCTTTTTAATTCAAATATATATATATTTATATAAATGGAATTTTTATTTGTTATTAATTAATATATATACTTTAATTTTAACGATTACATCAAGTTTTATCTAATGTTGTAGAACTAGTATATAAATGTGTGTAAACATATGGGTCCGAAGAACCTATCTCATTTATATATACAATACAAGCTCAGTTTATATTCCTGTTTTGAATGTTATAATATTTTGACAGTTCCGCTTAAAATTATAGTATGATAAAAAGCAAGATATTATGCTCTATGGATAATCTCTAAATGTACATATATAGTTAAGATTTGTAGTATTTATAGAGTTAGCATTGAGTTACTATTTTGATTCAAATCTGGATTCTTGTCACTTACAAAGCATTCAAACAGTTGGCATGAAATAAAAATATCTTGAGCTAGCATCGAATTTACTCAAAATACAACTGGATGAACTTGGTTATAACTTTGTACATACTATTTTTTGGTCAAATTAGGCACACAACTCAAATATAACCCTAAAATTCTCACTATAAATAAGAGGAGAAAGGATTCGAATAGAAGAGGCAACTCATAGTGCCAATACATTAAGAAACTCCATTCTATGTACAAAAACAATCCTTATGTAATTGTTGACCCAAATTTCTGTCAACTACAAAATAAGAAGAATGCTTGTAGAAAATGGCAAAGGAATCAGAAGAGTTTTTTACGTAGTTTGACCATTAATGAGGCCTAGTTCACGAGTCATTTGTATTGAAGAAGGCTTGCCGAAATCGCATGCCTTTTTAGGGCTTACAACTTGGGCAGATGATGGTCTTGCTCCAAGCTAAAAAATGAGATTCTAAAACTAGGGTTTCATATCCCTACAACTGACCTCTCTATGCTCTATTTATAGGCTACATAGAGGGATTAAGACAAATGAATTAAGTAAATAATGTTAGCACTAATTTTCCCATTAAGTGGGGATCACACATAGGACGTTGACATGTGTCGACAAGATAAGAGGTTGACTGGGCGGCATTTGTAGTGTCCCAAATTTGCTAATAAGGCTTAGGGCTTTGATTAGCGTGTCGGGAGGGCAATAATTGATTTAATTATGCTAATGTGTGAATTTAATGATAATGTGATTAGAAATGTATGTTTAGGTGAATTAAATATGCATGTTGCCCACATCTGGTTATTAGAGGCATATTTGTAATTCTAGCCTGTTGAGGGCATAAATGTGATATATGTGTATATTGTGATTGATACCATGGGTGAGTGGTGATATATTTGTGATGCACGATCTGAGATGGTCCTAGGGAGCAGTTTAGCTAAATAGTCACAATGGGGTCAAATACCCGGCTCGGGAGGAGCCTAGGGGTATTTTGGAAATATAATATGTGTTCGGGAATTACTAGATAACAGGTAGTAATTTAGAAATTATTTGGGCATGTCGGGGTTAAGAGGGGATTTATAGGAACAATCGAGGACTTAGCGGGGTATGGCAATTGACGGGATTGCCCTTAGCGGTATCAAGGATTTAGGATTTACCTTAGGGGTAATTGGGTCATTTTGTACTAAGGAATGGTTTAGTGTAGGCTGAGTAACTTTGAGAAACCACAAAATTAGGAAAATAGAAGTCTCAGCAGTCTCTCCCTCTATTACTCTGTTATCTCTCTCCTTCACTTTAAAGCTTAAGCAATCTTTGGAAATTCTAGTGATTGAGATTTTAGATTTGAGACTGAGCTTTGGAAAATTTAAAGCTTGTGGCAACTGGATTTAGCTCAGGGCAAGATCAACACGAAGGTAAGGAATAGAACAAGCCTTTTCTAGTTTTTTTTCTGTTTCGTTGGAGTTTTGGGGGTTGGAAACTAGGGTGATTGGATTTGGGTTGTAATGGGGTTTTGATCAATTTCTTTGAGGTTATGTGCTGCTCTAGGCATAGTATAAATGATTCAGGGCTTAATTATGGCATTAGCGTAGGTTTGGATTGATTTGCAGGAGATTTAAAAGTCTAAAAACGGTGGTATTTCTAGGTTTTGAGGCTCGAGTTGCAGCCCTGTTCATTAGGCACTGCGGCCTGCTAGAACATTTAAGCCAGGTGGCCTTGGATAATTGCCCAGGCGCCGTAGCGTAGGGTCAGGAGCACTGCGGACCTTCATCAGAGGTGAGTTTTTCCTCTTACTTGGGCGCGTCGTGGCCCTTGGGCTGGGCCACAGCTCAAATTTGAAATGTTGGCCATTTGAGGGTTTTAAGCTCGAGAAGAGTTCTACTACCCGGTTTAGTAGAATCCAAGGTCCTGGAGGCTAGATTAATATTCCAAAGTTATTTATTTGGTTAAAGGCTTGATGGATGGGTTGTTATGAATGTGTTGTACTAGGTTTTTAACAAGGCTCGGGTTAGAGGACTGTGCTCGGGATCGTGGTACTCAGTCAGTTCGGGACACAGGTAAGAAAACTATAGTACCCGTAGAGCAGGGCACGACTCTATTGTTTGTGTTTCAAGGCGCGACGCTATTGTTTATGCTTAATATAATTGTTGATATCTTTGATTATTATGCTATGTTATGCATGTTTGTGAATGAGCGGCAAAGACCGGGAACAGAAAAGGCCGAGAACGGCGAAGGCCGAGAACAAGAAGAAGCCAGATACGGTAAGGGGCCAGAATCGGTGCTGAGCACACTAAGTGCAGGCCACTACGGCAAGGCCTTCCTAGAGTGGACTATGAACCTAGGGCCTGGTAAAGCGCCTGGGACGGCGTTGGCTGTTTTCCTATATACTGTGGAAAGTTATGTTATATGTTATGTGTTGAGTTTTCTTGCTGGGCTTCGACTCACGGGTGCACTATGGTGCAGGTAAGGGAAAAGGGAAGGTCGACCGACCATGAGTACTGTAATGTCCTGGTTACTCCAAGACAGTTACTGTGGACTTAAAACAATGCTTAACTTGTTAAACGAGTCATTTTGTTATAAACGTGCATCGAGGTGTTATTAATAGGCTAAGATGAAAAATCTTGATTAAAAAGGAATAGATATATTTTATTTAAAACATAAAACAGTACATGGACCCATAAAAATATTTACCGGTTATTTACAATCCAAAATGGTCATTGCTGTGTAAAAATTACAACTTGCAAACCTAAGCGGCAAAAATAGGGTTAACCCCTAGTTCCGCTGAGAAACACATTGGCCATGGTGGTCAAGCGGCCACATATGTACACATCACCACCTAAGCTTTCCACTTAAGGATGGGTGAGCTTTTCCTTCCCTTTACCTGCACCACATAGCACCCATGAGCCAAGGCTCGGCAAGAAAACTTATTACTGCATGTTTACAATATCAATAAATGATTATGGTAGTCATTCTGGGGCTTGCAGCCCAATCAGATAAGTAACTATCAATAATGATTCTGGTAATCATGCTGGGGCTTGCAACCCAATCAGATAAGTGACTACCAATAATGATTTTGGTAATCACGCTAGGGCTTGAAGCCCAATCAGATAAGTGACTATCAATAATGATTCTGGTAATCATGTTGGGGCTTGCAGCCCAATTAATTTAAGTGACTAATAAGTCATGAACTTGAACTAGATAAGTGACTAATAAGTCAAGAACTTGAATTAGATAAGTAACTAATAAGTCATAAACTTGGGCTCCGTACCCTAAGCCATGTGACGTTAAGGTCACCAGAACCTTTTGGCTCTGGCTCTAAGTAACTAGCCTTTAGACTAGACAAACGCTTTAGTTTTCTTCGAACTTAAGGTCGGTCAAGCATTTCATGCTTATGTTGATTAGATCTAATCTTTTCGGCTTGCGTTAAACACGCCAATACCGTTCTTGACTCATAGGTCAATTCCATAAGACCAGCACTCAACACCACAGCGGAACTTGACTAATAAATCATAGCTTCACAGTCAATACTGACGCCATTGCCGATTCTGACTAATAAGTCAGCACCACTCATAAGTAAGCAAGACTACTAAGTATTTAATATGTAATCAATGTCCACATATAGAGCACTCAACATGCATCATCAATAACCATGCAGGTCACATACTGGGTGCAGTTTTCTTACCTTTGGTTCGACCGTGAAATAATAAACGAACGACCCTTTGAGAGCGATCAATCCTTTGGTCCCTTAGCGGTCACCTAGTCATAACCAATTATGGAATTCCATTAATAAAATAAATCATAAAAAGGTTCATAGTCTAAACCTCGCTCCTGGGACCTCGAATCCTACTAACACGGTTAGTAGATTCGATCCCGAGCCTTAAGAATTAAAACCCCGAGCCTAAAACCCTTGAAAACTCCTCCCTGGCACAAAAGAAAGGGGTGGATTTCAACTTGGCCTAGTGAGTCAAGACACGCCCCCAAGTCAGAGAGAACTTTGGCTGGGTACCAGGGGAAAGTCACGACTTGCCTGGGCCAATTCACGACTTAACCCCATAAACACAGCACCCCTGCCATTTTCTCCATTAAAACCAGCCAAAAACTTTCACCAAACAACTAAGAAATCACACCCAAGCATTACCACAACTTACTCAACATTCAACCAATAAAACCTAAGCTTTAAACCATTTAAAACCACCTAAAATAACCACTTCTATAATCAAAAGTTCTAGCTCAAAAACTAACTTCAAAACAGAGCAAAACTAGAAAAATAATGGCTGAAACCTTACCTTAAACTCAAATTTGAACCCCCTTCAATGGCTGAACGCTGGCCTAGAACCTTAAGCCTTAACTCCCAAGCTTGAACCCTCAAACTAAGCTTCAAAAATCCAAAGGAAAGGAGAGAAAAAATGACCGCGAGGGAGAAGGAAAATAACTTTGTTTTGCTTCAGCTTTTACCCTTCTACAGCCATCCAATTTAACATATATCCTTTGGTAAAAAGACCAAAATGCCCCCAAGCCTAATTTATTTCATTAACAGCCCCTAAGGGCAAAAGTTTCATGTCTCCTCTAATCCCGTTAATCATAATTAACGTCCTCCAATTCCTGTTATTCCCAATATTCTCCAATAATTAATAAATCAAATCTCATTACCCTTTAATTCCCATTAATGTACTAATTATCAAATTACCCAGAGACTTACCCCGATCTTGGAAATTATTCCCGTTATGACCAAACCGCTAATTTACATGCTAAGATCGTCTCATGACGAATAGCTTGAACAAATCAACATTATAATGTGATCTAATCCATAAGTCATAAACATGCAGTAAAATATACAAATATGCCCCAACGGATCAAATTACTAAAATACCCTTACAATGAAAAGTGGACCCACATGCATGCATTTGTCATCATATATTAATATAACTCACATAATCATGCATATAATCATTTAATTGCATATTAAATCAATTACGGCCTTCCTGGCCTCCTAATCCAGGCGCTAAGCCACATTAGGGAGTTTGGGTCATTACAACCATCCCATCCTTACAGAAATTTCGTCTTCGAAATTTACCTAAATAGCTTAGGATACTGATTCTGTATATCTGGCTCCAGCTCCCAGGTCACTTCCTCGACCTTACTTTTCATCCATAATACCTTAACCAAATGTACGTTTTATTCCTGAGGACCTTTTCCTTTCTTTCTAGTATCTGTACTAGTTGTTACTCATAGGAGAGATCTTCCTCAAGCTCTAGATCTTCGTAACTCAAGACATGAGTCACATCTGACACATACCTCTGAAGAGCTAAGATATGAAGCACATTATGCACGGCTGACAATACTGGTGGTAAGGCTAATCTGTAGGCCACCTGCCAAATCCTCTCCAGGATATCAAATGGACATACAAATCTAGGGCTCAGCTTGCCTTTCCTCCCAAACCTTCTCACCCATTTCCATGGCGAGACTCTAAGGAAAACATAGTCTCCCACTTGGAACTCCACATTCCTGCTGATAACTCTTGAATAAAGAGTTATTTCATGTGCATTTGAACTTATAATTGTGGAAAAATCGTGGGTGATGTTAGTTTATTTTTAACTTTGGTGTTTTTATTATCTTAATTAAGTCTAGATATTTTTGTAGTTTTTAATAGCCAATGGGTTAAGGATAATAGTTTCATGAATATATATTTGTACAAAGAATGAACTAACATATGAAACTATCTAAATTTAATTTTTGATAGCTGAATTATCAGGTTTTGCTGCAACAAATCAGATTAAGTAGTTTTTGGGCACCTAGAACACGTGGCAAGTCAATGGGTGAGTTGGAATAGTGGCTGAGGTGGCAAGTACAGAAAGCATGAGTCAAAAATTGGGAGAAAATGACAAAAGAAAGGAGGAACTCACGTTTTTTTACAAGGAGGGCAATATTGTATTTTTGAGAAAAAAGGAAAATACCTAGATGATACTTAAAGAAGCATCAGCCAAAAGGAAAAGGAAGCAGCCATTTTTGGAAAGAAAAACCAGCAAAGAAAAGGGAGAAACTCATAAATCAACAAGGAAGAAGGAGGACGAACAAAGAAAGCTCAAGCATCATTTTGGATTTGTTCTTTCTCATATTCCTAAACTTTATCTTTATATTTTCTAAGTGATTTCTGAAAGCTAAGCAGCTTGTGCGTCACACAGTGGCTGGGTTTCCCAGCCGTCACCTCTCGCACCAACCTGAGCCTAATGTCTCCAAGCTTCACCCAAGCACCGAGTGACCCAGGTGCGCATCCTTTGAGCAGAGCCTGCATATTCGTTGAATGAGCATTTTTGAACTCTACTCCCTAATTTGATTTCATTTATGTCTGTTTCTCTATATTCTCTGTTTTAGGTGTAGTTCTTACTCATTGGAAAAAAAAAAATTGTGTTGTGTTATACTTTGGTCTCAAGTATTGATAATGAATTTGTGTTTTGTGTACTAGGTGCTCTGTGTTGTACTAAGTTATGTTTCTTTGGAGATTTTTGTGTAGTGAGCACCGAAACTTGAGTCATTTTCCTTGTGTTTTGTTGCTATGAAGGTACTTTGTTAGTATAGTTATCTTTGTACAATTTTTAGTTTGTCTTTGTCTTGTTGTGTTGTCGTTCTTTTTAGGATATTCTTTGCTTTTGTTAGTGTTTAACTAGGGGGATCGATGACGACTTTTAAAAACTTTCAAAATATAATCAATCTAACTGAAGCTGAATGTCTTTCTCTCTTAAGTTTTAATCTAAATTCTTTAAGTGTGAATGTTGCTAGCAAATGATTGATGAAAGTGTTTTCTTTTTAGTATGTGCATAGCTTGATTAAACAATTTTGAGACCCTAGAAAAAGCTAGTTTCTTTTGAGGGCTTAAGTTTCTAGAATTACTTAGTGATTTTCCCCGAGGCGAAATCCTAGACAATACCACACCAATGAAATGATTTAGGCCATCTTTGGACCGTTTGAGCCTTTGCAGCCTACCTTGTATGCATTTTTATCCCTAGTAACCCCATTGAGCTTAAGTGTAATTTTTTCTTTCTTAGCCACTCATTAGCGTAGCTTAACATACATATAATCACCTCTTTTCACCACACCCTTTTAGCACCTTGATCTTTATATGATTTATTTGTTGTGCATTTTGGGGGTTTGAGTTGAGTTGAGTGGATGAGAGAAAATTGGGTGAGCATTTTCCTTTTCTTCTTTTGCTTGTTTTCACCATTGGGGACATTGTTGATTTTAAGTTTGGGGGGAGAGTGTGTTCTCAATTTTCTTGTTCTCTTTCCATCTAATTATTTATTTTCATTCTAAAAAATATATATAGAACATCCAAAAAAAATTAAAAAGTGCACTCCCTTGCATCAAAGCATCTAAATAAAAATCAGAAAAGAAAAAGAAATCAAAAAGTATGTATGTTTGTAAATAAGTTTGGGGGTGTAACTCTTCAAATAAAGGAAAAGTTGTTTTAGTTTTTGTCTTTGTATGTTAGTAATAAAGGCTAGTGGAAAAATTTATATTATGTTGTGGGGTTTTCTTTGGGGAACTTAATGTGTGCATTTATGTAATTAGGTCCTAGAAAGATTGAGGTGCTTAGGGTGATTTGAGCCAAAATTTATCTCTCTTATCATACCTTCACCCTAGCCTATCATTACAAGCTTGATAAAGTCCTATTGATCTTTGGTGTGGTGTTTGTCTACATTAGTGGAGAGGAAATTACTAAGTAACTTATGGAGACATTATGTAAGCTTTAGGACCAAGGTCTAGTTTGATTTTTGGTGATTGAAAATGTTTAGAAAAAACTATGCATGCACTGAAGGGTGAAACATTTGATTCCTATTTTGGCAGCAACATTAATGCTTGAAGAATTTGGTTTAAAACTTGTGAAAGATTGAAATTCAGCTTCTCTTATTCAAAATAAAATTTCTCGAGAGTCTTCCCATTTTTACCATTGGCATAGCAAAGTTTGTCCACTATTGTTGTGATTTGTCTATGTTGTTTCCTTGTCTTTTGTTGTTTAGTGTGTGTCTTTTGTGTCTTTTTATTATTTGTGTTTTTTTTTTAGAGTCATTATTCGAGGACAAGTAATGTCGTATGTTTGGGGGTGTGATAACTCTTGAATAAAGAGTTATTTCATGTGCTTTTGAACATATAATTGTGGAAAAATCGTGGGTGATGTTAGTTTATTTTTAACTTTTGTAGCTAACTTCGGTGTTTTTATTATCTTAATTCAGTCTAGTTATTTTTGTAGCTTTTAATAGCCAATGGGTTAAGGATAATAGTTTCATGAACATATATTTGTACAAAGAATGAACTAACATATGAAACTATCTAAATTTAATTTTCGATGGCTAAATTATGAGGTTTTGCTGCAGCAAATAAGATTTTGCAAAAGCAATTTGATCAGGCGGTTTTTGGGCACCTAGAACATGTGGTAGGTCAATGGGTGAGTTGGAATAGTGGCTGAGGTGGCAAGCAGAAAGCATGAGTCAAAAATTGGGAGAAAATGACAAAAGAAAGGAGGAACTCACATTTTTTACAAGGAGGGCAATACTGTATTTTTGAGAAAAAAGGAAAAATCCTACATGATACTTAGAGAAGCATCAGCCAAAAGAAAAAGGAGGCAGCCATTTTTGGAAAGAAAAACTAGTAAAGAAAGAGAGAAACTCAGAAATCAACAAGGAAGAAGGAGGACGAACAAAGAAAGCTCAAGCATCATTTTGGATTTGTTCTTTCTTCTATTCCTAAACTTTATCTTTATATTTTCTAAGTGATTTCTGAATCTGAATATTATGAGCTATTTTGATTGTGGATTAATGTTTATTAACTCATCCATGAACTATTTTTTAGGTGGCTTGAATTATTGATGAACCCTATGTTATAGTCTAGCATTTTCTTGCACTTTATTTTAGTAAAATCTCTCTTGTTCATTCAAGTGTGCTTATATTAATTTCTTGTTGTTGTTTGTCCAGCAATGACAAGTTATTTAATTATGTTTAATGCTGAAAAGATTAAATGTAATGAGAAGAACTTGGATGACACAAGTCATAATCTAGGTTAGGTTATGTTAGTAAGTAACATAGGGATGTGTTATTTGCCTTGTGTAACTTTTGATAATCAAACTTTGAATTGCATTCTTAAATCTGATTTCGCATGGGAATATGTTTAATTAGGTAAAAGAATTAATGTCATAAAATTTGGGAAAGTTTTATGAGTGTTTAAATGAATTCTTGTTAACCTGAGAGTTTTGCTAGAATATTGCTTCCGCAATCTGTCCGTAATTTGTTCAGGATGATTAATATAGGGGAATTCAATAATTCAAGTCCATTTTGCAATCCATATATTTCTCTCAATTTTCTTGTTCAGTTTAGTTTTAATTTAAGTATTTCCATCTTTTTAATATTTTCTTTAGCCTAAAAACAACCCATGTGATTTTTAGTACTTTTATGTTGTTTAGTAATTATTTTGCTTATTTTTCTAAATTGCAATCCATGTGGAGACGATTTACTTATCATTGTATTACTTGTGTGACTATGTGCACTTGCGTATTTAAAATCAAAAAATAAATTTATCACAACACCTGCGCTTGGGATCTGCATAACTTTTCTGTCCACTTTGAAAAGCAAGCATTCGAGCTCTAATATTCTCAATGGCCTCACTGGTCCTCTGAACTGCCTCAGGACCCAAGTATCTCCTTTCTCCTATCTCATCCCAATGAATGGGAGATCTGCATTTCCTACCATACAATATCTCATAAGGTGCCACCTCAATGGTAGAATGATAACTATTGTTGTAGGAACTCTATCAAATGGAGATACTTACTCCAGGATCCACCAAAGTCCAACACACATGCTCGCAGCATGTCTTCTAATATCTAAATTATCCTCTCAGATGTCCATCTGTCCGAGGATGATAAGCAATACTAAACTTTAAATGTGTTCCCATGGCCCTCTGTAGACTTCCCCAGAACTTGGAAGTAAGAGTGGGGTTTCGATCTGACACGATCGACCTCGGTGCTCCATGGAGGTGCACGATCTCTCTCACATAGAGATCTGCGTACTGGTCAACTGTAAAAGTAGTCCTCACTGGAAGAAAGTGAGCTGACTTGGTGTATCGATCCACAATAACCCATATTGAATCATGTTGACCTACAATCCTGGGTAACACCACCATGAAATCCATCGTGATGTCCTCCCATTTCCACTTTGGAATGTCTAGAGGTTGCAATAACCCTACTGACCTCTGGTGCTCAACCTTGACCTATTGAGATGTCAAACACTTAGCCACATATTCCACTACATCCCTCTTCATCCCAGGCCACCAATATAGCGATCTCACATCTTGATATATCGTCGTGGTGCTTGGAAGCAAAGAGTAAGGAGTAGTATGAGATTCATCTAGAATCTCTCGCCTCAAAGTAGTGTCTAACGGAACACATATACGACCTTTGTATCTCAACAAACATATATCAGACACTGTAAAATCTCTAGACACTCTAGCCAAAACATCCTCTCTGATCTTGGTCAGTTGTGGATCACCCAACTGACCTTCCTTGATCCACCAGCAACTCTATACCAGCTCGGGTCATATCCTCTGCTAATTCTCTAGATATCAGCCTCGCACTAAAAATCTGTCCCAGACCCTTCTGGCTTAAAGCATCTGCTACCATATTGGGCTTTCTTGGATGATACAATATTTCACAATCATAATCTTTTACTAACTCTAGCCAAAGTCTTTGTCTCATATTCAAGTCTTTCTGTGTGAAGAAGTACTTCAGGCTCTTGTGGTCAGTATAGATCTCACACTTCTTGCCATAAAGGTAATGCATCCATACTTTCAATGCAAGGACCATGACCGCCAACTCTAAATCATGAGTGGGATATCTCTCTTCATAATCCTTCAGTTGACGTGAGGCATGAGCAATCACCTTTCCTGACTGCATCAAAACACAACCCAAACCCTGATGTGAGGCATCACAGTATATCACAAACTTCTCCTGATCTGTAGGAAGACTCAGAATTGGAGCTGTAATCAAACTCTACTTCAGTTCCTGAAAGTTGTTCTCACATTTTTCTGACCATACAAATTTCTGATTCTTGCGTGTCAGCTCAGGCAATGAAGTGGCAATCTTTGAGAATCCTTCCACAAAATGTCTGTAATAACCTGCCAATCAAAATAAACTCATAACTTCTGAAGAATTCTTTGGCCTTGGCCAATCTCTGACCACCTCAATCTTGGCTGGATCTACTTTAGTCCCATCCTTACTGGCAATGTACCCAAGGAAAGTTACCTGAGATAACCAGAACTCACACTTCTTGAACTTTGAAAACAATCTATGTACCCTCAGTCTCTGTAGAACCAATCTCACATGTTGTTCATTCTCTGACTGAGAATAAACCAAGATATCATCAATGAAGATGATCACAAATTGGTCCAAATAATCCTTGAACACTCTGTTCATCAAATTCATAAAAGCAGCTAAGGCATTAGTCAATCCAAAAGACATGACTAAGAATTCATAATGCCCATATCTTGTGCAAAAAGCAGTCTTCAGTATATCTCCCTCCTTGACCCTCAGTAGATGATAACCAGATCGAAGGTCTATCTTTGAGAATACTCTTTTACCTTGCAACTGATCAAACATATCATCTATCATTGGTAGAGGATACTTGTTCTTAATTGTTAACTTGTTCAGTTCTATGTAATCAATGCACATCCTCAGAGAACCGTCCTTCTTCTTCACAAGCAGAACTGGTGCACCCGAAGGTGAGAAACTAGGTCTAATAAAACCCAAATCTAACAGCTCTTGCATCTGTACTTTCAATTCTTTTAATTCTGTTGGGGCCATTTTGTAAGGTGCTCTAGACACTGGCTCCGTCCCTAGTGCCAGTTCTATCACAAATTCAATCTCTCTGTGTGGTGACAACCCTGGTAGATCTTCTGGAAACACATCTAGAAACTCACAGACTAGTCTGGTCTCCTCTGGTCCCACTAGCATGGCCTGAGTGGTATCCACCACACTGGCTAAGAATCCTATGCAACCTCCTTGCAATAAATCTCTAGCCCTCAGAACAGATATCATAGGTATACGGAGTCCATGCACAGTGCCAAAAAATACAAAAGGATCCTCACCTTCAAGCTCAACGGTAACCATCTCCCTCCTGGTCCCATCAGTGGGCACCAGCTCCATGGCAAACTTTGCCAATCTATCAAACTTCAGAGCATCTTTAGTCACTGACAGACTCCCCTGAAGTAATCTGCTGAACTCTTCAGCCTTTGCAGCCCTGATGGCATCATTGTAATACTTTTCGATGAATAGAGTATGAAACTCTTCCCAACTCAGGGCATTGATAAATATGATCTGGGATATTACTTCCCACCAAATTGAGGAATCCTCCCGAAATATGTATGTGGCATAAGCCACCCTCTCATTACCAGCCACCCTCATAAAGTCAAGGATGGTGGTAATCATGCTCATCTACTACTCTGCCTTACCTGGATCTGCACTACCCTAAAAAACTAGAGGTTGATGTTTCCTGAACCTTTCATAAAGAGGTTCTTATTTGCTTCCAGCCTCTAGCAGCTGCTCAACTATTGGCACCGCTACCGGTGGCGCCTCAGGAAAAACATTCCTTGCAGGAACTTTTTGCTGTCTCAGGAGGCAGATTTCTTCTTCCTGCCTCAATACTCTAGCCTGTAAGTCAACAAACAACTGTTTCCAGTTTTTAGGAACTGACTGTGGAATCTGATTTTGGTCATTTTCTAGACCCTGTCTGTTATTTGGCCCTGATCTTCCTGGCCAACATATGAATCTGTCTGTCTTGGAAGCATAACTACAGCTTATAATGTGCTGAAACAATCAATGCGGCCAGTTAGGCAGTAATAACTAAACCTCTTGCCGCCTCACGGTCCAAGAATAAGTAGATATCACCCATATTCCACAATCATACAGATAAACAAATGGATACATGATCATAGCATTTAGCATTTAACACTTATCAATTAATTGTTCAACGATTAACAATACTAATAAGCATGTTCTAGCAATATTAATACTAATAAGCACGTTCTTGCTTTTGATGTAGCAGTCAAGGCCTAGCCTTATTAATATATCACATGTAGACAGGTAAAGCATTTATATTATATTTAAGAAGTTAAACAAATAACCACATAAATAATTACCAAATCATGAGTCGAGCTTGTCTTCACTGGCGAGTGTACATGCCCAGCCAGTCTACAGGAACCCTAAACCGTGGCAAACTCTAATACCAAGTTTTAACGCCCTAGTTACTCCAAGACCATTGCTGTTGACTTTAAACAGTGCATAACTCACTAAACGAGTCATTTGGTTATAAACGTGCATCTAGGTGTTATTAATAGGCTAAGGTGAAAAATCTCGATTCAAGAGGAATAGATATATTTTATTTAAAACATAAAACTGTACATGGGCCCATAAACACATTTACCAGTTATTTACAATCCAAAATGGTCATTACAGTGTAAAAATTACAACCTGCCGACCTAAGCAGCAAAAATAGGGTTAACCCCTTGTTCCTCTGAGAAACACCTTGGTTGTGGTGGTCAAGCGGTCACATATGTACAAATCACCACCTAAGCTTTCCACTTAAGACAGGGTGAGTTTTTCTTTCCCTTTACCTGCACCACATAGCACCCATGAGCCAAGGCTCAACAAGACAACTTATTACTGCATGTTTACAATATCAATAAACGATTATGGTAATCATTCTGGGGCTTGCAGCCCAATCAAATAAGTAACTATCAATAGTGATTATGGTAATCATGCTGGGGCTTGCAGCCCAATCAGATAAGTGACCATCAAAAAAGATTATGGTAATCATGTTGGGACTTGGAGCCCAATCAGATAAGTTACTATCAATAATGATTCTGGTAATTATGCTAGGGCTTCCAGCCCGATCTGATAAGTGACTAATAAGTCAATAACTTGAACCATTTAAGTAACTAATAAGTCACGAACTTGAATTAGATAAGTAACTAATAAGTCACAAACTTGGGCTCCGCACCCTAAGCCATGTGACGTTACGGTCACCTGAACCTTTTGGCTCTGGCTCTAAGTAACTAGCCTTTAGACTAGACAAGCGCTTTAGTTTTCTTCGAACTTAAGGTCACTTAAGCATTTCATGCTTATGTTTATAAAGCTTATGTCGATTAGATCTAATATTTTTGGCTTGCAGTAAACATGATAATACTGTTCTTGACTCATAGGTCAATTCCATATGACTAGTGCTCAACACCACAGCTGAAATTGACTAATATACCATAGCTTCACAGTCAATACTGACGCCATTGTCGATTCTGACTAATAAGTCAGCACCACTCATAAGTAAGCAAGACTGCTAAGCATTTAATATGCAATCAATGTCCACATATAGAGCACTCAGCATGCCTCATCAATAACCATGCATGTCACCTACTGGGTGCAGTTTTCTTACCTTTGGTTCGATCGTGAAATAATAAAAGAACGACCCTTTGAGAATGATCAATCCTTTGGTCCCTTAGTGGTCACCTAGTCATAACCAATTATGGAATTCTATTAATAAAATAAATCATAAAAAGGTTCATAGTCTAAACTCGCTCCTGGGACCTCGAATCCTACTAACACGGTTAAAAGATTCGATCCCGAGCCTTAAGAATTGAAACCCCGAGCCTAAAACCCTTGAAAACTCCTCCCTAGCACAAAAGGAAGGGGTGGGTCGCGACTTGGCCTAGTGACTCACGACACGCCCCCAAGTTAGAGAGCACTCGGGCTGGGTACCAGGGGCGGGTCGCGACTTGCCTGGGTCAAGTCGCGACTTGACCATACAAACACAACACCCCTGCCATTTTCTCCATTAAAACCAGCCAAAAACTTTCACCAAACAACTGAGAAATCACACCCCAAGCATTACCACAACTTACCCAACATTCAACCAACAAAACCTAAGCTTTAAACCATTTAAAACCACCTCAAATAACCACTTCTATAACCAAAAGTTCTATCGCAAAAACTAACTTCAAAACAGAGCAAAACTAGAAAAATAATGGCTAAAACCTTACCTTAAACTCAAGTTTCAACCCCTTTCAATGGTTGAATGCTAACCTAGAACCTCAAGCCTTAACTCCCAAGCTTGAACCCTCAAACTAAGCTTCAAAAATCCAAAGGAAATGAGAGAAATGATGATCGAGAGGGAGAAGGAAAATAACTCTGTTTTGGTTAAGCTTTTACCCTTCTACAGCCATCCAATTTATCATATATCCTTTGGTAAAAAGACCAAAATTCCCCCAAGCCTAATTTATTTCCTTCACAGCCCCCAAGGGCAAAAATTTAATTTCTCCTCTAATCCTGTTAATCATAATTAACGCACTCCAATTCTCGTTATTCCCAATACTCTCCAATAATTAATAAATCAAATCCCATTACCCTTCAATTCCTGGTGATGTACTAATCATCAAATTACCCCGAGACTCACCCCGAGCCCGGAAATTATTCCCGTTATGACCAAACCGCTAATTTACATTACATGATCGTCTCATGTTAAATAGCTGGAACAAATCCACATTATAATGTGGTCTCATCCATAAATTTTAACACATGCATGAAAATATACAAATATGCCCTCAACGAGCCAAATTACCGAAATACCCTTACAATGAAAAGTGAACCCACATGCATGCATTTATCATCATATAAAAATATAACTCACATAATCATCCATATAATCATTTAATTGCATAATAAATCAATTATGGCCTTCCTGGCCCCCTAATCCATGCTCTAAGCCACATTAGGGAATTTGGGTCATTACAAGTACGGAGGGCATGGAGCGACAGGTTTATGTTCGGCCTACCTGGCTGCCACAGCCAGGGATATTTTGGAGAGAATGTTGTAATGAACTGCTTTGTCACTTAGGTCGACCTTAATTGTATTTTTGAGTTGTAATGTATTTTCTAAACAATATTTGGAATTACGACTGTTTAATTCTTTGTTATGATTTCAATGAATATCTAGTTTTTTTTATAATTAATGTCATTAAACGAGTTTTATTTTAGTTTAGTAACACTTTTAACCAAAAACCACGATTAGCGAGCTAATGGCACATTTTTAACTCACATAGTAATGACTCTAAGGAAGTAGGGCGTTACAGCATTGACCTCTCGATCGTTCCTTTTTGGGAAAAAGGTGTGGTCCCCATATGCTAACAAAAAGGTGAGGGGACCACTAGGATGGTGGTACCACTACTCGGCTATTCATGTATAGGGAAGTGGTGCAGACGTATCTTTTCTAGTCCCTGGCTCTCCAGAAAATCCGTTGACATGTCTCTTGGGGAGGTTCTTTGGGACCTCTGAGGACTTTACTCATGTATTCAGAGAACCTTCCTGAGAAGTCCTTACTCACGGGCATTCAGTTATCCCTCTGATATCCCCCGTCGAGAAGGTGGATACTCGAGCGGTCTCCGAATATGTGTTTGGGATTACTGACGTGGCTTCAACCTATGAGAAAGGCACACAATATGCGTCGGGTATTCTACCACATGTCTCTTGAGTGTAAACGTGTTGTTACCCTCTAAGAAATGCACACAACAGTAATCAAAGCAAATAAGAACAACGATAATCAAAGCCTATTTCGTGAGAATTATATATATATATATATTTATATAAAGGAGAGCATAAGAGTGATGAGGTGACATCTTATGTTTTTTACAATCTATTTTATCTATTTTGTGAGAATTTCATATTGTGTGCAAAAAAAAATATACATACATACATACATACATACATATACGTACATCAACATTTCAACAAATGTAAGGTGATGTTTGGTTGGGGGTAATAGAATAGAATGGAATGGAATGAAAAATAATCAATTTTCCTTCCATTCTTTTGTTTGGTAGCATTTTAGTGTATTGGAATGTCATTCCAATATAATGGGTTTTTCACATTTTTGGTGGAATGAATATTTCATTTTAAAATATAAGGAAAGACCATTCCAATGCAAGATTGAAAAAAAAAATTATTTATATTAATTTTTATTCCATTATATTCCTATTCCTTTTCTCCTTCCCTTTTCTATTCCTCCATTTTCATTCCTTCCAACCAAACGACTGTTAGAGAATATATTATATTGCTCAATGGAAATGGTAAAACGAAAATACAACTCTATGCAAAAAATACAATAGACAAGGTAATATTTAAACAAGTGTTACAACTCTATTGCTCAAAATACAAATAAATAGAAAGATTTAGAAGAGGAACATCACAAACTCAAAACAATAATAATACAAGTAAATAAGAACAACAAGATCAAAAGAATGAAAAGAACAATAAAAAGAAACACAAACTCACACACAACCAAAGTTTAGAGTAGTGGGGATCACCAACTTGAACAAGGTTCAAAACCTTTGTCCAAAAGCTTATTTCCCCCTATTCTCTAAGCACTAAGGGATCTCTCAAGGATATAGCTCTCTGGAATTATCAAGCCTCTATGGTGTATTTTAAAGCCAAGTGCTTTGTGGATGGAAAATGGTGTGTCATACAAGTGAGCATTAGGCTCCTATTTATAGAGTATTGAGACACCCTCTGAATTTCAAATTCCACCAACCCCCATGGCTGTTACCAATGATTAATTTGATGTTTATGGAATTAAAATAGAGATTTGGGAGTCACTTGGCTGTTGAAAACGTTCAAAATTTGATAAAACTAAAGTTTGGAAACTGCTATCAACCACTCTTGCCGTGGCTTGAAAAACACTGACCGTGACCCAAGACATTTTTTCAGCTACCAATTTTCCAAAATTTCCAAAACGTTCCAAATTCATTCCCACTTGATTTTGTAACTTCCATACACATTATGGGAGTTAAAATCATATCTCTAACAACCATATCTCTTATGGCTATGAGAAATTCAAATCAAAATGTGTAATATCAAATCTACACATTATTGGGTAATATTTGGGAGTTACAAATTTGTAACTGTTTTTTGTAATTCCAAAATATGTCACATTTGGGCACATACATGTGTCCAATTTTGTGACTCTCAATAATATGTTACAAGGTGTGACAAATCATATTATGTCACATATTTAATCTAACATTATATTATTTTAAATAATATAACATTCCCCCACTTAGATTAAATAATCACCTTTTGTAACACTTATTTAATCAAACATTATATTAAAATATAATATTCCCCAACTTGATTATATACGCACTCTCTATAGAAACCTTCGCATTGGGCATAAATTAAAATGTCTTTCGACTTAAATTTTACATTAGTGTAATTACCACAAAGTTTGTTGAAATTTTGGTTGCCGAAGCATTGAGCCACTATCCCTTCATAACAAACTGGTGATAATACACACACACCTTTGCTATGTTCACTTGAGACCTGAATGTCTCACTTTTGCACTGTTAATGGCCATGTGCACATTCCATTCATAGACTTTTCTTGAGAATGACTCCCAATTCTCATGAGGGGTGACACCACCCCTAGGTCTATATAGGTAGAACTCTCATAGCATTTTGTTACCCTAAAATATTTGTCTTATCAAGGTCGAGTTCTATTAAAAAATCATTCGGTTTTAACCCTCATTTTGGTAACATACTAGTACTCATATCTCAGATGGGACAAAATTTGAGTACTACTAATATTCACTAGATTGACTTGTTATTACCTATTGAACCTAATACTAGTTTGGTTACTAGTCTAAGTCTAAGTCTCACCCCTTGAGATGTAGAAATGATTCCATTTGAGTCATTTCTTTTCTCATATATGCATACTTAAACACTCTCATTATTTTATTCAAACTTTGTTGCTAGCTATAATTTGATTAAAATAGTTATCCCTTTAAAATATTGAATTGACCATAGTCAACACCCCCACTATTTTATACTTCAATATCCAAGATAAACATTTTCCTTGAATATTAATTCTAGAAACCTCTTAGTTTCTAAAATTCTCCTTTATGTTTTAAATTGATTCCTTCTTGAATCAAAATATTACAAACAATAGCTTTAGACACCAAGCATGTCTAGTGTTGTACCTTAATTTTAGCTCGAGTCATCCACTCAGTTCGGGTATAGCTGGCAAATAAATATATGGAGAAATAACTAAGGAGATGATATCTGCTTATTATCCACATAAGCAACTCCAGTTTCACATAGGCATGTCTGGTGTTAGGTGTCCTGGGTTTAACCCGAGCTACAGACATGAAGGTTGTGAAGCACGAGCTCGTAATATTCAAACAGTTGTCGAAGTACGAGCTTGGAGAAATATCATACAACTCAGTATATCTCTGATATATTGCGTACCCACGAATCCCCAAGATTCGGGTATTTTTATACGATTATTAATGACCAGCCTGTCATATTTAATGTCCCAGATATCAGGAGAACATTTACTTTAAGATCAAATCATATCCTGGTATAAATGGGAATAGTTTATATTAAATGTAAAAAATATGTAAATCCGTGATTGACTCGCATAGTTACCCAAACCTGTCCATGGAATTTCTCTATAAATACTGAGAATATTGGACAGGAAACAGGATGGTTATTCTATAATACTGGAACTTTGACAAAATAGAGAGAGAAACAACAATAATATAGACTCGTGGACTAGGTATAGATTTTAACCACTGAACCACGTAGAAGATTTGTGTTCTTGTGAGTTCATTTCATCTTTCGTTACGATTTATTACTAAGCACTAATCAATCTTATTATTTCTTAAATACACTATTGGCAAAATACCGCGTCAACAGTTTGGTGCTTTCATTGAGAGGATAATTAGTGCGTTCATCAAAATCCCAGTCAAATCTCATCATGGTGCTCACTCGCTCAATGCATGACAATGAGATTGAACAGCCTAGTGGGCAGGAGGCCCATCATATCGATTTTTCAAACAAGCATGGCCCTGAAGTCCAGCAACGTTTGGGAAAGCAACCGGCGGGTCACGGCGATACTGGTAGTTCAGCGTCATTGCCACCGATTCCAAACCCTGACTACTTAACTATAGTTGAGTTGGAAAATATATAATTAAGAAGCCATATTGCTAAGGAAAACAGGAAAATCGAGGAGGTTTGGCCTCAGTTGCGCCCTCTTACAACCGACGTTAATGTCGGAAAGAGGCAAAGTGGGTCTCATAAGTCCCACCAGAATCACCGATCCAAGCCAAGTCGGTTAGTCAGAACTGCCACCCCAAGTTCTGTGCCTATGGTGCGAGATCACCAGAATCCTTAACCCAGTGGTCCTCATAGGGGTCATCAGAATGTTTAACCCAGTGGCCCTCATAGGGGTCATCAGCAGGTTAGTCAATCAGTTAGAACCTCGACCCCAAGTTCGGTGCCTCCTTCATAAGCACCTAGGAGTACTCATGACAACCAACAAGGAGGGGCTGGGACAGGCTCACAGAGACAAAAAATTTCCATCCAACCCTCCTACGTCACGATCGGATCGCCAGGCTCAGAGAGCTTGGAATAATGGGACAGTATAAAGGCGGGCTAATTTAGTTCATCCTGATGGGACAAGGATTGCCTCACCAGTTAGGCATCCCCCGTCACCCATAAGACATCCAACACCACCTCGTCCTACATGGGACATTCCTGCTTATGGAGATAGTAGGAGAAATCCTCCTCTGTCTGCCCATAACTATGACCCACTACACATGTCAAAAATCCAGATCCTCGGCCTCAATCGCGAGCTGTAAGCTTCACAAATGGAAGTTATTGGACTGAAATTCATCGAAGTGGTAGGTCCGAGGGTGATCTAAGAAATCATCTACGTTTGGCACAAAGCCCTCGATACGATCCACAACCTGATCTGTGTGATCACCTGAATTCACAGAGAAGATATTTAGCTAGAGATGAGGGTGTTAGTTATACTCATTAAGAGGGAGGTCCTTCTGAAGTACATGATAATGGGAATGCCCCACAAAACCAAGCTCGAGCTTGAAGGGACGACAACCCATCAAACGCGTACGATAAGATGGGAGCTGTTGAACAACCCTTAAATAACCTAGGGACCAGGGACCAAACCCTCGAGAGACTAGCTCAGGTGGAAGATCAAATGAAGAAGCTCCTATTTGGAAATAAAGACGATTGCTATTCAGAGGATGAGCTTAAGCTTTTCACTCCAAATATTGCAGCGGCCACATATCCGGTGGGCTTCAGAATGCCACACTTGTCAAAGTTTGACAGAGATGGGGATCCGTCTGATCACCTTGGGATGTTTAACACCATGATGATGGCCCATAATGTCGAGCCCGATCTAAGGTGCATCTTATTCCCCTCAACTCTGATTGGGCCATCCAGGTAGTGATTTAAACAATACAAGAGGCATTCTATTAGCTCGTGGAAGAAATTTTCTGCTAATTTTAAAAGAGCATTGGGAGCTTCCCAGACAGCTCGGGTCAAGGCTGATTCATTAGCCAATGTAAAGTAACAGCCTGGTGAACTATTGAAAGCATATCTATGTAGGTTTTCCAATGTTGCTTCTTGAGCTAGAGACGCCGACGACAGCTCCATGCTCATGGCAATGAGAATGGGAATCCTTGTTGGAGGCGACCTGTGGCAAGAATTACAAAGAAAAGGAGTTAATAATATGGACAAGTTATTGGCACGAGCTCAAAGATGGGTTAACCTAGAAGAGTCACGAGCTTCTGTCGCAGGAACCAGCCAGATCCCTGTCCAGCCCGTTAGAGTGGTAACAAATGTTGCAGCTACGACTCAAACCATTATCCATAATAACCATGGGGGAAATAACAAGAGGAAAGGAAATGGTGATGGCGACCAGAGCGAAACAATGAAAAATAAGTCCGGGGAAAAATTCAAACCTATTTACGCAACCTATACTGACCTCACGGATACTAGAGAGTGCGTCTTCCTAGCTAATTCTACTCGCCTTCCATGGAAAAAGCCAGAACCACTGAGAAACCAAAGAGCAAAGAGAGATCCTTCAAAGTTCTGTCGATTTCACAATGATATCGGTCATAACACTGATGACTGTAGATAATTGAAGGATGAGATCAAGACCCTTATCAGGGCAGGACCTTTGGCCCAATACGCCTGAAACCGAATGGTCCCTAGCTAACCCGCTGGACAAAACCCTCCGTCAGCTCCTGAAGCCCCAGTGAGTCAAGCCGAAGTTCAAGCGAATCAGGACGACCCTCCTACGATAATAAGGGAGATATAGCCACCATTTCGAGAGGATCCCTTCTGGCAGGCATGAGTAGAGGTGCCCAGAAGAGGTACATTAATGAAATAAAATCCCATAACGCAGTGGAGTTTGTACCAGAACAACGGTTATCAAAGCAACGACAATTGGAAAAACAGCGAATCATTTTTACAAAAGAAGATGCTAGCCATGTCCAGTTCCCACATAATGATCCTCTGGTCATAACCGTTCAGCTCGCCAATCGGAGAGTACGGAGGACACTAGTAGATAATGGGAGTTTTTTGAATCTACATTTTAGACACACCTTGGGAAAAATGGGGTTGTTTGTAACAGAACTAAAGGCGACCTCAATGATTCTATATAGATTTTCGGGCGAAGGATCAGTAGCCATCAAGACGATCGAGTTAGTGGTAACATTGGGAGAAGGCTCGCGAACTGTCTCCAAGTTACTCGAGTTTGTTGTGATCGGCTGTCCAGCTGCATATAATGCAATTTTGGGCCGGCCTGCGTTAATGGAATTTGAAGCCGTAACCTTTATCCACCACCTAGCAATCAAGTTCCCCTCAACTATGAGGACATGCACCATCAGAGGCGATCAGTTCACTACCAAGGAATGCTATAGCATTTCTATGAAGGGAAAATCACAACCCGGCAGCAAGTTATGGCCATAAGTGACGAAGGTGAGGCGTCCCAGGAAGTGGAAGACACTTGTGGGACGGAAGAACCTCAAAAAGCAAAGGATAGTGAAGTCGTCCCACATGATGACATTGACCCACGAATGGGCGAGGACAAGTGAGAGCTCAAGGCCATTGAGGAGCTCAAGGAAGTAAACATAGATCCCAAAGAAGCTTCAAGAGTTGTTAAGGTTGGAAGAAATCTTGATAAGGAAAGGAAGAAGGAGTTGATCAATTTATTACAAAATAATCTGGATGTCTTCACCTGGTCACATGAAGACATGGTGGGAATAAGTCCGAGTGTAATCATGCACAGTCTAAACTTGGACAAGAACGTGCCTGCAAAATCCCAAAAATAGAGGCGTTTGGGAACAGTTTGAGTTGAAGCACTAGAGGAAGAAGTAGCTCGATTGTTAAAGTGCAGGTTTATTCTTGAAGCAAAATACTTGATCTAGGTTTCCAATCCCATGCTGGTCCCAAAGCCAAATGGGAAATGGAGGACCTACATCGATTTCTCCGATCTGAACAAAGCTTACCCCAAGGATTGCTTCCCACTGCCAAGGATTGATTAGTTGCTAGATGCCACGGCAGGTCACAAGCTCATGTCCTTCAGGGATGCGTATTCTTGATATAACCAAACCGCGATGAATCATGCGGACCAAGAGCATACTAGCTTCATGACCCCAACAAACATTTATTATGATAAAGTCATGCCCTTACGGCTGAAAAATGCCGGAGCTACATATCAGCGATTAGTCAACAAAATGTTTGCAAATCAAATTGGTAGAAATATGGAAACGTATGTCGATGATATGCTTGTCAAATCCAAGACTGTCGATAACCATGTATCTGATCTGAAAGAATGTTTTGAGATCTTAAGGAGGTATGATATGAGGCTGAATCCCCAGAAGTGTACTTTCAGAGTAGCATCGGGAAAATTTATGGGATTCATGGTCAATACAAGGAGGATAGAGGCTAATCCTGGTAAATTCAGATCATTATTAGAAATGCCCTCGCCTAGGTCACGTAAAGAAGTTCAAAACCTGACGGGAAAGGTGGCAGCCCTGAACTGTTTTATTTCAAAATCCACTGACAAGTGCATGCCATTCTACAACTTTCGCAAAGGAAACAAGAAATTTGAATGGACTAAGGAGTGCCAGCAGGCATTCCTCGACCTAAAAACACACTTGGCCGAACCCCCAGTATTGTCTAAGTCTATGTCTGGAGAACCTCTATTCCTTTATTTGGCCGTGACAGAAAATGCAGCCAGTGCTGTGTTAGTTCGAGAAGAAGACCGTTCTAAAAAACTGATGTATTATATAAGCAAGAGACTTCTCAGAGCTAAATTACGGTATCCACTGATAGAAAAGATGGCATTCTGTCTGATATTGGCTTCCAGGAAGCTCCGACCATATTTCCAGTCCCATTCAATCAATGTCATGATCGACCAACCTTTAAGGCAAGTGTTGCAAAAACCTAAAACGTCGGGATGCCTTTTAAAATGGGTAGTTGAACTCAGCCATTTCGAGATATTATATGTGCCACATACCTCAATCAAAAGTGAGGCCCTTACTGATTTTGTGGCTGCATGTACCAGATTTCAAGAGGAGCTTTTGAAGGAACCGGAGCAAGAGTTGTGGAAAATATTCGTAGATGGATCATCGAATGAGAATGGATCAGGGAGATAATATTAATCTCCCCAGAAGGGCATCGATTCCATTCAATGTTGAGATTCAAATTCGAGGCATCCAACAACAAAGCCAAGTATGAGGCCTTACTGGCTGGACTGAGAGTGGTGAAGGAGCTCAAACCGAAGGCCGTCTAGTGTTATAGCGACTCTCAGCTCGTGGTTATTTAGGTGTTGGGAGAGTATCAAGCTCGAGGCACCAAGATGGTGGCTTATCTAGCTAAGGTGAAAGGGGAGCTATCCAAATTTTAGTATAGTACTGTTGAACAAGTACCTCGCAAGCAGAATTCTAATGCTGACGCTTTGGCAAGGCTTGCCACCACCAAAGAAGCTAAAACCTTGAATGCAGTGTCAGTAGAGTTTTCGGAGAATCTAAGCGTGACAGAAAAAATGGTAGAGGTCGAGATGATCGACACAAGACCAACCTGGATGACCCCCATAATGGAATACCTCACAACAGGAAGGCTACCCGAGGAAAGAAAGGAGGAAAATACTATATCAAGCTCCTAGGTATATGATGGTGGATGGGACATTGTACCGATGTGGTCATTCATTGCCTCTCCTACGGTGTGTTATGCCCGAGGAGGCTAAAACCATTTTGCAGGAAGTGCATGAAGGCTTTTGTGGAGATCATGCTGGGGGGCCAAAACCTAGCACTGAAAATATTGAGGCAGGGCTATTTTCGGCCCACTTTAACAAAAGACTCCATCTCATATGTTCAAAAATGCGAAAAATGCCAGTGCTTCGCCATAGTTACCCGAGCTGCTCCAGTCAAGCTAACAATGATCTCATCCCCGTGGCCATTTGCGGTCTGGGGAATCGACCTAATTGGATCCTAACCTATGGGCAATGGAGGAGTTCGTTACGCGGTGGTGACAATCAACTATTTCATGAAGTGGGTAGAGGTCGAGCCTTTAGCAACCATCACTTCAAAGAGAGTCCTGGACTTTGTGGTGAAGAATATTGTATGTCGGTTTAGGCTTCCTAAAAAGACCGTGTCAGATAATGGGACACAGTTCGACAGTGATATCTTCACTAACTTCTGTGAAAAATACGGTGCTATTAAGAGTTTCTCCTTGGTAGCGTACCCACAGGCCAATGGACAGGTCAGAAGAGTTTAGACGAGGCCAAAGGAATATGGCCCGAACAGCTCCCGCAAGTACTTTGGGCATATCGAACTTCTCACAGAACCTCCACGGGACACATTCCTTTCTCCTTAACTTTTGGAAGCGAGGCCGTCCTTCCAGTCGAAGCCATGGTAACCACTCACAGGCAAAGGACATTTATCCAGGAACGGAATGATGAATTACTTAACGCATCTCTCGACCTAATTGATGAGAAACGAGAGGATTCACAGTTACAGCTCGCCCATTATCAACATAAAATAACTCGTTACTTTAATTCTAAAGTCAAGACACGTAGGTTTGGATTGGGCAACTTGGTTCTCCGAAGGGTCTTTCTCGCGAATAAGGATCCCAAGGATGGTGTCTTGGGCCCGAACTGGGAGAGATCGTATCAGAACGTGGAAATCCTGTGTGAAGGAACTTTCAAGATAGATCGGCTGAATGGGGAGATAGTCCCGCGGACCTGGAACGTTGTGCATTTAAAAAATTATTATTAGTAGTATCATCATCCATGTAAGGCTTAAGTATAAAAGCCATTTAATTAAATAACAGATGGATTATTAAGTGATTTTTCTTGTTGAGGTTGTTTTAAATAATTTTTCTTGTTAAGGTTGTAGTAGCTCGTGTATTGATGCTTGTAAAAGCAACCAAGAAAGTCTCTACATTCTGGTTACTTGGGGGGCATATAACCCGAGGTGGATCAAAATAAGATCTCTGGATAAGTTTAAATTACTTGAAACCCTGGATACAACCAAGTTCAAAACTTAGAAGCTTGGAAAATTGATTATTTGACGACTTTTTATGAGCTCAAGATGTTAATAAACCTAGCACAAACTAAGTTTAAATTGCTTGAAACCCTAGATACAACCAGGTCCAAAACTTAGAAGCTTGGAAAATCAAATATTTGATGGTTTTTTAAGAGCTCGAGATGTCAATAAACCTAGTTTAAACTCAATTTTGATCATCTAAAACCCTGGATACAACCAGGTCCAAAACTTAGAAGCTTGGAAAATCGAATATTCAATGGCTTTTTTAAGAGCTCGAGATGCCATTAAACCTAGTTTAAACTCAGTTTTGATCATTTAAAACCCTTGGCACAACCAGGTACAAAACTTGGAAAGTTGGGAAAATTGTTTAAAATTGAGGGCTTTTTAATGCTCGAGTTATCAATAAACCTAACACGAACTAAGTTTAAAATATTTAAAATCTCAGATATAACCGGGTCCAAAGCCTGATTCTTAACAGGTATGATATAAATTAACACATAAATTATGGATATAACCGAGCTCAAAATATCTATCCCGATCTAAAAATCGATTCCTAAAATCTCGAATGTACAAGTCTAAGGAGTCGTAAATATGAGAGATAATAAAGGAAAGATAAATAGATAAAAAGTTAGATATATAAATTGAAAATAAAATTGTCCCAAGGAGAAAAACCTCGAACTGAGCCCAAAGGCAATTGTTTACAAACAAATATAAAAAATAAAAAACAAAAGGAAAAAGATTGTCACTGAGCTCCTTTAGGTCGCTTTAAGGATGTAAGCTCCTCGCCATCCTGCTCGCCTGCCGCAGAAGAATCTCCTGTTTCTGACGGTTCTTCCAAAATTTGAGCCTTGAATTTTTCAAGGTACGGATCCCACAGCGCAGGAGCCATGAAAGAAAAGTTCCCATCCTGGTTAAAGGCCCAGAAATGGTACAACATATCCCCATGGATGACAATGAGGCTGCCTTCTCTTCTTTGACTACGGCCTCGAGCTCGAGCAGTTTAGCTTTGGCTCCATCAACCTCGGCCTGGAGTTGTGTAGTTTGAGCCTGGAGGGAAGCCAAGGAAATATTTGCAGCTTGCTCGCTTTCCTGGGATGAGGCGAGGGCAAACTTGGCATCATACTCACTCTTTTGAGCAGCCGCAAAGGCAGCTTTGGCAACATGCTCGCCTTCTTGAGCAGCTGTTAGGGCAGTCTTGGCGGCGTTTACTTCACCCTGGAGCTCATCATTTCTAGCCCTAGCCTGGGCTATACTGCGATATTGAGCCAGGGCAGACTGCAAAATAATAAGGCAAGTCATATATATCCTTATACGTGATAAAAAAAAATGTCCTACCCTCTAGGCTGGGGGAGGAGTCTATAATCACAACCTCCGGCCTTGGAACTACTAGAGGAGAAGGAGAGTCTACGACTAGTATTTCTTGGATCCTAGGAGGTTCAGGCTCTGGTTCTACCTCGGGGCTGGACTCATCTACGTACTGCCTAAATCTAGGGGCAAAGGTGCCCTGGAGCAGAGAAGGCCAGGTCCTACGGTTGGTCCCGTACTCCTCAAAGATGGCGGACCTAAAATTTAAGGTATTATCAACAACAATGGTGCCCTTAGGGTAACTACTGTCATGATGCACCACCAAGTGGTCTACACACTGGAGTAGGGTGATATTACGGTCTACATTGTGAGGATGACGGTGGACGAGCTAATTTGGGTTAAATCTAACTAACCTAAAATCGACAACAACCCTATCTAGTTCCCTATAAGGATATAGGTTACCTTGGCTGGAGGGACCGGCTGCTGCCCTGACGCAACTAGCTCTAAATCGAGTTCCCGAACAAGAGGCACCTTTTCCTCTTCCTCTTCCTAGCCTTCGATGGTCGGCAAGGCCTCTTCTTGAAAGGATGAGAGCTCGTGGATTACTGAGAGGGTAGCCCGGGTCCTTAAGGCCAATGTTTGGCCTTCGCCAATAAATTGGCACGCCAGCATCGTGACGTCATTCACGATCTGGCAGCAATCCTTCTCATTGGGGGGCAGCCTAGATAATTTCTCGTACTAACCCGCGAGGGTCGCGGACTTCGTCGTCCTCGCAAATATGTCTGGACGAGAAATAAACTCAGTTAATACATGTACAAGGGAAATATCTTGGAAAGAATTAAATTTCACGAGCTGATGTCAGAGACTAAAGAACTTATGAGGACGATTGAAGTATCAGTGTTCACAGTTTTGAAACCTGTTTGACATAAAGAACAAGTCCTTATAGTCGTTAAGGTGGCTTGGGAGCTCGATGACGGGAGCAAAATTAGGGAATCTGGTGAGATAGTAGAACCTGTCACCTCGACCTCTCTGTTCCGGGCTGGCTTTAAGGCAGAAGAAATATAATATATCTGCTGGAGTGGGGACCTCCCACTCATGCTTCAAAAACAAGTATTTCAGCCCCGCCAAAAGCCTATAAGAATTTGGGGGGAGATGAAATGGAGCCAACTTCATGAAATTCAGAAAGTCTGCGAAGTATTGGTCCAAGGGGAGGAAGGCTCCTGCCTTCAAGTGTTCGTCACTCCAGGCTGCGAAATCGTCTTGGAGAGGGGAGAACCTCTGTTCCCCTTCAAAAGCAAGTCAGGCAATGAGAACTCTGATCCTGACCTCGATGTTGTGGCTTAGCATGATTTTGTTTACCCTCCTGTGGGTCGTAATCTTGGATACGATTATTTCCGCCTCGAAGTAGGTGTTGGGATCAACCACTACCTCCTTTTCCACCACCAGACCAAAGTGGGGAATGGGAGACTCAGGGGCGACCTCCTTCCCCTTTTTCTTTTTCTGAGAGGATGACCTAGTTGTGTTCTTCTTGGGAGCCATCAGATTGCCTAACGAACAGAACGACCTAATTAGTAGGCGACCTAAGAGGATAAAGGTTACAATGCGGAAGTACAGGGGGGGATTTGTTTACTTTTGATGTACAAGCTGAGTTAACCTCAACCCCATCGCGTGATGTCACGTGCTACCCTAAGTTACGCGCCTCAGTTTCTTAACAGACCCCTGATATTTAGGGATCCATGGGTCAGAATGTCAGGCCACTACTTTCCTTGGGAGGCGGTTTAGTGCAAAACCATCCAAGAAGCGTGACCCTTAAGCAACCTGGTTTGAACCCTAAAAAATTTTCATCTCTAATATCCCGAATGCGTATTTTCTAAATTCGCCATGGATTACCCAACTTTACCCAGAAATTACCCAATTTTATGAATGTCATAGTTCTAAAGATATTTTGGGACCTACTCATTGAATCTAAGTTGAAGACTATTCGCTAAAAACATTTGGGAAATAGCCTATTATTGACTACGGTGAAGTGCAGATGAGCATGGTAAAAAAAATACCAGTAATAGAAAAATTTCTTCAAAACCAAAAGACGAGGTACTTACAGTATGTTCTTCGATATAAAGAAGTAGACTTTTCAGGGGAAAGTTCCTGGAAGACTCCTGAGTAACTGGGTACAACAAACGGTTTTTGGGTTTTTCTGAGAAAGAAGAAGGATTCGGAAATACAGAAGAGAGAAAATATAGAAAATTTTCAAATGAAAGGTGGTGAAACCTGAAAATTGCCTACCCTATTTATACGTAAACTGCATAAATTAATTTGGGTCATCCGATTTGGTTAGTACAAGATCCAAAGGGCATGGTTAAATAGACAAACGTCGGCAAAATGGTAACAAGATAACTATTGTAGTCCTTGAAACTCGAACAGACGCTAATTGCAGTACACCACGTGTCCAATACTCGAGTAGTGGGCAATCATAGTTTTGTGTAACAGAAGACTAAAAGCCCCTACTATGTAGATCAGAAAAAGATGATGTCATACACGAGTAGGAGCTTGGGGGCAAATGTTGTACCCTAGTTTTAGCTCGAGTCATCCACTCAGTTCGGGTACAGCTGGCAAATAAATATATGGAGAAATAACTAAGGAGATAATATATGTTTATTATCCACGTAAGAAACTCTAGTTTCACAAGGGCACGTGTGGTGTTAGGCGTCCTGGGTTTAACCCGAGCTACAGACATGAAGGTTGTGAAGCACGAGCTCGTAATATTCAAACAGTTTTCGAAGTATGAGCTCAGAGAAATATCATCCAGCTCAAGGTATCTCTGATATATTACGTACCCACAGATCTCCAAAGATTTGGGTATTTTTATACGATTATTTATGACCAGATTGTCGTATTTAGTCTCCCAGATATTAGGAGAACATTTACTTTATGATCAAATCATATCCTGGTATAAATGGGAATAGTTTATATTAAATGTAATAAATATTTAAATCCGTGATTGACTCACGCAGTTACCCAAACCTGTCCATGGAATTTCACTAGAAATACTAAGAATATTGGACAGGAAATGAGACGATTATTCTGTAATACTGAAACTCTACCAAAATAGAGAGAGAAACATTAATAATATAGACTCGTGGACAAGGTGGATTTTAACCACTAAACCACGTAAAAGATTTGTGTTCATGTGAATTCATTTCATCTTTCGTTACGATTTATTACTAAGCACTAATCAACCTTATTATTTCTTATATACACTAATGGTGAAAAATCGTGTCAACGTCTAGATTTATCCATTCTATACACATATAGCCAATGTGATTTAGAATGTGGAATTCCAAATCACCTATTTGATAGGATGACCAAATTAATCAATTATTATCAACAAAATAAATTGATTAACTTTGGAGCATCACCCCCACATTTCTCACATAGTGATAATAAAATATCACTTTAAAATAGAAATCTCTTCATTTCTATTAAGCCCATTATCCTCCAAGATAAATCTAGACTTACAATTCTCAAAGTTCATCATGAGTACTCAAGCCACATGATAAGCTCACAATAGATCAAAATAAACAAAACCTCAATGTTAGTTTATTTTGAGTCATTTACTTGCAAAAGCAAGACACGCATCTTTGAATCTAACTTTCACTTGGTTGAATTCTTATATATATTTCACAAAATAAAATATGTGAAGGCCAATGTCATGTGAAAATTTCTCAAACAAATAATCACTAATTTTTACTTTCAGTTGTCTAAATAATCTCAAAATCACTTAAATAACTTTTGTGTATTTCTTAAGAGTCTCTTTGAGCTTCTTTTGAAAATACCAATTTTACATCCATTGATTTTCTCATCAAAATCAATTTGAAGATGTCAATTTTTTAAACACTTTAAATTAAAGAAAATAAACCCTCATTGATTTATTTAAGCACTTTAATTTCTTATGTTTTAGTTTAAAATTATCTCATCTTTGAGAATAATTTAAACATATCACCATCTTTAACCAAAATGAATAAAATTATCTCTAATATATTCACTATTGGTGTAAAGATTCAAAATTGCTTCTCCAATTTTAAAATGTCTCATCAATGAGACATTGAATATTAAAGAATTATTGTCACTGAATTTCCGTTTTTAGTAATTACCATATTAATTATACCACATGAATTAATTAAGGTGAAGAATGGTAATTAAATGTTGAAACATATTTTAGATATGTCGGGACAAGATAAGAACTTGTCACGACAGAAATTGAACAGAATAAAAAGATAGTTCAAAAACAATAAAGAACACAATGACTTTTTACGTGGTTCAGAAATCCTTCTGAATAACCTATATCCACAGGGCCACACCCAGAGAATAAACCAATTAGTAAAGAAATAGTGTGTACAAAAGCATTGACTTAAACAATGTAAGACTCCCTCTTAAACTGTTGTCGCAATCTTGTTGTACTCTTCTCTACGAATTTGGTTTTGATGAAACGCTGATTCTCTTGAAATCCTTTCAAAGAATAGCGAGTGCTCCCTTCCTCCCAAAGCGAGACTTTGATGAAATCTTCTCCCGAAGATCCTTAGAAACACCTTCACAAGATATACCACCTGTTACAAGGAAGAAGATAGATATGTGCACAAGTGCACTCGGCACACACACAAAGATTAAGGTGAACAACTTAATCTTTACAAAGAAACACTCCTAAAAAATAACAACAAGTGTTTACAAAATACAAAATGGAGGAGGTAATTTTTCCAAAGGCCTTGGCAATGTATTTAAAGCTGAGAAAAACATCCAAGGCCAGCTCTTCTGAAGTCTTGCAATTAATACAAGGATATTTGCAAATTTCTTTTATTGAAAAAAAATCTGCCAGCCAGGTTGATTCTGTTCTGACGAAATAAGAAACTGTTGAGTCAGCATGATCATCAGTCTTGACTGGATGTGATAAATTTGGTCATTTTTCTTGACCAGGTTCATTTTCGAATCTTTCTTATCCAGAATAATTCTATCCCTAAAAATATGCAGTCAGAATAAATCAAATAAATTATCTTTATCACAAGATAAGATATTTGACTATCCAAGAGCTCATGCTTTCTATTTATAGCTAATTGTATGTTATGAAGAACCTCTCTTGCAATATGGAGCAATAAAAAAATGATTTGCAATTTTTCTTTGATTTAGAAAATCTGCCAGCTAGATTAATTTTGTGTCAATAGAAAAGGAAACTGTTGAGTCAGCAATGATATCAGACTTATCTGGCAGAACGAACTTGGTCATTTCTTTTTACCATGTTCATTTTCGAAAACATCCTTATGTTAACCCAAGATATGTTTCCAAGAGGGGGGGGGGGGAATTGGAAATTTAAACTAATTTCGGAAATTTAAAACTTAATATGCCAAATTATGCAATAAATCAAATTTATAAAGTAAAAGCAAATAATATGGCAATCAAATAGATATAGCAAATAATCAAACTTGTAATGTAAAGAGTTTAAGGTTAAGAAATTGCAAACTCTCGAATTTTACAAGGTTCGGTAGAACTAAGCCACCTACGTCCTTGGTCTTCAAAGCTATGGACCTAGCTTTGAGTTCCACTATCGAGCCAAGTTAACGGGCTTGACTAACCCTTACAACCGGGAATTTTTCACCAAGGTATTTCCAAACCTCTTACAATAGCTTTCCACCACCAAGGACTATCAACCTCTTTTTCGAATTGTTGAAGTGCCAATCTCACTCTAACCGGGTTGTTTACAAAACCGGTGCCAACCTCACCTCAATCACAATATGGGAATGTGTTTGATATTACAAGCGAAAATCACTCTAGAAATATGATGATACAATGAGAAACCTAGAGTGATTAGCAAGCACACTTAGAAGAAATAAATACAAATTTTGGCTCAAGTGTGTGAATATGTGTTTTTATGATTTAAACTTTGAGAGCTCTTTGAAATCAATGGATTAGGTTTGATATATGTAATAAATGCTCAGCCAACAACCAATTTTGAGTGAAAACGAGTTTATATAGAGTTTGGGAAAAATCTAGCCGTTTATAGCCGTTGGGGATTAAATTTTGATGCTGCCTGCCGCGAACCGGAAGTCCGGATGGAGAACCGGAATTCCGGTCTAGGAGCAACCGGAATTCCGGATGGCAAACAGAGAGCAAAAGTTCAAAATAGCCTATTTTCCCGTTTTTCAATTCTTTATAACTTTTAGCTCGTTGATCCGATTTCAAAAATTCCAATTGCGTTACGACCGTATCGGGATTTATTTTCTTAAAAGTGAATTTAGGATGTTTAGTTCTCATTTTGAAAAATCACTATTTTTAGTACGTGAATGAGCCAAATTTTATACTTATGACTTAAAGTAAACTTGCAATCACTTTACAAGACTAAGAAATGAAATTAAACCTTTATCTTGAGTTTCTTGAGTCTTGAAATCCATTTCGGGTCATTTCTGAAAAATTTGGTAAAATGACCATTTTGCCCTTGGTCATAAGTTTGACTTTGAAATGCTAATTCACTTTGGGTTTTGCTACAAAATCAACAAATCACTAGTAACAAATAATAATCAAATATTTGTTAATCATCAAAACAAGGAGACTTAAGAGTTTGGGTCAACAATCTCCCCCTTTTTGATGATATCAAATATTTGATTATTTTAAAAGGGAAAGGAAATATTTTTAAATATTAATATTAGATTAGCTCCCCCTTAATGTGTGCAAGGGTTTAAAAATTTGAAACTTTACCTTTGATTCTTACCTTACATGATTTTGTAAACTCCCCCTCAATTTATTACTCATAGTGAAATAAAAAGTTAGTCCAAAAATTGAGATTTGTGCCAAAGTTAAAATAATCTCAATTAATTTCTCCCCCTTTTGATTCATCAAAAAGGGTGGCAAAGGAATTCACAAAATAAAACATAAGCAAATATAGATTAAACTTTTTAAACATTCATACATAAGGCATAAAACTATGCAAACACATAAGTACACATGATAAACTAAAACATGAAAGGATGCAAAAAGAGATAACATGCAAAAGCCTAAGATGGTGGAGCCCCAAAACGCCTCATGTAGGCCTTCATCTCCTCCATCTCGTCATGAATATTTCGGAAGCCTTGTTCCATGTCACTCCGCAAGTTTGTAAATTGAGTGGTCATGTTAATGTTAAGACAAGCAAAAGCTTCCTCGATGTTAAATTGAGAAGCTTGAGGCATTGGATGGCTTGAAGGTTGAGCTTCTTCTTCTTCATTTTCTTGCTCCTCTTCTTCACTTTCACTTGCCAGTAACCCAAAGCTCTCCTCTTCCTCTTCTTCTTCTCCTTCATCAAGGTCCTCTTTCGTTCTTTGGCCTCTTTTGGGAGTGAAAACCCACTTATTGTTGATAAGAGTATACCCCAAGCTTGTGAAAGTTTTGGTACCTAGCTTATCTCCTTCGGTAGGTTCAACCTTCTTTTCATCCGAGGTGGGAATTCCTAAGCGAGGTAGGATGTAGCTAAGGAGAAAGCCATATGGGAGTGACTTGAACATGGTTGGTTTATACACATCAATGATAAAGCGAAGAATGAGATGGCCTAGGTTGATGCGTGCCTTTTTGGTTAGGATAAGGTATAAAAGGAGTATATCTATGTTGTTTACCTCATCTTTATGGCCACTTCTAGGAGCAAGGTTATTGATGATAAATAGTTGGAGAATTTTAGCTTCCAAAGTGAGATTGTGAAACTTTGGTTTTATGAAAATAGGGCCTTCTCCACAAAGAACTCTAGAACACTCATTCATGGAAAAAATTTCATCATTCTTAAGAGTTGTTTTTGGCTCTAGCAAAAGTCCTTCATTTGGTGCTCCTAGCAAGTTGTTTAGAGTTTCTACATCAAGTTCAAAGGAGACGTCTCCAAGGGTGCCTTTAACTCCTAGTGGTGCATGGCTAGGTTTGATGCAAGCATAGAAAGCTCTAACTAACCTAGGGTATATGGGGGTCTTAATATTGATAAAGGGTTTCCAACCTAACATTTCAAAATGGTAGCTGAATTTTACACATGCTAGGCTTGGAAGGGCACAAAATTTACCTTTGATGATAGGCCTAGAGGAGAATTTATCATGGAAACAATTAAAGTCCTCTTGATTGTAGAAGATGGTAGGCTCATTCCTTCCTTTTGCCCTATTCTCCCTTATTTGTTCAGCATTGGTAATTCTCTTGCTCTTCCTTGGGTTGGATGATGAAGCCATTGAAGTGGAAACAAGAAGAGAATGAGATTTTTGTAGAAAAAAGGGAGGATGAAGTGAGGGTTTGAGGGAGTGATTTTTGAGAGGGAAGAAAGTGGTGGCTTGTATGTTAGGTTGTAGAGTCAGAATGGGGGAATGAAACTCGTGGGTAGGGTTTTTATGGGGAAAAAATTGCATTTTAAAAGACAAAAAAAAACTTAAGTGGCTGCTGTCTGCGCCAACCGGAATTCTGGTTGGTCTGTGCACAGGCAACCGGAATTCCGGTTGGTGCAGCAGCCCAGCCCCTTTTTCAAAAACGTGCCAAACTTCTTCGTTTTTAACCCAATTGACCCCAAACTTTTTCTAACACCTAAAATATGACAAAATGAATATGCTCAAATAAGAAAATCTGAAAAATGTTGAAAAACGACGATTTACGGTAAGCTTTTCAAAAAAGTTTAAGAAAGCTAAAAACTTACCAAAAATGAAATCTATTCAACCAAATTGAAAAATTCTTTTTCCAGAAGTTCAAGAATATTACATATGAGGTGTGTGAAGTGACAGAATTGAAAAATATTGAAAATTGAGAATTTACGGTAGATTTTTTGAAAAATACCTTAAAAGGCCTTGAAAAGTAGAAATCTACCAAAAATGAGTTTTATGCAACCAAATCAAAAAATTCTTTTTGCAATAGTTCAAATGTGTTAAATGTGAGGTGCTCAAACTGACGGATTTGAAAAATGTTGAAAATTGAGTAAGTTTGGCGAAAAACACTCATTTAGGCAAAAACTAACAAATTTTCAATACTTAGCATACCTAAAAATTGTTCAAAGAGTAATTCAAGAATAGCAACCCTATAGGCATACTAGATAAACTTATTTAGACATGTTCAAACACATAAACACATATACTACACAAGTATGCAAAAAACTCACATATTCACTCAATCAAAAATGAGTTCAAAGTTCACCAAACATTCATACCATGACCTATAATTTGTTATTCTCAAAGACATATATCTAATAGGTCAAGTATTAAAAGACTTTGCTTATTTATGCATTAGAATCATATTATAGTGAAAGTATATATGCATAAGTAAGTAAGTAAGGAGAGATATGATATTCAAGTAGCTAGTAAACCTTAAATTTCATTTATGTTGGTCATTCCTAGCTCTCTTCTAATAAAACTAAATCTCTCATCACTAAGAGGCTTGGTGAAAATATCCACTAGTTGGAAATTGGTGCTCACAAAATCTAGCATAATGTCACCTCTTTGGATATGGTCTCTAAGGAAGTGGTGCCTTATATCAATATGCTTGGCTCTAGAATGCAAGATTGGATTCTTAGAGAGGTTAATGGCACTAGTATTGTCACACTTTATGGGTGTACATTCAAAATCAACATCAAAATCCTTAAGATTTTGTTTCATCCAAAGTATTTGAGCACAACAACTACCGGCGACAATGTATTCGGCTTCGGTTGTGGATAGGGCTACCGAGTTTTGTTTCTTGCTAAACCATGACACTAAAGAGTTTCCTAGAAAGTGACATGTTCCACTAGTACTTTTCCAATCCGTTTTACAACCGGCAAAGTCGGCATCCGACTAACTAATGATTTCAAAGTTTGAGTTCTTGGGATACCAAAGCCCTAGATTCATTGTGCCTATCAAGTATCTAAAAATTCTCTTAACGGCACTTAAGTGGGATTCCTTGGGACATGATTGGTACCTAGCACATAGACCAACACTAAACAAAATATCGGGTCTACTAGCGGTTAAATATAATAATGAACCAATCATACCTCGATACTTGGTGATGTCAACATCCTTACCACTTTCATCCTTGTCCATCTTTATGGAGGTGCTCATAGGAGTTTTCATGGACTTTGCATTGGCCAAGTCAAACTTTTGAAGTAGATCCTTGATGTACTTGGATTGACTTATGAATATTCCATCCTTTTGTTTCTTTATTTGAAGTCCAAGGAAAAAGTTGAACTCTCCCATCATGCTCATCTCGAATTCACTATGCATACACTTTGAAAATTCTTCACAAAGAGCATCATTAGTAGCACCAAAAATAATATCATCAACATAGATTTGTACTATAATAATGTCTTTTGATTTTCTTTTAATAAAAAGTGTATTATCCGCTTTTCCCATTGAAAAACCATTTGAGATAAGAAAAGTGCTTAAACGATCATACCAAGCTCTAGGAGCTTTCTTTAAACCATATAAAGCTTTCTTTAATTTATAAACATGGTTAGGGTGTTTGTGATCTTGAAAACCGGGGGGTTGAGAGACATAAACCTCTTCCATAATGTATCCATTTAAGAAAGCGCTTTTAACATCCATTTGATACAAGACAAAATTCTTGTGGCATGCAAAAGCTAATAACATTCTTATGGACTCAAGTCTTGCTACCGGGGCAAAGGTCTCCTCATAATCAATTCCTTCTTCTTGATTGTAACCTTGGGCCACTAATCTAGCCTTGTTACGCACAATGACCCCATGCTCATCTACCTTATTTCTATAGACCCATTTTGTTCCAATCACCGATTGGTGTAACGGTCTTGGAACTAACTCCCAAACATCATTTCTAATAAATTGATTTATTTCTTCTTGCATAGCTAGAAGCCAAGATTCATCAAACTCGGCCTCTTTAAAATTCTTTGGTTCAATTTGAGAAATAAAAGTAATGAAATTACACAAGTTTCTAAGGGAGTTTCTAGTTGTGACTCCTTGTGAAGGATCACCTAGAATTTGGTCTATAGGATGAGCACTTTTGAACTTCCACTCATGTGGAAGGTTAGAATCCATACCTTTGCTTTCATTTACCTTTTCCACGGGTGGTTCCTCTTTGGGAGTTTGTGATGGAGCGTTAGATGATTCTCCAATGTCAAGATTTTGAACCTCTTCTCCCAAACCTACAACATCATCATCTACACTTTTGCTTGTAGGAGGGTTAGACTCATCAAATGCAACATGAATAGATTCTTCAACTACATTAGTTCTTTTGTTATAAATTCTATAAGCTTTACTATGTGTTGAATAACCTATAAAAATTCCAACATCGGATTTTGCATCAAATTTTCCAAGGTTGTCCTTGGTGTTCAAAATATAGCATTTACATCCAAAAACTCTAAAATATCCAATGTTGGGTTTTCTCCCTTTCCAAAGCTCATAAGGGGTTTTATTCATGTTAGGCCTAATGAAAACACGGTTCAAAATATAACAAGAAGTATTGACGGCCTCGGCCCAAAAATATTTAGGTAATGAGATTTCATTGAGCATTGACCTAGCCATTTCTTGAATTGTTCTATTCTTCCTTTCGACAACTCCATTTTGTTGTGGAGTTCTTGGAGCCGAAAAGTTATGGTTAAAACCATGTTCATCACAAAACAATTCTAAGGCATCATTGTCAAACTCTCCACCATGATCACTCCTAATGGAGGTGATTGAATACCCTTTTTCATTTTGCACACTCTTACAAAATTTAACTAAATTTTCCAAAACATCATTTTTGAGTTTAAAAAATATAACCCATGTAAATCTAGAAAAATCATCAACAATCACAAATGCATAGTATTTACCACCTAGAGTAGCAATTCTTGAAGGACCGAATAAATCAATATGAAGCAATTGCAAAGGTCTAGAGGTTGAAATCTCTTTCTTGGAATGAAAAGATGTTTTAATTTGTTTTTCGAATTGGCATGCATCACAAAGTTTATCTTTAACAAAAGGAATAGATGGCAAACTGTAGAGTCCAAGAACTTTACTTAGCTAATTGTTTAGTAGTATTATAGTATGTTTAGTGTTATCTTTGTTACCATGGATTTTTGGTTCAGACCGGGAATTATTTGGACACTCGTAGTAGTACTTATAGATTTTCTAAGTTTAATGTATAGTTTAAGAATATTAAGTATAAACTAAGGTTTGATTAATGTGACTGATATTAAGGATTATATTTATTATATTATAAGGTTTATACATCAACCAATAGGATTTTAAGCACATGTTATGAATGGTAATTAAGGATTAAGTATTTTGGAGGATTAAATTAAATAAGGGTAAAGTTTGAATGTTATAGGGTCAGTCAGCAGCTTTGATTACGTTGAGGGCTTAGTCAAGGCTGTTTACTCCATTCAAACTTAGCTAAAAATGTGTAATTTCGTGTTTAATTATTCAGCGTGTGCCGATATATCGCAGCTATAGGCAGCGATATATCGCAGCACGTAAATACGGAAAACACGAAACGATGCACGGTCGCCTCGGGCATACTGGCCCAGGCGATATATCGCCTACAGGGGGCAATATATCGCCTCCTCCAGTATGTTTTCAAACGTTTTTGAATTCATTTCCTTTCATCCATTCAAACTCCTTCAACAGTCCAGCATCTTTTGAACGAGTCTTCAGCCTCTGCTGAACGATTATTCAAATGATTTTCACCTAAAAAGCCATTATTTTTATTCAAGTAAAATCAAGATATTTTCATTCCCAAACTCTATAAATAGGACCTAGTACCCAGCCATTATTCACCATTTGCTCTAAGTTCAGAAGCTGCTAGTGTTAAGTGAGTGTGAGAGTGTAAACACCTGGTTTGGGAAAACTATAAGCTTAAACATCATAAGCTTATCAAACACTTTGGGAAGTGAGTTCTATAGTATTTCGGTGGAGGTATAGATTGGTCTTTCAAGTCTTTGAGGTAACCAAAACTCTAGTTCCTTTCTGTATTATGTTATTTTCTTTCTCATAGTCTTCTACTCAATCTCTAACCTTAATCTTCATTTTGGTTAGGGAATCTAAGTTCTTGAGCACATAAGTTTCGGTAAGCATGTTTCTCAAATGGTTTAGTCTTTCCATCTCTTTCATTTCATCTCCTTTCTTTAGACTCACTCTTTCTTATGGTTTTAGGAGTGTTCCAAAAAGTCCCAACTCAGTCCACATATCCCGGTAACTTTGGTAAGGAAAATAGGCTAGAATCAATATGTTATGTGCTTATGTTATCTATATGTTTTATGTTATTAAATGTGTTATGATATGTATGTATGTTTGTAGGCTTGGGCATATGACCCATATGGCTAACAAGACCCCAAATGGGTTATGGGCATATGACCTACTTAGCTAGTAGGACCCCACTAATTCCATGGGCATATGCTTGTTTAGTCTATGGGACCCCAAGTAATAATGGCCATTATAATAAGTGTATGTTATATGTATTATGTTAAGTCTTTATGTTTCTTATGAAATTATGTGTATGACTATGTGTTAGATTTTCCTTGCTGGGCATTAGGCTCATTCCTTTCTGTTTTATGTGCAGGAAAATAAGCTTTAGAGGCAGTAAGATTCGTGACGCTTAGAGGGTGTGTATAGATGGTGAATGGAGTCAAGGGGCCGAGCGTTATTCGATTCGAGGATGTAGTCTCATTTTATGTTTTTATGATTTTATGTGTATTTTCCGCACCAATTATGTAATGTCTTTTATTTTAAATCATCTTTTGTTTTAAAAACAATGGGATCCCATAATCCTTCTTAGTATTCTGTTTATTTGTAAATAACTTTTATTTTGCAAGTTACTAAATAAATTATGGTATTTTCGTAAAAATGTAAGTTTTATGTATAGTTTCGTTAATGGTCCAAATAGTCTAGAGTAGTGGGTCATTACAGTTGGTATCAGAGCAAACGGTTCCTTCGCATGAAGTTCTCCTCGATACACATGCTCAAAGCTCCGAATCTGACCGCCAAGTAAGTGTTTAAGTTACAAGTTACAAGTTACTTTGTCTATGTGTATAGCTAACAACTTTAGTGTTTATGTTTCAGTTAAGAATGAACGGAGCTTTAACCTACCAAGATATCCGAGCCATTATGGCCTTAAAAAGAATAAGAGAGCCAAGAAACACCGTAGGAGCCCTAGAAAGGATTACTCGAAGGTTGCTTTTGTTTCACCAAGAGATAGGTGGCCTTCAAGAGGCTAAACAAATAATGCTAAGATCAACCGAGCAATATGTATTAGTAATTAGGTTGTTTAAATATTTTCATTCTGTAATAGCAGCATTAGAAGAGATATGGGAAGAGATGCATGAGGAGGATGAACTACCCTTAGCAATGAGATACTATTTCCTCTTAGTTAGGTTCACCTCAAAAATTGAGTTTCAGTTCACCAATGAGCAAAAGAATAGGATTCTCACCAACCTTCCTATAGGACGTTTTGATGCTCATGACAATGATGATTATGAACAAATAGATGATGATATGCTAGATGACGGATCGGATGTAGAAGATCCCGATTTTTAGATTAGTAGTTTTATTTGTTTTATTTACTTTTGATTGTAATAAGTGAAATTGTTTTCCAAATGAATAAACATGCTATTTGAATATCATGTGTGAGTTTGATTCTATTTTCGCAATCATAATAAATACTAAATAAAATGAATAATGACTAAGTTCGGTGAGGGTGGATACAAATCAATGAACCTGGTTTCCTTATTGAGAGTTAGGGGGCCTTAGTAGTGGGAACGATTTTACTGATCCCAGCCCTCCCTCAATATGGTTAACTTTGGAACAAAGATAAGTTTCGAGCCTGAGAATTAAGTCATATAGGATGATTAGAAACACACTTAGAAAATAAAGATGACTTGTTTTTCTAAGTATAGAAACCCGCTCTAATAATAAATAAAGACCTATATAATTTTTCATAAGAAGTCATAATAAATAGGTCCGAGTTATGTTTGTTTTAGAATAAGTTTTTGCCTTAGAGCCTATTAGGAAAAGTTCTAACATGTTTCTTTCAACTGTTAGAACTCTGCTACGATGTCTCTCCGAAGATCTGCACGCACCAATGGAAACGCCTCCAACGATGTTCCAGCGACCAATGCGGTCCCTACCGTTCGCCGATGGGGAGTGCGTGCTACTGCTCGCCGCAACGCGCCGGCACAGCCAGCCGACAACACTGCAGAGATTGCCAGACTACGACAACAAGTCGAGGAACTTCTGCAGCAACAACGCCAACAGGCTCAATCTCAGCCTCAGCCTCCGCCACAGCCGCAGCCGCAACCACAGCCAATGGCCCCAGCACCCCAACAAGTTGGTCCATATGGGGGATGGCCTATGACGAATTATGCTCCATATCCTGTACAGCACATGGAGCCAGTGTACGAGAGGTTCCGCAAGCAGCACGCTCCGAACTTCGAAGGGACTACGGACCCCTTTGAAGCAGAAGAATGGCTAAGGAATGTGGAGCCGATCCTAGCCCACATGAACCTTAGTAATGCAGACCGCATATCCTGCGTCTCATCTTTGCTCAAGAAAGATGCCAGGATATGGTGGGACTTGGTCCAGCAATCCCATGATGCTGCCACCATGACGTGGACCCGATTTGTGGAGCTCTTCCACAAGAAGTACTACAATTCAGCGGTACTTGCTACGAGAGTTGAGGAGTTCACCAATCTGAAGCAAGGGAATTTAACAGTGGCAGAATATGCTCATCAGTTTGACCGCTTAGCCAAGTTCGTGGCAGAGTTAGTTCCAACCGATTATTTGAGGGTGAACAAATTCGTGAGAGGACTCCGACCAAAGATCGAGATGGGGGTGAAACTCGCAAACCCGGGAAACACTTCATATGCCGACGTTCTTTAGACAGCAATTGAAGTAGAAAGGTTGCAGGCCAACGTGAGCAAAGAAGAAGCTAGCAAGCCTGAACCCAGACAGCAGAGCCAACCTCAGGCCAGTCGGAACAACAATCAGCCTAGCAATAGCGGCAACAATCAGTCCAACAACAACGGTAACGGACAGAAGAGAAGGCATCCTGACAACAAGCAAGCCGACAACAATAAAAGGGCACGACCAAATAATGGGGGAAATAGGTCGAGCTACGTGGAATATCCTCCATGTGCCAAATGTCAAAAGAAGCATCCTGGAGAATGCCGCGCCAACACCAAGGAGTGCTTCAACTGTGGTCAAGAAGGGCATCGTAAAAGAGATTGTCCTCAGCAAAAGCCAGAAGGGAAGAAGGACGAAAAGATGGTTCCTGCTCGGGTTTTTGCTTTAACCCAAGGAGAGGCGGATGCTAGCAACAAGATGGTCACAGGTCAGGTTTCCATCCTCAATAATTTATGTCATGTATTATTTGATTCGGGAGCCACTCATTCGTATATTTCGTTAGGAATGATAGATAAACCAGACAAACCTAGTGAAAGATTTAGAACTAGGTTTGCAACCGAGTTTCTTCGGGCAAAGTAGTTCTATCATCACGAATTGTACGAGGCGTACCAATCAAGATTGAGGACAAGGAACTAGAAGGAGACCTGATAGAGTTGGTGATCAAAGACTTCGACGTCATACTAGGCATGGATTGGCTAGCACGGCATGGCGCAACGATCGACTGCAGACGCAAGAAGGTGATGTTCGAGACTCCTGACGGCCAGAAATTGTGCTTCATGGGACAAGCTTCAGGACTACGCACCCCGTTAGTATCATCTCTCAAAGCTCAGAGAATGATGGAGAAAGGATGTCAAGCATTCTTAGCCAACATCACGAATGTGGAGAAGGAGACATCACTCAAAGTTGGAGATGTTCGGATTATACAAGATTTTCCAGAAGTTTTCCCCGATGACTTGCCAGGATTGCCGCCAAATCGAGAAATAGACTTCACGATAGAATTAGTACCAGGCACCGAGCCTATCTCTAAGGCACCATACCGGATGGCACCTACGGAACTCAAGGAGTTAAAGACGCAGCTACAAGAACTCCTAGACTTGGGTTTCATTAGGCCAAGCCATTCACCATGGGGAGCTCCGGTACTATTCGTGAAGAAGAAGGACGGAAGTATGCGCATGTGCATAGACTACCGTGAGCTGAATAAAGTAACAATTAAGAACAAATACCCGCTACCTCGGATTGATGATTTGTTTGATCAACTCCGAGGCACGACTGTATTTTCTAAGATCGATCTACGGTCTGGGTATCATCAGCTCAAGGTAAAGGGGGAAGATATTCCTAAGACAGCCTTTAGGACTCGTTATGGACATTACGAGTTCTTGGTTATGTCTTTTGGTCTTACTAACGCGCCAGCCGCGTTTATGGACTTAATGAATAGGGTCTTCAAGGACTACTTGGATAAATTCGCCGTTGTGTTCATCGACGACATTTTAATTTACTCCAAGGATGAAGTGGAGCACGAGGAACACTTGAGGATGATTTTGACGCGATTGAAGGAACACCAACTCTACGCGAAGTTCAAGAAATGCGAGTTTTGGCTTTCACAAGTGGCGTTCCTCGGGCACATCATATCAAAAGACGGAGTTGCAGTAGACCCATCGAAGGTAGAAGCCGTGAAGGATTGGCCTAGACCAAAGAACGCATTGGAAGTAAGAAGCTTCTTAGGGCTAGCAGGTTACTATAGAAAGTTTGTAGAGGGCTTTTCTAAGATAGCCACTCCACTCACCAACCTGACCCGGAAGCAACAAAAGTTTAACTGGAGTGATAAGTGTGAGGAAAGCTTCCAGTTGCTTAAGGATAAGCTTTGCTCAACACCAGTACTTAGTGTCCCAACACCCAACGACAAGTTCGTTGTCTACTGTGATGCATCAAAGTTAGGATTGGGATGCGTACTGATGCAAAATGACAAGGTGATAGCCTACGCCTCACGTCAGTTAAAGGAGTATGAACAACGCTATCCAACTCACGATATGGAGTTGGCAGCGGTGGTCTTTGCGTTAAAAATCTGGCGCCATTATCTTTACGGAGAACGGTGCGAGATTTATACAGACCACAAAAGTTTAAAATACTTCTTTACTCAGAAGGAGCTTAACATGAGGCAGCGCCGGTGGTTGGAATTAGTAAAGGATTACGACTGCGAAATCCTATACCACCCGGGGAAGGCAAACGTAGTTGCCGATGCACTTAGCCGAAAAAGTTATGGGAACTTAGCAGCCTTATCCGGAATAGAAAAGCCGCTACAGCAGGAGCTTATCACTGCCGGAATAGAAGTGGTTGTAGGCAAGCTGGCTAACTTGTCTATCCATTCGAATCTGCTAGAGGACATACGGATTGGTCAGAGACATGATAGCACACTAGCAACACACATGGATGCAGTCAGAGAAGGCAAGACTACAGATTTCTCAATATCCAGTCAAGGTTTATTGAGATATAAGGATCGGGTATGCGTGCCAGACGATCAGAGTATTAAGAAGACGATCCTAGAAGAAGCGCACAACACCCTATACTCGGTTCATCCAGGGTCTACCAGGATGACTCATGACATCAAGGCAGTCTATTGGTGGCCAGGGATGAAGAAGGACATAGCGGAGTATGTATCTAAGTGTCTGGTATGCCAGCAAGTGAAGGCGGAGCATCAGCGGCCTGCAGGATTATTGCAACCGCTTAGCATACCGGAATGGAAGTGGGGCGATATAGCCATGGACTTCGTGACGGGTCTGCCAAAGACGAATAAGCAGCATGATTCTGCTTGGATAGTCATAGATAGACTAACCAAGTCGGCTCATTTTCTGCCTGTTAAGACTTTTTATACGGCAGACCAATATGCAGACATCTACATCCAAGAGATTGTACGATTGCATGGAATCCCCAAGACGATAGTATCAGATAGAGGATTAGTGTTTACGTCAAGATTTTGGAGAAGCTTACAGCAAGCCATGGGTACTAAGTTAAGTCTTAGTACAGCTTTCCATCCTCAGACAGATGGGCAGTCCGAGCGTACAATTCATATTTTAGAGGATATGCTACGCGCATGTGTACTTGACTTCGGAGGATCGTGGAACAAGTACTTACCGCTGATCGAGTTCTCGTACAACAACAGCTACCAGTCGATGATCGAGATGGCACCTTATGAGTTGCTATATGGAAGAAGGTGCCGATCACCGTTGCACTGGGACGAGGTAGGAGAAAGGCAGCTTCTAGGGCCCGAAGCTGTTAGGCAAGCTCAAGAAGCAGTAACGCTTATTAGACAGCGTATGCTTGCTGCTCAAAGCCGTCAGAAAAGCTATGCGGATACCAAGCGACGCGATGTGGAGTTCCCAGTTGGAGATCAAGTCTTCCTGAAGATATCTCCTATGAAGGGTGTCAAGCGGTTCGGGAAGAAAGGCAAGCTCAGTCCCCGATTCATAGGTCCTTTTGAGATATTGGACAAAGTGGGACCAGTTGCGTATAGACTAGCCCTACCGCCAGCACTAGCTGATAGTCACAACGTCTTCCACATTTCGATGCTACGCAAATATGTGTCAGACCCATCTCACGTCCTCAAGTACGATACCATAGCGCTCCAGAAAGACTTAAGTTACGAGGAACGACCAGTTAGCATCCTAGATAGAGGGATGAAGCAGTTACGGTCCAAGAGCTTTCCTATAGTCAAAGTCCTATGGAGCAATAGTTCTGAACGCGAGGCAACGTGGGAGTTGGAGGAGGACATGCAAGGCCGGTATCCGGAGTTATTTGGTAAGTAAATTTCGAGGACGAAATTCTTTTTAGTAGGGGAGAATTTTAGAGTCCAAGAACTTTACTTAGCTAATTGTTTAGTAGTATTATAGTATGTTTAGTGTTATCTTTGTTACCATGGATTTTTGGTTCAGACCGGGAATTATTTGGACACTCGTAGTAGTACTTATAGATTTTCTAAGTTTAATGTATAGTTTAAGAATATTAAGTATAAACTAAGGTTTGATTAATGTGACTGATATTAAGGATTATATTTATTATATTATAAGGTTTATACATCAACCAATAGAATTTTAAGCACATGTTATGAATGGTAATTAAGGATTAAGTATTTTGGAGGATTAAATTAAATAAGGGTAAAGTTTGAATGTTATAGGGTCAGTCAGCAGCTTTGATTACGTTGAGGGCTTAGTCAAGGCTGTTTACTCCATTCAAACTTAGCTAAAAATGTGTAATTTCGTGTTTAATTATTCAGCGTGTGCCGATATATCGCAGCTATAGGCGGCGATATATCGCAGCACGTAAATACGGAAAACACGAAACGATGCACGGTCGCCTCGGGCATACTGGCCCAGGCGATATATCGCCTACAGGGGGCAATATATCGCCTCCTCCAGTATGTTTTCAAACGTTTTTGAATTCATTTCCTTTCATCCATTCAAACTCCTTCAACAGTCCAGCATCTTTTGAACGAGTCTTCAGCCTCTGCTGAACGATTATTCAAATGATTTTCACCTAAAAAGCCATTATTTTTATTCAAGTAAAATCAAGATATTTTCATTCCCAAACTCTATAAATAGGACCTAGTACCCAGCCATTATTCACCATTTGCTCTAAGTTCAGAAGCTGCTAGTGTTAAGTGAGTGTGAGAGTGTAAACACCTGGTTTGGGAAAACTATAAGCTTAAACATCATAAGCTTATCAAACACTTTGGGAAGTGAGTTCTATAGTATTTCGGTGGAGGTATAGATTGGTCTTTCAAGTCTTTGAGGTAACCAAAACTCTAGTTCCTTTCTGTATTATGTTATTTTCTTTCTCATAGTCTTCTACTCAATCTCTAACCTTAATCTTCATTTTGGTTAGGGAATCTAAGTTCTTGAGCACATAAATTTCGGTAAGCATGTTTCTCAAATGGTTTAGTCTTTCCATCTCTTTCATTTCATCTCCTTTCTTTAGACTCACTCTTTCTTATGGTTTTAGGAGTGTTCCAAAAAGTCCCAACTCAGTCCACATATCCCGGTAACTTTGGTAAGGAAAATAGGCTAGAATCAATATGTTATGTGCTTATGTTATCTATATGTTTTATGTTATTAAATGTGTTATGATATGTATGTATGTTTGTAGGCTTGGGCATATGACCCATATGGCTAACAAGACCCCAAATGGGTTATGGGCATATGACCTACTTAGCTAGTAGGACCCCACTAATTCCATGGGCATATGCTTGTTTAGTCTATGGGACCCCAAGTAATAATGGCCATTATAATAAGTGTATGTTATATGTATTATGTTAAGTCTTTATGTTTCTTATGAAATTATGTGTATGACTATGTGTTAGATTTTCCTTGCTGGGCATTAGGCTCATTCCTTTCTGTTTTATGTGCAGGAAAATAAGCTTTAGAGGCAGTAAGATTCGTGACGCTTAGAGGGTGTGTATAGATGGTGAATGGAGTCAAGGGGCCGAGCGTTATTCGATTCGAGGATGTAGTCTCATTTTATGTTTTTATGATTTTATGTGTATTTTCCGCACCAATTATGTAATGTCTTTTATTTTAAATCATCTTTTGTTTTAAAAACAATGGGATCCCATAATCCTTCTTAGTATTCTGTTTATTTGTAAATAACTCTTATTTTGCAAGTTACTCAATAAATTATGGTATTTTCGTAAAAATGTAAGTTTTATGTATAGTTTCGTTAATGGTCCAAATAGTCTAGAGTAGTGGGTCATTACAGTTGGTATCAGAGCAAACGGTTCCTTCGCATGAAGTTCTCCTCGATACACATGCTCAAAGCTCCGAATCTGACCGCCAAGTAAGTGTTTAAGTTACAAGTTACTTTGTCTATGTGTATAGCTAACAACTTTAGTGTTTATGTTTCAGTGGTAAAATAACTTCATTGGTTGAGGCATTTTCAATGGAGCATTTTGAGGATTCAAAAACAACACGAAAATCTTTATCACATAGTTGACTAATACTAAGTAAATTATGTTTAAGGTTATCAACAAGAAGCACGTTTTTAATACATGGAGAGTATATGTTACCGATATCACCAATGCCCAAGATTTTTCCTTTTGAATTGTCTCCAAAAGTGACAAAACCACTTTCCTTGCTCTTAAAACTTGAAAATCTTGATGGGTCACCGGTCATATGCTTTGAACAACCACTATCCAAGAACCACAAGCTTTTGCTCTTCCTTGTTGATTCCTACAAAAATAAAATCATTTGTTGGCCTTTGGTACCCAAATAACTTTGGGTCCTTTCTTGTTAGTTTTGGAACCCTTTGGTACCCATTTGGTCTTGCCTAGATATGCATATCTCTTTACATGACAATATGAAATAGTATGACCATCTTGGTTACAATATGTGCATGTAAAGTGTGGTAGGCTAGTTGGTTTTACAAAGAAGTTTCTCAAAAAAATTTGTTTCCTACTAGGATCATATCCAATACCACTTTTTCCAAAACCACAAGATTGACTCCCTAGCATAAGTTCATAGCCTTCTTTACCTTTTGTAAAAGTATATATGTCCTTCTTAAGGCTTTTTACATTAGCATGCAACTCAACAATTTCTTTCTTATATGAGGAACAAGTAGCACATTGAGATTTAGCCAAAAGTTTCTTTTCATTTAATTTCAAAATCTCAATTTCCTTTAATAGCATGTTGGTCTTTTCTCTAAGGGTTTGGTTTTTAGCAAGCAATTTTCCAAAATCATCAAATAGTTCCTTAAATGAATTTGACAACTCATCATATGACATTTCTAAATTATCATCATCATTTTCACTATCACAATCACTTTGGTTAGAAATGCTTACCCCATCATCAAGTGCCATCATGCACATGTTTGCTACTTCATTCTTCTCCTCATTGTCGAAGTCCTCCTCATCACTATTGAGCCAATTCGCCAACATTGCCCTTCCTTTGTATTTATTCTTCTTCCTCATTGGGCAATCCATTTTCATGTGACCGGGCTTCTTGCATTCAAAGCAAATTGGTGGATCATCTTTGCTTTTTCTTTCTTTTTCTTTTGAGTCACTTCCTCTTTGTGGCTTCTTCCCAAAGTTCTTCTTGAATTTCATGAACTTTTTGTATTTCTTTGAGAAGAGTGCCAAGTCCTCCATGTCACTACATAGGCTATCCTCATCATCTTCACTAATGGCACGGGAGGAGGAAGACTTGAATGCAATAGTCTTCTTTTTCTTCTCAACTTCCTCTTCATCTTGTGCACTCATGAAAATTTCATGGTTCATGAGTGAACCAATTAGTTCTTCCAAGGGAAGTGTTGAGAGATCCTTGGCTTCTTGAATGGCAATCACTTTGCCTTGATAGGCTTTGGTGAGACTTCTCAAAATCTTGGTCACCATCTCCTTTTGTGAAAGTACATTGCCAAGAGAATTCAAACCATTAGTGATAGTAGTGAAACGAGTATACATGTTAGCAATAGTTTCATCCGCTTCATCTTAAAGTTCTCATATTGAGTGGAATAAATTTGAATTTTAGTTTCCTTCATAGCATTTGTTCCTTGATGAGTGACTTCAAGCATTTTCCACATATCATAAGCGGTAGAAGCTTGTTCAATATTTTTGAACACATCTCTATCCAAACCACATATAAGTGCATATTTAGCTCTAGCATTCTTAGAAATCATTTTCTTGTCTTCTTCATCATATGCCTCATATGTCTTAATAACTTCTACACCATTAATGACATGTTTAGGAATGTAAGGACCATTAGACACTATATGCCACCAATCATAATCAATAGATTGAAGATAAGTTCATCCTAATTCTCCAATAAGGAAAGTCTACTCCATTGAAAAATGGTGCTCTATTTGTGCTTAAACCTTCTAACATGTTATTTTGTGAATTACTTGGAAACGCCATGCTCTAGATTGTGAAATCTAATCAAATAAATGAGCCCTTGCACTGATACCAATTGTTAACCCAAGATATGTTTCCAAGAGGGGGGTGAATTGGAAATTTAAACTAATTTCAGAAATTTAAAACTTAATATGCCAAATTATGCAATAAATCAAATTTATCAAGTAAAAACAAATAATATGGCAATCAAATAGACTTAGAAAATAATCAAACTTGTAATGTAAAGAGTTTAAGGTTAAGAAATTGCAAACTCTCGAATTTTACAAGGTTCGGTAGAACTAAGCCACCTACGTCCTTGGTCTTCAAAGCTATGGACCTAGCTTTGAGTTCCACTATCGAGCCAAGTTAACGGGCTTGACTAACCCTTACAACCGAGAATTTTTCACCAAGGTATTTTCAAACCTCTTACAATAGCTTTCCACCACCAAGGACTATCAACCTCTTTTTTGGATTGTTGAAGTGCCAATCTCACTCTAACCGGGTTGTTTACAAAACCGGTGCCAACATCACCTCAATCACAATATGGGAATGTGTTTGATATTACAAGCAAAAATCACTCTAGAAATATGATGATACAATGAGAAACCTAGAGTGATTAGCAAGCACACTTAGAAGAAATAAATACAAATTTTGGCTCAAGTGTGTGAATATGTGTTTGGATGATTTAAACTTTGAGAGCTCTTTGAAATCAATGGATTAGGTTTGATATATGTAATAAATGCTCAGCCAACAACCAATTTTGAGTGAAAACGAGTTTATATAGAGTTTGGGAAAAAAACTAGCCATTTATAGCCGTTGGGGATTAAATTTTGATGCTGCCTGCTGCGAATCGAAAGTCCGGATGGAGAACCGGAATTCCGGTCTGGGAGCAACCGGAGTTCCGGTTGCCAACCGGAATTCCGGATGGCAAACAGAGAGCAAAAGTTCAAAATAGCCTATTTTCCCGTTTTTCAATTCTTTATAACTTTTAGCTCGTTTATCCGATTTCAAAAATTCCAATTGCGTTACGACCGTATCGGGATGTATTTTCTTAAAAGTGAATTTAGGATGTTTAGTTCTCATTTTGAAAAATCACTATTTTTAGTACGTGAATGAGCCAAATTTTATACTTATGACTTAAAGTAAACTTGCAATCACTTTACAAGACTAAGAAATGAAATTAAACCTTTATCTTGAGTTTCTTGAGTCTTGAAATCCATTTCGGGTCATTTCCGGAAAATTTGGTAAAATGACCATTTTGCCCTTGGTCATGAGTTTGACTTTGAAATGCTAATTCACTTTGGGTTTTGCTACAAAATCAACAAATCATTAGTAACAAATAATAATCAAATATTTATTAATCATCAAAACAAGGAGACTTAAGAGTTTGGGTCAACACCTTATTCCTAAATGAACATAATCCTTGAAAATAATCTCACAAGATAATTTAAATACATCATTTTACCAATAAAGATTAATTGTGATAAATACGGTAAAAATATTGTATTCACACTAAAAGATATTTTCACACTAAAACCAGCTAAGTCAAGTGACAATTATATCATGAATTAATAAGGATATGCCTCTCATTTTTCTCAATTACTTTAAAATATTTTGTCTAAAATAAAGTTAGCCAATAAAGGTTCTTACAGTCACTAAATAATTCTCAAATATATTTCATTTGACCACACTCTAGACTTCATGTTTATTGAGTCAATATGTCATTCAAAATTTTTGAATCCACCCTGATCAATTTTTCTTGCAATAGAAAGACAACCATTAAAAGATGTAACCCCCTTAGGTTCATCTTTTCTTATCTCATAAAATGAGATGCTCATCTTTTAAATGAGAAAATTTTAAATTCTCAAATTCTTTTATTCACAAATCACATACTAACAATAATATAAGATAAAACATATTAACATACCACAAATATTTGCATGATTATATTTCAATATAATTTCACATAATTGTCAACACATATGACTTATATCATACTAACATGGCTCTTTATTAATATGTAAACATAAATTACAAATATCATACACATATGATTTCACATTTCTATTGATTCACAAAATCAATATATTTATATATGTCATATAAAACTCATAAAATTGTCCTTCTAATAATTTCTCATTATCACATAATAAGACAATTATATAACATGCTAGCATATTACCTAATAATCTAGTAGATTATTTACACAATATGTTAAATAATCAGATATAGCAAAAAATCAAGAAGTTGAATTATCTTATAATCTAACCACTATATTTGAAAAACAAAGGAGATTAGAAAACAATGAACCTCATTTATAAAATTTTCTTCTTCTCATTTCTATCACTATATGAAAACCATTAGATCTTCTAAGAAAACCAAAGAAGAAAATTACCTTATCTTACCACCAACCGCCATGGCGGTTACCAATTTGGACACCCTTTGAATTTCAAATTCCCCCAACCGCCGTGCCGGTTGCCAATTAAGAAATGTTCAAAATTAGATAAAACCGAAGTTTGGAAAATTTTGTTAACCACTCTGGTCGCGGCCTGAAAAACACTGGCCGCAGCCCACGACGTTTTTTTGCCTCTTGGGCCACGACTTGAAAAAACACTGGCCGCGACCCAAGATGTTTTTTCAGCTACCAATTTTCAACATTTTCTGAAGTACTAGCAGTAATTAATATAAAGATTTAATAACTTTATTTTAAAGCGAAATGTTTCAAGTTTATTATCTTAATCTCGATCCTCTCATACCAATATGAGATTAAGACCACATAGATAAACTTTGGAATTTTCTGATAGTTACTTATTATTATCAACATAATATCGGGCATAGTCTATATATATATAATAATTCAATTCAATTCAATTCAATTATTTATTTCATTTAAAACATTTGCCAACTACAATTGCTTTAAGGGAACCATTCCCAATGTCCACTACTATGAACTCCATTATCTTGGTTATTGAGACTGGATAGTCTTCCAAGGTCACCGAGAGCTCGATAGATCCCATGCTAGCAATTCCTTCTCTTGAAAATCCATACAACATCGTCGCACAGGTTTTCAAGTCTTGAACTGAGAGTCTCATCTTTTCGAAGGTGGCCTTATAAAGGATGTTAACCGAGCTCCTGTTGTCTATCAGGATTCGGCGCACCCTTTTATTGGTGAGCTGGAATGTGATGACAAAAGGGTCAATGTGGGGAAACTGGATGTGTGAGGCATCTTCTTCAGTCAAAGTAATGGATTGACTTTCAACCCTCTGTCATTTTGGAGCTCGGGGTGTAGGTTTGTAGGGAGATTCATCCCCCGTCTTAAGCTCGTTGACATATCTTTTATGGGCATTTCTGCCCGACCCAACGATATGTGGCCCTCCGGCAATGGCTACTACATCCTCCCCAATGATCGGGGGAGGTCATTCATCCTCCCTTGCACATGGGATCGTTTTCTGTTGGGCAGGTTGTGTAGGAGCTGCCCTCTATCCAGCCGAAGCTTGGGCCGTCTGCCCAAAGTATGCTCTCGAGATTAGACCTTCGATCTCGTCCTTCAGATGTCTGCATTCATCGGTGGTATGGCCGATGTCCCTTTTAGACTTCTGATTTCGCATCGGATCAGGTTTTCTGAACGAGATCTGATACTCATTTGCGATAAAAATGTTCTCCCTAGTATTTGTAAGCTCGGTATAAACTATGTAAATGGAGAAGTATTTATCTCCTTTTTACTTTTTTACCCTCATCCACCTCTGAGTTATTCCCTTCATTTTGCTTCCTCTTTTAAGGGTTATCTCCTGAGGACCGCAACGTTGAGGGCATAGCCGAGGTTGAGGCTGAGTTTACGTTTGTCGTTGTAGTTACAATGGGTTGAGGAGTTAGTTTTAATGTTGACCTCGCCTCTTCTACATTATCGAATCTCTGAGTCCAGTTATTGAACTTAATTATTGTCCTCGCGGGTTTCCTTTGCATGTCGTCCCAAAGGGGACTCCCTGGCAATACTCCAACTCGTAGTGCCATGAGATGACCATTGTCATCGACATTCCAAGCTCGTGCCACTTCTATATTGAATCTCGCCAGGTAGCTTTTTAATGACTCTCCCACCTATAAAATAACCAATAAAATAATTTGTTGGGCAATTATAATCCTTATAACCAACATATACAACAACCCTAAAAACTACCATAATAACCATTAGAAGAACCATTGAAACTCATGTGCAATCCTATTTAGCAACATATTAAGAAACTCATGAAACTCCAAAGAAACCATAAAACAACCCAACTTATCAACTTGAAATAAAACCATACATCAACAAGTTAAACAACCTTTGAATCAACCCCAACTCACAAATAGAGCAAGAAAACTAAGAATACAGCAAATTAAGCTACCAAATGATAAAATAAAAAATAATAAAAAAATAAAACAAAATCAAATTTACCTTCTTTCAAGCAATCCGCCTTAAATCTCAAGAACTTATCAATTTTTTGTTGTCCCACACCCTTCACAAGGTCACCATCTTCTAATTGCTTGTTCTATGAATATTATTACAACAACCTAAGAATGAAAAACAACCCATTTAGATTCAACTGAATTTTGCAATTAGTCTTTTTTTCTTAAACCAAATTCAATGGTTTCTGTCAGATTTTTATTGCATCATAGATGTGTTTTGAAATCCATTATATGATCAAGATATTTATAAGAGAATTGAATTTTTATCTTATCACATTCGTGAAAGTTGTAGAGAATTTATTGGTTGGGTTCGATTTTGTATTCCAAATTCAAAGGGTTTTTTTAATTTTTAGGGCAAACTTACTTCATATAATTATTTGGATTTGATGAGAGCATTGTTGAATATCAAAGCTTACATGTGCTCTAACAATCCTTGTCAATAGACTTCCATAAGCCAAACATGGATGTAGACAATTTTCTCTGTTCTTGAAAGGGTGAAGACGTTAAGTGAGAAGAAAATAGAAAGGACATAAATTTGCTTTAAATTTTTTGTTTCATACATATTTGTAGTAATTTTTTAATAACCGTATATAGGAATAGTAAGTTTTATATTTGGGTATTTATAAAAAGAAAAAAATCTCTATTTAATAATATTTTTTGAATTTATTTTATTTAAATATTTTTTTACATATATTTATACAAAACTTTAACATAAAAAAATAATTTCAAATAAATAGAAGGAAGGTATTATTGTCTTAAGAAAAATAACTTTGACCAAAATTTTATTTTGGTGGGTAATTTGCATTTTTTGGGTGAAAACATGTGCATATAATTTGTTATTATTGAAACCATAAGAGTGTAAGTGGGCAATTAAATAAAATATAGGAGTGTGCTTTAGTATTTTTGAAATTGTAGTGACGTAAGTAGATATTTAAGCAAAAGACAAATGGTAAAATGACATAATCTTTAATTTAATCCAGACATGTTATATATATACTTTTTCAAAATCTAACTCAAAATCGCTCAAGCATATGGCGATTTGGAAGACAAGGAATTTTTTTCTTTTAAGAGTGAAATTCAATAATTTCATTCATGTAGAAACACAAACATAGTCTAATACATTAGTTCTAATAAAGCCAAAATGACAAATTAATACCCCAAGGTGCGAGCAATAGCAGTAACAAAGGTCAATAAGACACACAACACAACATATATGCCAAAGCCACAATCGACAACAAGAACCAAAATATTAAAGATAGTAGGTCACACACCTGAGGTACTTTTTTTTATCAAATTCCACACTAAGAACGATGCAAAAAAAGAAACACAAATCCAAAATAACTAAAACAACAAAACCAACAAAGATAATAATAAAACTAAAAATCAGAAATGGCATCCAAAAGGCGTAACATATCCCTGAGTAAAAAAGGTCCCACCACCTGCCAAGCTTAGGTCGAGAAAACCACCTCAAGCGCCACCGTGAAACCCACTTTGAGCTTCATCAGGAAGCTCCCATGAGCACCGTCGAAGGTGACACTAGAAGAAGAAAAGTCAATGGACTCACGCCTTCCAAATATGCTGCACTTAAGCCAAAATTATTGAATCCATGGCTAGACCATCACTAGAATCACAATCAACAACCAAAGGAGCGGCTACTTTGCAAACCTCCAAGCCAGAGGACGATCGACATGCCGGAACGCGTGACTAGTGCTTTGTCTGGAGTAAAGAAACCTATGTGGACTCAGACTCTTTCTTCCTAATTTCTCTCACTAGATTCTCAAGAGGCGCCTACCCATATAGCATAATATGATCCGATTTTGGAAGCGAGGGTTCATTCATTTTTCTAATCAATTTTGAAACTATTTTAATAAAATATTTAAAATATGCTAATTTCAAAATTATTTAAGTGATATTTAATAATTATTTTTTAAATCTATTTAATGATTGTTTAAACACAAATTTATTTACTTTAAAGTATAGTTTTATGGTGCTCCTTATTGTTATTGATTCAACTATATTGAGGATTTTTATATTTTAATAATATAGGATCTTTTCTTGGTTTTTTTTTTTTATATAGTTTGATGTATAATATAAAAATAGTAGTCCAAACTAAGGTGGATGTAAAACTTATTTGGTTAGAATTTTTTTTTTCTTTTTTTCCTTGTTGTAACACGATATATGTAACACCCTACTACCCTAGAGTCGTTACCATGTAGTTTTAAAATGTGTATTTGACTCGCTAATCGAGGTGTTAGACTCAAAAGTGTAATTAAATTAACGTAATGACTCATTTACTAAATCTTTCATATAAAAGATTTGTACTTTCGCTAAGATCGTAAAAGAGATACATTGGGATCCCAAAATATTGTTTAAAATATATTTGCAATTCAAAAGTCAAAGTACAGTCGACCTAAGCGAAAAAATCAAACATTATACTGTTCTCCTCAAATGTACCCCAACCGTGGCGGCCAAGTAGGCCAAACATGTACGCATCGCTCCATGCTCTCTAACTCGTGGTTAATCGACCATTTCCTTACCCTTACCTGCACTATAGATCACCTGTGAGTCGAGGCCCAACAAGAAAACATCACGGCACATCATATAATAATTTATTTCAATAATTGCATAACTAATCAAACATAATAAATAATCTAAAAGTTACTATTAAAATTCACAACAGCGGCCTAAGTTGGTTAGGGTGCGTTACCAGGCACCAAATTCATGGTCTTAACCGAGTGGGTGAGTACGGCACCCTTAGATGGTCTTGCCCAGGCGGTCTGCATTCAGCATGCTTACTGCCGATCCAAGCCTTTGTCGCTCCCAGCCTTTGCCGATCTCGGTCTTTGCTGCTCCGTCACAAACACATGTATACCATAATAGTTACAAACATTTACACATAAGACTGAACGCAACATAAACACAGATAATCAGATCATGCCCTGCTCTATGGGTACAGACAGTTTTCTTACCTTGAGTCCCAAGCTAACAGTACAAGGCGATCCCGAGCAAGATCCCTAATCCCGAACCTTAGCAGTCAACCTAGTCACAACGTAATAATAAATAACCATCACAATCAAAACAGATTAAAAGCTTCAGAATAATATACTAGGCTCCGGGACCTTGAATTCTACTAGATCGGGTAGTAGAATCCTTCCTGAGCCCTTAAGTTTGAGATCCCAAGCCTAAAAACCCTAATTGTCCAACATTTCCCATTTGAGTCGCGACCCTCCTCAGAGGCATTGCTGCCCTCTACAAGTTAGACAGCAAATGTAACGACCCAAAATCGCTATTAAGGCTTAAGGGTCTTGATTAGTGTGTCAGGAGGGCATTAATGGAATAATTGTGATTTAAATGAGTAATTATATGTTTAGTAATGTTTGTATGATGATTGATAATAGTATGATATATATGTGATAAATGTGAGAACCACATTATTATGTGGGTAGGTTTGCAGAGCACGACTCGAGACGATCCTAGGGTTAGATAGCGGGAAAAGTCACAACGGGACTTAAGATATGACTTTGGGTAAGTCAGGGGTACTTTAAGTATCGGGTAGCGATTTAGATTATCGGGTCATGAAAATAAATATATAGAGATATATTTGAGGTTAGGATGTCTAGGTGGGAATATTGGGCGATTTTACCATTTTGCCCTCGGGAACGGTTCTGGTACCCCGAGCTTTGGGAGTTAACTTAGTGGATAAGACAAATGTGAGGAAACCCTTAGAAGGAAAAATAGACCGACTCTTCCTACCAGCTTTACTCTCACTCTCTCTCAAGGAAGCACAAGGAAAGAAAGGAACACAGAAATCTTAAGGGACTCAAGCTGGAATTTCTAAGAATTGAGGTGGGGGAATTGGAGGCTTAGCTCAGGAATTAATCAATAACTAGATCAGGGTTAAGGTAAGCATTTAATCTTCTTCTCTGTGGTTGAAATTCTGAGTTTTGGTTGGGTTTTGAGGCAAATATGGTTTTGATGTCTTAAGACAAAATTAAGGAGGAAAACTTGGGAATTTGCTAGGTTTTGGCTTGGTGAAGTGGTTCAGCAGAAGAGGTAAGTTTCAGTCCATGGTTTAAGGGTTTTTATTTGGATTTGAATGGCTGGTTTGAGTGTTTATAGCTTTTGAGTTTCAGAAATTGGAAAGAGGAGATTAATGTATGTTAGGCTGAGTTTTCTGTGGAATTATGTGGTTTAAGTCATGCCAAAGGAGTTGGGATTAATTGGTTATGAGTTAGGGAGCTTGGGGATGGTTTAAGGTGAGGTTTCAAGCTTAGAAATGATGGGTTTTCTGGGCACGAAGGGAAGGGCCGCGACTCTGTTCTAGAGCGCTGCGGCCCTAGGATGAAGAAAGGCCAAGGAGGTTCGGCCAAGGGTGGGCGCCGCGACGCCCAAAGCAAGGGCCGCGGCGCGTGTCCTTGTTCAGGTTAGCCTTGGTTCTGTTTTGAGGCTAGGGCCGCAGCCCTTGGTTGTGCACATGAACTTTTGAGGGTTTTAAGCACGGGAATGTGGTCTAGTTTGCTCGAGATTGGTTTCACCACCATGCTTGGTGGAATTCAGATTCCCAGGAGTTGGTTTTGTAACCGGAAATCTATATTTGAATATTAATGGAACCCTATACTTGGTTGTGACTAGGTGATAAAGGCTTAGGCTCGGGAACGGATCGTGCTTGAGGGGCGTGGCTCGTAATCAATAATCGCTCAGACTAAAGGTAAGAAAACTGCACCTGGTTGATTATATGTGACGGGACTAAGGGCTCCCTATTGCAATTGCTTGAAATGATGGTATTATGTCATGCAAGCTATTTAGTGAACCAACGGCCTAAGGGTGCCGAGGGTTACACTAGCGCACGGGGCACGGCTCAGCCATTGGTAGCCGAGGACAGCTTATTATGCACTGAGCTCGGTTTAAGCGGGCCGGAGTCAGTGGGTTAAACAGAGGGTGCAACCTAAGTCGTCGGCCCTGAATATTATGTGACATGAGTGTAGTATGTGATTGAACGTATCTTGAATTTGAATGTATGTGCTGAATGTCTATTGTGGATTATTTGATGGGAATACATGCATAATGAATTAATTGTCTGTTATCATTGGTTGTGTTGTATAAGATGCTTTCTTGCTGGGCCTTGGCTCACGGGTGCTACGTGGTGCAGGTAAAGGCATGGGCAAGTTAGATCAGCCCTGATTGGAGAGCTCAGCGAGCGGAATGTACATAGCCAGACGCTCAGCCGCCACAGTTGAGGTTTAGGCAGGGACGCGAGACCCGAAGACTGTCTATTTTGCCTTAGTATGGCCAGTGATTACTCATGTACTTTTGGGAGTCTGTAAACTTACTTTAACTTTGTTTTCTTATGGGATCCCGTGTATATAATAGTTTAATATATATAAAATGAGTCTTTTGAGTCCAAAACCTTTTTAACCCTAGCTCTTACATGTTTAATGACACGTTTTAAAAATAATGACTTGATTAGCAAGTCTTGCACCTTTATAAGTACACAGTATAGCGGTCTTGGCTATCCAGGGCGTTACAACTTGGTATCAGAGCGTCCTAGGTTTAAGGGTTCCTGAAGACGGGCTGGACATGTACATATGCTGCTTGAGACAAGCTCAAATCAGGGTTCGATAATGTGTATATGTGTTTATGTGCTTATGTGCCTGAAGTGAGCTATGAAATGCTGTTATTTGCTGGAATACTAGGAAGCATGAGAAACTGATAAGGCCTGGCCCTTGACTGTTGTGTGAAAATATTGAGGCATGTTTATTAACATCGTCGTGCATGTAAATGAGTATATGGATGATTAATTGTATGTAGTGCATGGATGAATGCTTGTCTTACAGTTGTTGTGTAATGGGATTGAGGGCGTGCTTATTAGCAGCCAGTGCATGAGAATGGATGCTTATATGTTGGTTATCTGTGGTTGACTATGCTCTATTGATGAATTTTGGAGAAGCTTTTACCCTGTCATCATGGTATAATTTCCGAGTCGTTATTTGCAGATTGACTTGGATAGCTATGCGTCCAAGAAAATCTACACGACTAGCCGGCACTAGGTCCGGGACCAGTAGCAATGATCAGGGCCAGAACCCTCCGCCAGTCCCTAAGAACTGGCAGCAGTTAATGGCAGAGATGCAGGCTCGATTACAGAGTCAGGATAAGCAGATCCATATTCTGCGACAGTAGGCTCCATCAGGGAGTGCTGCCCCTATTGTACCACCTGCAGTGGTACCGGTTGTGCAGCCTAGGGAGGTTGTTAACAAGTGGGAACCGTTATATGAGCGGTTCAGAAAGCAGCAACCCCCAATTTTCGAGGGTGGACCGGATCCGCTGAAAGCCGAGTAATGGCTAACTATGATCACTATAATTCTGGATTTTATGAGGATTGAGGGGCATGATAGAGTGGCCTGTGCCACTTATATGTTGAGGGAGGATGCCCTGACCCTACCCCAAGGTGGTCGGCCCAATATGCTCAAGGACCTTAGGGGTGGTCGGCCTGACCCTATCCTCCATAAGGTGGTCGGCCTACACCCCCAATTACACTTCACTGAGAAGTAATTACTCTCGTTAAATATGGGATCAACATGCCTAGCACCCCAAAGATCAACAGGCCTAGCACCCAGAAGGTCACAGGTCCAGCACCCAAGCTTTGGTCATCGGGCCTAGCACCTAAGTCTGACATACCAACAGAGACTTAATATCTCCATCGTGCATTATCAACCACGATCCATAGAAGGCAACAGGAAGACCCATGATCTCACAATCATGGGAAAGTGGACACGTATCTCCACTACCTGATAATCGTGTGCCAACCCACGATCCCAGTATCACTGGTCGTGTAACAACTCCTGGGTACTATAAATAAAGGACCCAGAACTTCTTTAAAGGGGGACATTTTTTTCTAAGAGCTTTTTGGCTGGAATTCTGGGCAAGTGAGAAACAAGTGAACACTTTTGTTCATCATTGTAATTGTCGAGTGACTCAATACTAAAAGTTAAGTGAATTAGGTTATTACTGTTCATCTGAACAGGGCTGAACCACTATAAATTTCCTGTGTGTTTATTTAAGATAATCGTACTCTGTCATTTATTTCATTCAAAAGGTCTCGTATATTGTACATACAACCGTTGGCCAATTTCACAGGTCAACAACCTTAAGTTCCAAAATCTCATTTTTACACTAAGTGTGAAAATCCCATTTTTTTCACATTTTTAACTACATACTTTGTTAGGTCATAACTTGAAATTTACTTACTCAATTGTTTCCAAAATTTTCTAATTCCATTTGTGGTATACCATTTAGGTCTTTGTAAAATATTAGGTCAAAAGGAGCATTTTTTATTGGTGAAAATATTTTCCAACAATGAGGTAAAAATGACCTTATTTTCAAGTCCTTATTTTTTCCAAACTTTGGCACTTAATAACTTTCAAATCGTTCAATATTTTTTAACTAAATTTTAAATTGGAATACTAGGTTATTCCAAGAATATTTCCACAAATTTTTATAAAAAACTGGGTTCATTTGACCTATACAATGGCTGTCCAAACTTGGTCCCAAAATTAAGAATACAAAAAATTGTTTTTTACCTAAACTTTGAAATAGCATAACTCACTCATTTCTAAACATTTTTTAGTGTTTCAAAAGCTAAATTTTATGTACTCCATCTCAAAAACATCACAATACAATTAAATTTTACAAAAATAAATATACAGTGGATGCTTGACCCCTTGGAAGTCACAGCTCAAAACTTGTATTTTTTTGTTTTAGGGTTTCCAACAAAACCCTTGGGGATTTTGGTTCCTATTTTAAAAAATCAATACACAAGCATCATAAAAATTATAAAGCAAATACCATAGCCTTATTACATCACCAATAAGAAACTTTAATCATTAAATATACAAAATAATGCTTAAAAAAATAAAAACCATACAATAACAATCATAAAAAGTAAACTTTTTACCTCTTGTTGTTCTTGCTTAAGGTTTGGATCTTTCTACTAGCTTTGGATCCTTCAAAACCCTTTCAAAACCTTAAGAAACTCCACCAAAAACATATATAATTAGCTATTGAAAAATATATGGTTAAAACTTTACAAAAGTGTAGTTTTTTGAAACTTTACCTTAGGGAAACCCTTCCTAGATCAAAGCTTAAGCTTCCAAGCCTTCTTAGTGTTCTTGAGGTTGAAAATGGAGAGAAAACTTGAGAGAGTTTTCAAAAAAAAGATGAGAGTGATTGTGAGAGTATAGGTTCGGTTGGGTGAGGGATTGGATGAGCATATCAACTAAAAAAATATCTAAACACTTGATTGTTTTTACCTTTATTTCTTTGTGCCATTAACATATATTAATATGATTTAAAACTTAATTAAAGGTTAATAAATATTTCCTAAGAAGAAAAATCCAAATTGACTTTCTATAACCTTTTTCACTCTTATTAAGTTTTAAAAACAAAACTTAACACATAATAATTAAATTAAATGTCTGTCACATTTAATTTAATTAATCACACAATAAAATTTAACCTAAGGTCCATTCATAGAATAAAATTCCTGAGTTCAGTAAAATTAAGCATTTAACACTAAAATGCCCTAAAATTTCCATTTTCTCGTAGGTTATTATTTTTTACCAAACTTTAAATTTTATGAATGTATTTTATGCCCAAAATATATTTTCCATAGTTTTTCATTTTATTTTCCGAGATCTTTACCCGATTAGGGTTTTTGTGTCAATTCAAGATCGAAAGTCTTATCTTGACTTTTAAACACAAAATTCTTAATTTGGCTAGCAATAACTCATGGAAATAAATTCCAAACAAATATAATATTATTTAAAATAATATTCTTAACTCAGGGAAAACAATCCCGACTCGAGTTTTTTCAAGGTACCCAAAACGCAGGACGTTACAATACCTACAATTTATAGAGGTTTCGTCCTCGAAACTTAAAACAAATGAGGATAAAACTCCCTCATCTTGTCTTCTATTTCCCAGGTTGCCTCTTCAATGCCATGGTTACACCACTGCACCTTTACCAATGGCACTGTCTTGTTCCTCAACACTTTTTCCTTTCGGTCTAGAATAATCACCGACTTCTCCTCCTAGACGGGTTGAGGATCAATACTCAGCTACTCATAGCTGAGTACATGCAAGGGATCGCGCATGTATTTTCTCAACAAGGATACATGAAACACGTCATGCACCTTAGACAGGGCGGGCGGAAGAGCTAAACGATAAGCTACTTCCCCGATCCTCTCTATGATTTTGAAAGGTCCAATGAACCTTGGGCTAAGCTTTCCTTTCTTCCCGAACTGCATATCCCCTAGTAGCGAAGCTACCTTCAGCAACACATTATCGCCAACCTCAAACACCAGGGATCTCTTGTGTCAGTCGGCATATTTGCGTTTTCGATCAACCAAAGTTTGCAAGCGTTGCCTTATCTGTCGGATGTCCTCAATAATCTGATCAACCTCATCTGATCCGAGAAACTTTCTTTCACCGGTCTCGTGCCAATGAATCGATGATCGACATTTCCTTCCGTACAAAGCCTTATACAGAGCCATCTTGAAGGAATCATGATAGTTATTATTGTAAGCGAACTCTATCAATGGAAGCTTCTCATTCCATGACCCTTGAAAGTCGAGTACGCAGGCTCTTAGCATATCTTCCAGGGTCTGAATTGTTTGTTTGCTTTGACCGTCTATTTGCAGGTGGAAAGAAGTGTTGAACTTTAGTTTAGTACCCAGCCTCGTTTGAATTCTACCCCAGAATGCCAAGGTGAAACATCCGTCGCAATCTGATACAATGGAGTACACCATGCAGTCTCATTATTTTTGCAATGTAAATATCTGCTAACTTATGGGCCCCATAAGTTACCTTGATCGGCAAGAAATGAGTAGACTTAGTCAGCCTATCCACGATAACCCAAATGGCATCGTGCCCCTTGGGAGTGGTTGGTAGACCTGTAACAAAGTCCATAGTGACCATCTCCCACTTCCATTCCGGAATTTCTAAGGGCTGCAACAATCTGGCTGGCCGTTGATGTTCAGCCTTTGTCTGTTGACAAGTCAAGCAGTGTGCCACATATACTGCTATCTCTTTTTTCATCCCAGGCCACCAAAAGTACTTCTTCAAGTCTTGGTACATTTTCGTGGTAGCCGGATGCATGGCATAAGGAGCATTATGTCCCTCGAAAAAGATCTGCTTCTTAATCTCGTCATCGTCTGGAACACATATTCTGCCCTTGAACCCCAATACTCCATCTTTGGAGATATGAAATCCTGGTCGCCCTCACTCCTCACTTCGTACATCAGTCTTTGTACCCAAGGATCGACTAACTGCCCCCCTTTTATAGCTTCCATAATGGTAGGCTCGATAGAGAGGTTAGCCAATTGACTGACTATTATCTCTAAATCCAAGGTAGTAAGGTTGGCATGTAACTACGGAGAAATCTCTTTCATTGTCATCACGTAAGCACTTGGTTGTCAACTCAATGCATCTGCCACCTTGTTTGCTTTTCCCGGGTGGTACAAAATGTCACAGTCGTAGTCATTGAACAGCTCCAACCATCGATGTTATCTCATATTCAATTCCTTCTGAGTAAAGAAATACTTCAGACTTTTGTGATCAGTGTAGATGTTGGAGTGTATCTCGTATAGGTGGTGCCTCCAAATTTTCAGTACGAAAACCACCGCTGCCAGCTCCAGGTCATGAGTTGGATAGTTCTTCTCGTAATTTTTAAGCTATCGAGAAGCATAAGAAATTACTTTTCCATGTTGCATCAACACTGATCCCAACCCTCGGCCTGAGGCATCGCTACAAATAGTATATCCCTCTGTGCCATTAGGGATTGTCAACACTGGGGCAATCGTCAATCTCATTTTCAGCTCCTGAAAACTCTTGTCGCACTTGTCAATCCATTCATACTTGATGTTTTTGCGAGTGAGGGCAGTCATTGGTGTGGCTATTTTGGAAAATCCTTCCACAAATCACTGGTAATATCCTGCTAACCCAAGAAAACTTCTAACCTCATGAGCATTTTTCAGAGGTTTCCACTGCTTAACAACTTCTATCTTGGCGGGATCTACCGAAATTCCATCTCTCGACACTATGTGCCCCAAAAAACTAACTTTCTCTAGCCAGAATTCACACTTCAAAAACTTAGCGTAAAGTTTTTCATCTCGCAGACGTTGAAGGACCAGTCTCAGATGCGTCGCATGCTCTTCTTTGCTTTTCAATTATATTAGAATATCGTCAATGAACACGACGAGGAACTTATCCAAATACTCGTGAAACACGCGATTCATGAGATCCATGAATGTTGCAAGCACATTGGTTAGTCCATAGGACATCACTAAGAACTCGTAGTGACCATAGCACGTTCTGAAGGTCGTCTTTGGTATATCTGTCTCCTTAACCTTGAGCTGATGATAGCCTGATCGCAGGTATATTTTGGAATATATTGACGCTCCTTGTAGTTGATCGAAAAGATTGTCAATCCTGGGCAATGGATATCGATTCTTGATTGTCACTTTGCTCAGCTCCCGATAGTCAATGCACATTCTCATTGAGTCATCTTTCTTCTTCACGAAGAAGATCGGGGCTCCCCACGGAGAATGGCTTGGCCTTATGAACTTCTGGTCTAGTAACTCTTGTAGTTGCGACTGCAACTCCTTGAGTTCAGCTGGTGCCATCCTGTAAGGAGTCTTTGAGATCGGCGTAGTTCCCAGAATTAGCTCTATCTCAAACACGATCTCTCTGTCTGGTGGAATCCCTGGGAGATCTTCAAGAAATACTTCGGGAAACTTGCACACAACCAGTACATCAGAAGGTTGTTGATCCGTCTCTTTATCCTTATCCACTATGTTTGCCAGAATACCGATGCATCTGTCAGTCAACACTTTTCTTGCCTTCATCGCAGAAATCATGGCGCACTTCTTTTCTCTTGACGTACCTTTGAACTCGAATGGTTCTTCTCCCGCTGGGGTGAAGACCACTTTTCTGTGCTTGCAATTTATAATGGCTCCATATTTGGTTAACCAATCCATCCCAAATATAACGTCATATTCATGTAGGTTCAAGACTAACGGATCCACTGTCAGCTCACGACCTTCAACCCAAACTGGTACGGCTCTAACCCATGTCTATACCAGCATATCCTCTCGCGAAGGCAAGGATACCCCGCTAATAACAGGCATAGGCTCATGCTATCTATTTAATTTTTCCACAAAGGATACAAATACAAAAGAATGTGATGCACCAGCATCCATAAATGCATATGCCGAGGTTTGGGCGATAGAAATCTGACCTGACACCATATCAGATGGTCCACCTCCTTTGTCGCTTTGCGTAAGCACATAAACTCGAGGCGGAGCTCCAATTTGTTTATGTTGGTCATTTTTGTTGCCCTTGGTTTTCATTCGACACTCTTTAGCAATGTGCCCTGGCTTTCCACAGTTATAACATACCCACACTCGCCCCAATGGCATCGGTTACACTTGTTGCACAGTGGCCAATTTTTAAACTCATGTCTCGGCTGTTTCGTGGGATTAGCCATTTCCTGAATGGGAGGTCCCCTTTTTCTTTTGTTATTTCCCCCAAAAATCGGCCTTGTGCCTCTTGGATTGTTTGTTCACCCCGAGTTTTGGCTGAACCTGGGTTTGAACTTTCCCCTTGGGCCATTCTGATTGGTCTGAAACTATCCAGGGTTGTTGGGAGTGTACCTACTGTCTTCGTTCTTCTGTGGTTTTGGCTTGTCTAATACGGCCCCAAACTATTGGGGAAGAGCCTGTTCCACAGCTTTGGTATACGTCTCCGGGCCAGTTCTACCAGTGTCTACACACCTAGCAATGTCTCTGCGCAGGCCCTTCATAAAACTCCAGGTCTTATTCTCTTCAATGTTCACCAGGTTCTTCGCGAACCTAGACAGCTGGTCAAATTTTTTAATGTAGTCTTGCACGCTCGACATTCCCTACTTCAGATTAGTGAACTCATTCACTTTGTGCTCGATCACTACCTTACTAAAGTATTTTCCATTGAACAAGGTCAAGAACTCTAGCCATTCCATCTTGGCAACATTATGCCCTTTCTTGGCTGCGTCCCACCAGATGCAGGCATCTTTTCTCAGCATATAGGTCGTACAAACTACCTTCTCTCTCTCTATCTCGGTTGTTCCAATGAAGTTGAAGATCCTTTCCAAAATACTGATCCATTCCTTTGCCATTGATGGGTCACTGCTCCCCTCGAATATACGTGGACTCTGGTTGCCGAACCTTTCTGATATAGGTTTTGCTCGAGCAGCTCTTGGTGGTTCTACTGGCAGTACCGATCGCTCAACGAAAACCTGCAGGCTCTTCATTTTTTTCCAGGTGGTATTTCGTTGTTTGCAGGTGGTACTTCGTTGTTTTTAGCATTATTGGGTGGCATGGGGAGTCGTCCCAAAAAGGGTATTAAACCTTTCAGCTTGGAGGGCATCAGAGTCCTCCTGTCTCTTTTGCCCTCTTTTAATTTGGGCTCTCTGCATCTCCACCAGCCTTTACAGATTATTTATCTGCTCATCTATCTCGCAAACTCTAACAGCTTGGGTTAGAGCTCTAACGGCAAGCACGTTCTGAGCTCTAGCAGCAGGTGCGGCCTGGCCCCAGCCAGCAGCACCCCTGCCTCTCTAAGCTCCTGTCCTTGCCATTTTTGTTTGATTTAAAATCAAAAAGCTCCTAAGCACATAAGGATGAAAAGTTAATACCAACGTAGACTACCCTTTCCCTCTCGGTAGCTGCCACAAAGTCAAAGATCTTCTGTCTGAGTTGCCAGATTTGGTTCCGGCTATACTCTTAGTCCTCGGCCTCGACCCTTCATCTGCCTCGGCCACGACCTGCATCCTAGTCAACGATCGCTCTCTTAGGTGGGTGTGGTTGATTAACAGCTCAACCTCCCCTAGATCGAGTGTTAGGCACCATTGCAAGTTTTTATACCACATATAATAGGGAAGAATACTAACCTAGAAATAAATGAGCATACCGGTTTTGCTCATTGTTGACCGCATTTTTGGCCAACGACGTGTAGACATCAAAAACGATAAAAACCTTCAAGAGAAATAAACGACACAGACGATTTTTATAGTGGTTCAGCCCCAATGTGTTGGTAATAGCCTAATCCACTTAGAGTTGTGATTATAGATCTACACTCAAGATCAGATGAACCTGAGTCAACTGAGTTTCTTCAGTGCAGATTACAAGAATACAAGAATTCTCTCAAATACAAGTACTCTCTCTCTCTCTAGAAAATTCAGATGTGAATCAAAAGTCCAAAAGTTCTTTTTATGATGCCATAAGCCTTGTATTTATAGGCTCAGGATCGTACAGATGATATCCCCCCATAATCGGGATATTTTTCTATTCTCATTATATTTAATTTACAATAATATTCAAAATGTAACAGTATACTATATTCATGGGATGAACTGAGAGATTCCCGCGCAAGCCAAGACCGATTCTTGTTGAAGCCATTTCTGGGATCTCTTGCGTAGCCCGGCTCTGTCTAGTCGATCCATATCTCATTCAAGCTGGTTGACCACACCTTCACTGGGCAGACACGCACCTGGCTGGGCAGACATGCACGTGACTAGGTAGACATGCACTTGACTGGCAGACATGCACTTGGCTGGTCGGACATGGTCATGACCGATCGGCCAAGGTCATGCCTGGGCAGACAAACATGTGACTGGTCGGACAAGGTCATGCCTGGTCGGCCATGACACTTCTCTGGCAGTCAAAATTCTTCATCGGTCTACTGGGTCACTCCTAAGCCAGGTCACCCAACCATTCCTTGCCATTTGTCATTTCTATTGCCACGTCATAGTTTTCAAATTTTGGGGATAACATTTGGCCCCCAAGTTTATTATATGATGTCTCACATAATTAACTTTTTCTCCACAGCTGACGGCACTATTAAAAAATCAACTGCTCATCTTCCCGCCATGCAACAAACCACGACTCCACAGACCACGATCACTGCAATTAACTGCACATAATCGTGGGGAGAAAATATATCCCAGGAATTCCAAGGGTCCAAAAATAAGTGGTAATTCCCACTTTTTTCCTTTAAATAGACCCCTATACTCCCACACCTTCACACACACAAGAAAGCAAAAAAATCAAAAAACCCTCTCATCTTCTTCTTCTTCTTTGGCCGAAACCTTTATTTCCCTTCTCTTGGCCGAAAGTGCAAAGATCTTCAAGGGGAAGCTTCTCATTTCTTCAAGCAAATCAAGGGCTCTTCAAGGTTGGGTAAGTCTTCTCCTCCATGCTCTTATATTGTTGTTATTTTTTTTTTTAAATTTCCATGAAAAATACAAGTGGTGGCCGAAACTTCATAGAGCATTTTTTCTTGAATCTATGTGTGAATCTTAGAGATAAAATGTATTTGGTGGCTGTTTTGATGTTGTTTAGGTTATGGGTAACTCAATTTTACCTTCAATTTCATGGAAATTTAAAGAAAAATGAGTCATTTTAACCTAAATCATGTATATGGGGATATTTGATGGCATATATGGTCTCAAGAACATTGGAAAACCTTTCAATTTCCCGATTTTGATCTTGTGGTTGTGTGTTTTGGATGAGAAATAGTGTTTGTGCTAGGGATTTTAGGTTTTGTTTTTCAGCTTAAGGTTTATGGTGAGGTTCGAGTATGAGATATGGGGTATGGCCGAGTGGCCATTGCTCTTTCTTTTGTAAAAAGTATGGTCCGATGGGACCATACAATAGCCAATCGATCCAAGATGCATCTGATCGGATGCTGGCTGTGGGTCGGACTAGATCCCTCGGACAGCATTGACTCCTCGGCACCACGGCTCCTCGGAAAGCATACGTGCCCCTCGGCATCACGGCTCCTCGGACCCCAGGCGCGCAGTGTCACGGTCCCCAGGCACACAGCCACTCAGACCAGGCGCGCAGCTCCGAGCGGACATCACACGGCGGGCACGCATCTCCTCGGACCAGGCGCACCCGAGCGGACACCACACGGCAGGCACGCATCCCCTCGGACCAGGCGCACCCGATCGGACCCTCACGCTGCTCCTTGACATTTCTTGGCTCCTCAGACCAGGTGCGGCCCCTTGGACACAAGGGTCCACTCGGTCATAGCATGGGCTCCTTAGACAGCCCCTTAGGCACCCACACATGGACCAAAATTTTTGCCTATTTCCAATACTTTTAGCTCATGTTCATTCCAGGAACCTTAAGCACTTTTTAGGCACTTTTAAGCACTAAAATTATTTTTTCTCCATGCATGCCAAATTTTCACTACTTAGATAAATTTTTTCTAAGTAGAAAAAATAAACACTGCTTTGTTGATTTATATTTGTATGGTTACTACCACACGAATTCTGATACATCCGTCCCACAGTCTATCGAGACCCCTCAAAGTAGCGAATCTTCGTCAAAGTCTCCTAACAGTCGCACTCCTGAGGATCGCCTCCGCCACTTTAAGAAGATCCTCCCCCGTTTAGCTTTGTACTTTCTTCATGAAGAGCAGTTCCTTCATCAAGCTGAACAGTCGACAATGAGGGTAAAGAAGTCCAATAGACTCCCGCAGGACCAGGATCCTCAAGTAGCCCGCAGAGCGGTGCAAAAAGTGGTGGAATGCAGTGAGGCCCACACTGCAGCTTCTTCGAGACCACCCCGCCAGATGCCAAAACCAAACAAACCTCGGAGAAAAATTACACAGAAATTTGCTACCGATATCCAACATCTGGCTGACCAAAAACCAAGGAAGGAAGGAGAAGAAACACCTTCTTGGTTTACTGCCAAGCCTACGAAACTCAACCCCGGGATGTTTGACAAACACATCCAAGCCTTGGGCTTGAGACGGGTGAATGTCATATGTCTGCGCCCTCATTAGAGAGCTAACAAGCCTGGAGGACCGTACTGTGTCTGGTCTAGGCACCATATATTTGCAGGAGCAACCATCCCGCTACACCCCTTCTTCCGGTCAGTAGCGGATTATTTCAACGTCTCTCCCTTCCAGATCGCTCCTAACGGGATTCAGGCGTTGTCTGCCCTGTATATTCTTTACTACATGCAAGGCTGGGACAAGCCTACTCCTCACGAGATACATTACTTGTTCGACTTCAGAACCAACCCAAGAAATAAGAACACAAGTTTTTTCCACCTCTTTCACAGGCATAAGGGGGTTAAATACCTTTGTGGCATCGCTCACAAGTCGAACCCTGGGAAATACTATACAGAGTATTTTCTCACGTCGGACATCAAAGCCAACAACCTGGCTTTTACGCATGTGGGTCCATTCCAGCAACCCTCGCCCACAAAAGAGATGTTTAAGTGAGCAGAGGAGTTAATCAACATGTGTATCGAGGAGAAGGATGTGAAAATTTTGGTTACTGTAGACAATCTTCAGATGGTGGGCCTGCTACCATGTAACCAAAACATCACAGTGGAGAGCACTACTGAGGAAAATAATGCAACCGATCAGTCCAACGCCGACACTGAGGTAGTGACTGATCAGTTCTCTCCTGGACCATCTCCTCACTCCCGCAGACCAGGCGATCTCGTCATTAGGGAGCCTCATCCAGAGGATTAGCACAGACCTACTATTCCCACCCAGCTTGGGAAGGGAAAGGCCATCCAGCCTGAGAGGGACTTGAGCTCATCATCCAACGACGAGGATGACTTCCTCGACCAGATCCTCAACTCAGGTCTAGTAGCTATAGTGGGATGTTTAATAACTTAGTCATATGGGATTTATAGAACTGTCTAGTAGTAGTAATGTACCTCATCCACATATTGCTTTATTGTTATTATTTTTGTTTTACTAACAAATCTTGTGCTTTCTCTTTTGCAGATTCAGAGATGTTTAGGCATTTCAACGCCCCTCCTGCCCCGAAGAGGAAGTCTGGAGAAGGAAGCGGCTCCACCCCACCGAGCAAAGTCTCGAGGACAGTACCGCCCAGCCAAGGGAGACAGCCCGAGGGGCCGATTGCAATCCCGCAATTGTCTCCTTCCTCGCTTCCTCCCTCTGCGAGCCTAACTCCTACCCTCTCGGCTAGCTCGAGTAAGGTCCTCCGCACTGCTAGTGGCCTCGGAAAGGAACTACTCGAGGAGACTGTCCATGATACTTCAATGGTTCAAAGTTTCGAATCCTTTCCTCGGCTTAGTGTTGAAGTCGTCTTAAGAAGAGGGCTTGCTCAATTAATGAATGTAAGTGTTTTATCTTAAGACAATTGTTATTAATATTTTCACCTGTAATAACCTCCGGTTTTCCATGCAGTTGCTTGTCACCATCAGTCACGCTCAGCTCCGAGCAGTTGATTATAAGGAGTTGATCAAGGTCTAAATGATCAACTGGTGGACGCCCAAGCTAAAGTGGAGACTCTAACTGCTCTGCAGAAAGACTCCAAATCCAAGCTGGAGCAAGTAGAGAGAACCGTGGCTGAGTGGGATGAGTCTCTTAGGAGACTGTCTGATGAGAATCAACAGAAAATTCAAACCAACAAGTCCTTGACTGATCAACTAGAGAAGCTGGCTCGTGAGAACGAGGAGTTGACTCGCTAGAACGAGGAGCTAAGGTGGGAGAAAGAAGCTGATCTCGTTCGCTATGAGGACATCTGCTTCAACTGCTTTTACCAGGTGTGGAAGCTGAACAAGCCTCTCAACCTCGACTTTCTCATGGAGGAGGTTAAGGCAGAGGAGCTTGCTAAATGTGAGGCCAGGGCTGCTGAAGAAGCAGCTAATCCTGCCGGCACCACATCTGCTTCTCCCACGATGTCATTCCGACCGGAAGGAGCAGCTGAAGCTGAGGAAGGGGTTGACCAACCTGCCAGAGCCAACCAGTGACCCCTCATCCGACCAGACAAGTTGTCATCCTACCAGCTCTCTATCATACTTTTGTTTTGTATTTTGTTATATACTCTTGCTCGTATGATCGAGTTGTTGGCATTTGTACTTTACTTTTCTTTTTTGGCTAACTTGAAACATTTAAGTCTTTTTATACTTAAAACATTACAAGTTTATTGCGAATAGCAAAGTCACCCTGATGTATGCCTTATATTTTCGCATGAGTACTTAGTTTTCTAACTTAGAAATGCTGTACATTTCATAAGTCCATACTAAGTATACTTTCTCACGCTCTTATTGCTCTAACATTTTATGAGCATAATGTTTATTGTCACACGAATATCTGCTTCTAACTTAAAATTTTTTAAAAAAATAGTTACTTAAGCTTTGTCAAACAAGTTAGCTTAATGGCTTTTTTGGATTTCAAAAATTTACAAGTCAACCTAAAAACAAATATCTTTGCTCGTGCTCTTATTGCCTATGTTAGATTATATACCGATATACCCTATGTACCCCCCAAGTGATTGAGGGTTGAGAGATCCTTAGTCACTTGCTACCTGACCGAATCTGTTCGAGCAGTTTATCACTCGTGAAACACATAGAATATATGGAAAATATTCGAGCAGTTGAACACTGCTTGAATGTATCGACCAGTTGAACACTGTTCGATTTTACCAACCAGTTGAACACTATTCGGATAATTAGCACACATGCACATTTGTAGCAAGAATCGACCACGCTGCGCGTAGTCTCTTTTATTACTCGTAAATTAAAAAGGACAAAATGTGTCTAATAACGAGTCTTAAACAACAAAATTGTTCAAAAATAGATGGCTGGTCAGCAAATAACCAGCTCATAATCCAAATTTAAATAACAAGTTACACAACTTGAAATTAAACTACCACTCTAAAAGCGGTATTTAGAAATAATATATTCATAGACGCTTGCCGCTCCAGTGGCTCCTGATCCTAGCACTCCTGCTCAGCATACTTCTCCCTTGCTTCATTGCTTTTCTCAGCCAAGTGTGGCCCTCCACATATAGTGTCTAAGGTAAAGTCCACAGGTCCGGGCTGCAAGGGTGGAGATCTTTGTCATTTGAAACCAGGATTGTTGCTACCTCCTTCTCCTTGGGGTGTCTCTGCCTGGTATTTCCTCAACTTGCCCGACCGGAGAAGAAATTCTATCTCATCTTTGAGGTGATTGCATTCGTTTGTGTCATGGCCATAATCTCCATGGAACCGACAAAATTTGTTCATGTCCCTCTTAGATGTCTCTTTCCTCATCGGTGGGGGTTTCTTATAGGGAACTTCCTGATGACTGGCGAGATAGATTTCTACCCGGCTTGCTGAAAGAGTTGTGTAGTTTGTGAATCGGGGCTCATACTTGGTTGGCTTATCATTCGGATTTGACTTAGCTTTCTTTTCATCATGGCGGTCAGACCCGTTATTCCCACGTTTCTTTCTGCCATTTTGACCATTTTCTCCGTTCTTGGGGAGATCAGTCGATCCACCCGGATTGTTTAGACCTTTCTCTCCTTTCTCAATTGCGTCGTCCAATTTCATATATTTATCTGCCCTGTCAAGAAACTGTTGTAACGTTGAAATTGGGTTGCGATGAATGCTGTCCCACAAAGGACTCCGATAGATTATGCCGGAAGAAATTGCCACCATCTTCCTCTCATCTCCAACTGTAGTAGCTCGGTTAGCTTCTCTCATGAACCTTTGTATGTAGTTTTTGAGAGACTCGTCCTTCCCTTGTTTAATATCCACCAAGTGATTGGCATAAACTGGAGGGGTCTGGGCAGCACTGAACTGCCTGCAAAACTCCTTTCTAAAACTTTCCCAAGAAGTGATAGAGTTAGGCTTAAACTTCCAATACCACTCCTGGGCAGTGTCGGACAATGTGGTGGGGAAGACTCTGCACCGATAGTCATCACTCACTCCGAGCAGCTCCATCTGGTCTTCGAATTTCCCTACGTGCCTTATCGGATCTGCCTTTTCTGTATAAACTGGCAGTACCGGTGCTTTGTACTTTGCTGGTGGCTGGGCTGCTCTAATTCGAGCACAGAACGGGCTGCCACTCCTGTGGTCTACTGGATCGATCGCAGAGGGTCGTTTCAACAAACCCTGAATTGCTGCTATCAGAGCATTAAGCTGGGCTTGGATGCCTGGGGCCACTGTCTGGGACTCATTCTCGGGACCGCCTGGTCGGGCGCTCCTATCCGGCAGACCATCATCAAGTATTTCTACTTAACTGGTAGGTCAGATTGGATCTCTCCCTTCGACCAGGACGGTCCTTCTCCTATCAGCGATGTCGTCTCTTAAATCCTTCTGGGAGGTATGTCTCCCTAACCGATCGAACACCGTACTCCGAGTCTTTTCGGAAGGCTTGCCGTGCGGAACATGCTCCTTGCCACTGCGCTGGTTGGAATGCAGTGGTGGCCTTCCTGTCTGAGTTGGGCAATCTCTTCCTCCTCAATGGTTGTTATCATTCTTCTCCTTCGACTGGTCAGTGTGATGACTATCAGCTTCATCATGACCATGCCCATCTTTGAAGTGGGAAGTTTCTTTACCTCGAGGAGCTTTATTGTGCTCCTGCTCAGGTGAAGTTTTCTTGCTACCTGATTTATGACTTCCAGAGCTAGAAGTCTCTGATCGGTGGCTCCTTGAGGGGGTTCTGGAGTTCCCTCTTTGAGTTGAGGCAGTGCCCGACCGAACCCCATCTTCCTCCCGACCAGGCAGGTTACTACCACTCCTGTTTGGCCCTCGAGAATGGGGTATATCAGTGTTCTTACGACCAGCTTCTGTGGTCCTTGCTCCTGGGGTGGCTGCCACTCCTGTTGCAGCTTAGGCATTGGCCCGGGTCAGCTGCGTAGCTGCCTCCAGAGTGAGTGCAGCCTCACGATGTCGCCTATCAGCCTCCTCCTGCTGTCGTCGGATCTCCTCACTCCTAGCGTCCATTTCTCTTCTTTGCTGCTCGAATGCGGCATTCTGCCTAGCCATTTCTTCAGCAAGCGCCTCTTGTCTGGCATTGAATTGTGCCATCTCCTCCTGGAAGGCGCTCATGGCTTCCTGGAGCTCTTCAACTTCTAGATTTACGTCCTCGAGCACGACTCTAGGCTCAGTTTCACGATCTTGAAGGCTAGGACCTTCTGATCTTGCAGGCTCTTTAGAGGAGCCTGTCTTCTTGGAGGCCGCATTGGTGTTCTTAGGCGCCATAATACTTCAGGGACCGTCTGTCTTTCTCTTCAGGCTCTCAATGAAAGCACCAAAATGTTGACCGCATTTTTGGCCAACGACGTGTAGACGTCAAAAACGATAAAAACCTTCAAGAGAAATAAACGACACAGACGATTTTTATAGTGGTTTAGCCCCAATGTGTTGGTAATAGCCTAATCCACTTAGAGTTGTGATTATAATTCTACACTCAAGATCAGATGAACCTGAGTCAACTGAGTTTCTTCAGTGCAGATTACAAGAATACAAGAATTCTCTCAAATACAAGTACTCTCTCTCTCTAGAAAATTCGGATGTGAATCAAAAGTCCAAAAGTCCCTTTTATGATGCCATAAGCCTTGTATTTATAAGCTCAGGATCGTACAGATGATATCCCCCCATAATCGAGATATTTTTCTATTCTCATTATATTTAATTTACAATAATATTCAAAATGTAACAGTATATTATATTCATGGGATGAACTGGGAGATTCCCGCGCAAGCCAAGACCGATTCTTGTTGAAGCCGTTTCTGGGATCTCTTGCGTAGCCCAGCTCTGTCTAGTCGATCCATATCTCATTCAAGCTGGTTGACCACACCTTCACTGGGCAGACACGTACCTGGTTGGGCAGACATGCACTCAGCTGGGCAGACATGCACGTGACTGGGCAGACATGGTCATGCCTGGTCGGCCAAGGTCATGCCTGGGCAGACAAACATGTGACTGGTTGGACAAGTTCATGCCTGGGCAAACAAACATGTGACTAGTCGGACAAGGTCATGCCTGGTCGGCCATGACACTTCTCTGGCAGTCAAAATTCTTCATCGGTCTACTGGGTCACTCCTAAGCCAGGTCACCCAACCATTCCTTGCCATTTGTCATTTCTATTTCCACGTCATCATTTTCAAATTTTGGGGATAACACTCATAAAGAATAAAGAAGAACCAAAATGATTCGACTCAAAACAAGTAGTCATAATATTTAGGGATATAACCTAGCAATACAAAATGATCATGCCATAGGATTTTAGTAGGTAGGACGATAAATCCAAAAAGAGAACCCTAACTACACGTCGGGTTTCTACATCTGCCTACTACAACTACACCAAAGTCCTACAACCTAATAGGTTTGCAAGGTCATTACAAAAAGTATCAACAAGACTCTCACAACATAACCAAATCTAGGCTATCCATTAGGATATCTAGCTTTATCTCGGTATCCTCGTCCGGCTTCTCGGGATCCTCCTCTGCCTCGAGGTATGCTATCAATCACGGAGATAAGAATCCATGGCCCAAATGCTAGCTCGATCTGTATACGAAAGTCATCCCATGTGTCACAAATTAGTCGCCAACGTCTGTGATGAAACCATATCTGTGTCGAGCCTCTCAGACAAGTGTTGGCATATCACACTCTCCGTTGCTTAGGTGTGTTGGCTCTATCAAGGACTTCTGTCATGTAATGATTCCAGTGCCAAATGACACACCGATGTTGCTGATCGTACTCGAAGCGTCATGGATTATCATCGTTAAAGATTCTATAGTAATCGATCCTAAGCATAGGGATCATGGGTAGGTTTCCTATCACAAGGTCACCTATCTTTGGTATATCTACCATAACCTACAATTTATAGAATTGAGGTAAATAAAAGAAAGTAAAGGAAACATATATGAAAAGACAGTACTTACAGTGAGTATCGGTCTATCTTTGCGAAATGTACATGTGGGTTGTTTACAGAATTGATTAAACTCGAGCTCTGATACCAACTGCAACGTCCCGGATTTTTAAGACTCGATAATGCAGAAATATAAATTTTTTCATTTAACAAAATGTCTCAAAAACCCGTATAAAAAAACTTTTTTAAAAAGTCGTATGGCCATACTTAGCATTTAATACAAACATATTTTATGAATAGTAAAATGAGCCTAGTTTATGAAAATAACACAACATTTCCAAAACAAAACGGCTTCCCAAAAAGGTCGGCCCACATGTACATTCGCAAGGTAGACTTCAGCGCTCACTGCTCTGCCTTGCCCTAGTTCTTACCTACAAAAGGAAACAACTAGGTAAGCGAAAATGCTTAGTAAGTTCAACTTTAAAAACAAAAGCATGCAGAGAAGACAGGTGGTCACTGACCAAGTTACTGTCCACAGATAACAATAGCTCACAAAAATTAGGGTTCTGGATCCATTCGGACCCTACACAATCAATTTCAAGAATGCAAAAGTGTCCCGGAAAACTTATGGTCATGCCTGATAACCAATGGCAAACTATTTCCTATAAACAGATAAATCCTTGTACTCAGAAAAATCCCAGAGCAAGAAAATATAATATATCACAACTATTTCATATAAACCTATAAATCCCTACACTCAGAAAATCCCAGAGCAAGCAGATATAATATATAACAATATAATTCGAGAAAAATGCTCGACAATTTAAAACAATTCGAGCGTAACACGCCCTCCAGTATAAATACTAATCTGTAAGAGAGAACCGATTCTTAACACTAAGATCTAGCCAATAAATATCCCCATCAAGGGTAAATATCACGTTGCCAAGGGCATCGCTACTATTACCTAGGTCATCACTACTTATCCAAGAGTGTAATCAAAGTTACACGTGTTTACAGAGACTTCTAAGTTAATCACTGGTGCTGGTGAGGTGAGCAGTTGCCTTTAGGGTGTTCAGCCTCACTCAAATTTGGCAACCCCTAGTATCTCTAGGCACTCTCACTGAATGGCCAATATTCATGGCTACTATCCAGGAATAACTTATCAGAGCACTTGCTCGGGTTCTAACCGTTCACTGATTAAGTAAGCATGAGGGCCCCTAGGTCCCATTCATTTTGGCACCCCTAGGTTTAAACCACCAATCCTCACCTCTTGGCCACTCGTCGCGGTAATGAACCAGACATAAATAAAATCAAGCAATGTGACGGGGATCAGCCGTCTAGAATATGACAGATATCTACGGGTCATATTTTCTTAATCAACACCAACTAGACTAACGTCTCTAAGCAAACTTTCTACGACAGTGTATATATGTGCATGTGTCTCTATACTAATATACAATACATTAGTCATTTCATGATGCAACCACACAATAGAAGTTGACTTACTTGGAGTCATTTGCTCTCAGCAAGATTTCACCCTCCAATGTATAATCTAGTTATGCTTAGCCAATATTGTAATTATCCATACAGTATACTCGGATTAATTATGGCACATCATAATTCATTATTATTATTATTTTGGGCAGTTTGGTCATTTAAAAAAAATTATTTGTAAGGATTAATGATCCTTATTTGGTTTTAAACCCATTCAAGAAATTCATACTAAAAAATTTGAGACTAAACCCTAAGTCTCGGGGAGAACTATCTATGGTCTCGACACCTAGGCTCGGGTATCACAATAGTATTTTCCCACAATCCGCTAAAAATCATATTATTTAAAAGTATCGCTATTAACCCGTACTTTCAAAAGTCGGTTAATTATATAGACCGGTATTATATCCAGAAAATACTAATTAAATTCCTTGATTATTTTTCAAGAAAATAATCTCTTAATTTTCCTTATATTTTTCTTAAGGTTTTAATCTCTAAAAATCAGTTTAAGAAAATAGCCTAATTTTAACTTAATTAAGAAAACTGTTAAAAATTTCTTAACTTGACTAGTTAATTTTCCGAAGTCAATTAATCAAGTTTACTTACTAGAAAAATAATTTACTTAATTATTTTCTCAAAATATAGGGTTTTAAACCCTCTTTCAATTTATTAACTTATTAATAAATTAAATCTTTTACTTTTAGAAAGAATAAAAATTCTTTAATAAAAATAATTCTCAAAGTGGTATTTCAGGTCAAAATATGTTGTCAAGACTTATCAATTTTTTATCTTGCAATAAGCAAAATTTTACTTTTTACCTTAAGTTCCAAAATCTCATTTTTACACGAAGTGTGAAAACCTTATTTTTTCACATTTTTAACTACATACTTTGTTAGGTCATAACTTGAAATTTACTTACTCAATTGTTACCAAAATTTCCCCAACTCCATTTTTGGTATACCATTTAGGTCTTTGTAAAATATTAGATCAAAATGAGCATTTTTTATTGGTGAAAATATTTTCCAACAATGAGGTAAAAATTACCTTATTTTCAAGTCCTTATTTTTTTTTTCCAAACTTTGGCACTTAATAACTTTCAAACCGTTCAATATTTTGTTACCAAATTTTACAGTGGAATACTAGGTTATGCCAATATTATTTTCACAATTTTTTTGGAAAAAAATGGGTTCATTTGTCCTATACAGTGGCTGTCCAAACTTGGTCCCAAAATTAAGAATACGAAAAAATAGTTTTTTACCTAAACTTTGAAATAGCATAACTCACTCATTTCTAAAAAAAATTTAGTGTTTCAAAAGCTAAATATTATTTAATCCATCTCAAAAACATCACAATACAATTAAATTTTATAAAATCAATAGACAGTGGATGCTTGACCCCTTGGAAATCAACTCAAAACTTTTATTTTTTTGTTTTAGGGTTTTCAACAAAACCCTTGGGGATTTTGGTTCCTATATTCAAAAATCAACACACAAGCATCATGAAAATTATAAAGCAACTACCATAGCCTTATTACATCACCAATAAGAAACTTTAAGCATTAAATATACAAAATAACACTTAAAAAATAAAAACCATACAATAACAATCATAAAAAGTAAACTTTTTACCTCTTGTTGTTCTTGCTTAAGGTTTGGATCTTTCTACTAGCTTTGGATCCTTCAAAACCCTTTCAAAAACTTAACCAACTCCCCCAACAACATATATAATTAGCTATAGAAAAATCTATGGTTAAAGCTTTACAAAAGTCTAGTTTTTTGAAACTTTACCTTAGGGAAACCCTTCCTAGACCAAAGCTTAAGCTTCCAAGCCTTCTTAGAGTTCTTAAGGTGGAAAATGGAGAGAAAACTTGAGAGATTTAAAAAAAAAAAAAAAAAGATGAGAGTGATTGTGAGAGTATAGGATCGGTTGGGTGAGGGTTTGGATAAGCATATCAACTAAAAAAAATATCTAAACACTTGATTGTTTTTACCTTTATCTCTTTGTGTCATTAACATATATTAATATGATTTAAAACTTAATCAAAGGTTAATAAATATTTCCTAAGAAGAAAAATCCAAATTGACTTTCTATAACTTTTTTCACTCTTATTAAGTTTCAGAAACAAAACTTAACACGTAATAATTAAATTAAATGTCTCTCACATTTAATTTAATTAATCACACAATAAAATTTAACCTAAGATTCATTCATGGAATAAAATTCCCCAATTCGGTCAAATTAAGCATTTAACACCAAAATGTCCTAAAATTTCCATTTTCTCTTAGGTTATTATTTTTTACCAAAGTTTAATTTTTATGAATGTATTTTATGCCCAAAATATATTTGCCATAGTTTTTCATTTTATTTTCTGAGATTTTTACCCGATTAGGGTTTTTGTGTCAGTCCAAGATCGAAAGTCTTATCTTGACTTTTAAACACAAAATTCATAATTTGGCTAGCAATAACTCATGGAAAGGGAAAAATAATCCCGACCCGAGTCATTTTAAGGTACCTGAAATGCAGGGCGTTACACCTCAACACTACACTCAGAACAGACCAATCATTTAAAAACCTAACAAAAAAAAAACCCTAGGAACTAAGAATTCAGTAAGAATTTCAAAACATAAAAACTTAAAAAAATACTCAAGACATAACTTCAAATTAACTCTGTCTGAGCTTATCCTAATTGTTCCCTTAAGCTTAGAAGCTTCCAGCACCCCTGAACTTCAATCTCCCCAGAAAACCTTGCCCCAAAATTCAGAGATTGGTGCTTTCCTCTTCAATTTACCCAAAGTCTCCTGGAGAGGGTGAGAGAGAGAGAGAGAGCAACGTGGGAGAGGAAAACTCACAGTGTTTAATACTTCCTGATTGTTCTCAAGGCTTCTAGCCTCAACTAAGGCCAACCAAAAGCTAGCAAAAATACCAAAAAGCCCCTAGGTCAACTCTTAGCCATTTAATGCCTCCAAGGGCAAACTCGTCATTTACCACATTCCCGCTAGTTCCTCGAGTAGTCCTATAAATCCCCAATTAATCGTGACAATTCTCAAATAATCACCAAATACTACTCGTTGCCTGATAAATCCCAAATACTCTCTAGGTTTCCCAAAATACCCTAGGCTCACACCGAGTTGGATATTTAACCCCGTTGTTAGGGATGTAAATGGGGCGGGTCGGGCCCGCCCCGCTAAAGATCTGCCTCGACCAGCTAAGTTTATGCCCCGACCCGACCCGTTAAGGCATTTGATACGGGTCGGGTCAGACTCACCCCGGATGTGATGGAGCGGGTCAGACCCGACCCAGTAAGTTTTTTTTTTTCTTTCTCTTTAATAAAAGAAAGACTATTTTTTTAAAATATGTTACAATTTAAAAATAAATGGAAAAAAAATCTCCCATACTAGACATAAATGAACTACCTAAATTTTTTTATAAATGGTCTTCCATACTAAAATAAAAAAAAATTAATATACTTCAATGCAAAACATCAATTTTCTCCTCTATCTATCTTAAATATACTTTGTCTTATTTATATATATATTTGGATCGTGGATCACCCTAAATAGTAGTAGTAATTAGTTTTTTTTTTAATTCTTTATTACAAAAAACAACAACAACAAATGGGTCGGGTCGGGTCGGGTCGTGATCCGACCCGCTTCAATTGCTAGCATGTCGGGTTGAATCTCAAACCGCCCCGTTTATGCCCCGGTTATATTTGGATCAGGAGCGCCCCGTCGAGTCGGGGCTCCGACCCGCCCCAATCCACCGGGTTTTTTTCCATCCCTACCTGTTGTGACTATTCCGCTACTCCGCTCACTAGGATCGCCTTGCACCGCACATCTCAAATATATCCCCATAACACTGGGGTTTTCACTCATGATGCATACATAATACAAATATACCCTCAACGGGTCAAAAATTTCATATATGCCCCAATGTATAGAACGGGTCCACATGCATAACTATTCACATTACCATATAAATCATTTATACCACATAATCACACATATATTCAATTAATTCCACATATAAACCCGATTATGCCCTCCTAGCACAGTAATCAAAGAACTCAACATTATTAGCAAATTTGGGACGTTACAACTATCCTCTTATTATTGAAATTTAGTCCTCGAAACTTATTCAAACATCTCGGGATACTGATCCTGCACATCTTTTCTAACTTCAGAGTCAAGTTATTTTCCATGTTATTTCCTTGTAACACCCTCACTAGAGTGGCAGTCTCATCCCGTAGGAATTTATCTCTTTTATCCAAGATTTCCACTGGCCTTTCCTTACACAATAAATTCAACTAAAATTCGAGGGTCTCTTCACCCAATCAAGGGTGGTACGCAACATTTTTCCCTTAACATTGGCACCAGTAACACCTCATGAGCCTCTACCTATGCTGGGGTAAGGCCAATCTGTAGGCCCCTGGCCTAATCCTTATTAAGATCTCACAAGTCTATCCAATCTAGAGCCAAAACTCCTCTTTCTTTCTCAAACTATCTTACCCTTTTTAGTCCACAATACTCTGAGAAATACCAAGTCTCCAATCCTAGAACTCCACGTTCCCTTGTTTAAGTTTGTGAACCCTTATGTTATTTCAAATAAGCAGACACTCCCGCCCTAACAATCCTTAATAACTTCATTGGTCCTCCGAACCGATTCTGAACCAGGATACTTCTTGTCCCTCATCTCATTTCCTAGAATGAAAACTTCTCGTTTCCTATTTCCCAATATCTTATACTTGTCACTCTCTATGACCCTTTTTCAGAACTTGGGAACTAAAGGGTCTCAATCTAACACTATCGACTTTGGTGTCCCGTGGAGACGTACGGTCTCCTTTCACACACACTTATTCTTATGATATCTCACTCCCACAAACCAGAGTGTGTTAAACCAATATGTCAAGTCACAACTTCTCGTATCCATTCATCTTACCTGCAATATGAGGTGGTCCATGTTGGGAATAGTGCCCTTAAAGCAATTGTAGTTGACAAATATTTTAAATGAAATAAATAATTGAATTGAACTACTATATATATAGATGATGTCTGATATTATGTTGATAATATTAAGTAAATATCATAAAATTCCAAAGTTCATCTATGTGGTCTTAATCTCATATTGGTATGAGAGGATCGAGATTGAGATAATGTACTTGAAACAGTTTGCAGTAAAATAAAGTTATGGAATCTTTAGATTAATTATTGCTAATACGGTTCACTAGTATTATGAATACAAGTGACCTAGATCTGGGTCACTGGTGCAGTATCTGAATGTACTTTATATATAGTGATATATAGAACTGGACCAGATATGATTTGTTAATACTTGTTTAAACATTATTTCGTAGTATTAATCAAACACATCAAATGATGATTATATACACGATGATCTTAATCCTGAGGTTACTATGAACTCCTATATATGTCATCTGATCCTCCAATTCATGCGTTAAGGTTTGTCAGAATGATCAGGCTAAGAACAATTGTTTTGGGGACTCAATGATATATATGGTTGGGGATATAGTTTAACAAATATGGAATATATACCTTCTTATAGATTGAATAATGGTTCCTTATTGGGTTTACTTTTGGGACTGAAAATGTTATGAGCATTCACGTCACAAACTTGTTGTGACACAAACTTCACAAGTAAAGTCAATGGTACACTAGGAACTAGATATTGTTAAAAGGGTAACACGGTAATTTTATTCCTTTTTAATTATGAACCATTACTAGATGATTAATGTTGTTTGTAATGATTATATCAATGGAAACTTTATTCTTTAATAAAGTACTCTGTAAATATATGTCTATGATTATCAAGAGTTCAATCTCATATTTATAGTGGAATAATCACGAGATTAATAAATATAATTATTTAATCAAAGAGCTTTGATTAATAATCTAATATTTATTGGAGCTTGAAATTATAGGTCCATAGGTCCCCAGGATGGCTCTATCAATATCATATCAAGGTAAGAGTAGATACAAGAGTTAAAACTGTAAATTGGAAATTTTAGAATAATTTTATTCTTCGGGCCAAATATACAATTATAGGATAATTGATGTTGAATAATTAATTTGGAATTGACTATTAAATTTTGAAAATATATTTATTTATTTGAATATTAAATTTTCGAAATATATATAATAATAAATAAATTAATTATTTTATTTGAGTGGGAGAAAATAAAAATGGTAAGTTAAAATAGATTTGATTTATTAATTTTTTAAAAGATGATGATAATTATGATCATTAATTTGAATTCTGAATTCTGAATTTTGAAATTAAAATTAAAATTTGAATTATGGTTGTGATATTTTTCTTAAATAGATGATATCATATTTTATGGGAGGAATTTATTTAAATATATAAAAGACTACATTCCCTAAGTGGGAATAATGCTACACGCTTGACACAATCCAATGATTGTACCATGCGTGCTTGTGATACTGATAAAGTATCGGTATTTTTTTTTCATATTTTTATTTATTTAATTAATTAATAATTTAAAAATAGATTTTTCAAATTTGGTAAGTTAGATATTACCTAAATCAATTACTACTACTACTACTACTATTATTATTATTATTATTATTATTATTATTATTATTATTATTATTATTATTATGAATAATGGTGTAATATACAACCTATATATATTATATGATAATAAGAGAAAAGAGAACAGAATCAAAAAAAATTCTGACAAGAAATTCTTCATCTTCTTCTCTTATTATTCCAACATTTCTGAAGTCATAATCCAAGTACTCTTGTGTTGAGATAAACTTGTGATTTCTAAATTACAACATTTGTTCTCTATGTGCCCACCCACATCTTGAGGTGTAGAGAACACTTTGGAAGATCGTGGTCTGAGTACTCAAAGCGTTGGATAGGAAGATCATTGTTTATATGAAAAGACTCGAGGAAACTTGATAGGCTTCAAGAGATAAATATTTATGTCCTTAAATATTTGTATACGTGTGCATGTACTATATAGTTGTGTGTATATTTGTATATATATATATGTATGTGTGTATATCTATGTATATATATACATGTATGGGCGTATATATATGTTGCATGATTAATGATATCGTATATTAATAGTTCCTGCATGTATACTTGAACGTATAAACTGTGTTATATGAGCGATGAGAAAAAAAATTTGTTGTTAATCAATGGGCCCACTGTGCAATTTCCCTGCGCACTCTGGATGATTTTCCAACAGTCCACCCCTAGGTCCATAATTATATTCCTCCATACTCACTTCAAGATGCCTTAGAGTCATAATAGTCTCTCTAGCTTCAAATTATCATTTCTCACTTGTTAAAGGATGAGGCAATGTGCCTCCCGATATACAAATTTTAGGTCTTAACACCCATTCAAACTTTCTAGATACAACAATCATGAGGGGTGGTATAAGATTCATTCAGAATCTCTACCTCGACACCAGCATCCATCAGATCACTCATCTGATCCTCATATCTTATCCTATCCATGCTAAAATTGTAGGATTCTTAACCATTCTTACAAGATCCTTCTTATGTATTTCATTGTTCATAGAGGTATATCTGCTAATTATCAATCACAGGTTCTATACGAATCCTAGTCGTTACCTCACCCTAACCGTGGCTAACCGGCATTACTGTCAACTTAAAGTCCCATGTAGAGCATATATATTCTTATTCCCTTATCCACTGTGAAGCACGAACAATCACTTTTTTAGTCTACACATGGACGCACCCTAATCATTGATGCACCACACTATAACTCCATGTTTTAAGCAAGGACAGTGTCCACCATATGCATATTCTAATTCCATGGCATTTGAATCAACCCTTATTTCAACTTTTGAGAATCTGACACACAACTATCAATTCAAACAAACTTTAGGTTTCTACGTTACTTTAGTCAAGGGTATGGCAATCCCTAAAGATGATTCAAGTAAAATTTGAGGTATCTTACTGATTCCCAGTGCTTCAAACCCCTAAGGCGTTCCATTGGCAAGTTCCTTATTGTATCGATTTTAATTTACTCATACGCAATCCCATCACTTCCCATAATGCGACCTTGAACATCCTCTGAAGAAATCAGACTCTCTCCCTTCCGGAACCTTACTTGTAATCTTCACTTCCCCATCCTTGATATTACCAGTGAGAATGCTACTCATGTTCTATTCCTAACCGGATGTAATCCAAAACATTCTCGATCGATCAAAATACAACCGGATGTAATCAGACTCTCTCCCTTCCGGAACCTTACTTGTAATCTTCACTTCCCCATCCTTGATATTACCAGTGAGAATGTTACTCATGTTCTATTCCTAACCGGATGTAATCCAAAACATTCTCGATTGATCCAAATACAACTTGACCACACCATTTCTGTACTCTCTACTTGTTGAATTTATGTGGGTCGCTAAAGCATTGGTCAGTTCAAGACCCTTCACTGATAATCTATCACATCATACTTGGTACGAAAGGTAATTCTTGAAATGTATCTTTCCTTGATCCTCAACTAGTAATAACCAGATCGATAGCAATTCTTGAGAGCATTGTCCTAACTTGCAACCAAACAAATGAATCATCTATCCTTGGCAATGGATACCTATTCTTGGCAATTACTTTATTTGGCTATCCATATGTGGTACACATTCTCGCAGACTTGGCCTTCTTCTTAACAAATGGTGTTGACATGTTCCATGGTAAAATGCTCCGTCTGATCAACCCTTAAGTCAAATAACTTCTTCGACTGAACCCTTAATTATTTTTGCTCAACTAGCATCATTCTTCATGATGTCTCTGATACTGGTTCTATTCCTGCCTTAATCCCGTAACACACTCAATTCCTTGATGCGACAGCGATCCTCGTGAATCCTTGTAAACCCATCTGAAACCTCACTAGCTGATCCAGTTTTCATCTAGTCTAACTGATATAATCCTAGTGGTACCTACCACAATAGCTAGGCATCCCATAAACACAACCGGGTCCTTCCCTTCTAAACTCAGAAGTCACCATCTCTTCTTATAGTCCATGGTTGTCCCTTATTTGGCAAACTAATCCATACTCAGGATCATACCAAGATCCTCATATAACCATCTCAATCAATTATTACTGCTAACTTCCTACCCATAATACTCTAACCCATCTCCTGGAAATTACCAAATTTCCCTAGCAGACACAAGATCTCTAGCCCCATAGCATAATAACCATACAATATGTACCACATATCTATGTCTCCACTAATTGATACGTAGCACCAGACTCAATCAGTACAATATAAAGAAATGAGAACTAGAAAGCCAACCAGGCGTCTTCGAGGAACCAGCCTCGAGCTCTGACTGCATTAAGGTGGACACTCGAGCTGAAGTCGGGCTATCCGTACTCCTTGGTTCTCCCATCTTCGATCTTAGGCAATCCCGCTTAAAGTGCCCAACTATTGCACATAGAAGACATTCCTTCGCTTGGCATTCTCCCAAATGGCATCTCCTGCACTTGGCGCACACTGGATAACTTCTCCATGCCTCATTGCCGCCCTGGCGGGCGCCCTGAATACTATGACCCCTCCTATCAGGACCAGGAGTAATAAACTATCAAGGGTCTTTCTTTTCTTATTACTTGGGCTTCTGCCCCTACCTAATCCCACAAATGGGGGTACCATTATCTGAGCTTCCTGTCCTATAGCATTCTCGCTCCATATCTCACCTCTTACATTCTTAATAGCAAAAGCCCTCCCTACTGCCTGAGCGTAGGTACAAATATCATGGATTGGAGTGATCCTAACTCTTTGGGCTACCCCAAAGTTCATTCCTTGAATGAATCGTTCCTTCCGAGCCACATTCGTTGGTACCAAATCTAAAGCGAATTTGGCCACCCCATCAAATTCATTGACATACTATGTCACTATCTTACTACCTTGAACCAAGTTCATAAACTCATTGGTCTTCGCAATCTGAATCCCATAATTGGTTATGACCAGGTGACCGTCAAGGAACTAGAAGGTTGATCATTCTCAAGGGTCGTTCTTTTATTAATTCTCGCTCGAACCAGAGGTAAGAAAACTGCACCCTATATGTGACATGCATGGTTATAATTGAGGCATGTTGAGTGTTTAAATGTGGACAGTGATTGCATATCAAATGCTTAGAAAATCTTGCTTACTTGTGAATGGCACTGACTTACTAGTCAGAATCGGCAATGGTGTCAGATCCATCTGTGAAGTTATGACTTACTAGTCAAGTTCGGCAGTGGTACTGAGCACTGGTCGTATGTTACTAACCTATGAGTCAGGAACGGCATAAGCATCATGAACACAGATCCGATAAAGATTAGATCTAATCGACAACAGCATTGAATGGCTCATCTTGAGCATTAGTGCCGGACCGACCCCAAGTTTGATGAAAACTAAAAGCGCTTGCCTAATTCCATGACTAGTTACTCAGAGCCAAGGCCAGAAGGCCCAGGTGACTGTATTGTCACATGGCTAAGGGTACAAAACCCACATTAGTGACTCCATGGTCACTCAGTTGGTTTACATTGGTGACTTGCTCATCAGTCACTTATCTGTTAGGAAAAACTTATACAGGATCTTTATTTATTTTCATGTATATCTAAAATTAAACTAACTAATATGAAATAGCCTAGAACATGTTTCTAAAATTGAATTCAAAGAGAAACAATGATTAGAATACTTACAATATACGCAGCGGAATTAAAGAGTCCTTCCTTCAGTTTCTCTAACTCTTGTATCCTCTCTGTCGCAGAGTATTATTAAGAAACTGAACCGATCATCTGTTTTCTTCACAGTCTTCCAATGTATCCTTAGAATCAACTAGACTAGTGTGGGTAATTCTCAACACGTGAGATAGATATAGAGAGAAGAAGAGAAAATAACAAAGAGGCTTAGAAAATGACTTGTGTTTAGAGAGAATCTAAAACTATCAGAAAATCTGACTTATAACTTATCAAACTTCTTTTTTGACTTCTCTCTAAGCACTCCTTTTATAGACTCAATTAGGCAATTTAATTTAATTAAAAAATCAATAAAATAATAGTCATTTTAAAGCCCTAGGTCGAAATTATCATGGGCTTTAGGCCCGTGAAATTTCTCATTTGATTATAAGCCCATTGGATTTAAAATCAAGGCATGTATTATTTTCTATTGATTTAATTAATTAAATAATTATTTAAATCATTTATCAAATTAATTATTTATAATTTGAACATTGATTTAAACTTATTTATTAATTTATATATCAATTTATCTTAATTAATAAATCTGCCATGATTTCTCTTTTCTTCTCAAAATTACATAACTCTATGAAATTATCCAAAATTGACCTGCTCAACTTTGATAATTCTAATTGATAATTAAATCAATTGATTGAGACTATCTAGATGATTTTATTCAAGGTACAATGGGGACCATGGGCCTATGAAATCAAGCTCCAATAAGATATCATAAATCTAACAAATAAATTTACTTACTTATTAATTCATCGTGACTCCACTATAGATTTGGAATTGCACTCTTGAATTCATAGAACACTCTATAACAAATATAGATACGCTATTAATTATCCATTGTTACAACCATAATTATCACTCAATCCTCTATAGACGATCTACAATGAGATAGGACTAAAATGTCGTTTTACCCCTCATTGTATTTTATCCTTAAAACACTTAGTTCCTTGTAAATGATATTTCAGTAAACTAATTTAATTACTGAAATGAGATCTTTATTGTTTAACATCTTGAACCAAACTAAAAGGAAACCATCGTTTCACTTCTTCATCAGGAGTTATAGATGTTCATATCTGTGATTAACACTCCCACTCAATTATACTACCGAGTTCCCAAGATGTAAGTATGGGCTAGTCCATAGGGTAAGCTGGTAACGAACAAGTCAAAGAACTCAAATAATGCAATCAGTTAGAATACTAACCACTCATAATTGAGATTGAATTGACCTATGGTCAACTATATGATATGACTAGAATAGAGAATAACGGTATGCTTACTTATCTTATCAACTGTCAAAATCGGTCCAGTCCGATGTAACAAATACATCCGATCTTATCTACTTTGCTAATGTTCTGGAAAGAACATAACACTGTAATGTGTAAGTAGATCATATCGTAGATTGGCAAGTCAGTGTAAATCATGTGCACTGACTAATCTTAGGACTAACTTATTTTGAACATATAATCATATTTATATTCCACTGTAATTACGTCACTATAAATAAGATTAGCTATATGCTTGGGATTTAATAGAAGTTTATATTAAACAAATAATCATGAAAATAAAACATGTGAGCAATGTGATTAACCAAGTCAAAAAATGATTTCTATTCTTTTATTGATAATAAAATGAGATTACAAAGAATTTGGGCTTTAATTAGGGCATAAAACCCCAACATTATCTTGTTTAAGCTAGTGACTCGATCACTTATTTGTAAAGGGTACGGAACCCACATTAGTGACTTTTACAACTGACACTCCTTTGTTTAGGGCTATAAGTCCTGGATGATTATCATGATCATCACTTGATATTATATACATGCAGTATTGAGTTTTCTTGCTGGGTTTTGGCTCATGGGTGCTATGTGGTGCTGGTAAAGGGAAAGAAAAGCTGACCCAGCCTTGAGTTGAGAGCTTATGTGGCAATGTGTACATATGCGGCCGCTTGACCACCACGGCCAAGGAGTTTCTCAGAGGGACTAGGGGTTAACCCTATTTTTTTCGCTTAGGTCAGCGGGTGTAAATTTCACACTGTAATGACCATTTTGTATTATAAATAACTTGTAAACGTTTTTATGGGCCCATGAACAGTTTTATGTTTTAAATAAAATATATCATTTTCTTTTGATTGGTTTTCACCTTAGCCTATTAATAACACCTAGATGCATGTTTATAACCAAAGAACTCGATTAAAGAGTCAAGCACGGTTCAAAGCTCACAGTAACGGTCTTGGAGTAACCAGGGCGTTACAGCCGCTCTGTCACAAACACATGTATGACGTAATAGTTACAAACATTTACACATAACACTGAACACAACATAAACACAGATAATCAGGTCATGTCCTGCTCTACAGGCACAGACAGTTTTCTTACCTTGAGTCCCATCTTGACAGTACAAGGTGATCCCGAGCACGATCCCTAATCATGTGCCTTAGCAGTCAACCTAGTCACGACGTAATAATAAATTACCATCACAATCTAAACCGATTAAAAGCTTCGGAATAATAAACTAGCCTCTGGGATCTTGAATTCTACTAGATCGGGTAGTAGAATCCTTCCCGAGCCCTTAAGTTTGAGTTCCCGAGCCTAAAAACCCTAATTGGAAAACATTTCCCATTTGAGTCGCGACCCTCTACAAGTTAGAAAGAAAACTTAGGCTTTTCTCTGGACACGCGTCGCGGCGCGCCCTACCCAACGCCGCGACGCTAAGGCAGTTCAGTGAACCCCCTTAGGCTTTTGAGTTCATGCGGGTTGTGGCGCTCAAGAACAACTTCGCGGCACATCCCCACGAACCCAAATTTTCCAGCACCTCACCTGCGTTTTCCCCGAGCCAAAATCACCCGATTTCAATTTAAACATAGATTATAGCCAAAATCAAGCCTTTACACCTCAATACTACACTCAGAGCAGAACCATCATCTGAAAACCTAACAAAAAACCCCTATGAACTAAGAATTCAGTAAGAACTTCAAAACATAAAAACTTAAAAAATCTCAAGACATAACTTCAAATTACCTCTAGATGAGCTGATCCTAACTGTTCCCTTAAGCTTAAAAGCCTCCAGCACCCCTGAACTTCAATCTCCCCAGAAAACCTTGCCCCAAAATTCAGAGATTGGTGCTTCCCTCTTAAATTTTCCTAAAGTCTCCCAAAGAGGGTGAGAGAGAGAGAGAGCAATGTGGGAGAGGAAAACTCAGAGTGTTTGATACTTTCTGGTTGTTCTCAAGGCTTCTAGCCTCAACTAAGGCCAACCAAAAGCTATCAAAAATACCAAAAGCTATCAAAAATACCAAAAAGCCCCTAGGTCAACTCTTAGCCATTTAATGCCCACAAGGCAAACCCGTTATTTGCTACATTCCTGCTAGTTCCTCGAGTAGTTATATAAATCCTCAATTAATCTCGACATACTCAAATAATCATCAAATACTACCCGCTACCTGATAAATCTTGAATACTCACTAGGTTTCCCAAAATACCCCTAGGCTCACACCGAGTCGGGTATTTAACTTCGTTGTGACTATTCCGCTACTCTACTCACTAAGATCGCATCAGACCACACATCTTAAATATATCCCCATAGCACTGGGGTCTCACTCATGATGCATACATAATACAAATATACCCTCAATGGGTCAAAAATTACAAATATGACCCAATGTTCAGAAATGGGCCTACATGCATATTTAATACACATAAACATGCATAAATATTCACATTAGCATATTTAATACACATAAACATGCATAACTATTCACATTAACATATAAATTATTTATACCACATAATCACATGTATATTCAATTAATTCCACATATAAATCCAATTATATCTTCCTGACACAGTAATTAAGACACTCAGCCTTATTAGTAAATTTGGGACGTTACAATATATTCATTCAATAAAATTTTCATTGCTACGGATAAAAAGAAAAGAGTATTTTGATCGGATAGTGTGACCTATCAACACGGTTTCAAAGAGTTGGTGAGCGATTTTTAAAGTACTCCTACACACATTTAATACTTGTGTGCTTATATTGAGGTGTCATAAAAACTAAATCTCTAATACCTACCTCAATTTATATGTATCTTGTAACAGCTCACCATAATTATTTCGATACATACAAACAGATAGCTTTAATGAAAGTATTTTCAGTGTAACTTTAAAACAGTGTTCTTGTTGAGCTTGAATCTAACATTGCATGAGGACCAACATTATTTTCCAGGATGCCTCTACCTCTTCCCTAAATAAATGAAAGAATCGCTAGAATAACATAGGAACTCTATTAGAATGTAACAAAAAAGCAAAAAAAAAAATATCATAATCCTTTGAAACTTTTCTTTACCCAATTACAAATTTTTTTTGGTGACTCAGAAAAATTTGACCGTGCAGCATAGTTTGGAGTAACATTGTTTAACTACTGTTAGTGAGACCCAAGAGGTTGGCCCAATAACTTTAGAACCCAAAATGATGCAAGACCAGATGAGGAGCTGGGAGATAGAATCGTCCCAAGATGTTGAGGTGCCTTTGGTCTGTGAAAAGGAGAACAACACCGAAAATGCAGAAGGAATGACCAGCAGCAAAGCAGGGGAGAATCAAGCGTGTACTAAGAGGGAACGTGTGAAGCCACGCTGGATGAGGGACTACATGATGATGCTGGAACGTTGAGAATGAATGAGGTCATGTAACTAATTTCGGTTAGCTTGTATTTGGCTAATGAGTATAAATTGTTTTCTGTAAAAACAAACTGAGGTTATGTCTGGAATGAAATAGCAAATTCAATTTTCCTTGGAGATTTGCTCTGTCTCAAAGAGAGCTATATACTAACATTGGTGCTTTCATTGATTTCCTCCTCCTTCATCATGAAGAACGAAGAGATTGCAGCACTTTTGCAGGCATTGGACCTCAAATGGGAGCAGCGTGCGGAGTCCCAACTGGAGCATCTCAAATCATTGTTGGATGAACGTCTGGCCCAGGTATCGCCGCCACCATCTCCGAGCACGGGGGGTGAGGCCAGTGCCATCCGAGAGCAGGTTCGAGAGAAGGGACGGAGATCTGATGCGGAGACCGATTTCCGTGACTTGAATTTGATTCTCAAGACTTTGCGAGTTAAGGTTCCACGTTTTGATGGTTTGAACGTTGATGACTGGATTTACAAGATTCAGAAGTTTTTTGATCTACATAGAGTTGATCCGGCTATGCGACTTGCTGTCATCGCCTTTCACTTGGATGGAGCTCCATCTACTTGGTTTCAATGGATGGAAAAAGGAGGCTCCATTACCGATTGGGACTCTTTTCTTACGGCGTTGCAACAACGTTTTGGGACATCAATCTATGATGATCCACTGGGAAGAATTTCGAAGCTCACTCAGACGGGTCGTGTATCTCAGTATCGTGAGGAATTCGAATCTCTCATGCCTCGCATCACCGGTGTGGCGGAATCGATGTTCTTGAATTTTTTTATTTGGGGACTCAAATTGGAAATTCGAAGGGAATTGTTGCTGGCTAAACCCATGGACTTGGCTGATGCTATGGCCAAGGCACAGTTGTTTGAAGACAGGAATGAGGATTTAGTGGCTCGGCAGAAACAGGAATTCACCCGCTCAAGTTGGTCGTCGCGGACAGCGAGCCCGACTCAGGTTATCGCACCATCGTCTTTTACTACTTGTAAACATGGCCCCAATTCTAATGTCCCTTCCAGCCAGTCCACTATAACCCAGTCAGGTATCACCCATCTTCCTGTGAAGAAACTGACTCCTACTGAAATGAAAGACCGTAGAGATAGAGGCCTTTGTTATACCTGTGATGAAAAATTCAATTATGGTCATAAATGCAAGAACAAGATGCTTATTATGTGTGTACAAGGGGACGAAGATGTTGAGTCAGGGACCGAAAATGGGGTACCGGAGTTCGAAACCACAGAGGAGGAAGTGAGTCTCAACTCCCTTTCCAATTCGATGAACCCTCGAATTTTTCGTATTATGGCCAAACACGGAAAAGAGTCTCTGAAGGTGCTAGTGGACACGGGCAGCAACAACAACTTTATCCAAGAATCCTTGGTTTATCAGCTGCAACTTTCTTCCGACGAGACCAAGAGGTTTAAAGTCTATATGGGTAATGGAAATTTCCTCTTATGTTCAAAAATTTGCAAAGGTGTTGAACTGGTTTTACAAGGACACAAGTTTGTTGTTGATCTCTATGTGCTTCCGATTTCTGGTCTAGAGGTGGTACTCGGGATGCAATGGTTACAAACTTTAGGCCCTTGTGTGCATGACCATAAGGAACTTACTATGGAGTTTTCGTGGCAAGGTAGTGTGGTGAAACTGAAGGGGTCTACTAACATTTCGGCACATCAGCTCTCTTACACTCAATTTAATACGCTGTTACAAGAGGGGGAAGTGAAATCTTTGTACCGCTTGTCAGCTATCATGGAAAAACGAAGCAATACAATGGCTGCACTACCTGATTTAGAAGCTAATCTTCCAGCTCATAGTAGGGACATTCTTACTCAATATGCAGATGTTTTTAAGGAGCCCAAGGAGCTGCCCCCTCACAGAAATGTGGACCATCGAATCTTCTTGCAACCAGGTTCACCTCCTGTAAACGTGAGACCTTATCGGTACCCCTACTTTCAGAAGGACGTCATTGAGAAGTTGGTAAAAGAAATGACGGCAATGGGATTTATCCGACCAAGCACCAGCCCTTATTCTTCTCCAGTTTTGCTTGTTAAAAAAAAGGATGGAACGTGGCGCTTTTGTGTGGACTATCGGGCTCTTAATGGGATTACAGTCAAGGATCGATTTCCTATTCCCACTATCGACGAGTTGCTAGATGAACTAGGCAAGGCAACGGTGTTTTCTAAGTTGGATTTGCGGGCGGGATATCATCAAATTCGTATGGATAGAAGAGATGTTCACAAAACAGCCTTCCGAACTCACGAGGGACACTATGAATTTGTGGTCATGCCGTTTGGGCTTACTAATGCCCCGTCTACTTTTCAGGCTGCTATGAATCAGGTTTTTCGACCATTTTTGCGTCACTTCGTCATCGTTTTCTTTGATGACATTTTAATATATAGTAGCAATGAAGAGGAGCATGTTATTCATTTAGGGAAAGTACTCCAGCTGCTTCGGGAACACACTTTCTTTGCTAAGATCAGCAAGTGCCAATTTTTTCAGCGGACTATTGAGTATTTGGGCCACTTAGTTTCTGCCCAAGGGGTACAAGCCGATCCTTCTAAGGTAGCAGCCATGGTAAATTGGCCGGCACCGCGAACATTAAAACAGTTGAGAGGTTTTCTAGGCCTTACGGGGTATTATCGTCGATTTGTCGCTCAGTACGCCACGATTGCAGCACCACTTACTGAGTTACTAAAGCGAGACCAATTTGCTTGGACCACCGTGACAGCCACGGCATTCGACCAACTCAAGCAAGCGATGTCTAACACACCCGTTCTTAAGCTGCCAGAATTTTCGAAGGAATTTATTTTAGAGACAGATGCATCCAATGTGGGCATTGGCGGGGTGCTTATGCAGGACGGCCATCCTTTGGCTTATTTCAGCAAGAAATTGGGTCCGCGCTTTGCTGGTGCATCGGCATATATCCGAGAAATGAGAGCCATAGTGGAAGCTGTTGCAAAATGGCGCCAATACTTGTTGGGTAGGCATTTCGTCATTCGTACGGATCATAAGAGCCTTCGCGAGCTACTTACCCAGGTTATTCAAACTCCGGAACAGCAACACTTCATAAGGAAATTGCTGGGATTCCACTTTTCTATCGAGTACAAAGCGGGAAAATACAATTCGGTGGCTGGTGCTCTTTCCAGGCAGCATGAGGGATCGCTTTCCTCCCTTCACTTAGCCATTAGTGCTGGGCGTTTTGATTTTTTAGAGGAATTACGCCAAGAGAACATTACTTGTCCCGACCTTAGGCTTTTACATGAACAATTACAGCAAGGGAAATTGGATGATACACAGTACACGGTCAGAGATGGGCTGCTTTATTATCAACAGAAATTGTTTGTCAGTCAACACTCCAACTTAAAGCAACAATTACTTCAAGAGTTTCATGCTTCTCCTTTAGGGGGACACGCCGGGGCTGACCGTACATTTATACGGCTGAGAACAAATTTTTTTTGGCAGGGTATGCGCAAGGATGTGCGCCAATTCGTGCTAGCATGTTTGGTTTGCCAAACGATCAAATATTCCCCAACGGCCCCCTACGGATTACTTCAGCCATTGCAAATTCCGGAGCGAGTTTGGGAAGACTTGGCTATGGATTTTATTGTTGGCTTGCCTAATTCACATGGAGTGACTAACATCTTGGTGGTAGTGGATAGGTTCACAAAGTATGCCCACTTTGGAGCACTTCCGAGTCATTATTCAGCTACTAAAGTCGCTGACCTTTTCTCTAACATGGTGATTCGCCTTCATGGCATGCCGCGAACTATCATATCGGACAGGGACCCAATATTCACTAGTGCTTTTTGGAAGAAATTGTTTGAACTGATGGGTACAACATTGAAGATGAGCACTTCTTACCACCCTCAAACGGATGGTCAAACCGAGGTAACCAATCGCTATTTAGAGCAATATTTGCGCGCATTTACAGCAGACCGTCCAAAGCAATGGAGTAAATTCTTGTCATGGGCTGAATACCACTATAACACCAGCCACCACTCAGCTATTGGCATGACCCCTTTCCAGGCAGTTTATGGACGCACTCTTCCTTCCATACCAGCGTATACTCGGGGTACCACTTCGATTCAGGCAGTGGAAGTTGATTTACTCACACGTGACGAGATTCTACAACACTTGAAGCATCACTTACAGCAGGCACAACATCGGATGCGGCAGCAAGCAAATAAGAAGCGCAGAGATATCGAATTCAAGATCGGAGACTTGGTTCTTGTCAAGCTTCAGCCTTACAGGCAAACGACAGTGGCTCACCGCCTCAATTCCAAGTTGTGTCGTCGTTACTTTTGCCCCTTTGAGGTCATGGCTCGCGCTGGCCCAGTTGCTTACACACTGAAGCTTCCACAGGGGAGTCACATCCATCCTACATTCCATGTCTCTTTGCTGAAACCATACCATGGCATGAAGTCAACGACTTGTTATCCGCTGCCAGACTTCAGCATTGCAAACAAACCTGTTATGGTTCCCTTGGCCATCATAGCTACTCGGATCCGCATGAGGAATGACATGCCTATTCGGCAGGTACTGGTTCAGTGGTCGATAAGCTCACCTGAGGACGCCACTTGGGAGGATTTTGACACCCTTGTTCAGATATACAAGCTGTCCAACCTTGAGGACAAGGTTGATTTCGGGGAGGGGAGTAGTGTTAGTGAGACCCAAGAGGTTGGCCCAATAACTTTAGAACCCAAAATGATGCAAGACCAGATGAGGAGCTGGGAGATAGAATCGGCCCCAGATGTTGAGGTGCCTTTGGTCTGTGAAAAGGAGAACAACACCGAAAATGCAGAAGGAATGACCAGCAGCAAAGCAGGGGAGAATCAAGCGTGTACCAAGAGGGAACGTGTGAAGCCACGCTGGATGAGGGACTACATGATGATGCTGGAACGTTGAGAATGAATGAGGTCATGTAACTAATTTCGGTTAGCTTGTATTTGGCTAATGAGTATAAATTGTTTTCTGTAAAAACAAACTGAGGTTATGTCTTGAATGAAATAGCAAATTCAATTTGCCTTGGAGATTTGCTCTGTCTCAAAGAGAGCTATATACTAACAACTACTAATAGCAAGAAAAAGATCGGCAACGGAATATATTCATTCGAATGATGTAATTAGACATTTATCAATTTACAAAAGATAAAATAAAACCATCAAGGAAATAAATACAATATACTTAGATTTAGAAAAAGAAATGAAAATGCCAATATTTCATCATAATTAAATGTGAAAAAATTGGTCCAGGGTGTCATGAGCAACTACTCCGAAATCATTCACTTTTCCACCTTGTAGCGCTTTGCTAAGCATTCAATCAAGCATTAGTTTTGCCTGCACTTGAGTTGAGTTCTGTAGAGCTCTCTATAAAGACGTCAATGGCCAACTGACTTGCCATTTAGACTCATAAAACGAGCTGGAGCCTGGAGAGCAATTCCCCATTCATGGAATCACAAGGTTAGCTGTTCAAGTTGAGTTTGAACCTGGGCTAACGCTGAATCAGTTGATGGTACCTTCAAATATAAATTAAACAAACAAAATTATGAAATGCTAACGCAAAGGCAGAATATAAATTCTCAGTCCCAGTCTCAGACACAGGAAGGAAATACAGTAGATCTTGTCAACCACATTTAATCATGGTTTTCCTTAATCCCACTTAGTGTGGTGGCTACCTAGAAACACCAAACAAACACGGAACTACAAATACAAACACTGAATTTTCAAGCAACGTGCCAAAAGATATATGAAGCCCTAGACTCGCAATAAGATTTAGGCTTGCCAACAAAAGAACTAGAATCATGGACTAATGTACATTTTTTTTCCCTTTGTCGAATTAGATTAAAATTTTAGATAAAGCCATAGGCAGTATACAAGAAACACAAGAAGAAAAAAAAGACATTGGTTAGGATAAAAAGACTTCAGTAGTTAAAACCAAACAATAGCTGACAGCATGTGCCAAAAGATATATGAACCAAGCTCGGCAATATTACTATGTATTGATTCGTTATCAGCATTTTAACAAAAAACTATAAATCAACGTGGCTAGATATGGTGTAAAGAACATGAATAGTAATACCTAGCAGATCTTTTTAGCAAGCTAGACACCCCAAAAAGGTGGAGCCTTTGAAGTTTAAAGTGAAACTAGAATCAAATCAAAACTTCGAAGTACAAGAAGATAGACTCACTCCAGATGTGATAATCCATTGTGGAGGTGGCCAAAACAGCTTTGAATACTCCGGGTAGTTAGCTAAGGGTGCAATACAACCATTGCCCACGTCATATACACTTATATCACGACCCCTGAACACACCATCTTCTTGACCACCATTATAGAAGAAATAATTATTAAAAATTATACAGTTCTTGCAGCCAGATAACTCAGAAGCAGAGGCAGAAAAAGTGCAATCATCGCCCAAAAACAACACCTGATCCCCTAAGCTTTTCACCACTTTCCACATCTTTTCCTTTCTATCCAGCTGATGAACTCTGAAACTAACCGTTCTCTCACCTAAACATGAGTCAAATTGCTCAAAAACATCATCATTAACTAAATCCTCTCCTGCAGGAGACAAACTTAGATACATATCAACCATAAGGAGTTCACCACGTGACTCAACCAAAAACTTCTTGTCACCACCATACACAGGATTTGCTACCAAAACAACATTTAAAGACGACCCAACAAGCACGGTACGCCCAGTACTATCAACAGCGTAGAAATTTCCTTTGTACAAAATCGCATCATCATAGGGAGAAGGCATATCAGGGATAATAGTCCAACGCTTATCCCCAGATTTGAAAGTAGCTAATTTTCCAGACACATGGATTGTAAACAACACAAACTTATCACTTTCAGAATCCAAAAACTTGAAAACAACTTTCTCCATATACAGATTACCAACATCGCCTAAGAAATTAGTCAAGGAGGGAAAATGCATATAATGGAGAACGTATTCTTGACTCAATTCATAAACCCTAAATTGCGAAACATCCAATACCTTCGGGAAATCTTCTGGCAAGGGTTTGATTTCAAACCTTGAAAGAGGGTTGATTAGGCGTATGGTACCAGGTACGCTTTCTTCCATTTTGACAAGCCAGTGATCTGGGGTTGATTGATTACCATTTTCAGGCGAGCCGATGAGAAAAATCCGGCGTTTGGCTAGGTTGAAACCCCGGATGGAATTGGACATGCCGTCGTTTGGGAGGGGGAAACGACCCAGTAAATTTCGAAGCCTGGAAGAGATAGATGATCGCCATGACGAACAGACGGATCGGAAACGAAGCAGATAAAGTGGGTTGTCTAAGCGTTTAGCAATTTCCACAAGGAGATCTGCGGGAAGTCGGGACCAATTAGCCATGAAGAAGAGTTTTTCCGGGAAAATATGGGAAATTTTGGCGAGAAAATGGAAGAAAAACACAAAACAGTTATATGGCCCACTATTTTTGTACGGGAAATTTGAGTATTCATGTATATGGGCCATGGTGCAAAATAAGTTGGGTGAAAGTAAATATCATGTTTTTAAGTTTGTAGTAAAATAGTCTAATTATCTATTTAATATCACATATTACCAAATACACTATTTAACAAATTACTATTTTATTCTAAATATTTTAATATTATGATATATATATATATTAGTTTTGTTTAATTAGTTTTTATTTTAAAGTTATTTTGATTTTTTTTCGTTTTTTATAGGTTGTTGAATGATATACCATACCACAAAATATATTGAGTTGAAAAATAATATACCATCAAAATATACAAAATTATTACTAAAAAATGTATATACTATGCTAACAAAGTTATATACTACCATTAAAATGTATATACCATGATACAAAATTATATACTACCATTATGTATAATAAAATAGAAATTAAATATCACAAAAAAAAATTATATACCATACCACAAAAAACATATACACTAATTGGAAAATAATATACCAACAACCTATAAAAAACTTAAAAAATCAATATAACTTTAAAATAAAAACTAATTAAACAAAACTAATATACATATACCACTATATTAAAGTCATACAGTCCTAAATAAATTATAAAAAATGGCAATTTAAGTAATAAACAATGTAAAATGGTTATTTATCTACAATTTTAAAAATGAGGACATTAGCTTCTTGATGGCTTTATTTTGGGCCATTTCATTTAATTTCTCTATATATATTTGGGCTTTTCACATCTTAATTTGTTCATATTATTTTCCTTATTTTCCAAAATTCCATTGGTATTTGTTCCCTCTCTTCTCTATTCTGTCGATCTCTCTCTATTTTATCCTTTGCTCTCTCTGTCCCGAAACCAAGACCCACAAAATCCCCCAAATCTCTTCTCTAATCTCTCGGTGACGAAACAAGAGCCCCAAAAAACCCCCCATATCGTCCTTTAGCAGTGCTCGGTTCCTTGTTGTGGCCGTTGGTGCATCGGAGGGGACGACCCAAAGCTTGAAGAAGCCACCCAGAAGAAAACGAAGGTGAGTCCTCAATCCATTATGGGTTTGTTTGTCTTATGATATTTTGTTCATAAGTTAGATCGAGATTGTTAATAGGAAAATTTGGGGGTTTTTTATTCAAAATTTTGCCTCCACCTCGATAGAAATCGATAGGCCTCGAAAATTGTCAACTCAACAATTATAAACACCTAGATGTATCTCGATGGGTCTCAACTGACTTGAACGAGCCAAAGGGATGTCACATCGACATGTCTCGATAGACCTCGACGGGCCTCGATAGGGGTTAGATAGTTGTAGAGTATGAATGTGCCTCAACAAACCTCAATAGGTCTCAATGATAGGCATCGACGGGCCTCAATTATTACCACTAAACTTTTTTTTAAAAAAAATTAACTGAATTTAACGGTGTCTCGATATGCCTCTACAGGGCTTGATTAAAATAGTTAGGCTTATAAATTGTGATACCTCGATGGGCCTCGATAAGACTTGATAAATATATATTGGCATTGAAATTGTGTTGCCTCAACATGTCTCGACAAGCCTCGATGGGCCTCGATGGTTACCCGATTACTTTAAAAAAAACCAAATTTTAACATTTTTTTTTATTTCAGAGGCCTGAACTTATTGTACCATTGGAGAAGCACTTTCGAGCCCGTGTTACTTATAAGGGGAGTGTTCACATGGAGACCCTTATATAGGAGTTTCAGAGGCATGGGTTGATTGAACAGGCATACCCATTGGGACAATTCTTCAAGGCAAAGGCCTTTAATTTTTCTGGGGTTCTATTGCACCAATTGATGTTGCGTAAGGTTGAAAGCAAGAAGCCTGAAGAGGGTCATTTCTACGAGGGCAACAGTGTATGTAGATTTAGTATTGTGGAGTTTTCCCTAGTTACCGACCTGAATTTTGGCAAGTCGTCGTCCACAGATGAGTTAAAAGGGCATCTTACCAGTGATTGAATCATCAAGGAATATTTTAATGGTGAGGCAAAGGTTAGCTTCGGTTAGTTGGAAGATGCTCTGAAGGATTGTACAAACCCTGAATATGCATTTAAGTTGGGTTTATGCTACTTGATTGAGAGGGTACAGCATGCCCCTGAGAAGACAACTAGCATATGTGTGATTCACTGAAGTTGGTTGAGGGTCTTGATTACTTCTTCAAGTATCCGTGGGGGAAGTTGTCCTTCAAAAAGTTGATGAGTGGGGTTCAGAGAGACATGAAGAAACAATTAAGATTGTATGAGGACAAAAAGAATGAGAGTTCAGGGAAACAACAAAAGGAGTCCAAGAATAGCTTCTATGGTTATGCCCCCACACTTCAGTATTGGCCTTTTGAGGCCATACCAGATATTGGGAGGAAATATGGTGAGAAGAGTGGGAACTAGATTCCCAAGATTCTTGGTTGGTCTACCAAGATCGATATATTTCCTTCTATAGCATAGTTGGTTCCGTTGTTTTGAAAGACTCGAGTAAGTTCCACTTTATCTTTTTAAATGTGACAAACTAATTTATTTAGGTTTTACTTTATTAAAGTATTTCTGACATATGTTATTTGTTAATGTAGTTGGTTGTATTTTCCATGTTGAAGTCACGTCCTGGTGAGGTAGAATACTACAATAGCCTCACATATGTTGATGGCGATCTATTACCTAACTTGGGAACTGGAGTGGGCGAGGTTGAGGGTGAAGCGGAAGAAGAAGTAGATCAAGAGAAAGTTGCACACAAGTTGGTTGAGGTTGCAAAATCAGCTTTTATTTCTTATGAAGATGTCCCAAAGGAGGTTGAGCCCACTCCTACAATAGCTACATCATTGTCAAGGTATCCTTCTCATCCTGAATGGGAGCAGCTGGTACAGAGGCTTGAGCGGGTAGAGCAAGGCCAAATGAATTTACTAGAAAATCAATTAGTGATCATGGCTCAGTTGGCAAAGTTATTGACATTGGGTGAGAAGCGGTCCCAGGCATCAAATACAGAGTCTGACATTCTGCCTACAGATTATGAGGCTGAGGGTCCTCCTTCTACTTCTATGAAAGGGAGTGTGGCGGCCAGTGATGATGGTATGCTCGATGTAGTCATTGTGGACCCTAGCGAGGTTGAAGGCCTTGAGGGTAAGAGGAACAAACGGAAGCTAGAGCACTACAAGGACTTCGCCGACCCAACGAGGCACACACGGATGCGCTCAGACAAAGGTATAGTCGTTGAAGTCGTGTGATAAGAAGCAGTTGCGTGCATTTGAGAAGTGGATCCTAGGGAAGATTAACAATAAGCGGGATCGGGATGTGAAGACTGGGAACCATAATGTGGTGTGGTTCGTACAATTGAACACGGTCAGGACTTGGCTTTGGGATTCAATAAGTATTTTAGTTCATTTTTCTTTTCTTTTAATTTTAAATTATTGATTTTTTTTCCTAACCGATTTGACTTTATTGCAGCATATCGATGTATCCCTCCATTTGTTACGTAGGAGACACCACTTCTTGAAGGGAACGTATCGCCAAGAAGCGGTTGTTTTAAATACAACATTCCCCCAAGTGTGCATGGGTTGTTGGATGAATGCTAAGAAGACCAGAGATAAGTTTATGTGGGATGACGACATAATGAAATTCATCAGTGGCATGCCTGAACAATTTTTGGAATCATGGAAGGATGCAACCACCATATACTTTTCCTTGCACGTTCCACACGCACAACATTTGATCTCCATCGAAGTTTCTATTCTTACTTGGACCATTGTCGTTTATGATTTCAGCATCTCGGTCCTCACTGACTCAACTTTGGGGGAAATCATGACTAATTGGTGTAATCTCTTCCCTACTTTTCTATACCAGTTTGTGTTATTTGATGATCATGATAGATTACAGTTGCAGCCAAGTGAGCGACCTCCGCCCTTTCAATGTGTACGGCTACTTCCAGACAAAGTCCCTCAATCGAAATCAAGGTACAAATACTACACTAGTCGTAATATGGTGCTTCATGTTTATTATGCTTCGATTACTTTATTAACAATGTTTATATGGTCCTGAATGCAATGGCGATTGTGGCATGTATGCCATAAAATATATAGAGCATCTTCTTGCAGATGTCCCACTTGACGCCATTGTGGAAGAAAACATGCAGCTTTTCAGGACCCAATGGTGTCTCGACCTATGGTACCAGAAATTAGTTCATTGAGTTCATAGACATTGTTTTTTCCTTTGTATATATATTTATAAGTTTGGGTGTTTTGGGATAATTGTTATGGTTGGTGATCTTATGTATGCACTAAACTATGACAATTTTTGATGCTGACCTCGAAAAAAATCGGTAAGACTCGACAGGTCACGATATGGCTACTCTATGATTTACAAAACACCAAATTTTAACACTGCCTTGATAGTGCTCGATAGGACTCGATAGGTCAAACAATTTGCCTCGATTAGCCACAATAGAACCCTAAACGTTAATATGAAACCATCTGCCTTGATGGGCCTCGAATTATCACATGAAACCATCTGCCTCGATGGGCCTCGATAGGCCACGAATCATTAAATGAAACCATATGCCTCGATGGGACTCGAAAGAGCTCGAATCATCAAATGAAATTGTATGCCTCGATGAGCCTTAATGGTCATCGATAGAGCTCAATGGCCTCAATAAGTATTCATATGAAACTATTGCCTCAATAAGGCCTCGGTAGGTCTCAATTAGTCCCTCTTTACTACTGGAAACAACATGTCTAGATTACCTCGATAGGCCTCAATTTACCTCGACATGTCAGGCATGTCGAGGTAAGTCTAGGCATGCCGAGGCAGACTAAAAAAAACTTGTGTAGTTTTTTTTTTATTTTGATTTAAACCAACAAATTAACAACAGAAGTACTTGAATAAAAAAACATAGTAAAATCAATAAAATTCATACAACAATGTCCAATGTTAATATGAAACTGACATCTACTTAAAGCCTAGCATTACATGACTTCCTATTGTGCCCACTGCCACCACATTTGCTACACTTACTTGGCTGGATGATACATCCCCGTTCAAAGCATAGCGGTTTTTCTTCGACCTCCCTAATTTCTTCTTCTTGGGCCTTCCTACAGAATTTTTCTCAACAGGGACGCCAACAACAATATCTTTGATTTGATTAGGGAGTACCCATTCATCCTCGTTACCAAAAAGGTAAATAGTTTCCTCATAAGTCTCCCTTCATGACTCAATTTTATAGTAAGGGGAACACAATGAGTAGATGATCACGCTCCTTTTTTCTGGCTTCAGCAAATGCATGGACACACGGTATCCCAATGGTTTGGAACATGCAACAAGAGCATGATTTTGTGGCTAAGTTCACCTCACCATCACCATCACCATCACCATCACCATCAACCACAAGAAATTCATGATGACCAAGGACTTGGGCATCTAGGAATTTTTTTTTCACACCAATTTGCTTCAAATCTGCCTCCATCAGGGGTGCTAACACACTGGTTTCTTTTGCTGCTTTTTGACGCCTATCAGCAAACCACGTCTGAAGAATGAATCGTATGAATTAAAGAAAAGTTACAACTAGAAAGGACATGGCCTCCCTGGTTTTATTGTTGAAGCTTTCTGCGTAGTTGCTCGTTATGATATTGTATCAATTTCCAGGAAAATGCGCGCGAGTCCACCTTTCAAAACCAAATCCCTCAAGATATTCAGCTATGGGAGGATCAATTACCTTTATCTTTTCAAAGAACTTGTGAAATTCTGTCTTTCGATACGTGTATGGTGCACACCAAATTATATCGTGATAGTGTTTGGTTTTGAATTTGGCAACCACATTCATGTAGATGTTGTGGTAACAAGCACCATGGTAGGCATCTAAGAACACAACCTCCAAAGCATAAGTAATGCTAGCATGCATGTCTGATATAAAAGCTAGGCTATCCACGTTCCCTATGACTTCCTTCAATTTTCTCATGAAATAAGTCCAAGAGTTATGGTTCTCACTGTCCATCGGTCCGAACGCAATCAGAAACAAATGGATGTTTGCATCCAATGCAACAACACACAACATGTGACCACCATACTTGGTCTTCAAGAATGTGTCATCCACACAAATGACAGGACGACAACACTGGAATCCCCTTCTAGAAACATCAAGGGAAAAGAATCAATACAAGAAACAACCATCTCCGGTGACAAAATCAATAATTGTATTTGGATTCTTCTGCTGCAACTGACACAAGTAACTTGGAGTATGAATCCTCAGGTGTGCCTCTGACATACATAAGTGCTTTTTCTCTGCATCTCCATGCCTTCTCATAGCTTGTAATGCCCTAGATAGCCAATATCGTTACACAGTGTACTTTAAACAGTACTAGACTCGCTAATCAAGTCATTTGCCCATAAACATGTAACTAAAAGTGATTAATGGATTAGGGTTAAAAATTTGGTTAAAAGGAATGATTATTTCATTAAAATGTCTAAGTTCATACATGGGATCCCAAAATAAACATTTAAATGGTCATTTACATCTCAAACGGGAAATTACAACACAAGCCAGCCTAAGCGGAAAATTGACCCTAGTTCCTCTGTGAATCCTCGGCCATGGTGGTCGAGCAAGCTGCATATGTACACGCCACCACCGAAACTCTCCAACTCATGGCTGGTCCAGCTTCCCATTTCCCTTACCTGCACCACATAGCACACGTGAGCCAAGGCTCAGCAAGAAAACTTAAATATGCTCATAAGCAATTAATAACATATTACATAATAATCATTAGCATGCCTAGCAGTAATAACCTTAGTCATGCATGTATTTAATCTAGATAAGTGACTATAGAGTCACACCAGGGGCCCGTTGCCCTAGATAAGTGACTGTAGAGTCACATCAGAGTCGGTTGCCCTAGGATAAGTGATTGTAGAGTCACCCTGGGGACCATTGCCCTATCCTTTGTATAAGCAGACGTAGTGTTGGCCAAGCATACCTGGCGTTTTATTTTCTAAGCGACCATAGGGTCAATCAAGCGTATACCACACTCTTAGATAGGCCTAACCATATCGGTTAGCGCTCAGCGCGCTATTGCCGCCCTAGACTTATAAGTCACGCCTTTCTAATCAGATAATATAGACAAGCATAAATCATTTAACAATTATTCAGAAACAAAGCATTCAAACATGCTTAATCAATTAATCACAGCCATAATCATAATCATGCTCATCCAAAGGGGCTCAAGCCCTAATCATAACCTAGGGTGCAATTTTCTTACTTCTGTTCCAAGCACTAGATAAATAACAATGACCTTCAAGCACGATCCCCTTCCGAGCCTTAGCGGTACCCTAGTCACAACTATAATAAATGATATCCATCAATATTGATTAAATAAAGGCTTATGGACCGAGTCCTAGCCTCTGAGACCTCGAATTCTACTAAACCGGGTAGTAGAATCCTTCCCGGGCCCTTAGGTTTGAGTCCCTGCAACTCAAAACCTCACTTGGCCAATCTTCCCAATTAGCGTCGCGGCGCACCCCTGAATGGTCGCGTGCGCCCCCAGCAGAGAGCCTTGGCCCTTTTATCACAAGACATGCGCCTCGGCACTATGGTGGTTCAGAAGAACCCCAACGCCTCTAAGTTCATACAGGTTGCGACACTTCAAGAACATTGACGCGGCGCAACCCCGCGAACCCAGATTTCCAACATTTTTCTCTGAGCCAAATCTCTCCAAAACTCACCCCAAATGTGAACCAAGGCCAAAATTGAATCCCAAAACTAGTTTAGCATACCTCAAACAACACAATAACACCACAACCTCAACCAAATCCCTCTTAAAAACTCAAAATCATCACTTTGAGCCTCAAAGCTCAAGAACACCAAAAACAAGTGAAAACTAAGTAAGTTTGGAGGAAGAAAATCATTACCTCAACTGGATAAATTGAACCTTAGTTGTACTTCCTCAATTCTCAACTCTATGATCACTTCCAAGCCCTCAAAATTCAAGAATTTTTCTCAAAACTCAAAGAACCCAACATTACCTCAAGAGAGAAAATGAGATAACGAGAGAGAGAGAGAGAGAGAGAAAGACAGAGAGAGAGAGAGAGAGAGAGAGAGAGAGAATGATAATTGTTTTTATGTTTATTTGTTTCTAAAAGCTTCCCCTTAGCTTACTAAACTTATCCTAAGGCTTAGAAAAGACCAAAATAATGCTACCCAAAACATTAGCTCTTTAATACCCTCAAGGGAAAAATAGTCTTTTGTCACTCTTTCCCACTAATCTTCAATTAATACCAATATTCCAATCAATTTTAATATCCCAAAATAAATACCAAAAAAATTCCCATTACCCGATAATCCTCGGTAATGTACTAAATTACCAAAGTACCCTAGGCTCATCCCGAGTCAGGTATTTGACCCCGTTGTGACTAAACCGCAAACTTGCTCACTAGGATCATCTCATGCCGAGTAACCCAAATATATCCACATAATAATGTAGTCTCAATCACAAACACACGTATATTTATAATTATACCCTCAACCGGTCAAAATTACAAAAGTTCCCTTCTAATAAGAAATAGGCCCACATGCATGCTTAATACACCTAAACATGCAAACATAGTCATATTATAATATAACTCACATAATTCACTTAATCACACATCTAATCACATAAACACATAATTAATCCAATTCCCTCCTGGCCCCCTAGTCAAGACACTAAGTCTTATTAGTGAATTTTGGACATTACAATTATCCCTTCCTCACAGGAATTCCGTCCTCGAAATTTTATCTGAACAGCTTGGGATACTGATTCTGCATGTTTGATTCCAACTCCCAGGTCGCCTCCTTGAAATCGCTGCCCTCCATAATACATTAACCAAAGGTATAGTTTTATTCCTCAGGACCTTGTCCTTCCTATCTAATATCTGGACTGGCTGCTCCTTATAGGATATATCTGCATGTAGCTCCAGACCTTCGTAACTCAATATGTGAGTCTCATTTGATATATACTTATAGGTCAAGGGCGGCAATAGCGCACTAAGCGCTGGTTGATATGGTTTGGCCTAATCAGGAGCGTGATACATGCTTGACCGACCCAATAGTCATTGGAAAATTAAAGCGCTAGGTACGTTGGGCCGCTCTAAGGCTGGTTATACAAAGGATAGGGAAGTGGGCCCCGGGGTGACTCTATAGTCCTATATCCTAGGTCAACGGGCCCCGGTGTGACTTATTAGTCATTTATTTAGGGCAACGACCCTTTAGTGACTTTATGGTCACGTATTTAGGACAACGGGCCCTAATGTGACACTATAGTCACTTATCTATATAAAATGCATGCATGAGTAGGGTTATTACTACTAGGCATGCTTATTATGATTATGTGATATATTATTAACTGCTTATGAGCATGTTTAAGTTTTCTTGCTGAGCCTTGGCTCACGGGTGCTATGTGGTGCAGGTAAGGGAAAAGAGAAGCTAGATGTGACAGTCAGAATCTCGTGCTCCGTAAGGGGAAAGACCAGGTAAAAGTTGTGCAATCCCACATCGCCCAGAGAAGGTTAAGTGTGATGATTCTAAGACTGTAGGTATGGGACTACACAGTTTAAGATGGCTTAAATAGATTAATGGGTACTATTATGCCAATAAGATGCATCTTATTTTTGGTAGCCCATCACTTGAGAACTCCAAATTTAAGCGTGCTTGACCAGGAGTAGTTACATGATGGGTGACCTCCTGAGAAGTTTTCCCAAGAAGCGTGCGAGTGAGAACAAAGCACCCTGGAAAGACTCGTGTTGGTTTGTAGGGTCAGTCGTCATTCCAAGAAGCAGCCATAGTGACGGGAGGCATTACAAAATGGTATCAGAGCCTTGACCCAGCCAGATGTGTGGTCGACGGGGGCGTCAGACCCCTAAGATAGGGTGATTGTGACAGTCAGAATCCCGTGATCCACAGGGGGAAAGATCGGGTAAAAGCTGTGCAATCCCACATCGCCTGGGGAAGGTCAAGTGTGATGATTCTAAGACTGTAGGATTCTAACACAGTTGAAAATGGCTTAAATGGATTGATGGGTACTACCTATGCCAATAAGAAGCATCTTCTTTTCGGTAGCCCATCACTTGAGAACTTCAAAGTTAAGCGCGCTTAACCTGGAATAGTCTCATGATGGGTGACTTCCTGGGAAGTTTTCCCAAGAAACATGCGAGTGAGGAAAAAGCACGCTGGAAAGACTAGTGTTGGTTTGTAGGGCTAGTCGTCATTTTAGGAAGCAACCATAGTGACGTGAGACGCTACACTAGACCAGCCATGAGTTGGAGAGCTTCGGTGGCAACGTGTACATATGTGGTTGCTCGACCACCACGGCCAGGGTTTCTCTGATGAACTAGGGTCAAACCCTATTTTGCCACTTAGGTGGGCTGGTTGTGACTTTTTAACTGCAATTAGCCTTTTAAACATTATTTTTGGATCCCATGTATGAACATAAATATTTTAATGAAATGGTTATTCCTTTTGACCAAAAATTTTAACCCTAAACCATTAATCATGTTTAGTTACACGTTAATGGCCAAGAGACTCATTTAGAGAGTCTAACACTATTTAAAACACAGTTTAACAGTCTTGGCTATCTAGGGCGTTACACTCAGTAAGCCCATCTCTGATATTTTATAGTCCCTAGCCACTCCAGCTAGGACATCCCCTCTAATCTTCATCAACTGTAGATCATCCAACTTACTTTCCTTTATAAAAGAGTATATTGCAGTGTGATGTTGGATAACTAGTCCACCACTAACTCTATCCCTGCTCTAATCATATCCTTTGCCAATTCCTTTGATATCTACCTCGAACTGCCTAATTGTCCCCAACCTTTCCAGCTTAAGGCTTCCGCAACCACGTTGGCTTTTACTGGGTGATATAGGATTTCACAGTCATAATCCTTCACCAGCTTTAACCAACGCCTCTGTCTCATGTTCAAATCCTTCTGTGTGAAGATGTACTTTAGACTTTTGTGGTCAGTTTATATCTCACACTTCTCATCATAAAGGAAATGCCTCCATAACATTAGTGCAAAGACCACCGCTGCTAACTCCAGATCATGCGTAGGGTACTGCTGTTCACACTCCTTCAACTGACGTGATGCATAAGCAATGATCTTTCCTATCTGCATCAGAACACAGCCCAAACCCTGTCTCGAGGCATCACAGTAAACCACAAACTTCTCCTGATCTATTGGAAGACTCAGTACTAGAGTTGTAATCAATCGCTACTTCAACTTTTGGAAGTTGTTCTTGTTGGGGTTTTATGCCCTAATTAAAACTCAAATTCTTTGTAATCTCGTTTTATTATCAATAAAAGAATAGAAATCATTTTTTGACTTGGTCAATCACTTTGCTCACATGTTTTATTTTCATGATTATTTGTTTAATATAAACTTCTATTAAATCCCGAGCATATAACTAATAATATTTATAGTGACGTAATCACTGTGGAATATAAATATGATTATATGTTCAAAATAAGTTAGTCCTAAGATTAGTCAGTGCATAGGATTTACACTGACTTGCCAATCTACGATATGATCTACTTACACATTGTAGTGTTATGTTCTTTCCATAACATTAGAAAAGTAGATAAGATCGGATGTATTTATTACATTGGACAGGACCGATATTGACAGTTGATAAGATAAGTAAACATACCGTTATTATCTATTCTAGTCATATCATATAGTCGACCATAGGTCAATTCAATCTCAATTCTGAGTGGTTAGTATTCTAACTGATTCTATTATTTGAGTTCTTTGACTTGTTTGTTACCAGCTTACCCTACAGACTAGCACATACTTACATCTTGGGAACTCGGTAGTATAATTGAGTGGGAGTGTTAATCATAGATATGAACATCTATAGCTTCTGATGAAGAAGTGAAATGATGGTTTCCTTTAGTTTGGTTCAAGGTGTTAAATGACAAAGATCTCATTTCAGTAATTAAATTAGTTTACTGAAATATCATTTACAAAGAACTAAGTGTTTTAAGGATAAAATACAATGAGGGGTAGAACGGTATTTTAGTCTTATCTCATTGTAGACCATCTATAGAGGATTGAGTGACAATTGTGGTTGTAACAATGGATAATTAATAGTGTATCTATATTTGTTATAGCGCGTTCTATGAATTCAAGAGTGCAATTCCGAGTCTATAGTGGAGTCACGAGGAATTAATAAGTTAGTATATTTATTTGTTAAATTTATGATAACTTATTGGAGCTTGATTTCATAGGCCCATGGTCCCCATCGTACCTTGGATAAAATCATCTAGATAGTCTCAATTAATTGATTTAATTATCAATTAGAATTATCAAAGTTGACCAGGTCAATTTTGGATAGTTTCACGGAGTTTTGTATATTTGAGAAGAAAAGATAAATTATGGCAGATTTATTAATTAAGATAAATTGGTATCTAAATTAATAAATAAGTTTAAATCAAAGTTCAAATTATATATGATTAATTTGATAAAGGATTTAAATAATTATTTAATTAACTAAATCAATAGAAAATAATATAGGCCTTGATTTTAAGACCAATGGGCTTATAATCAAATGGGAAATTTCACGGGCCTAAAGCCCATGATAATTTTGACCTAGGGCTTCAAATTGGCTATTATTTTATTGATTTTTTAATTAAATTAAATGGCCTAATTGAGTCTATAAAAGGAGTGCTTAGAGAGAAGTCATAAGTTTAGATTTCTGAGATGACAGATAAGTTTAATCACTGGTTTTCTAATAGTTTTAGATTCTCTCTAAACACGAGTCATTTTCTAAGCCTCTTTGTTATTTTCTCTTCTTCTCTTTGTATTTATCTCATGTGTTGAGAATTTCCCACACTAGTCTAGGTGATTCTAAGGATACATTGGAAGACTGTGAAGAAATTAGAAGAATGGTTCAGTTTCTTGATAATACTCTGCGACAGAGAGGATACAAGAGTTAGAGAAACTGAAGGAATGACTCTTTAATTCCGATGCGTATACTGTAAGTATTCTAATCATTGTTTCTCTTTGTTATCCCAAAATTTGAAAAGGATGATGTGGCAGTAAAATTGACACGTGGCATGGATTAGTTGGGTGATCTGGCTTAGCAGTAGTCCAATGCATCAGTGAAGAATTTGGACTGCTTGAGAGATGCCATAGTCAAGCCAAATACACCCGAGGAGAATACTTGGGCTAAGGTGTGCTTGGCTTGGACCCTAGTCCGAGGAGCCCAAGTGTTTGGTTCAAACCCAAGTCCAAGGAGCTTAAGAGATGGGCTTGGACTTTGGCCCGAGGAAAAGTCACAACAGGTCCGATCGGACCTTAGTTTGAGGAGCCAAATGCTTGGCTCGGACCACCTTGGTCCGAGGAGAAGCCAAGGAGATTGGCTCGGACCACCTTGGTCCGAGGAGAGCCAAGCATGCATGACCTTGGTCCGAGGAGAGCCAAGGTGTGGCTCGGACCATGATCCGAGGAGAGCCATGCATGCATAACCTTGAGCCCAGGAAAGCTTAGAGGAGTATGTCCGACCAGTACTTGCATGTAACCAACATGCATGTGTTTGACCAGGAGACTACATCAAAATCCCCGAAACGACTTCAGCAAGAATCGGTCTAGGCACCCGGGAATCTCTCATTCCTCACTCAAATTGAGAAATCTGTTGTATTTTAAATATTTCTTGTAATATAAATATAATATGAATAATAAAATATCCCTATCTGAAGGAGATATCAGTTGAGGATCCCAAGTCTATAAATAGAGGGTTGATGGGATCGTAAAAGGACTTTTTTGGGTAAATTAAGATTTGGGCTGAGTTCTAGAGAGAGAAAGTGTGCTTTCCTTGAGAGAGAACCCTTTTTGTATTCCTGAACATTTACACTGAAGAAACTCAGTTGACACTGGTTCATCTGATTTTGAGTGTGAATAAGGCAATAAAATCTCTAAGTGGATTAGGCTATTACCGACTATCGGGACTGAACCACTATAAAATCTCTTGTGTTATTTACTCTTTTCTTGATTAAACTGTCTGTGTTATTTAAATTCTCTTGAAGGTTTGTCGTATTTGACGTTCTCACGTCGTTGGCTAAAAACACAGTCAACACTCTTTGAATTCAATTCTAGAAACATGAATTAGGCTATTTCATATTAATTTGTTTAATATTAGATATACATAAAAATAAATAAAAATCATGTACAAGTTTTTCTAACAACTGGCCTCAAAGCCTTTGGTAATATTTATTTTCATGCATGAACATGTTTAAAATTGGATTATTTGATGTGTTTAAATAATTAGATGGATTTTCATGTTTTTATGAAACATATTGATTTTATGTGATTATTAGAAATTTTTAAGTTATTTTTTTGTGTTTCTATGCTATTAATTTTTATATATGCTTTATTTTTGTGTAAATCATGTTAAAAATTAATTAGAAAATTGTTTTGGTTTGAAAAATTGCACAATTTTTTTTTTTTGAAATGTTTTTGGCCTGGCTGTCATATGCGCGCGCGCACGCCTTCGCGCGCCCACCTATGCGCGCGCACACCCAGCCACCTGCACAATAAACAGTACCCACAAGTACTATTCATCCAATTTTTTTATTTTTTTAAATTAAAGAAAATTAAAAATTGTGGAAATAAATTATTTATAATCAAAGCCAAAAATATCAGATTTATTGTTGTATTTAAAATTGTTTTTTTTTTTAAAAATAAGATATTTTTGTTAGTTGAAATTTAAATAATTAGATATTTTCTACAAAGATTCAAATTCAAATTTAAAAATAGAGTAACAACTTAATTTTAAATCTTTTAATATATTAAAATATTAGAATTAAGATATCAGATATTTAAGATATTTTCTTTTAAATTCTTGATATTTTTATTAATTCTTTATTTGAAAATATAAATATCTTTTTATTTTATAGTTTTTAATATTTAAATTATTTGAAATTTTAATATTGTTAGTTAGATATTTGAATTTGATTAACCGTTTTAAGATATTTTAGGGTTGTTATAACTATTAATATTTTATTTTTTCTAAATGGTTAAAATATTTGCTTATAGTTGTAACAACACACGATATTTTTTAAAAATAGTTAAGATATTGATTTTCAAATTTAAAATTGGTTAAATTTTGAAAAATATCTTTTTTTTTCAGTCAATTAATAAAATATTTTTTTAATAAATGGGATTTAAGTTAACTTTGGTTAATTGTTGATAAATCTTATTTAAATTAAATTAATATTTTTTTTTTCAAATTAACCTTAAACAAAGTTGATTGTTGATAAATGAAATTTAAATTAACTATTGTTAATTGTTGATAAATGAAATTTAAATTAACTATTGTTAATTGTTGATAAATTTAATTTAAATTGACTTATTTTTGTAAAAATTTAATTAATTTGATTTTCTTTTTATAAATTCTAGATAATTAATTGTGGTATTTTTGCATAAATTCATAGAACTGCTCATATAGTAACATGATTAGGCCCATCCAATTATAACATGTCTATTTGCACTATATGTGGTATTTTTGCAATTAGGCTTAGATGCATATAGTGACCCATATGTTTGTTAGATATATGGTTTTTGCCAAATAAAATATTCATAAAATGATAGGGTTTATTTGGGCCCATTAGAAAATGTAAAGTTTAAATTTCTCTCTTGTGGGTGATTCCACTTGTGAAGGCTCATTTGCTTTGCATAGCTATAGTGAGCCCAATCAATTAATAACAATTAATAAAACGAAGGTTTAAATTCGTGTCTTTTGGACCTTGTATGAAAGATTGGGGGCCTTTGTAGTGGGAACGACATACTGGACCCAGCCCTCCTCCATACAAGCCCAATTGTTAAGGCCCATTTACATGAGTTGGACTAAATTGTATAGGTTAATTATATTAGTTAAACCTAAATATTGATTAGCAACAAATTAATCCTAAATTAATTGAATTTCTTTCAATGTGACACTTTAGAATTAATAGAAAATTATAGGACTTTGGTTTTAAAAAATTTAATTTGTTTAAGTTTTTTTGGAAAACCATAGTCATTAATTTTCTAAAAATAAATAATAAAAATACTATTTTTAATTTAATAATGAGCTTATTTTAAGAATTTTATTCGATCTCCACCGTTGGTTTAACATAATCAATAGCTTAATGGGGCCTCGAGGCGCTTTGATTCGTCCCTCTATGGAAGGTGTTCATTAGTTATTTTGACAATGTTAGATTTCGAAAGATAGATAATTATAGGTTAAATTCTACTAAACTCACCTCTACAATGACTACCAGGACTAAATATATGATTATCGAAACCGTGGGTCTAGCTCAAAAAATAAGAGATTTTGTTTTCTTATTTTGATCGAATAGTAGGTTGTTAATAGTGGTGTCCATTATTAAATGAGTTTACAACTCTATTTAACTAGTGGTATTTTTTTGACTCTCGCCAACTGGGACAAGGATATCATAGATTAGTTAAAAACCTAAAGAAATAGAGATATGATTGTTTTTGGTATTTTTTCTCATATCTTACATATTTTTGGTATATGCTGTGCTATTTTTTGAAATTTTGTGAATAGAAGTTTTATTGAGCAAATGTGATTGATTTCTATTTTATTGATAATTTGTAGTTTTAAGTTAAGTAGTGTCTATGTCTACTCCCATCCTTTCTCAACTTTCGATGGAGAAACTCACTGGAGAAAACTTCCTTAATTGGAAGCAGAATATCAACATAGAGTTTATTGGTGACAACTCTGAATTCGTCATGATTGAGGAATCCCCAGAACAAGCATCGTGTCCGCACGTTAGTAATGGCACCGTCAATGCTTGTGATGGCACCATAAATGCTTGGATAGCACCGTCTCCACACAGACGTGATGACACCGTGAATGCTTGAATGGCACTGTGTCTGCACGTTCGTGATCAACTCAACTATGGTCTGACGCAGCTCATGAACGAGTTTCAGACTTTTGAGCCTATCATGGGTGGACCTAGTAAAGGAGGAGAAAATAAGACTATTGTTGTTGCTGCTGATCCAGCTAAGACTGAAGCTAACCAAGCTTCGTCTTCGAAAGTTAGAAACAAGAGGAAAGGTGGACAAAACAACAACCCCAAGCCTACAAAGGCTGCAAAGATGAGTGCAGAACCAAGTGCATAGATGCGTAAGGGGAAGAACAAGAAAGGTAAAGGTAAGTGCTTTCACTGCAAAGAGAAGGAGCGTTGGAAACGAGATTGCCCCAAGTTTCTAGCAGCGAAAAACAAAGGTAATGATTATAGTTCATTTATCTTAGAAACATGTGTTTTATAGAATGATAATTTTGTTTGGATTATTGATTCTGGATCTACCAACCATGTTTGCAACTCTTTACAGCTTCTTGAATCCTGGGAGGAAGTGGAAGAAGGCGGCTTAGAGCTTAGGGTTAGGAACAGAGCGTTCATTGCGATCCAAGCTAGAGGAAGAGCTCGTATGAAGTTCAGAAATAAATTTTTAATTTTAAATGATGTATTTTTATTCCGAATTTTAGTAGAAATTTAATTTCAGTTTCCATGTTGCAATTAGAATGATTTGTTATGACTTTAACAAGTTCTAATATATCTATTTCTTTCAATGGATCACAATTGTGTATTGCATGTTTGGAAAATGAGCTTTATATTCTGCCACCTAACGAACCCCTCACTCTTAACAATGATTTATTCAAAGCAGCTAAACCTAGTACCAATAAATGTCAAAAGACCGATAACGATAATATGACGTATTTATGGCACTTGAGACTAGGTCACATCGGCTATGATATGATTCAAAGACTTACAAAGGACGGACCTTTAAGGGAACTCACCTTAGGTGAATTACCTGTTTGTGAATCTTGTTTAGAAGGAAAACTGACCAAGCGTCCATTCTCTACAAAGGGTGATAGGGCCAAAGAACCACTTGGACTTGTTCATTCAGATGTTTGTGGACCTTTGAATATACAAGCCAGGGGTGGTTTTGAGTATTTCGTCACTTTCATTGACGATTACTCTAGATACTCATGTCTTTACCTAATGCAGAGGAAATCGGAAACATTTTCAAAGTTTCAGGAATTCCTAGCAATGGCTCAGAACCCATTAGGTAAAACGTTAAAGATCTTGCAATCTGATAGGGGTGGAGAATATTTGGCTATGCAGTTCCAAGATCATTTAACTGAACTTGGGATTTTATCACAACTTACTGCTCCAGGTACTCCGCAACAAAATGGTGTAGCAGAACGCCGGAACAAAACTTTATTGGAAATTGTTAGATGCATGCTTAGTTACTTAACTCTACCAACTTCGTTCTGGGGAGATGCAATTGAAACCGTGAATGACATTCTCAGTGTCATGCCATCTAAATCAATCCCCAAAACACCTTTAGAACACTGGAATGGTCGTGAACCTAGTTTACGCCATTATAGAATCTGGGGGTGTCCCGCTCACGTCCTGAAGAAAAAGGAGGGAAAGCTAGAACCGCAAACTAAAGTTTGCATGTTTGTTGGCTATCCTAAAGGTACTCGAGGTGGAATTTTCTATAGTCATTCAGAAAAGAAAGTGTTTACTTCTACAAATGCTACTTTTCTAGAAAATGACTATGTCCAAAACTTCAAACCTCGCAGCAAAGTAGTTTTAAAGGAGATGGTTAAAGATTTGACTCCAACCAATGTTCCACGTCATCAACACGAGTTGATGATGAAATTCCCACTCTTCATGTCCAACCGACGCAAGTCGATTTAAATGAAGAAAGTACCATTGTTCCTGAGCAAACAGTCACGGAGCCTCGTCGTAGTGGGAGGGTTTCTAGGAATCCAGTTCGCTATGGTTTGGATGGTGAAACCAATATGGTTGTTGGTGACACCAGTGATGATGATTTGTTGTCTTTCAAACAGGCAATGGCTAGCCCTGAAAAGGAACTATGGCTCGAAGCCATGAAACAGGAAATGGAGTCCATGTACTCAAATTCAGTCTGGGATCTTGTGGAAGCACCTAGTGACTTTAGGGCCATTGGGTGCAAGTGGATCTACAAGAAGAAACGAGGTGTTGATGGAAATATCGAGACTTATAAAGCTCGATTAGTGGTAAAGGGTTATACCCAAAGAGAAGGCGTGGACTATGAGGAAACTTTTAGTCCAGTAGCCATGCTCAAGTCCATTCACATCCTCCTATCCATAGCAGCCGCTCTCAACTATGAGAACTGGCAAATGGACGTCAAGACAACTTTTCTTAATGTAAAGCTTGACGAAGTCATTTATATGGATTAGCCAGAAGGATTTAAAGTAGCTGGACAAGAAGGAAAAGTTTACAAGTTGAATAGGTCCATCTATGGACTTAAGCAAGCTTCTCGTTCCTGGAATCTTAGGTTTGATGAAATAATTAAAACCTATGGCTTAGAACAAAATATTGATGAGCCCTGTGTTTACCAACTGATTTCAAATCAAATAGTGGTATTCCTGGTTCTTTATGTAGATGATATCTTACTCATTGGAAACAATATTAAGAAAATATCAAATGTGAAGAATTGGCCGAGCACTCAATTCTAGATGAAGGATTTGGGTGAAGCAAGTTATGTTCTAGGTATCCAAACTGATGTCGATGACAGGAAGTCTACTTCTGGAATGATGTTTACTCTTGGGGGTGGAGATGTGATTTGGATAAGCGTAAAGCAGTCTACAATCTCAGATTCTACCATGGAGACTGAGTACATAGCTGCGTCAGAAGCAGCTAAGGAAATACTCTGGCTAAAGAAGTTCTATTCAGATCTTGGTGTTATTCCAGAAATGGATAAACCACTTGTGTTGTTTTGTGACAATGCAGGAGCGATAGCCAACTCGAAAGAACCTCGAAGTCACAAGAGGAGTAAGCATATAGAAAGGAAGTATCACATTATTCGAGAATATGTGCCAGGGGAGATGTGAAGGTTATGGAGATTGCAACTGAAGACAATCTTGCAGATCTGTTTACAAAGACCCTACTAGAAGCTACATTTGATAAGAATATTAAGGAAATGAGATTAGTAGAATTAAGGCATTAGTTTCAATTAGTGCAAGTGGGAGTTTGTTGGGGTTTTATGCCCTAATTAAAACCCAAATTATTTGTAATCTCATTTTATTATCAATAAAAGAATAGAAATCATTTTTTGACTTAGTCAATCACTTTGCACACATGTTTTATTTTCATGATTATTTGTTTAATATAAACTTCTATTAAATCCCGAGCATATAGCTAATCATATTTATAGTGACGTAATCACAGTGGAATATAAATATGATTATATATTCAAAATAAGTTAGTCCTAAGATTAATCAGTGCACAGGATTTACACTGACTTGCCAATCTACGATATGATCTACTTACACAATGTAGTGTTATGTTCTTTCCAGAACATTAGCAAAGTAGATAAAACCGGATGTATTTGTTACATCGGACAGGACCGATATTGACAGTTGATAAGATAAGTAAACATACCGTTATTATCTATTCTAGTCATATCATATAGTTGACCATAGGTCAATTCAATCTCAATTATTAGTGGTTATTATTCTAATTAATTGTATTATTTGAGTTCTTTGACTTGATCATTACCATCTTAACCTACGGACTAGCCCATACTTACATCTTGGGAACTCGGTAGTATAATTGAGTGGGAGTGTTAATCATAGATATGAACATCTATAGCTTTTGACGAAGAAGTGAAACGATGGTTTCCTTTTAGCTTGGTTCAAGGTGTTAAATGATAGAGATCTCATTTCAGTAATTAAATTAGTTTACTGAAATATCATTTACAAGGAACTAAGTGTTTTAAGGATAAAATACAATGAGGGGTAAAACAGTATTTTAGTCCTATCTCATTGTAGAACATCTATAGAGGATTGAGTGACAATTGTGGTTGTAACAATGGATAATTAATAGTGTATCTATATTTGTTATAGAGCGTTCTATGAATTCAAGAGTGCAATTCCGAGTCTATAGTGGAGTCACGATGAATTAATAAGTTAGTATATTTATTTGTTAAATTTATGATAACTTATTGGAGCTTGATTTCATAGGCCCATGGTCCCCATTGTACCTTGGATAAAATCATCTAGATAGTCTCAATTAATTGATTTAATTATCAATTAGAATTATCAAAGTTGACCAGGTCAATTTTGGATAGTTTCACGGAGTTTTGTATTTTTAAAAAGAAAAGAGAAATTATGGCAGATTTATTAATTAAGATAAATTGGTATATAAATTAATAAATAAGTTTAAATCAAGGTTCAAATTATAAATAATTAATTTGATAAATGATTTAAATAATTATTTAATTAATTAAATCAATAGAAAATAATATAGGTCTTGATTTTAAGCCCAATGGGCTTATAATCAAATGTGAAATTTCACGGGCCTAAAGCCCATGATAATTTTACCTAGGGCTTCAAATTGGCTATTATTTTATTGATTTTTTAATTAAATTAAATGGCCTAATTGAGTCTATGAAAGGAGTGCTTAGAGAGAAGTCATAAGTTTAGATTTCTGAGATGACAGATAAGTTTAATCACTGGTTTTCTGATAGTTTTAGATTCTCTCTAAACACAAGTCCTTTTCTAAGCCTCTTTGTTATTTTCTCTTCTTCTCTCTGTATCTATCTCATGTGTTGAGAATCGTCCACACTAGTCTAGGTGATTCTAAGGATACATTGGAAGACTGTGAAGAAATTAGAAGAATGGTTCAGTTTCTTGATAATACTCTGCGAGAGAAATGATACAAGAGTTAGAGAAACTGAAGGAAGGACTCTTTCATTCCGCTGCGTATACTGTAAGTATTCTTATCTTTGTTTCTCTTTGAATTCAATTTTAGAAACATGTTCTAGGTTATCTCATATTAATTTGTTTAATTTTAGATCTACATGAAAAATAAATAAAGATCTTGTATAAGTTTTTCTAACAGTTCTCACACCTATTTGACCACGCAAATTTTTGGTTCTTGTGTGTCAGTTCCGTCAGTGGGGTAGCAATCCTTGAGAACCCTTCCACAAAATCACTATAATAATCTACCAATCCAAGGAAGATTTTGATCTCTGAAGCATTCTTTGGCCTTGGCCTATCTCTGACTGCCTCAATCTTAGCTGGGTCCACCTTGATTCCATTTTTACTAACAATGTGACCAAGGAAAGTCACCTGTAGTAACCAGAACTTACACTTCTTGAACTTCACATACAGCCAATGCTCTCTCAGTCTCTGCAAAAGCAACCTAAAATGCTGCTCATGCTCTTCCTCTGATTGAGAATAAACCAGAATATCGTCGATGAAGACGATCATAAACCGATCCAAATAATCCTTGAACAACCTATTCATCAGATCCATAAAAGTTGATGGGGCATTATTCAAACCAAATGACATGGCTAGGAACTCATAATGCCCATATCTAGTGTGAAAATAAGCCTTTGGTACATCTTCCTCCTTGATCCTTAGCTGGTGATAACCAGATCAAAGATCTATCTTCGAGAACATTGTCTTACCCTGCAATTGATCAATCAGGTCATATATCATTGGGAAAGGATACTTGTTCTTAATGGTTAACTTATTCAGTTCCTTGTAATCAATACGTATCCTCATAAAACTGTCTTTCTTCTTTACAAAAAGCATTGGCGCACCCCATGGAGAGAAACTGGGTCAGATAAATGTTAGGAAAATGTAATTTGCCTCAATGGAAATTGGTAAGAAAATACAACTCTAGACTAAATATTACAAATAAATAATTATTGATTAAATAATGTTACAAATCTATAACAAAAGATACATATAAATATATAAAGAGGTAGAAGAGAATAGAAATAGAAAATACAACTCTATGACAAAAAGATACAAATAAATTAGTAGTAGTAGAATGAAAATTATAGATGAGATTACAACTCTAAAACAAAAGATACAAATAAAAGAGTAAATAGAGAATAATAGAAGAAGATGAAAATCAATAGAATAAGAGAACAAGAATAAGAACAGGAACAATGAACAAAGAACTCTCACTTACACAACCAAAGTGAAGAGTGTTGGGGATCACCAACTTGAATAAGGTTTGAAACATTTGTCCAAAAGCTTATTTCCCCCTAACTCAAGCACTAAGGGATCTCTAACAGATTTTGGAAAATGCTTTCTGGAATAATCAAGCCTCTAGGTGTTTTCTAGCCAAGTGCTCTAATGGATAGAAAAGTTGCATCTTACAAGTGAGCAATAGACTCCTATTTATAGAGTTTAGAGACACATTTTGAATTTCAAATTCCACCAACCCCCATGGCTGTTACCAATGATTAATTAGATGTTTATGGAATTAAAAATGAGATTTGGGAGCTATTTGGTATTTTGGAGCCGTTAAAAAAGGTTGGAAAAAACTGAAAAAACTTGGTCAGTTTTTCACCTGTGGCCGCGGCTAGGAACATCAATGGCCGTGGCCACTAACCAATTTCAGCACACAAAAATGTGCAGTTTTTCCTAACGGTTCCAACACCCTCCCAATTGATTTTGTAACCCTCAAAACACATTATTGGGGGTTAAAATCATATCTCTAACAACTATTTCACATATAGCTTTAAGAAATTCATCTCAATATTGTGTAACAACAAATCTACACAATAATGGGCAATATTTGGAAGTTACAAATTTGTGACTGAATTTGTAACACCAAATATGTTACATATTTGGATATTTCACATATATCTAAATATTGTAACTCTCTATTATATGTTACAATATGTGACACTCTTTGTCACATTTATTTAATCTAAAATATTATATTATAAAATAATATAATATTACATTATATTATAAAATAATATAATATTACATTATATTATAAAATAATATAACAATAAAACCTAAGTCTAACAACTCCTGTAATTATACCTTCAGTTCTTTCAACTCTGTTGGGGCCATTTTGTACGGTGCCCTAGACACTGGCTCTGCCCTTGATGCTAGTTCAATAACAAACTCTATCTCTCTATGTGGCGGCAACCCTGGCAAATCCTTTGGAAACACATCTAGTAACTCACAGACTAGTCTAGTCTCTTCTGGTCCCACTGGCACGACCTAAGTGGTACCCGCCACACTGGCTAGGAATCCTATGCAACCACCTTGTAATAGGTCTTTAGCTCTTAATGCTGATATCATAGGTACAGGGCCCATGCACAGTGCCAACAAATACAAAGGGATCCTCACCTCAGGTTCAAAGGTTACCATCTTCATTTTGCAGTCTATGGTTGCCCCATACTTGACTAACTAGTCCATGCCCAAAATCATTTCAAAGTCATTCATAACTAACTCAATCAAATCAACCGACAACTCTCTGCCATCCACTGTTGCTGGCAGTGATCTGATCCATCTCCTAGAGACTACCAACTCCCTAGTGGGCAGTAAAGTTACAAACCCCACACTATAATAGTCACGTGGTCTACACAGTCTATCAATTATCCTACTGGAAACAAAGGAATGTGTAGAACCAGAGTCAATCAAAATAGTATAAGAGGTTCCAGCACTAGAAAGCTGACTTGTTATTACTGAGGGACTAGCCTTAGCCTCTGCCTGTGTCAACACGAACACTCGAGCTGGATTCGAGCTGTTTGCTTTCCTTGGTTCCTCTTTCTTCACTCTCGGGCATTCTTTCTTCAAGTATCCCACTATCCCACACAAAAAGCAGGCCTTTACTCGACACTCTCCCACATGGTGCCTCTTACACCTAGTGCACTCTGGGTAGGTCCTCCAAACCTCATTGCCGCCCTGGCAGCCTATCTGTATACCACATGGCCTCATGTCAGGGTTTGAAACTGAAAAATTATCTAGAGCCTTCCTTTTTTGGTCACCAGGGCCTCCACCCCTACTAGAACCTATAAATGGAGGTCCCATCCAATCAGTGTCTCTCCTGGCCTGACCACATAAATAGTTACCAAACCCTGAGTTGAACTTGTCTTTTAGTGGTGAGTGTACATGCCCAACCCGTCTTCAGTAACCCTTAAACCTTGGCAACTCTGATACCAAGTTGTAACACCCTAGATAGTCAAGACCGTTACACTGTGTGCTAGACTCGCTAATCTAGTCATTTGGCCATAAACTCATAACTAAAAGTGATTAACAAATTATGGTTAAAAAATTTGATCAAAAAGAATGTTCATTTCATTAAAATGTCTAAGTTCGCGCATGGGATCCTAAAATAAACATTTAAATGGTCATTTACAGTTCAAAAGGGCAATTACAACACAAACCGGCCTAAGCGGCAAAATTATGGTTCGACCCTAATTCCTCTGTGAATCCTTGGCCGTGGTGGTCGAGCAAGCTGCATATTTACACGCTGCCACCAAAGCTCTCTAACTCATGGCTGGTCCAATTCCCTTTTCCCTTACCTGCACCACGCAACACCTGTGAGCCAAAGCTTAGCAAGAAAACTTAAACATGATCATAAGCAGTTAATAACATATTACAGTAATAACCCCACTCATGCATGCATTCAATCTAGATAAGTAACTACAGAGTCACACTGGGTGCTTGTGCCCTAGATAAGCGATTGTAGAGTCACACCGGGGCCCGTTGCCCTATGATAAGTGACTATAAAGTCACGCTAAGGCCCATTGCCCTATTTTCTATATAACCAGCCTTACGGCTGGCCAAGCATACCTGACGCTTTATTTTTTAAGCGACCATAGGGTCGGTCAAGCGTATACCACGCTCTTGGATAGACCTTACCATATCAGCAAGCACTCAACGTGCTATTGTCGCCTTTGCCTTATAAATCAAGTCTTTCGGCCGGTGCTCAGAGTGCTATTGCTACCCTTGACTTATAAGCCAAGCCTTTCCAATCAGATTATATAGACAAACATAAATCAGCTAATAATTATTCAGATATAGGGCATTTAAGCATGCTTAATCAAATAATGACAGGCATAATCATAATCATGCTCATTCACAGGGGCTCGAGCCCTAATCATAACCTAGGGTGCAATTTTCTTACCTCTGGTCCAAGCACTAGATAAATAACAATGACTCTTGAGCACGATCCCCTTCCAAGCCCTAGCAGTACCCTAGTCACAACCATAATAAATGATATCCATCAATATCGAGTAACTAAAGGATTTCAGATCAGGTCCCAGCCTCTGGGACCACGAATTCTACTAAAGCAGGTAGTAGAATCCTTCCTGTGCCCTTAGGTTCGAGTCCCGCAACTTGACTCACTTGGTCAATCTTCCCAATTAGTGCTACGGCACACCCTTGAAGGGTCGTCCCCCCGCCCCCTCCCCAATATAAATCCTTGGTCCTGTTATCATAGGACACACATCGCGACTCTATGGCAGTTTTGAAGAACCTCAACGCCCCTAAGTTCATACGGGTCGCGACGCTCCAAGAACAGCACCGCGACGCAACCTTGGAAACCCAATTTTCCAACATTTTTCCCATAACCAAATGCCTCTTAAAACTAAAAATCATACCTCAAACAACACAATAACACCACAACCTCAACCAAATGCCTCTTAAAACTCAAAATCATCACTTTGAGCCTCAAAGCTCAAGAACACCAAAAAAAGAAGAAAATAATTAGCTCAGCTGGATAAATTGACCCTTAGATATACTTCCTCAATTCCCAACTCTATGATCACTTCCAAGCCCTCAAATTCAAGAATTCTTCTCAAAACTCAAAGAACCCAACATTACCTCAAGAGGGAAAAAGAGATAACAAGAGAGAGAGAGAGAGAGAGAGAGAGAGAGAGAGAGAGAAAATGATAACTGTTTTGATGTTTATTAGTTTCTTAAAGCTTCTCCTTAGCTTACTAAACTTATCCTAAGGCTTGGAAAAGACCAAAACGCCCCTACCCAAAACATTAGCTCTTTAATTCCCTTAAGGGAAAAATGGTATTTTGTCGCTATTTCCCACTAATCCTCAATTAATACCAATATTACAATATCCCCAAATAAATACCAAATAAATTATCATTACTTGATAATCCCCGGTAATGTACTAAATTACCAAAGTACCCTTAGGCCCACCCCGAACCGGGTATTTGACCTCGTTGTGACTAAGCTGCTAACTTGCTCACTAGGATCGTCTCTTGCTGAGTAACCCAAATATATCCACATAATAATGTGGTCTCAATCATAAACACACATATATTTACAGTTATACCATCAACGAGTCAAAATTACGAAAAATGCCCTTCTAATAAGAAACAGGCCCACATGCATGCTCAATACACCTAAACATGCAAACATAGTCATATTATAATATAACTCACATAATTCACATAATCACACATCCAATCAAATAAACACATAATTAATCTAATTATTGCCCTTCTGGTCCCCTAATCAAGACATTAAGTCTTATTAGAGAATATGGGACATTACATAGCTCATTTTGACCCCAAAATGGTGTTTCATGTCCTCCATTATGTTGTTTTCCATGGACCAAGTACCATTGGTTGCAAATTTCCTCTTGAGTAGGTGGCCAACAACCCTCGAAGCTGCTTGACGATGGTCCTTCTCTTAGATTTCTTGTGAGTAAGTGTGTATATCGTTGTAGAAAGTAATCTCAAACATTTCAAACTGCATTTTTTTCTTTCCCCTCAATCTCCAACCACAATCAGGATCCTTGCAAGTAATGTACCATGTATTAGTACCATATTTCTTCACCATAAACTCAAAATTATTCTTCATCGCCAAGATGGCCGCCTTGGTTTTCAATTCAAGCTTGTTCTGAAAGAACTTTCCAAGGTGTAATTCTCCAGAAGATGTGTCAGTTGAGGAAGGATGATTTTGATAACAAAACTCTATATCTTCTTTGGTAAACATGGGAGCACTCCAAGTTCTACAATCTTCACCTAAGTCCAATGGAGAACTCCATCTACAGCTATGTTCAATTCTACCTGGACTTGGACAACTACTGCTGGTCTCAAGTGTTTTCCGACCTTGTCTTCTACGCTACTCTTCCTCTGCTACTTGTACATGCATAACATCTGAACTCTGGGTTGGCAAATCTGCTCTATTACATCAACATCTGCTGCATCAACAACATGATCGTCATTGACATAAGAATCATAATCATAGGGATCATACTCCATTGTGTCAGGAACATATGGCAGATCTCTAACAAGGATATCATCATGGATAATTACCTGAGGATTTGTCTCTGAAAAAAATGTCCCAACCTCACTTTGAGTTCCCCTGAAACCAAGACATGGGGGAGAAATGTTCGCGTCAAATCGAACCTCTTTATTAACGCTGGGCGAGGCCAATGCATTTCCTAAACAACCCTTATTAACCAATGTTACACATAGAGGAATCATCTTCTGAACAGATTTCGATGCTAACCCCATAAATGCACGAACATGCCTATCATTTTTCATAACAGTAGGTTAGAAGGATTTTGAGAGGCATGTGTATGGGACCTCAAGCTTCAAGTCGTACACACATTTATCCACTTCAAGTTCATTGTACAAAATGTCAAGAAATTGCTCGTACATCACACCCTTCTCCAAAGGTAGAACTTGATTTTCAGCATCCCTAAAAATCCAATCCCTATCTTCTAGTTCCCAAACACCATTATATGCAACAAATATGGAAACACTTGAATCTGTATTGAAAAAAAAGTCAAAAATTAATATTGTAAAAAAAAATGCAAAACATAAATTGCAAAGCATCGAGCTCCATCAAGCTTAATCGAGGTAAGTCGAGGTAAGGCTATCAACTCCTATCAAGGTATATCGTTTTCTATTGAGGTGGTTTCCCAAGTAAAGGCATGAGTACTTATCGAGGTCCATCGAGGCAAGTCGATGACCATCGAGGTAATCTTTCTAATTCAATTCTTCTCGGCATATCGAGTTCCATCGAGGCAAGTCGATGACCATCGAGGTAATCTTTCTAATTCAATTCTTCTCGGCATATCGAGTTCCATCGAGGACTATCGAGTCACATCGAGGTGGCCTATCAAATTAAATGCATCTGGACTTATCGAGGTCCATCAAGGACCATCGAGCCACATCGAGGTATACTTAAATGAATCTTGATTTATCGAAGTCCATCGAGGACAATTGAGCCTTATCGAGGTCCCCTAATCCTAACACCAATCGAGATACGTCAAGGAAAATCGAGGACCATCGATCCTATGATTATGTGAAACCATTGAGGCATGTCGGGTTTCATCAAAACTCATCGAGGCAGACAAAATACCCAGAAAAAATGCAGATAAACGAAGATCCAATCCGACAGTGAAACAGGACAATAAAACAAGAATGCATACATATATCTATTCGAAATAGTTAAAGCAATGTAAATAAACAAGCTTCCTCATTACATATAATAAAAATATATTTACCCATAAGATTTTGGCCCCTAGATCTGAAACCCAAAATGGAGTTTCTTGCCTTGATAGGATTCAACACTTGCCCAAAGAACGAATATTGGATGAGCTACAAAATTATTTTAGATTGAGAGAATAAATGGTGGCTACCTTATTTTTTTGAGTGAGAGAGCTTGAGAGAAGGGAAAACGTGAGAGAGAGAGAGAGAGAGAATACAATATGAGAAAAATAGAGTATCTCATGTTATGTTAGGGGCATTTTGGGAATCTAGTGGAATACTATCATAAAAGAGTGATGTGTAATTAGCATGAAATAATTTTGTGATAGGATCCCTTTTATGCATAAATACTCAAATTTTCCTTTTGTACAGGTCAAGTATCCATCACCAAATATTGACACGTGTTGAGTCAGTCTTCTTTATTAAAAGAAATAGCAAATATTTTGTTTTCGTATGTTAAAAAATTCCTATAATATAAAGAAGGATGTCACATAAATACATATGCGAGTCTAGGGGATGGTAAGTCATGTGGAATTTCCTGAATTAGTTCAAATGTAAAGTCATATAGGTGTGAAAAGCTCTTAGAGCAATTATAAATTTCTTAAAAAAAATGATTTAAATACAAATTAAGGTCATCTCCAAGACGTAAATTTTGTGCTTTGCCACAAAAAAAAAGAGAGTCTACTATATTTGGCACAATATTTATAATTGTGCTCCAATGCACCAAAATATCAAATAATTTAAAAAGTCATCAATTCATTTAATATTTATTTATAGTATACAAAAACTAATATTATTTTATTTTATATTGTAAAAAAAATGAATAAAAAAAGTATTATGATTAGTCATTAATTGTTAAGTAATAAATTAGTGGCAATATGTTAAATAAAAAAATGACGTGTATAGGTATACCAAATTTGGTACAACTTTTAGCATGTGTCAAATTTGGCACACTTTTTAGAACACCATTAGACCATCTCCAATGAGAGATGTAAATATTATGCTATATTTGGCACAAAAAAATCAATATGTAATATATTTGGCACAATTTTTAGCACTATGCTTAAATGCACAATTGTAAAAGTTGATGCAAAAATTAATCTTTCATTAATGTTTATTTGATCTTTATTGAATACATACAAAAAGTAATAATTTTTTTTATATTTTATATCGAGACAATTGAATGAGTAGGAACATAGGTATCCCACACATGATCTGGAGTTGGCAGCGGTGGTATTTACACTTAAGGTTTGGAGACATTATTTATATGGAGAAAAATGTGAAATATACACCGACCATAAGAGTTTGAAGTACTTCTTTACTCAGAAGGATCTAAATATGCGCCAGAGGCATTGGCTGGAATTGGTAAAGGGTTACGATTGTGATATTTTATATCAACCTGGGAAGGCCAATGTGGTAGCTGACTCGTTGAGTCGGAAGGGCCCAGGACAATTGTTCAGTTCGAGGCATATATCAGATCAGTTAGTTAAAGAGATGACCAGAGCATGTATTGAGCTGGTAGTTGGACAGCTAGCCAATATCACTCTTTAGTCCATGCTCCTTGAAAGGATTAAGAAGGCACAGGGGGATGATCCCCAGTTGAGAGAGCACAAAGAGGGCATCTTAGCTAGAGCGACTAAAGACTTTCTATTTCAGAGATAGGATTATTGAAGTACAAATGCCGGATTTGTGTTCCAATGGATTCCGGTATCCGGCGAGAGATTTTGGATGAGTCTCATACTACTCCCTATTTTTTACATCCAGGTACGATGAAGATGTATCAAGATTTGAGAACTTTGTATTGGTGGTCGGGAATGAAGGGGATGTGGTGGATTATGTGGCCAAGTGTTTGACTTGTCAGCGGGTAAAGGCTGAACATCAGAGGTCAGCAGGGTTCTTATAGCCTCTAGGGATTCTGGAATGGAAGTGGGAGGATATCACTATGGACTTCGTGGTTGGGTCACCAAAGACCGTGGGACAACATGATTCGGTGTGGGTGATTGTGGATAGGTACACCAAGTCAGCCCAGTTTTTGCCTGTTAAAACAACTTATATGGTGGAGCAGTATGCTGAACTATATATGAAGGAAATTGTGCGACTACATGGAGCTCCAATGTCGATAGTATCCGACAGGGACCCCACCTTCACCTCCAAGTTTTGGGAGAGCTTGCAGAAGGCTATCGGCACACAATTGCGGTTTAGTATCGCTTATCATCCTCTAACAAATGGATAGTCTGAGAGGACGATTCAGATACTGGAGGATATGTTGCGAGCTTGCGTACTGGACTTTGGGAGATCTTGGAGTAAGTATCTCTATTTGATTGAGTTTTCATACAATAACAGTTATCAGACGAATATCAGAGTGGCTCCATATGGGATGTTATATGGGAGAAAATGTAGATCACCCATCCATTGGGATGAGACGAATGAGAGGAGGTATCTAGGTCTTGAGGTTGTTCAGAGGACCAATGAGGCGATTGAGAAGATTAGAGCTCGATTACTCGCCTCCCAGAGTCAGCAGAAAAGTTACTCAGACTTGAGACGCAGAAGTGTAGAGTTTCAGGTCGAGGACCATGTGTTTCTCCCTTGAGATGAGTGAAATGATTTGGAGTAAGGGGCAAGTTGAGCCCTAGGTTTGTTGGCTCCTTTGAGATTCTAGAACGAGTTGGAGAAGTAGCCTACAGATTGGCAATGCCTCCAGCTCTATCAGGGGTTCACAATGTATTTCACGTATCCATGCTCCGGAAGTACGTATCAGATTCTACGCATGTGCTGAGTTATGAGAACTTGGAGCTGGATCAGGATTTATCATATGAAGAGAAGTTGGTTCAAATTCTCGACTGAAAGGATAAAGTCTTGCGGAGCAAGACCATCGCCTTAGTGAAAGTGTTGTGGAGGAACAGCAAGGTGGAAGAGGTGACTTGGGAACTTGTGACAGATATGGAGGATCGGTGTCCTGAGTTATTCAGGTAATTTCGAGGATGAAATTTCTATAAGGAGGGGATAGCTATAGCGTCCCAAATTTACTAATAAGGCTTAGGGCCTTGGTTAGCATGTTGAGAGGGCAATAATGGATTGAATTATGCTAATATGTGAATTTGATGATTATACGATTAGAAATGCATGTTTAGGTGAATTAAATATGCATGTGGGCCCCATTTGGCTATTAGGGGCATATTTGTAATTTTAGTCTATTTAGGGCATAAATGTAATATTTGTGTATATTGTGATTGATACCACGAGTGAGTGGTGATATATTTGTGATGTGTGATCTGAGACGGTCTTAGGGAGCAGTTTAGGTAAATAGTCACAACGGGATCGAATACCTAGCTCGGGAGGAGCCTTGGGGTATTTTGGGAATGTAATATGTGTTCAGAATTTATAGGGTAATGGGTAGTAGTTTAGTACTTATTTGGACATGTCGGGATTAAATGGAGATTTTTAGGAATACTCGAGGACTTAGCGAGATGTGGCATATGAAGAAATTGCCCTTAGTGGCACTTGAGGATTTAGATAGACTTGAGGGGTAATTTGGACTTTTGGCTAAGGGATATACATGGATTTTGGATGCTAAGACTTTAGAGACTTAGAAGGAAACTAAAAAAAAACTCAGCTCACTCCCTCTATCTCATATTCGGTTCTCACTCCCTCTCATTGGTGCTTGAGAATTTTGGAGAAACCTTGAGGATTTAGACTAAAGAACTGGTGGATTGGAAGCTTGCTGTGTTGGGAAATGGCTCAGGGTCGAATATAGTACAAAGGTAAGCTCTTAGACTTGATCTTCCTGCTGAATTCTGCTAGGATTATAGGTTTGCATGAGAGTTTAGTTCTAAGTTTGATTTTGGGTGTTTGATGAGTGTGTGGAGTTGTTTGTGGTTTTGTTGTGATGTTTAGGTTATGTGAAAGAGAATTCTAGGCCTAAATATGAGTTTGGCTAATGATTGGGGTGTGAATTTGGGGCTTGGGCTCGAGGAAAAACCCAGAGATGGGGTTGATTTTATGGGTTTAAGGGCTCGGGCTGCGACCTATTCTTTAGGTGTCGCGGCCCATGTGCTTGAAGAGGCTGGAAGGCCTTTTTTTTGCCTTGGCGTGTCGCGACCTTGGGAGTGTAGGTCGCGGCCCGTGTCCTCCAACAGGGAGGGCCTTGCCCTTTGACCAAGTAGTGGGTCGTCTCCCTCAAGGGCACCCTAAATGGAAAAAAGGGAAATAAGATTTTAAGGCTCGGGAACTCGAATGTTAAGGCTAAGGAAGAACTCTACTACCCGGTTTAGTGGAATTCAAGGTTCTGGAAGCTAGATTAATATTCCGAAGTTATTTATTGGTTTAGAACTTGATGGATGGTTATTATGAATGCGTTGTGACTAGGTTTTCAACGAGGCATGGGATAGAGGACTGTGCTTAGGATCGCGGTATTTGGATAGCTTGGGACACAGGTAAGAAAATAGTTGTACCCGTAGAGCAAGGTGTGGCCCTATTGTTTGTATTGCAGGGCGCGACCCTAATGTTTATGTTTTGTATGCATTTAAATATCTATGAATATTATTATGTTTGTTATGAATGACCAACGAGACCGAGAATGGCAAGAAGTCGAGTACGGAAAAGGGCCGGGATCGGCTTTAAGCACACTGAGTGAAAGCCGCTAGGGTGAGACCCTCTTAGGGTGCTGTATCCACCCGCTCGATGAAGACCACAAACCCAGGGCCTGGTAAAGCGCCTGGGGCGTTGGCTACTATGTGTTTAGCCCGTTGGCTGTTTTGTTGTATGTTGTGGATAGTTATGCATATGTTATATGTTTTGTGCCGAGTTTTCTTGTTGGGCTTTGGCTCACAGGTGCTCTATGGTGCAGGTAAGGGCAAGGGAAAGGTCGACCAACCATGAGTACGGAGAGTGTGGAGTGACGGGTACATGCTCAGCCTGCCTAGTTGCCACGGCCATGATTATATTTTGGGAAAATGTACTGAAATGGTTGATTTGTCGCCTAGGTCGACCATGTGAATATTTTGAGTTGTAATAAAATTTTCTAATTAATATTTTGGGGTCCCAACTGTAAACTTTCTATAATTACAATGAATTTCCAAATGTTATAATTTTGTCATTTAAAGAGTTTAACTTTAGTTAATCACACTTTTAACTTAAAACTCTGATTAGCGAGCTAATGGCACATTTTAACTCACATAGTAACGATTCTAAGGAAGTAGGACATTACAAGATTCATCTGCTGAGGCACAGAATGGGCATACTTTATCTATTTTCATATCATGACCAGGAAGATTTCATTCAAGAGGGAAGTCAATCACAAAAAGCTTTCCAGGAAAAATGATTAATCTTTGTAGGTAGATGGAGTTTCCATAAGGATTGCCGCCACTTTAGTCATCCTGAAGAAAAGGAAGATTGACCCAAACTCACTTTCCTACTAGTAGGCTAATGTATGCTTTTCACATTGTACCAGGTAGAACAATTGTGGTGCCACACCAATCTTTCTATCAAAGCATGGTCGGAAATGGGTATGGATAATATAGCCTTGGCTTCTTCAGGGGAGAAGAATTGAAGAATTAGAGTGACATTTCAGCTTCCGTTTGCAGACATAAGAGAATCGACAGAAGAGTGGAGAGGCAAAACTCGAGTTGAGGAAGCAAGCACACCATCACCTCATGGGATCCATTTATCATAATACAATGAAATTGAATCTCCATTTCCTACTTGCCATTGAGCACCCTCAAGCTTAAGTTCTCTCCCTCTTAACAAATTGCGCCACGAAAAGGATGAGCGAGAATTTACATTGACATGTAGGAAAGATGATCTCGCAAAGTAGAGACCACCAAGAACACACGCCGCCAAAGACTTAGGGTAGTTATAAATTCTCCATGCTTGTTTTGCCAACATTGACTGATTAAACAAGGATAAATTCCTAAAACCCAACCCACCATCATTTTTGTGCCAATAGAGTTTCTCCCATAAATACTAATGCATCTTCCTTTTTTTATCATCCCCTCCCCACCATAACCGGACACACAGCCTATGTATCTTAGAGATTAAATAGAAAGGGAGTTTAAACAAATTCATAGTGTATATGGGAATAATTTGAATTATACTTTTAAGTAATACCTCCTTGCCACCCATAGAGAACAAATTTGAGCGTGTTTGGCTCCTTAACTAAAAACAGTTATTTTATTTTTAAAAACTACAAATATTTTTTTGAAAACATAAAACTGTTTTTTAAAAACAAGTAGTGGTGTTTTGGCATTGTATATAATAATTTTAAAAACAGAGTTACAAAAACCAGAAAATTTTGAGAAAAAAAAAATTATGTTGTTTTCAAAAAAAATTTGTCCATGTTTTTTTTTTCCTCACATCACTTTTTTTAATTATTATTACCCGACATCATTTATTCTAACATCACTTTACCTCTCATCACTTTATCTCACATCATTTTCTCTCTCCTTATTTTTTCTCTCTCACCATCTTCTCTCTTCTCACTTTCTATCTTCTCATTCTCTTTCTCACCACTTTCTACCTCCTCATTTTCTTTATGATCACTTACTATATCCTCATTTTATCTCTCATCACTTACTATATCCTCATTTTCTCTCTCCTCATTTTTCTTTCTCGCCATTTTTTTTCTCATCACTTTCTCTCTTCACTTCTCTATCTTCACTTTTTTTCTCATCATTTTCTCTCTCAATTTTTCTCGTATCAGTTTTTCTCTTCTAACTTTCACTTTAATCACTTTCTTTTTGCCTCAAATTTTCTCTCCTTACTTTCGCACTCCTTATTTTTCATAAATTTTTATTTCATTATTTATTACAAACTTTTAAAAGATTTTTTTCTTTATTAATTTTTTATTTAAGATTTTAAAATATAAAAAATAAAAACTAAAAACTAAAAAAAATCTTTTTAGAAACTTTAACAAAACACCACTTATTTATTGAAAACTACAAAATTGTTTCATGTTCTCATTTATGAAAATACAACTTTGAAAACAAAAAAGAATGTCAAACATGCCCTTTGTCTTCCAGCTAAACAGTTTCTTCCACACTCGGTCTCGGATCCCTTGAAACAAGCCTTTACGATCCCTTCTTGCAAACATGGCAACCCCAAGTATTTCTCATGGCAAGGCACTATACTCAAATCTTTTCAATTGTTACACTTTAATACGTAAATATTTTCTTAATAATACTTAAATTCAAAATTTTGGTGCAACATTTAATACTCACCGTTAATTATCTATTAAGTATCTATGTTGCACATTTTTATTAGCCTAAATTATTTTAATTCTTTAAATACTATAAAAATATTTAAAACTAATTAATAAAACTAGAAAAAAAATCAGTTTTAAATAATTAAAAAAAATAACATATAACTATTTGTTTACCGAGATTTTCGAAAACTATATTAATAAAAAGTAAGCGAGACTAATGATATAGGATTTAGAAGACATAAACAAGGTTTTTTACGTGGTTGGGGCGTTAATGAGCCTTAGTCCATGAGACAGTCGTATTAGAGCGTGAAAAGCCTTTAACAATGGAGTTTCTCTCTATGTTTTAGCAGAGTAACTGTAGACAAGCCAAAAAGATCCCTTCTCCAGTGCTCTATCACCTGTATTTATAGGCTCACAGAAGCACTGGGCATGGGTTGGGCTGACCCGGGCCCAACAAGGATATAAATACCCTTGGCTTCTCTGCCGGAAGCCCAATACAAAGGATAAAAATACAAAAGACTAAGAATGATCAAAGCCCACTGGGGCAGCCCAAGGCCTATATTTCGCCTGACAAAATGGGGCTTTTGGTCTGGGCATTCCGAGTTACGAGGCAGATTCAAGGGACAAAATCAGTCAGTGTCGTGGCAGCGCAGGTCTGAACCAGAGGCGTGTAATCCCGAGGTGGCATTTTCCACAGGTGAAAAGTGGGGACAACCCCCACGCGTCATGGGGCGGCCTCAGGGTCACGGATGCTTTTTCCAACCAACCTTGAGGACTTGACCCACGTTCGTTTACCTCTGTCCCTCTTCGTTTACCATAGGCCCGGATCGTTTACCAGGCTCCGGGACCATTTGCGTGCACTTCGACCGTAACCCCAAATAGCTATACGTCTCCCGGATGATCGTCCGGGATCATCTTTCCTGGACACCATTTGGGTCTGGACCCACACTTGGGCCGTCGTTCTCGGTCATTCCCTGCCAAGCGAACCTGGGCTGGGCCCAAACCCGACTGCCCAGGTAGTGGGCCTGGACCACCGTCCCGGGCCCAAGACACGAAATGGGGATAACATTTACCCCCAAGCCTTCGCCTGGGTCTGCGAGGTGGAGGTTTGCCTTGCTCCTGGATACTCCACGGTTGCCTTCCCAGTTCCTGCTTAGAATCGTGGGTCCGTGGCAAGGGGCAGTGACGCTGGGCGCACGTGGAGCCCGGGCCATTTACCAATGTCCGGGTCCATTTATTGAAGTCCCGTTTCGCGGTGAGGGATACACGTATTGCCAAGCGACTGCTGCAATGATGGCACTTGACCTCGAAAGGTCACCTAACCACGTCAAGGGTCGCTAGGCCTAGGCTAGTGCGTCAGCACGGATTCCGAAGCGTCCCATCCCCATGGGGGTCCTATTACATTTTAATATAATGTTTGATTGATTAAATAAGTGTTACAAAAGTGATTATTTAATCTAGTGGGGGAATGTTATATTATTTCATATAATATAATATTAGATTAAATAATGTGACAAAATGTGATTTGTCACACCTTGTAACATATTATTGAGAGTCACAAAATTGGACACATGTGTGTGCCCAAATGTGACATATTTTGGAGTTACAAATTTGTAACTCCCAATAATGTGTATATTATATGTTACACATTTGAGATTGGATTTCATAAAGCCATATGAGAAATGGCTGATAGAGATGTGATTTTAACTCCCATATTGTGTATGGAAGTTACAAAATCAAGTGGGAATAAATTGGAACGTTTTGAAAAAAACTCAAAAAAATTGGTTGCTGAAACTGACCAAGGGCAATAATGTGTATATTATATGTTACACATTTGAGATTGGATTTCATAAAGCCATATGAGAAATGGCTGATAGAGATGTGATTTTAACTCCCATATTGTGTATGGAAGTTACAAAATCAAGTGGGAATAAATTGGAATGTTTTGGAAAAAACTCAAAAAAATTGGTTGCTGAAACTGACCAAGGGCCGTGGCGCTTGAAACTAGCGCCGCAGCGCTAGTGGCTGACAGCTTCATACAAATTCGGTTTTTATCCAATTTTGAACGTTTCCAACAGCCTAGTAACTCCCAAATCTCTATTTTAATTCCATAAAACATCCAATTAATCATTGGTAACAGCCATGGGGGTTGGTGGAATTTGAAATTCAAAGGGTGTCTCAAAACTCTATAAATAGGAGCCTAATGCTCACTTGTAATACACACCATTTTTTCATCCACAAAGCACTTGGCTAAAAAATACACCAAAAGGCTTGATAATTCCAGAGAGCTATTTCCTAGAGAGATCCCTTAGTGCTTAGAGAATAGGGGGAAATAAGCTTTTGGACAAAGGTCTTGAACCTTGTTCAAGTTGGTGATCCCCACTACTCTACACTTTGGTTGTGTGAGAGTTTGTTTGTGTTTTTCATTCTTGTGTTCTTCTTATTTACTTGTATTATTATAGTATTGAGTTTGTAATCTTCTTCTTCTACATCTTTTTATTTACTTGTATTTGAGCAATTGAGTTGTAATACTTAATTAATCAATATTATCTTGTCCATTGTATTTTTGCATAGAGTTGTATTTGGTTTTTCCATAATTCCATTGAACAATAATATACATTCTCTAACAGGTCCTTCATTAATGCTTCTGTGGTGAGGTGGACCGTAGGATGGGGAGACTTTTGAAATTCCCCTCTTCTGGGACATTGGATTGAAATGGTGAGGATCCAACACTCGAGTGCTCATTAATGCCCCTGCACGATCTTGGACCATCCGATGAGGGATTTTCTGAGACCAGGATTTGGGTCTCTATAAATACTCCTCTGACCTTTATTTGAAACTTTTACACTCTCGAGCCATTCTAAGAACTGAGGATCTGTTTATGTCCGAACTCGCCGACGACATCTTTCACCGCCTGCTCACTCTGCGCTGTCGCCTTTGTCCAACAGTTCCAGTGTCTGCACCTCCGCCTGCCTGTCCTATCGACGAGTTGCTGAACCATCTTCACCAGTTCAAGAACGAAATTCTGTCGTCCTTAACGTCGGACAACCACCATCTTTCACGGCCAGCAATTCACAGTAAGTCTTTCTGTCCTTCTTGGTAGATACATGAACGTAGGCTGTCTTTTTGTTCATATGCCTAGGCTGCTAGAACTTGCTTACGCTTAGGAATAGTGCTAGAAAGGCCGCCTGGTCTGGGTTGCTCCGGGTCCAGATGCTTCTTGGACAGACGGTGGAGCCTATTTAGTAGCCCATTTTCGTTCCCAATCTGGGTCTCGTGGTTCTCTGGTGAACCCGGTCCTGATCCGGAGGGGACTCCAAGTAGTCCGTAGGAGGCCCCCCGTACCTTAACCGACTTTCTTGGGTTTTGGTATTGACTGCTTGGTTTCTTTTCTTTGCTCCCAGATCATTAGCCATGACGTCGGGTGTCATCCTTCATTTGGCGAAGGAAGTCAACAGGGCCCCCTTCGCCTTCCTCGAGTCCTGGACCCCCAAAGGCAACATATGGGAGATGGATATGGTGCCGAATCTGTTCCAGAACTACCAGATGATGTATATCTTGGAGAAGCGCCTGGCCATAGAGTCCACTCCCGGACTCTTCCACAACCGCCTGGCCAGGATAGAGGAGCGGGCACACACTTCCGTGGAAGGGTTCGGGGCCTAGAGCGCTGGCCACATCAGTGCAGGTGCCACACTCCCGCTTCATGACTACTTCGTGCGGTTCCTAACATACGTGGGAATTGCACCCTTCCAGCTTTTGCCTCAAGCCTACCGACTGCTTGCGGGATGGCGTGTCTTCTGCATCGCGAAGGAGATTTCAGAGCCGACCTCCGCGAAAATCTTGTACTTCTACAAGATGGAACCGCAGGTCAACGCCAAGGGCAAGACCTTGACGACTTCTATAGGCTGAAGCCGCGGGGTAGCTACCCCGCTCCCACAAGCTCCTGGAAGCATCCCCCGGACGTCCGGCATTACTGGTTCATGACATCTGGGTTCCTCGTGGAGAAGAACCCCACGTTGCTGCTGGACTTCCAGCGAGTGGGTAAGTGTTTCCCCGACCCTTAGCTGGCAGATTTTTCTTTTTCTTTTCCTCTCCTTTTTTTTTTGTTTCTCATCGTGCTACTTCGGGTGGTAGAACCTTTTGCCCAGACTCCTCTCACCCAGTTCATCTTGGACCGGAGGAGGTTTTACTCCGGGCTGAGCGCAGAAGATCTGGACGTAGGAGGCTACATCAATACGGACAACCTCTGACTGGTTGAAATGCTCGCGGCTCACCAGACCATCGTTGTCCCGAGCCTCCGGGGGATTCAGTGCAAGAAGAATGTCATCATAAGGGAGCAGCTGGCCCTGGAGCACATCGGGGAGGTGGAGGCCGCGGCACGAGCGGACGCGGCCAAGCGGAAGAAGGACTTGGCCCAGTCAAAGGCGACCATTTTAGAGGAGCTGGAAACCATCATCGAGGAGGCCCTGCCGAACACGGGTACCCCTGGGGCTAGCGTATCAGGGCGAGGTAACTCACCTTTGATCTTAAATTATGCTCCCCAAGTTGGGGACTTAGCTAGGGATAGGCTAGCACTTCGAGTCCCCGCGTTCGGGGCTGACGGGGAGATGAGACCTTCGTCTCCCGTTCTCGTAGGCTCGGAAGTTCTCATGTTCTCGTCCGGGTTCCTTCAGTACGGGAATTTCTTGAACCTGGACGACATGGGGGATCGAGTCTACTTTTTCGCGTTAGATGAGTTGAGTCACGCCCGGGGCTTAGATAAGGGTTCGTCCCGGGTCACTCTTAGTTTTGACTTCTATTTTCTCGTTTAACCGTACTAACTTTTTTTCACTTACGTTTGTTGTAGAAGACTCCGACATGTCTACCCCCGTGGACGAGATGAGGCAACTCCTCGAAGCCCGGGCCGCGAGGGCGGCCAAGGTCACGGCAAAAAAGGCTGCCAAGAGAAAACTAGAGGGGCCGGGCCCGGACCCATCCCACAACAAGGAGACGCCAGGGGCGGATCCTTGACCCGACGAGGGTACAATTATCGCGGTCCCTGCCACGGCCATGGACTCGGTCGCTGTCCCTTCCACGGCCGTGGACCCGGCCGCCGTCCTCGGCCTTGCCCAACCCCCAGTGATCGATCTGGAGCCAGACCCCCGTGGCAAGCCAGATTTCCAGGAAGAGGGCCTTGGACTTTGGCGCGGCGGAGGCTAAGACCGGGAACAAGAGTCCCCGGACAAGGCAGGCTGGCTCACCCGGTGAGTCGCACGGGGAAAGTCGCCTCACCACGAAAGAGATTCCCGCATTACCGGCCCTCCCCATACATCCGGGACTACCCGAGGAGGGGGAAGCCGTCGTGCAGGACGAGCAGTCCCGGCTCATTTCCCGGACCTGGGAGAGTGGCCGGGAAAGGAGAGATGAGACGTACAAGGCCCTGAGATTTGTCATCAGGTTGAGTTCGCTAAGCGCCCGGTAGCTTTCAGCGTCCCCCAGCTGATCGTGGATCGGCCAGCTGCCGAGACAGGCTTTCACCCTAAGCTAGGGCAGGATACGGCCCCTTTCGCGACGGACTTGCTGGACCAGGTGGGGAACACCATCTCCAACCTCCAACTGAAACGGTATGCCACCATCGCCAACCCGGACATGTTCTTCATCTCTCAGGCCCTCCGCCATCAGGCCACCGCTGTAAGTTTGCTTCGTGTTTTTTCTTCCCCCTTTTGATTTGTTTGTAAGGATTCTTATAACTTTGCTTCATTCCAGGATTCTCTGCTGTCCCATCGGAATTCTGACCTGGTGGCCGAGGCTGCCATGAAGATGGAGATGCTCCAGTTGGAGCTGGAGGCAGCTGTGAATCAAAGGGAGGCCGCCAAGGAGGCCCTGGCCAGGGAGACGGCCCAGGCTCGGGAGACCTTGAACAAAGTGGTTGCTCAGGTCGACGCAGACCGCGCAGAGTTTGACCGAGTCAAGGCTGGACTTGAAGAGGCCTTGTCCCGAAAAGAAATCGAGGCTAACGAGAAGGTCTCCCTTCTGAAGGCGGCTGTGACTCAGTCCGTCCGGGATGGGGAGAAGATCCAAAGATTGGAGGCCCGGGTCCGTGAGCTAGATGACTTTCTTCGCGAGGAGATGATGGCACATGAGGAGGCCCGCCGCAGAAAGGAGTGGGCGGACGACTTGTTGCACGTCACCTTTGAGGAGGCCATCTACATGGCTTGGCGCAAGAATAAAAGCATGAACCTCCTGATCTTTCCCGACCCGGACTCGAAGATGGTTGAATTCGAGGCCAAGGAGAAGGAAGACGCGGAGCTTCTGGATGATGAAGCCTAGGCCCGGATCTTCACCTCGCCTCTTTTTTCTTTCTTTTTTTATAATTTTGTAACTTTTTCGGATGCGTATGCGCCAAGACAATGTATCGCCTTGTCCGCTTTATGTTATTTCAGTTTTTTTATCACCGTGCACGAATGGTTTCGAGGGTTTAGTCCCGGTTCCAACGGCCTTGGCTAGACTATTTATGACTTTAGCTTGTCAAATTGTCTCAATCCTACTCGCCTAATTTTCAACTTCGAAAACTTGATGGCCTGGGCCAACGAGGTTCAGATAGTTTACGGCGAAACCTAGTTCCCTTACTCTACCAGTCGCGGACCACAGCCTCGCCCTAGGGTGTAATGGATGCATTATACCCCCGGACATCGTTCGTCCGGGGCGGGACCGGCCCGAGGCTCACTCGTCTTTTAATTTATACCCCTGGGCATCGTTCGTCTGGGGTGGGACTAGCCCGGGGCTTGGTCCTCTTTTAATTTATACCCCCGGACATCGTTCGTCTGGGGTGGGACCAGCCCGGGGCTTGGTCCTGTTTTAATTTATACCCCCGGACATCGTTCGTCCGGGGTGGGACTAGCTTGGGGAATGGTCCTCTTTTAATTTATACCCCCGGACATCGTTCGTCCAGGACGGGACCAGCCCGAGGCTCGGTCCTCTTTTAATTCATACCCCTGGACATCGTTCGTCTGAGGTGGGACCAGCGCGGGGCTTGGTCCTCTTTTAATTTATACCCCCGGACATCGTTCGTCCGGGGTGGGACCAGCCCGGGGCTTGGTCCTCTTTTAATTTATACCCCCGGACATCGTTTGTCCGGGGTGGGACCAGCCTGGGGCTTGGTCCTCTTTTAATTTATACCCCCGAACATCATTCGTCTGAGGCAGGACCAGCCCAAGGCTTGGTCCTCTTTCAATTTATACCCCCGGACATCGTTCGTCCAGGGTGGGACCAGCCTGGGGCTTGGTCCTCTTTTAATTTATACCCTCGGACATCGTTCGTCCGGGGTGGGACCAGCCTAGGGCTTGGTCCTCTTTTAATTTATACCCCCGGACATCGTTCGTCCGGGGCGGGACCAACCCGGCGCTTGGTCCTCTTTTAATTTATACCCCCGGACATCGTTCGTCCGGGGCGGGACCAGCTCGGGGCTTGGTCCTCTTTTAATTTATACCCCCGGACATTGTTCATCTTGGGCGGGACCAGCCCGGGGCTTGGTCCCACGGGGTTTGTATCCCTCGGACCTTGTCGGTCCTGGCCGGGACTAGCCTGAGGGTTGCGCCCCGCTTGGTATTTGCACATACCCGGGATACCCCCCACAAGTGAGCGGAGACTGGTCTGGGGTCACTTGAGTAAAATTTTCATTGATTGATAACATTTCTTTATGGCATTTTGCACATGCCATTTTTATTATTCAAGGGATCGCCCTAAGGCGTACATTATTTACAATGAAAATACAAAAATTGGAACACGTTCTCCTGACTACTGATAGTATTTACGGAGATGTTCTGCGTTCCAGGCTCTTGGGACTTTCGAGCCATCAAGCCGCTTTAAGCTGTACGTCCCAAGGCACACTTCATGTTGGATCTCGTACGACCCTTCCCAATTCGGGCCCATAACCCCTACTCCCGGATCTTGGGTAGCAGGGAAGACTCTTTGCAGGACTAAGTCGCCGGTTCTGAGCCTTCAGATTTTTACTTTTGAGTTGAAATGCCGTGCGATCTTGCCTTGGTACATCATCAGCTGCACTTACGACTCCTCCCAGATCTCCTCGATGAAATCTAGTGATTCTTGGAGTAAGGCGTGGTTCTGGGCGGGATCATACGTGTCTCTTCGGTGAGACGGGATGGTCGTTTCGATGGGGATGACGGCTTCGCATCCATAGACCATGGAGTAAGGAGTGTGCCCGGTGGATGTCCTCTTGGTGGTCCGGTAAGCCCACAGCACGCGGGGCAGCTCTTCTGGCCATTTGCTCTTGCAGGCCTGGATTTTTTTCTTTAACGTCCCTTTCAAGATTTTGTTGATGGCTTTCGCCTGCCCGTTTGCTTGGGGCTTGGCGACTGCGGAGAAGCTTTTGACGATGCCATGTCTCTCACAAAAATCTGTGAAGTGGACGCTGTCGAAATGCTTCCCATTATCAGATACAATCTTGTAGGGGAGGCCATACCGACATACTATATTGTTGATGACGAAATCCAGAGCCTTCTTCGAAGTGATCGTGTTCATGGGATTCGCCTCAACCCACTTAGTATAGTAGTCGACGGCCACGATGGCGTATTTCACTCCTCCTTTCCCGGTCGAGAGCAATCCTACCAGACTGATCCCCCACACTGCAAAAGGCCAGGGGCTAGTCATTAAGGTTATCTCTGTCGGCGGGGCCCGCGGGACCTTCGCGTATCTTTGGCACTGCTCGCACTTGCGGACGTAGTCGATACAGTCTTTCTTCATGGTCGGCCAGAAATATCCTTGGCGCAGGATCTTTTTGGACAAACTGGGTCCAGCTGTATGATCTCCGCAAAAGCCTTCGTGCACTTCGTGCATGATGGTGCTTAGTTCTGTCCCGGACACGCACCTGAGGTAAGGCATGGACAACCCTCGGCGATAGAGCTTCCCGTCCATCATGCCATATCTGGGGACCTGGTACCGAAGCTTCCTGGCCGCGGCCCTGTCTGCTGGCACCTCACCGGTTGTCAGATAGCGGATAAGAGGTCCCATCCAAGACGTGGAGTGGTCAATGGCGTTGACCGTGGAGGCTCAGATGCTTGGGATAGGGAGATGGTCAACGGGGACCAGCCCGGCCAGCTCTGCTTCGGCGTCGGTGGCCAACTTTGCTAGTGTGTCCGCGAACGCATTTTGCTCTCTGGGGATCTGGCGGATGGAGTGCTTTTTGAACGCCTGCAGCATCTCTCTCGTCTGAGTCACATAAGCCACCATTCTCTCTCCTTTGGTTTGATATTCCCCCGAGACTTGCCTGACGACCAGCTGGGAATCGCTGTAGATCTCCAAGTTCGTGGCCCCTACTTCCCGGGCCAGGCGCAACCCGGCCAGTACGGCTTCGTGCTCAGCTTTGTTGTTCGATGCCTTGAACTAGAAACGTAGGGCATTTTGCAAATGGTGTCCCTAGGGTGATACCAAGATGATCTTGGCTCCGGCCCCATTCTCATTCGAGGCCCCGTCCACGAACACCTTCCATATGGGCGCCGCAGGGGCCGCGGGATCGTCCCCCTGGGATATCCCAGAACACTCCACGAGGAAGTTGGCTAGGGCTTGCCCCTTTATGGAGACCCTAGGAATGTATGCTATATCGAACTGACTTAGTTCCATGGCCCACTTTAGGAGTCTTCCTGACGACTCGAGCTTCTGCAACACTTGCCGCAAGGGGTGGTTGGTCAGGACTTTTATGGCGTGGGCCTGGAAGTAAGGCCGGAGTTTTCGGGACGCCATCAGCAGGCAAAAAGTGAGCTTTTCGATTAGCGGATATCGAGACTCAGCGCCCAATAATCATTTAATCACATAGTATACCAGGAGCTGGGTCCTTTCCTCCTCCCGTACTAATGCGGCGCTGATCGCGTGCTCGGTCACTGCCAAATAGAGGTACAGAGGCTCCCCGTCCACCGACTTTGCTAGGATCAGCGCTTGGGCCAGGTGCTCTTTCTGCTTTCGAAAAGCTTCTTTGCATTCGACTGACCATTCGAACTGTTGGCTTCCTCGAAGGACGCTGAAGAATGGGATGCACTTGTCCGTGGCTTTGGAGATGAAACGGCTTAAGGCAGCTATCCGCCTGGTCAGACTTTGCACGTCCTTATGTTTCCGGGGAAAGGGCATATCAACCAGTGCCTTTATCTTATCTGGATTGGCCTCTATTCCCCGGAGGCTCACTATGAAGCCCAGGAACTTCCCGGAGGCCACGCCGAAAGTGCATTTCTTGGGATTCAGCTTCATTCCATTCTTCCGAATGACTGCGAAAGCTTCGACCAGGTCGTCCAAATGCTTCCCGGATGTCTTGGACTTGACCAGCATATCGTCGATATAGACTTCCATATTTCGCCCTAGCTAGGCCCGGAACATTCGATTAAAGAGCCTTTGATAGGTTGCCCCGGCGTTTTTGAGCCCGAAGGGCATGACGATGTAGCAGTATATCCCATTGTCAGTTTGGAAACTGGTGTGTTCCTGATCTACCACATGCATGGAAATCTTATTGTAGTTGGAGTAAGCGTCCATGAAGCTTAAGATCTCGTACCCGGATGTCGCATCCACCATTTGGTCGATCCGGGGATGCGGGAAACAATCCTTTGAACAAGCCTTGCTGAGATCCGTGAAATCGATGCACGTTCTCCACGTCTCATTCGGTTTCGGCACCAGAACGGGGTTGGCCAGCCACACGGGGTATACTACCTCACGTATGAAGTTGATTGATGACAGCTTCTCTACCTCCAGCTTGAGGGCCTCCGCCCTCTTTGTTCCCATGGGCCTTCATTTTTGACGGACCGGGGTCGCGTTCGGGTCAACATTCAACACGTGGTAGATGATGTTGTGGTCGATCCCCATCATATCTGAGTGAGACCAGGCCAAAATATCCTGGTTTACCTTAACTTGGGCGACTATGGCGGTCCGGACCTCTGCCGGCAGATTTTTCCCGACTTGGATGACCCTAGGTGGATCAATGTCACTAATGCACACCTCCTCAATCTCGTCCATGGGCTCCAAGACGCGGTCGTCTCCTATCCTCGGCTCCAGTTCATCTTCTTCCTAGATCACTCTCTCAGTAGAGGGGAGGAATTGGGTCGATGAAGTCCTCAAAGGGTTCGTCCCAGACCATGTATATTGGTCGGGCGGACACGTGGTAGCATTTCCGGGCGCTCTTCTGATCTCCCCGAACAGTCCCCACCCCTCCATTGTCGCAAGGGAACTTCATGCAAAGATGACGGATGGAGGTGATAGCCCCGAACTCGACTAATGTGGGCCGGCCGAAAATGACATTGTAAGTAGTGGGGCAATCCACCACTACGAAGGTGTAGAACTTGAACGAGTGCTACAACTTACTCCCCAATGTTACGGGCAACTGGATCTTCCCCATGGGGAGTAACGCGTCTCCGTTGAAGCTGTAGATCTGGGTTGGGCACAATGCCAGATCCACTTGGGTCAAGCCAATTGTGGTGAAGGCGGGCTTGAACAAGATGTTGACGGAGCTCCCGTTGTCTACCAGCACGCAGGACACCAGCTTGTTGGCGATCTGCGCGTCTATGACCAATGGGTCATGGTGCGGGAAATGGACGTTGCGGGCATCGTCCTCCGTGAAGGTGATAGGGAGGTTCATCAATTTTGGGCACTGAGCCGGGGCCTGGACCAGAGCGCACACCTCCTGATCATGGTCGAGCTCGCTTAGGTAGCACTTTTGATCATTCCTGGACAGCCCTCCCAGGTGAGGTCTGCCCGAGATGGTGGCCACGTGTCCGTCCACGCGAGGGGGTGCCATCCCGGATGGATAAGACATTCTAGGGGCGGGTGTTTGCGTGATGGGGGCCCCCTGAGGGGTTTGTGCCGCCGGACCCTGTGCATACCCTCCCGGAGGCGGATATGCTCTGGGCGCACCCTGGACCGCGGGTTATCCGGGACCTGCTGACAGGCCCGGGACTCCCACGGGCATCTTGACCCACTGATGGAGATGCCCCAGCTTGATCAGATTCTTGATCTCATCCTTGAGCTGTCGGCACTCTTCGGTCGTGTGGCCCACATCCTTATGGTAGGCGCACCGTTTGTTGGTATCCCTTGGATTCCTCCCTCCTTTGAACATGGGGCTAGGCTTCCGGTAGTGAACCGCCCTTTCTGTGGCCAGGAAGATGTTCTCCCTGGTGTCCACCAGATTGGTGTATTCTGAATATTGGGGCTCGTATCCCCTTTTTCCTTTCTTAGCCGGCTCAGACCAATTTTGGCCTTTGCCAGATCTCTTCCCCTGGGAGGGGTTTACGCTCGCCTCCGTTATTCCTGCCTGCGACTGCTGGGCCCCGACGGGGGCGACGCTGTGACCCGCTGGTGCGGCTCCATATCCGGAAAAGGGGGTGGACTGGACTGGGGCATACCCTGAAGAGGCAGGACCGTACACCGTAGGGGTGTAGGTAACCCCGGGCGTAACGGCCGAAACTGGGGCAATCAGGGGAGTGACATAGGGCTGCGCCGGGAACTGCACCCCATACCTCAGGAATGCCTGGGCACGGGGATGAGGCACCGGAGGCCATCTGAAAGCCTGGATCTAAGCCTCCTCCCAGTTGATAAATCCTTGGGCCCTCCTTATGAATTCTTCTAAGGTAGCCGCCTTGCTACGCTGCATGTCATCCCAGAGAGGGGACCCGGCCCGGATCCCTGACTGCAATGCCACTAGGCATTGCCCATCGTCCACCTTAGTCTTGGAGGCCTCTTCAGTGAAACGTTGGATGTAGGCCCTCAGTGTCTCTATGGGGTGCTGTTTAATATTGGCGAGGGTGCTAATTTGCATATCCATCCTCATGGCGGCCATGAACTGCTTACGAAATGCCGACTGCAGCTCTGACTAGGATTGGATGGATCCCGGCTTAAGTCTTTTCCACCATTCCTCGGTGGGACCACCTAGAGTGATTGAAAAACAGAGGCACTTGCTGTCATCACTAACGTGGGCCACGATCATAAGCCGGTTGTACCGGGGCAGATGATACCTGGGATCGGTGCTCCCGGTATAAGCGGTGAGGCTCGACATCTTGAACTCCTTGGGGAGCACAGCGTCCAGGATGTGCCTCGCACAGGGCTCTTTGTCCTCCTCGTTGGAGTCAGTATCCGCTCCTTCTTGCTTGCGGACCAGACGGTCCATGACCTTTTTCAAAGCGGCCAGCTGTTCCATGAGCTGCCTGGCCGTGCCATCCTCCAGGGGGATTCTTTCGTTTCTCCTATCGTTGATGTTGTTCCTAAGGTCGCCACCTCGGGGGAGGATCTTTTCCTTACGAGCACGCTCCTTCCGAGCATTCAGCCCGTCGCGTAGGTCTATCCGGAACGTGTCATCCCCTGAACTAAGGGCGTGACGTTCTTCGCTACGTGGGTGTTCCCGGCGATTTTTGTTCATCGAGGCACTGGGGTGCAAAGACCTTTCCTGCCCGTCTCGCTCTGGGGCATGCTAGGGCCGAGCATCCCGTGGTCGCGTCCCCTGCGGATTGGTCGGGTGGCCCTGTCCTAGGACGGGGCGCACCTTCTCTTTCCTAGGGAGCGGCCGGGAACGGGCCCCAGCTTTCGCGACGGGGGTGTTTTTCTCTCGGGTCTTTCCCCCGGCCTTCTTTTTCTCCTGGCTCGGGTTTCTTGGGACTGGCTCAGGAAATTGCTCCGGGGGAGGGGTCGGCCTCACATCTTCGAGGGCTTCGGCTCTGGCTTGCGAAGCGGGCTGTTGCGCTCCCGGAAGCGGGCCAGCTGGGAGATTGGTCGCCGTACCCTGCGCGGCTATGAATGCCTGCAGAGCTTGGAGGGACTCTTGCATCCGCCGAGACGCCTCTGCTTGCTCAGAAATCCTGGCCTCCTGGTCCAGGACTTGTTGCCTCAATCTAGTCACCTCCAGGTCCTACTGGTCTGGATCTCCTCCTGGGATCTTGGGATCCGCAGCTTTGTCATGGTATTCCCCCTCGTTCTCCTCCTCTTCATAATATTCCTCCTTGTTCTCCTCTTCGTACTCTGTTCCACCCTCATAGTCTAGTGACTCGTCAAGGTGAGACGTCTAAGGAGGATTCTGAGGAAGAGGCTAGGAAGGCAACGGCTCTCCATTGCCCTGTTCTGGGTTAGTAGGGTCGAAAGTGGTGTGTCTTGTATTCACCATTGTAGTAGAGGTTTGATGTTAGAACTAGCTTTCTCAGGCTCTCAATGAAAGCACCAAAATGTTTACCGAGATTTTTGGAAAACTATATTAATAAAAAGTAAGCGAGACTAATGATATGGAATTTAGAAGACATAAACAAGGTTTTTTATGTGGTTGGGGCGTTAATGAGCCTTAGTCCACGAGAAAGTCGTATTAGAGCTTGAAAAGCCTTTAACAATGGAGTTTCTCTCTATATTTTAGCAGAGTAATTGTATACAAGCTAAAAAGATCCCTTCTCCAGTGCTCTGTCACCTGTATTTATAGGCTCACAGGAGCACTGGGCTTGGGCCGGGCTGACCCGGGCCCAACAAGGATATAAATACCCTTGGCTTCTCTGCCGGAAGCCCAATACAAAGGATAAAAATACAAAAGACTAAGAATGATCAAAGCCCACTGGGGCAGCCCAAGGCCTATATTTCGCCCGAAAAAATGGGGCTTTTGGTCTGGGCATTCCGAGTTACGAGACAGATTCAGGGGACAAAATCAGTCAGTGTCGTGGCAGCAAAGGTCTGAACCAGCGGCGTGCAATCCCGAGGTAGCCTTTTCCGCAGGTGAAAAGTGGGGACAACCCCCACGCGTCATGGGGCAGCCTCAGGGTCATGGATGCTTTTTCCTGCCAACCTTGAGGACTTGACTCGAGTTCGATTACCTCTGTCCCTCTTCGTTTACCGTAGGCCCGGATCGTTTACCAGGCTCCAGGACCGTTTGCGTGCACTTTGACTGTAACCCCAAATAGCTATACATCTCCCGGATGATCGTCCGGGATCATCTTTCCTGGACACCGTTTGGGTCTGAACCCACACTTAGGCCATCGTTCCCGGTCATTCCCTGCCAAGCGGACCTGGGCTGGGCCCAAACCCGACTGCCCAGGTAGTGGGCCTGGACCACTGTCCCGGGCCCAAGGCAGGAAATGGGGATAACACTATTAAAGAAACTTAATTATAAAATCTTAATACAATTGAATCTATGGTTCTTCTTCTTCTTTCTTTCTACTATAGGCAAGCGGGTGCAACTAGTATTGCACATAAATCCCATGGGGATGGAGAACCGCGAGGACCCACCACTAATGGGTGGGGATTCCCCAAATCGGCAGGAGAACGAAGGCAAGGACGGTACTGATTTTATGATATTGATGATATTGTTCGTGAATAGTTCAGTTATATAAGACAAGAAGACCAAATTCAAACCATAGGCCAATATGTGATTGCAAATGGCTAGGGCCATGTTACTGAGTTATCTTTTTGGATAGTAAAATGTCTTATGATAACAAAAGACTCTGTACATGAATATTAATGCTTTCTTTAGTTTCTTCTTCTTTAGACTATAAGTATCTAACTTTAAAATGTTTCTATATCTTGGTTCCCACCATCATTCCAATTACCAAAAGTAAAAAAAAAAAAAAAATCAAGCATTCCCATCTACAGCAACAAAATTCTCAGTGATATATTTGAACTCTATTAAACTTTCTCTTGTATATAAATATATATATATATATACATTTGTATACCAAGGGCATTGAGCATTAATGATATTGATTTGTATGCCTAAAAGAAATTATGTCCTATAGCAAAATAATGTTCTGGCAGAGAAATTAAGTATATAGAAAACAAACCTAAGCCCCTAGAAGTCGCATACTGAAAATGTTAAGTGACTGTCTTTCCATATCTTAGACACCCATATAGTTACATAATCTTCATTCTTTACAACCATTTGAATCTCCAAACAAGCCATAAATCACCAACCTAAAAGTAGATTTCTTCATTATATTAAAAAATAAAAATAACTAGTCCTACTTGAGAAAATGGATAACTAGAGTAGACCTGTTACTGGACGAGGACACGCAATCCCTGGTACTGCCAGGTATGTCTATCCACTTTTGAATACAAGATCTTTCATATGTCTGCAAAAAGGTTAGACAATTAAAATTAAAATGATTGTCAATATACACATGTTATAATCTGTGAAGGCAGTGGCAAAAAATTATGACAATTGTTGAACAAAAATGATGAGAATAATTATTTATAAAGCAGCTGAAATGAATAACAGATGCTTTTCCAAAAAACTTTGCTCAACAATAATTGCAACCCTTTAATTTCAGTAGCAACACAAGTCAAACACAAAAATTGTAATTATGAAAGCAAACCAGTGAAAGAAACTCACACAAAACATCATGTGCAGATATCCACCTTTTGGGATCTCGAATAAGCATTTTCCTTACTAAATCTTTGGCACCTTTAGAAATACTAGGCCATGGGTCTGTTGAAAAGTCTAGGTCACCATGTAATACTTCTTCAAATATCCCTTGCTCGCTCTCTATTGAAACCAAGGGGAAAGAAAAAAGGTCACAAAATACACATACAAAGACACAAATAGAAACACAGATACTAAATACAACAATGACTAACAAGAAGCATCTTCAAAAATCCTACCAGCCCAAAATGGAGGCACTCCACTTAACACTAAATCACTAAATCTCTCTCCTGCAAATGGGAATTGAAAAATAAAAACAGATTTTTTATTAGCTTCTCATACAAATTATGGATCAGATCTAGTTCTATGTTGTGTTAAACAAGCACAACAATACATCATATAGTCGGAGAATAGCTTTCCATTAACAGTTGCAGTCATTAAATAACCCTTGCAAGCTGCATACAGAACAAGGAAAAAAGAAAGTGTTATTAAGGCCTTTTTAATAATGTTATGTTATGAAGACATAAAAGTAACAGAGTTTTTTGGACATTACAAGTGGGAATCCCCTTGCAAAGAGCCCAAGACCCACAACAGAAACCAGTAGCACGATTATAATAGGACTAAATAAGCTATTTATGAAGAAATTTTTGCACTTTTGGCTAGACTATACGCGGATATTTTTCTTTTCATAATGTAAAAATTTTATTGTCTTATTCTTTGTGGCATTTCTAATTTCTAATTCATGTTGATTGCAACTTATAGTTTAGTCCCTTCACTTATCTTTTTTATTCTCTCTTTTCAATCTGAATATGATTCAAACCACTTGAAAAAAAATTTGACTGAAATTAATTGTATATTTATATAAATAATTTTTACACAAACATAATTCATTATATGTATAGTTTAATGATTCCATCCTTGAAACAAAGAGTGCAATAAATATTAAATCTGTAGACTTCAGCAATTGATGTATAGTGTAATAATTCATTATATGTATAGTTCATGATACTCAATAACTTCAGATTTTGATTTTTCAATTTGATCTCTCACTAAGAGGTAGGCTTGGGAAGAGGAAATACATGCTACATTCTTCAATTTGCTCTGTCCATTTGCGAGAAGAGTTAGCATTAGTGAAATGATATTTTAAAGTAATAAAGCCAGCACACACAAAAGACTAGTTATACATTAAAGTGACTTGCAAGTTAGATAACTGCTGCAATATATGTACTCTCTCTTCATGATCATGTACCAGAATGCATGGAAAATCAAACTCGCTACTGTTAGAAGCCTTTTTTGTGCATTAATGGTACTCACATACCTTGATCCAGAGTGAAGAACAATCAAAGTTTGTCAGAAACCATTTATGTTTATTCATGTTAAATGAGTCATCTTCTTCAACACCATCAATGTAGTGGCAATATTCTGGACATATAAAAGCACTTCCAGCATATGCAGCATCCACATGGAACCACATTCCATGGCTCTAAAATGGCCACATTACAACTACTGTAAGACTGTGTAAACATTTAGTTTTCTTTATTCTAATTATCTGAACTTTTCAATTGTCCCAAGTGACCTAAGTTTCCATTATCCATGTTTTGTTTTAGATGTTAGGAAATGAAATATATATGCTCAGTTAGTTGCAAAAACGAAATTACCAACTAAAACCAGAAAAAGCAAATATACTTACCAAAAAATTATCGAGGTCTTGACGGTTATGGTGGGAATAGTATTATCTAAGCACATCTAGTTTCTCACAAACCATACTCCTTTACTCATTCGAAGATATTCAAAATATACTTACTAGTTACTTAGAAGATATTCAAAGTCATCCATAAAAATAAAAATAAAAATAAAAGAGTCAAACTTATCAAAGTGAAAAAGGGCACTGAGTTTTAAAGTGGGAAATTGATCAAATATACAATTCATAGAGGAATGCTTAAAGACCGCATATGACACTAGAGGGTCAACAAAAACTCATCTAAGCACAAGCTCATGTCCAACTACTCTTCAGAATGGTGCTTGTTAAAAGACTAAAAAATCTTCTAAAGCTAGCTGGGTATTTCTACAATGAAACATTCTTTAATCTCCTCCACCACTATACATAATAAAACATGACATCTTAATTCAAAGTATTACTAAATTAACTACACACAAGAAACATTTGGACACGATATTTCAGCAATAGTAGCCTCATCAGCAGTAACACATACAGACACATACACATATTTTGAAAATCAAACTACATTTACCATTGTATAGCTCACATATATCATTTTAAAAATTAAACCATTGTCCTAAAATTATCAACATCTGCCAAGTTGATGGTATGGTAGTAATAACCTGATATGCTAGAAATCAAAATCTACTCTCCACAGTCTACACAAGTAGAAAAATAACTGTATTCAAATGAGGGATGCTAAATTTCACTTTCCCAATTGCCCAAAATAGAAGCCACCACAACATAGAAACTTCCAAAAAAAAAAAAAAGAACCAAATGTCAAATTGATTGGTCTTTGATATACCTTGCCACAACATAGAAACTTCCAAAAAAAAAAAAAAGAACCAAATGTTAAATTGATCGGTTTCATCCCAGAAAACTAAAGAAAAAAACGAATATACCTTGCCCCAACCAAAGTCATCGCTACAAAGCCTGTTTCCATGAAGCTCGGAGCCCCCAACGAAGCCTGTCGCCACATCGATTGTCGGGGCAAAAGTCATCTCGAGCGGCTGGAGGATAGTACAGCTGCTGGTTCGCACGCGTTGTAGCCATCCGCAGTCGTCCCCGAGTCCCTAAGTCCTGGCCCTCTGCAGCTGTGCCAATCGAGCCCGCCCTGCCTGCGCCAATCGAGCCCCACCAGACTTCTGCCAACGTCTCGGTGATAGATGAACTCCAAAAAAAAAAAAGAGATGAGGAGGTGGTTCGGTCCGAGAGAGGAGGAGGAGGAGATGGTGATAAGGTTGAGTCAATGGGTATAGCAGGAAGAGAAAGGAAAATGGGATGGGAAAATGGGTATAGAAAATGGGTATAGCACGAAGGAAAATGAGACAGAGAGAGAAAGAGATGAAAATGGGAGTCTACTATACAAAATAGGGAAAAGACTTAGGCATTTACTTTACACTTTGCTGCTTTTTTTTTTTCACTTTGCCGTGTGTTACTTTACTGAATTACTTTTTATATATATACTATAATACTTTTTTAAATGTATTATAATGATGTGTTATTGAAATGGGGTTTTGTTGTAGTTAAGTTACAACAATAAATATCTTTTAAACGCATGGAACGCGTATCATTAGATGACCCATTACGTTGTTCGAGATCAGTAATCAGTATCATGCCGGACCAGGTCTTTAGGTAAATTATGAGCTAGCCACCTTACCCCAAGATCAGCTCAGAGTGGGTAAATACCACCGAGGCCATTATATTCCGAGCTTATACCATTGCCAAGCTTGGGCTACTTGATCCGAAGACACCCGTCAATGGATACACTCCGATGCTGTCTTTCGAGCATAGAAATAACTTCGAGGTTACATATCTTCGAGGTTGCCACCTTGCTTCGAGGGTTTGGCACCTGGACCACGAACATGCACTTTAGATATCACGAGCTCACACCTGACGAATCCAGCTTTCAAGGTCACAATCTCAGATCTCAAAATCTGGGTGTAACATTTTGCCCCCTCAAAAGTATTAGTTCGAATCCTATGAGAAGGAAACTTTTGAACTACTTCCTTCTGGAACCGTTCCATCACACACTCGAGTATGGACACGCATCAGTTGAGTATTTCTCATTCAAGGCACTTGAGTGCCTTGAAACTCTGCCCATGTCCATCCGCCTGCCCTCCTTTTGGGTACCATCACTTCATTGTTCCCTGACCGTCATATTTGATACAGAATCTGGCCAATGACCCAGATTAGTTCTCTTTTCATCCTCGTGGGCCTATAAATAAGTTTCTGGTTATCTTCTTCATTTTTCCTTTACATTCAAACTTTTAGAGAGAAAAAACCAGAGCCATTCTTGTCCGTTTCTTGCATGTTCTCCAAGCCGAGAAGACAAAACACAGTTGGACTTTTTGAATCGGTGAGATCGTACTTGCAACCGCTCATTCAATCATCCATTTCTCTGTTTCCACCGATTACATTGTGTAAGTTTTCGGTTTATGGTTTCTTTACGTTATATATATACACATTTTTTTTATGCATGCTTATACTTCTGTTACACCGTAGGCATTAGGATTTACTCTCATTCCATTTAACCATTCACTAGTTTAACACACTAGGATTAGGGTGCTTCGTTAGGTTCAAACCCAGTTTCTGCGAAAAAAGGGCCAAAAATGGTTCCTTTTTTGGGTTTTCAAATTTTAGGAACCGTATCTTGCACACCAAGATATCGGGTACAAAATTAGGGTGTCTTTGAGGAATGCACGATTCCCAAAAAAAATCACCTTTTTAATAACCACCACCTTTCTTCCCTAATATTTCAGGATTTCCCATGACATATCCACCTTCTTTCTCTTCGGTGGAACACATGCTCTGGAATTGGTCTCGTCCTTTGGATCGAGCCTGCCTTGTAGCCTCGATCATTCAAGCTTAGGTATTATTTATCTCTATACTTCTTGTTCGCTTGGCCCTCACCCTTTTACTTTCTTGTTAGATGCCGCAGAATCCGGGAAAGTGGTGGGGGTCAAAGCTCGCAATTCCTTACTCACCAGTAACTCCGAGTCCGGAATCTCCTTTCACCCGGAACCAACGTTTAATTCAGGAGCACGAACTGAGGCGTGAGCAAGAGGACACTCGAGATCACTTCCGATGTCAGATAAACGAGGTCGAAGAAGGGAAAAGGAAAAGACTAAGGGTCGCTCTTCATCCAAATCCAAATACCGAGCCTAGACCGATCCACTCGACTCTTCGTTTAAAGTGACGATTGCTTTCAAGCCAGGTGATCTTCAGTTTTCACTGATGGGGGAACCCTCTACCTCGCAGCCGAGGAGGGAATTTTTCGAGGCCGAGCATTACTGGAGTTCGGTCACATCGCTGGGATAGATATCTGATATTCTGGCCCTGCATAGCTTAGGGCTGTAGGGCTTGCTTAGGTACCGAGCTCCGACTGCCCATGAGCGGAGTTGTCGTGCTCTAGGGGATGGAAACCCTGACAGCAAGATGAGGTATGCAGCTTGGAGCTAGGAGCACATGAAGGCGGGAGCTGTTCTTCCTTTGAAGTCCTTCTTTAAAGGCTTCTTGGATTATGTTGGGCTAGGTCCCTTCCAACTCAACACCAATTCTTATAGGGTTTTGTCTGCCCTAAGGTCGCTTTACCATGAGCTGAAGTGGGAAGGACCTTCGCCTGAAGAGATCTTGTAACTCTTTTGTTTGAAAAGCAATCCCTCCCGAGCTCGGGGAGGAGATGGCTTCTACTATCTCTCGAGCTATCCCAAGGAGAAGAAGATGTTCGAGGATCTTCCCAATCATCCTCCTGACTTTAAGAAGGCCTTCTTCTGGACAGATGGCCTAGCCCCATCTCGATACTACTCGTTTAGAAAGATTCGTAAGTATCTCAACCTCCTTCTTTTCTGTGCTCAAACTTTGTTTTTAGGCCCGCACTTAGTTGAAATGCGTTTGATTTTCCAGCCAACTATCATCGCCGTACCCCTACCAAGGAGATGAGGGAGCACAGAGAGACTCTGCTCCGCCTTCCTTATGGCAGGAGATCCCTTTCATATCTCCTACATGAAGACAAGCTCCGGGCATGTGGGCTCTTAGGGGAGGATCAATCTACATCAAACTGGTCCAATAAGAAATAGGACCAGTGGGAGCTCGTTCCTCTGCCAACCGGAAACCTCTCTCCGAGAAGAGATGCGAGGCCCCCATCTCCAGCTCGCCATAGGAGTCCACAATCGGGGAATGAGGCCAACGATGAGGCCTCAAACTTGGGTTCGGATGAGCAAGGTACAGTCATCCTTAGCTCGAATATGTGGTCTCCCTCACTGCTAAAACATAGACCTGATAAATTAATATTATGTAAGGATGATAGGGACCATTTCTATGTATGGTCTTGGGTAGATGATAGGGTACATAGGTTCGATAGTGGCCTCGAGAAATACGACACCATGTATAGCCTAAACGAGGTATGGAACGGAATAGCCATCCAATATGGGACCAACGATTATAGGGACCTTTCGAGGTTGACATCCACTTATAGGGAAGGTACTCCCCCCGCCTCTTCTGAAGATGGGGGAATTTTGTGGTCGCCGAGCACAAGCTCGGGGGAGACCAGTTAGGTTTCTCTCCACTTGTCTTTTTATCCCATATATGTTTGCATTATGCTGAGTTACTTTACTTTTCGATAACTCATATTGTGGTGTAACTGTGCAGGCGAGATGGACTCCGATCTTGACAACATCCTTGAGAGCGGCGGAGCCAAGAGGAGTAAGCGTCCTAGGGGGTCGTGAAAGATCAACTGGCCTGCCAAGGTCCTTAAAAGGACCGAGAAATCACCAACTCCTCCGGCTCCGGTTGTTCCAAGCTCAGCTCTAAATCCATCTCCCCAGGTCGGGACTTCCTCGTTGACCCTACCCCTAGCTCCTTCTGCATCCCAAGTCAATCCCCCAGCTGGCCTGCCTCCGAAGAAACCCTCGTCCTCGAAGACACCACTACTCTTGATCTCTACTCATGTTGACGAGTATGTGATCGACAATGCTGCTGGAACTCACTGGGAAACGCTAGGCTCGGACATCCTGTCTCGGGTGGGCCAAAGCTTTGGGAGCTTTGACGCTCCTCACTGGCAGTTTTGAACAATGCCAAAGACTGCAACATTCTTTACGAGAAGAGTGTTGAGCTCCACGTTGCGGTAATCTCTCTTTTCTCACCAGCTAGTTGCATTTACACTTTGTCCATATATTAATTTTGTGTTTTCTGAATGTCAGACTCTTGCTGTCGATGCTCAGCTTAATTATAGGCTGAACAACGAAGTCCATTCGAGCATGGCTCTTGCCCAAGAGGCAAAGGACCTTCAGCTTGAAATGAACGAAGAGCTTAAGTCCACAAAAGCAAAGGTAGAGGCAGGAGCTGAGGAGCTTAAGGTCAAGATATCCGAGCTTGAAAAGGAGAACGCTCAGCTCCAGGAGGTCAATGCCAAGCTTGAAGAAGAGAAAGCCACCACGTTCAAGATCATGGAGGGTGAAAAGGACTGTCTTCTCAAGGAGTTTAAGGAGAAGAAGGACCGGGCAATCGACATGGCCATGTACAGAATCTGGGCTAACAATGTCGACCTCGTTACCAGTTTCCTAGGCCATCTTGAAGCAGATCTCGTGGTCAAATGGCAGGTTCGGCTTAATGAGGAAGAGGCTGCTCAGGATGACGCAGAGGGAGCCGAGGAGGATGCAGATGCTAAGAAGGCCAAGGAGGATGCCGAGAAGGCCATGGGGGGGCTCCTTCTCTTTAGATGACATCTCGGGGCTGCGTCCCTTTATTTTTTGTAATTATTCTTTTAATTTATGCCCCTTGGGCTGATACAATTTTTCTTTCTTTTTGACTTCATTTTAATATATATGCTTTACATTTCTTGGGTTAAAATATTTTGCACATTTCATATTAAAGTGTCATATATGCCTGTTTAATCACACAAACATGGTTTGGATTTAAGCTCGAGGTTCAATGCATTCATGCACAGTTTGCTCGAATTATCCGCTTCCGATCTCGTTATTTGTCAAGGTCGGATATTATTTTTACCATGTACCCGAAAGTACTTGTATGGTGTGTAATGCAAATGGTTTAGTTATACCTTACTTCTTAGTTACTTTTTCTCGTCCTCGGTTAGCTCTCTGAGGTTATGAGGTTGAAATTATTGTTTTGTAAGATACTCCAGCCTCGATCTCGGCTTATATGAAGTGGGTTATGCTCCAACTTACTGCCGATTAGTTTTAGCTGGTCTGTTCCAAACCTATTAAGGTCGTGTTAGGTTTGTGCCACCGATGCCCCTTAATATCCTATGAGTGAAGCCATAGATTATTAAATTAAGAGAGATTGCAAAAAATACAACATATTAAACGAAATCAAACTTTATTCGAAGAAAACCAAAAATAGAAAAACAGCATAGATAAACAAGCATGGTTATAGGCAACATCCTTCCTATATTATTGATAGTAAGGTCGTAGGTGTTCGTCATTCCATGCTCGTTGTACTAGACTCCCATCCAATCTTGCCAACTTGTAAACGCCGGGTCGGATGACTGACTCTATCTGGCAGGGTCCTTCCCAATTTGGCCCGAGCACGCCAGTTGTTGGATCCCGTGTCGCCAAAAATACACGTCTTAGCACCAAATCTCCCATACCGAACTTTCGACCCCAAACTCTTTTATTGAAGTACCGGGTAGCTCGCTGTTGGTATGCAACATTTTTTAATTGAGCTTCGTTCCTTCTTTCTTCGATCAGGTAAAGAGTTTCTTCGAGCTGAGAGTGGTTCAAGGCTTGATCATAAGCGAGGGCTCGAATTGTGGGAATTTTGACCCTGATTGGCAGCATCGCCTCGCAACCGTACGCCAGCGAGAATGGGGTGTGTCCTGTCGACGTGCGGGTTGTGGTCCTATATCCCCATAGGACTTGGGGTAATTCTTCGGGCCATCTTCCTTTAGCTTCTTCCAACTTTTTCTTCAGTGAACTTTTTAAAGTTTTGTTTACAGCTTTGACCTGGCCATTCGCCTAGGGATGGGCCACCGACGAGAAGCTCTTTATTATTCCATTTTTTTCGCAAAAATTGGAAAACAGATCGCTGTCGAACTGGGTTCCGTTATCGGACACAATCTTCCTCGGCATCCCATATCGACATATGATGTTTTCCACCACAAAGTCAAGGAATTTTTCGGAGGTTATTGTCGCCAAAGGCTCGGCTTCAGTCCACTTTATGAAGTAATCAACGGCAACTACTGTATATTTCACTCCGCCTTTGCCGGTCAGCAATGAGCCTATGAGGTAAATTCCCCAAACTGCAAATGGCCATGGGGAGGTCATCATGGTTAGCTCGGAAGGTGGTACTCAAGGAATTGTGGCGAACCGTTGGCACTTATCACACTTTTTGACGTAGTCGAATGAATCCGACTTGATGGTAGGCCAGAAGTAGCCCTGGCGTATGATTTTCTTGGACAGGCTATGCCCCCAAGTATGGTCTCCACGAAACCCTTCATGGATTTCTTCCATGATTTTCTTAGCTTCAGGAGGAGTCACACACCGGAGTAGTGGCATGGAATACCCTCTTCTATACAGCCTTCCATCTATAATGGTGTAGCGTGGGATTTGATACATCAACTTTCGAGCCTTGGTCCGTTCTTCCGGGAGGATACCGGTCTTGAGATATTCGATTATTGGAGTCATCCAGGTAGGCTTGGAATCGATCATACACACGTCCTCTTGATCAGGCTCGTCAATACTAGGCGCCGAGAGATGTTCAATTGGTACGACATTCAGTTCGTCATTCTCGGTAGAGGTAGCGAGCTTGGCCAGGGTGTCCGCATTTGAGTTGTGTTCTTGGGGGACCTGTTCGATTGCATAAAACTCGAAATGTTCCAACGTCGATTTTTCCTTAAGTAAGCTGCCATTCTTGTACCATGAGCCTGGTACTCTCCCAAAATTTGGTTAACCACTAGCTGGGAGTCAGTGTAGCAATGTATTGCTTTAGCATTGAGCTCCTTGGCTATACGAAGTCCCGCCAGTAAAGCCTCGTACTCAGCCTCGTTATTTGACGCGCTGAAGTCAAATCTCAAGGCAGAGTGAAATCTACTTCCTGCAGGAGTGATCAAAATTACTCCTGCCCCCGATCCATTTTCATTAGATGACCCGTCGACGTAAAGTTTCCACAGCTCGTGGGCCGGGGTTATAACTTCATCGTTGGTCATGCCAGTACACTCCACTATGAAGTCTGCCAAGGCTTGCCCCCTGATGGTCGTCCTTGGATGATAATTGATCTCGAATTGTCCGAATTCGACGGCCCACTTAAGCAGTCGACCTGAGGCTTCTGGCTTGGACAAAACTTGCCTAAGTGGTTGATCAATTAGTACATGGATGGGGTGCGCTTGAAAATAGGGTCGAAGTTTTCGAGACGAGTGAATTAGGTAGAGAGCTAGCTTCTCCATCAAGGGATATCTTGATTCTGCCCCCAGTAACCTTTTACTGACGTAATACACGGGCCTTTGCACTTTTTCTTCCTCTCATACGAGTACTGCACTTATAGCGTGCTCGGTCGTAGCAAGATATAAGTACAGAACTTCTCCCGTAATAGGTTTCGACAAGATAGGAGGCTCGGCGAGGTGTTTCTTGAGATCCTGAAAAGCCAACTCGCATTCCTTTGTCCATTCAAATTTCTTGCCTCCCCTTAATAGGTTGAAAAACAGAAGACAACGGTGTGTAGATTTCGAGATAAACCTACTTAGTGCTGCCATCCTGCCGGTCAAACTCTGGACATCTTTGTGTTTTCGAGGTGAGGGCATATGGATCAGGGCCTGGATCTTGTCTGGATTAGCTTCTATTCCTCGAGCATTTACAATGAAACCCAAGAATTTTCCTGAAGATACTCCAAAGGAGCATTTCTGGTGGTTAAGCTTCATGTTATATTTCCGGAGCACGACAAAGCATTCTTTGAGATCATCAACATGGTTATGTGATAACTCTACAAAATAGAGTTATTTTATCACTTTTTATGTGCTAATTGTTGCTTAATTCTTGAGTTTTAATTAATTTATTAAGTTTTAAAGTAATTTTGAATTTATTAGTCTTATCATGATTTTATATACTTTTGTGTGTTTTTATAGTTATTTTGTTGTAAAATGTTATTTGAATTATTGTGTTTAGTTAAAAGTAAAAAATGTGTGTTTTATTGAAACTAAATGTTAAATTAAATTAAGTTATAATTAATATTTTCAAAGAATTAAATTGATTTATTTTATAATTGAAAATATTTTATTATGATTTATTTTATATTTATTTTGTAGGGAATTTATGGCATTTTTGCTCTTGAAAAGAAAGAAAAATGAAGAAAATGTGGCATTTTCAAGGAAAGAAAAAAATAATGGCATTTTTTAGCCTTGGAAAAGGTCCACCACCAAGGCCCATGAAGCCACTTGAAACTCCAGCCATCCAAGCCTCCACAAGGCCCACGGTTCCACTCAACTCACCCCAGCCAATGTCCCCAACGCCTCTTCCTCCAAGCTGCCAGCAAAGCCCAATTCCACCAACTGCCACTTGATGCACCCAACCCCAAGGCATGCCTGGTTCCTCTTCAGCCTGCCCAGCCGCCTGCCACACCTGCCAAGCCACCAACACTTCTTCTCAAAAGTACCTTGTTCCCTTGTCCATTTTGTTTAAAAATACCACATTTTTACCCAAGCTTTTCTACACATTTTACCCCAAACACATCATCATTACACCCTATAATTTACCCATATTTGCCATATTATTATTAATTTAATTAATTTAAATTGATTATTTTAATACATTTTTTTTTGCTATAATTAAGGGAATTTTAGAGGGGAGGTTACCATACCACAAATTCTACACATTTCAAAACCTCTCTATTCTCTTCATCTTCTTCTTCTTTTTGGTTATTTTCTATGTATTTTTAGAGGAACAATTTGGGGGTTTCTCCTCCAAATTTTCCTATTTGTGTTTGTAATTTTTAGTTTATATTTGCTATTTTAGTTATGAGTTTCTAATCTTTTTAAGATTATTAAGGTGATGATGAAACAATTTGTAACTAGATAATATTTATGTTGTGTGTTGATTTCCCATTTTGTGCAATAAAGTTTATGGATTTTCTTCTTCAAATATCTTCTTTCATCTTAAATATCATGTATTTTGGATTGTTAGCACATATTTACACTTTGTTCTTCATTAGTGCAAAAACATAATATTATTTGTGTAAGATGTGTCATTAAATTGTACACATCCATGCTTAGAACAAAAATATTATGTTTTGCCTTATAAATAATGTTCATTGATTTATTTGTTATTTCATTAGATTGATTTACACTAAATGCTTTGAAATTATAATTTTGAAAAGTGAAGAAAAATCTTTTCTTTTGAGAAGTAATTTGTGCTTAAAATTATAAATCTATTTGGAAAATGATAGTTTGATTTATTTTAACTATCACTAAAACTTGGGAATCAATGTACTTATAAATATTATTGAACTTATATTTTGTGAATTCTAATCCTTAATAATCTTATTTTACCATCTTGTTTACAATTATTAATTTAGTAATATATATTGTCTTTAATTTCTATATTATTGTCTTTTATTTAATTTTCATTATTCAAAAATCTCATCAATCTTTGGAGCTAGGTTAGAATTTATTAACTTTGGTTTACAATAGTTTTCTTTTCGATTTTAGACAACTCTTTTGGGTTCGATCTCGTGCTTACATGAACACTATATTCCATATACGATTCGTGCGCTTACGAGTATAAATTTTTAAAACATACCCGTTTTGGGTGCATCAAGTTTTTGGCGCCGTTGCCGGGGAGTTGCAAGAGAAAAGAAACAAAATTTATCTCAAGGTTAGTAAATTCTTCTACTAGTTATTTTAATTTTTTGCACTTAAAAAAATATATATATATACAAAAATATAAAAAAATATTTATTTATATAAAATCTAAAAAAAAATGATAAAAAGATAATTTGGGACGGTTCTACCACCCATAAATTTTTTTTACTTATATTTATATATATATATATTTTTAGTTGACGGCACTTATGCCTCCTATCTATCATTTTAATTTTTATAGTCGATGGCATTTGTGCCTCCTAATTTTGTTATAATTTTGTTGTAATTTATCTTGTTGTTATTTTTATTTTTTTTATTTTTGCAAGTTACTAGTTGATGGCAATTTTGCCTCCTAGTCTTTTATATTATGTTTTAGTTGATGGTACTTGTGCCTCCTAATTTTTACCTTAATTTTGTTATGGTTGATGGCATGCTATGCCTCCCTACTCTTGCCTAATTTTTTATTTTTTTTTTAATTTTACCTTATTCTTCGTTGTTGTTTATCATATTATTGTGAAAAAAAACTTGAAAAAAAAATATACTTGAAAAGAAAAAAAAAAACTTAAATCTTGTCCTAGCTCTTATTTTCATATTTTAATATTGTTTATGTTATCTTTTTATTTTATTTTATTATTATTATTATTATTTTGTGTTTAGTACTCTTCTTAATTTCTGTTATAATTTTTTTTTTTAAATCTCTTGATATGGATCATTTTAATTATAGTTGGAATTCTGAGTACAACTATTTCGAGCACTCAAATTTAAATTATGGAGAAACTAATGATATGTATGATATGCATGAATCTTTTGATATCCATTTTTCCCCCACCTATAATCCAAATTTTTCATGGAGTCATACCCAGTCTCCAATCGGGCATGAATTCAACATGCATAATCAAAGTCATGCCCAATCTGACCTATCATATCCCATTCAACAAGAAACGAGTCCATCTTTAGAGGATACCCTACAATAGTTCATGCAATCAACCTACCAAATCTTACTAGCCCAATCTCAGTCAATCTCAAAAATTGAGACAATAGTAGGACAACTTGCAATTGTTATAGAGTCAGAAAAACAAGTATATCCCAACCAACCCATTCCTAATCCAAATAGTCAAATTGAAAATGAAAAGGAGAATGAAGTTGTTGAAGAACTTGTAATATGCATCCAACCCCCTAATAAAACCAAAGAGTTGGATGAAATAATTTTCGAGGCTCATGAGGAAAATGAAAAAGATATAATTATATCTCAAGAGCCCATAATTGATGGACCCAAAACGGGTATGTTTTAAATATTTATACTCGCAAGCGCACGAATCGTATTTATAGAATAGTTTTCGTGTAAGCACGAGATCGAACCCAAAGGAGGTGTCTAAAATTGAAAAGAAAACTATTTTAAACCAAAATTAATAAATTCTAACCTAGCTCCAAAGATTGATGAGATTTTTGTATAATAAAAATAAAATAAAAGACAATAGTATTGAAATTAAAGACAATATATATAAATATAAATTAATAATAGAAATGAAAATGGTAAAATAAGATTATTAAGGATTAAAATCCACAAAATATAAGTTCAATAATATTTATAAGTACATTGATTCCCAAGTTTTAGTGATAGTTAAAATAAATCAAACTATCATTTTCTAAATAGATTTATAATTTTAAGCACAAATTATTTCTAAAAATATAGGATTTTTCTTCACTTTTCAAAATTATAATTTCAAAGCATTTAGTGTAAATCAATCTAATGAAATAACAAATAAATCAATGAACATTATTTATAAGGCAAAACATAATATTTTTGTTCTAAGCATGGATGTGTACAATTTAATGACACATCTTACACAAAGAATATTATGATTTTGCACTAATGAAGAACAAAGTGTAAATATGTGCTAACAATCCAAAATACATGATATTCAAGATGAAAGAAGATATTTGAAGAAGAAAATTCCATAAACTTTGTTGCACAAAATGGGAAATCAACATACAAAATAAACACTATCTAGTTACATATTGTTTCATCATCACCTTAATAATCTTAAAAAGATTATAAACACATAACTAGAATAACAAATACAAACTAAAAATTACAAACATAAATAGGAAAATTTGGAGGTTGAACCCCCAAATTGTTCCTCTAAAAATACATAGAAAAAAATAAAAAGAAGAAGAAGATGAAGAGAATTGAGAGGTTTTGAATGTGTAGAAACTTTGTGTAGAGTAACCTCCCTAAAAAATATCACCCCCTAAATGGTCTTGAAATACCATATTTATAGCCAAAATGGGATTATTAAAATAATCAATTTAAATTAATTAAATTGATTAAATTAAATTAATTAATTATAATATGGCAAATAGGGGTAAATTATAGGGTATAATAATTATGTTTTTGGGTAAAATGTGTAGAAAGTGGGGTAAAAAGTTTGTATTTTTAGACAAAAGGGACAATGTTGGGCTCAATAAAATTGGGCATGCATGGGCTTGGGTTGATCTTGGTGCTGGCAGGTGTGAGGCGTGGGAAGCATGCAGCTTTGGCGTGAAGGCTGGAGTGTGGCAGGTTGTAGGCTGGCCCTTGGATGTAGCTGATGGAAGAGCATATATGCAAATTCTGAAGGAGTGTCTTCGGCTGGAGAGAAGTGGCTAAGTGCTGATGGGCCAAAGCATCATGTGCTTGGAAGGAAACTATGGGCCTGGCTTTGGGCCTTTGGACAAAAACACCACATCTATTACTTTTCTTTGAATAATACCATTTCTTCCTTGCTTTCAAGAGCTAAAATAATACCACATAATTCCTACAAAATAAATATAAATTAAGTCATGCTAAAATATTTTCAATTATAAAATAAATCAATTTAATTCTTTGAAAATATTAATTATAACTTAATTTATATTTAACATTTAAGTTTAATAATACAACAATTTTTTACCACTAACTTAACAATAATAATTCAAATAATTAACTACAATATTTTACAACAAAATAACTATAAAAATACACAAAAATATATAAAATCAAAATAAACCTAATAAATTCAAAATTACTTAAAAACTTAATAAATCAATTAAAAACTCAAGAATTAAGCAACAATTAGCACATAAAAAGTGGTAAAATAACTCTATTTTGTAGAGTTATCACACCCCCAAACTTAATATTTTACTAGTCCTCGAGCAAAAGAAAAAATTAAAAACACACATTTTTTTTTAATTGGTGATGTCAAATGCTTAACTCAAAAATTACATAATAGAAATAGTTCAAAGAAAATCACAAATAAAAGTAAAGCTTATGTAATTAATTTGAAAAGTTAAAATTGTTTTCAAAATATATATTTAACATAGAAACATCAAATCATCATGTGAACATTTAGACAAGCTTATGCAAACAAAAATAAATTAAATCTTAATAGATAATCAAGCAAATTCTAGGATTTTTCATTTTTTTTTTTTTAGATTTAAAGAATTTAATGTTTAAATAAACTATATCCAAATATCACAAATTCAAATATAATAAAAAAATGACATATTATGAAAAATATATATTTAAACAAAACTAACTTAAAAATTAAAAATAAAGCTTAATAATTATTTATATTTTTCTAAGAACTAAGAACAATTTCAATCAAAATTCTTATAATTAGAAAATGAAAATCACCAATATTTTTTTCTCAAACAAAACAATTTTTTTTTTTAACATTATATAACAAATGAACATCACATAAAAACAAAAGGTAAAACAAATAAAGAACTTTTTTTTTTTTAGAACAAATTAAAAACATGCAAAAACACAAAGAAAAACACATAAATACAAATAAAAACACATACACATTACCCCCAAACTTAAATGAAACATTGTCCTCAATGTTTAATAAAATGGAAAAAATTAAGAACTACTCCCTTTGAGGTATGCTTCCTTGATTTGGCTCCTTTGTTTTCTTCTCTTCTTTTCTTTTTGGGCAAGAAGTTTCCTTCAAGCTTTTTTTTTGTTAAAACATGAAACAAAAACAAACAATAAAAGTGAAATATAAAATGAAACATTAAAGTATGGGTTGCCTCCCACAAAGCGCTTTAGTTTATAGTCTTTAGCTTGACTATAATTTTTTTTCTTTTAACCTACACCCAATCGATGGTGTAGAATTTCATTAGTAGGGTGAGTTATGACTTTGATGCAAATGCCATAAATAATAATTGATAACATCACACCTACAAGAAAGTTATAAATATGCAATTTTAATGGAATATCAATAAAATACGAAAATTGCATATCTATATTAGGCTCATTTTTATTTTGAGTAAATATATAAATTTGTTCAATTATGGGCTCTTGAAATATAATTAAATCGTTTTCATTTTCCTCATGAGCCTCGAAAATTATCTCATCCAACTCTTTGGTTTTATTAGGGGGTTGGATGCATATTACAAGTTCTTCAACAACTTCATTCTCCTTTTTATTTTCAATTTGACTATTTGGATTGGGAATGGGTTGGTTGGGATAAACTTGTTTTTCCGACTCTATAACAGTTGCAAGTTGTCCTACTATTGTTTCAATTTTTGAGATTGACTGAGACTGGGCTAGTAAGATTTGGTAAGTTGATTGCATGAACTGTTGTAGGGTATCCTCTAAAGATAAGCTCGTTTCTTGTTCAATGAGATATGATAGGTCGGATTGGGCATGACTTTGATTATGCATGTTGAATTCATGCCCTATTGGAGACTGGGTATGACTCCATGAAAAATTTGGATTATAGGTGGGGGCAAAATGGATATCAAAAGATTCATGCATGTCATACATATTATTAGTTTCTCCATAATTTAAATTTGAATGCTCATAATAGTTGTACTCAGAATTCCAACTATAATTAAAATGATCCATATGGAAGAAATTAAATGACAAACTAAATTTTTTTTTTTTTAAAGATGACAATTAAGGGGAAAAAAAAAGAACAAGAAAATAAAATTAAGAGAATAAAAATAATGTTAAGAAATAAAAAGAAGAGCTAGGACAAGATTTAAGTTTTTTTTTTTCTTTTCAAGTATATATATATATATATTTTCAAGTGTTCTTTTCAAGTATTTTTTTTTTACAATAATAAGATAAAAGATAAAGAGAAATAAGACAAAATTAAATAAAACTATCCAAATTTAAGCAAGAGTAGGGAGGCATAGCATGCCATCAACCATAACAAAAATAAGGTAAAAATTAGGAGGCACAAGTGCCATCAACTAAAACATAAAATAAAAGACTAGGAGGCAAAGTTGCCATCAACTAGTAACTTGCAAAAATAAAAAAATTAAAAATAACAACAAGATAAATTACAACAAAATTATAACAAAATTAGGAGGCACAAGTGCCATCGACTATAAAAATTAAAAGGATAGATAGGAGGCACAAATGCCGTCAACTATAAAAAAAAATCACAATAAATATAGAAATATAAGTATTTTTTTATGGGTGGTAGAACCGTCCCAAATTTTCTTTTTATCTTTTTTTTTTTTAGTTTTTATAGATATATATATTTTTTTTTAGTTTTTTTTTTTAAGTGCAAAAATTAAAATAACTAGTAGAAGAATTTACTAACCTTGAGATAATTTTCGTTTCTTTTTTCTTGCAACTCCCCGGCAACGGCGCCAAAAACTTGATGGACCCAAAACGGGTATGTTGACGCCGTTTTTCGCCAACAGATAAAAGAAGAGAGCACGTAAACAATTAAAGACAATGTCTAAAACAAACAAACGAGTCAGACACGCGGTTTTTACGTGGTTCAGCAGTTAAATCTGCCTAGTCCACGAGTCTCTGTTATTAATCTCAAGATTATCTCTGAACAATCCTTTAGCATGAATTCTCCAGAGTTTTCTCTCAAGAATCAGAAAATCCGTCCTTTACAATGGTGCATCACTTCTCTATTTATAGAGAATGATGCAGAATACTATCCCACATACTTTGGGTAGTTACTCTTTTGTGAATAAAAATAAATAGCCTTAAATGCCAATAATCAGATATAGAAGGAAACGCTCCCCAAAGATCAGGAAACGCATAACTGACTAAATAATATCCCACAATTTTTGGGGATTTACATCAATAAATGAGGATCATATCCCATATCTACAACACTTGTAGATATTCAAGGTAGTCATTGCGTATCTCCCAGGCTTCACGTCATTGTGCGAGCCGCTGACACTTCCCGAGCTGACATTTCTTTCGAGATGGCATATCGAGCTCGAGATCCCTGCTCCGAAGTTGCTTCTGAAGATGAGGGGCTCACAGAGCTATCCTTCGAGATCGAGATCATTTCAAGGTCACCATATTCGAGGTCTGTACCATACTTTGCAGGCTCCGATTTACAATTGTAGAGCATACCCTTAACCCTCACGAGACCATTTAATGCGAACTCAGCTTTCGAGGTCATATTTGCTACGGCTCGAAATCTGGGTATAACACTTTGCCCCCTCAAAAGTATTTGTTCGAATCCTAAGAGAAGGAAACTTTTGAACTACTCTTTTCGGGAACCATACCGTCACACTCTTAAAAACGGACACGTGCCAGATGGGTATTGCTCACTTTAGGTACTTGAGTACCTTGGGAACATGCCCACGATCGTTCGTCTGACAGCTTTTCGGCGCTATCTTATCATCGACTCCCCTCCATTCGATCTGTTGAGGATTTCAATCAACGTTCCTGATTTATGCAAGACTCCCTCTTTGTCTTCTTCACATTTTCTCATCACAGACCAGAAAAAAGAAATACTCCCTAAACCTCTTACCACAGTTTATGCTCATTGCATGTTTTCCAGGCCGAAGAAACAAAAGAATCCTGGTTTGTACGACTCAGTGAGTTCTTTCCTGCAACCTCTTCTCCACTTGACGACTTCGCTGCACTCCCCATTACTGTGTAAGTACGCCATTTTTGTTGTTCCTTTTATATTGTGCTTGCTGTGTATGTTAGTTTACGTTATTAGCATGATGCGATAGGAGGGTTTGAACCGATAGGTTTTTAGGCTTTCTGGATTTTCACTCTGGAAGTTCGTCTCTGGTTTATATTCAGATTCAATCGTTTGAATGTGGTTTCAACTTTCTGGGTTTTGAAGATTTTAGGCTATGTTTCTTGTACACCAAGTTTTCGGGTAAAAACCCTTATTCTTGACAATTACACGAAACCCGAAAAAGCCCTTTCCTGGCTAACCGCCACCTTTCTTTCCCTTGAATTTCGGGATTTTCAAAAAATCATCCACGTTCTTTTTCTTCCCTGTGGAACACGCGCTCTGACTCTTTAGCGAGGTTCTTAATATTTAGTTTCTTGCCCTTAGTTATCCGAGCTTATCTTATCGAGTTCGTGATCCTTGCATGCATGGCCCTCACCATTTTTTCTTTCTCGTTAGATGTCACAGAATCTGGAAAGACGGTGGGGGTCATTACGAGCAATCCCTTACGAGCCCAAATCTCCGAGCCCGGAATCGGTCTTTGTTCGGAACCAGCGTCGGATTAAAGAGTACGAGATCGCACGCGAGCAAGAAGACATCCGAGCCCACTATCGCCGCCAGATTGACGAGGTCATCGAAAAGAAGAGAAGGGTCCTTCGGGAAGCCATCTATCCGGAGCCGAACCCCGGACCTAGGCCAGTTCCCCTCGACCCCGCGTTAAAAGTCACGGTAGCATACCATCCGGGGGAACTTCAGTTTTCCTTAATGGCGGAGCCTTCGTCTTCGCAGCCTAGGAGGGAGATGTTTGAAGCCGAGTTCTACCAGAGCTCGGTTACCACCTCCGACCAGATAACTGACATCCTGGCCCTTCATGGCCTTAGCTCGTTGGACACACTGAACTGCCGAGCTTCGACAAGACATGAACGGAGCTGCTTCGCTCCTGGGGGCCGTGATTCCAGTGTGAAGTACGCGGCCTGGAGCCAGGAACACCTAAAGGCAGGAGCTTTGCTGCCCCTGAAGTCCTTTTTCAGAGATTTCACCGATTTCGTTGGGTTGGCTCCATTCCAACTCAACACCAACTCATACAGGGTGCTGTCTGCCCTGAGGTCCTTATTCCACGAGCTGGGGTGGATAGGACCTTCACCCCAAGAGATTTTATACCTCTTTTGTTTGAAGAGTAATCCCTCCCGAGCTCGGGGAGGAGATGGTTTTTACTACCTTTCGAGCTATCCCAAAGAGACAAAAATCTTTGAAGACCTTCCGAACCATCCCCCTGACTTCAAAAGGGCTTTTTTCTGGACAGACGGTCTGTTCCCGTCTCGACATCATTCGTTTAGGCGAATTCGTAAGTATTCTCGTTACTTTCTATTTTTGAGTTCGAATCTTTAGTCCTTGTATCCATGTTTAGTTGAAGTGTATCTCGCCTTTCAGCTAACTTTCAGCGTCCCACCCCCGACGAGACAATGAAGGAGCACAGAGGGAGCCTGCTCCGACTCCCTTATGGCAGGAGGTCTCTTTCATTTCTGTTACATGAGGACAAGCTTCGAGCTTGTGGCTTGTTGGGACAGGACCAGTCAACCTCTGACTGGTCCAGTAAAAAATACGAACGCTGGGAGGAAGTGCCTCTGCCCACAGGCATCCTTCCCCCGAGGAGGGAAAGGAAAGCATCTCTCCCAATTCGCTCGAGAAGCCCGCGGTCGGGGAACGAGGCCAATGATGAAGCCTCGAGCTCGGACTCCGGTGGAGGTAAAACCCTTCCTACTTCGCGAATGTGGTCCCCCACTTTATTAAAACACAGGCCCAATAGACTAGTCTCGTGCCCACAGGATAGATACCACTTCTACATATGGAGTTGGGTAGATGACTGTGTCCATAGGTTTGACAGTGGGCTTGGGAAATACGACACTATGTATACCACGGACGAGATGTGGAATGGGATAGCTGTGCAGTATGGGACCAATGATTATAGGGACCTTTCGAGGTTATCACCAACTTATAGGGAAGGCCCTCCCCCCGCCTCTTCTGAAGACGGGGGAATTTCATGGTCCCCAAGCTCAAGCTCGGGGGAAAGTTCCAGTTAGGTTTTTTCTTCAACTGGTTTACACCTTTTCCCAAAGTTATTATCTTTGTTTAACTCACTGTCATTATGCAGGTGCCATGAATCCCGACCTCGACGCCGTGCTCTTTAGCGATGGGGGAGCTGGCGCCCAGAAAAGCAAACGCCCGAGGATACCAAAGAGGCCCGATCGACAGTCCAAGGTACCTAAACGTCACGAGACGACTCCCACGGCCCAGATCACTGCGGACACCTCCAAGGAGCCGACTGCCCAGGTCGATGGGTCAGGCTCAACTGCATCCATCTCTCAGCTTCCCACCGATACCCGGTTAATAGTTGCTCGGCCTTCGAAGAAACCTTCTACCTCGACGGTTCAGCTGCCAACGGCCCGAACTCATACTGAGGAATATGTACTTGATGGCACCGCTGGGGCAGAAGGGGCGCTTCTCAGCTCGGACGTCCTTTCTCGGGTAGGTCAGAGCTTTTCTGGCTTTGGTGCCGACCACTGGGACCTCGTGTGCAAGGCCTCGGACTGCAACACTCTTTATGAGAAGAGTATCGAGCTCTCCGCCGCGGTAGCCTTCTCAAACACTCTTTATGTCTTAGAGTATTCATGTCTCTGATTATATTTCTGATTCATTCTTTGTGTTTCAGGCCCTTGTTGTTTCAGCGCAACTCAACTACAAGCTGACCAACGAGGTGCAGACGAGCTTAAATCTGGCTCAAAAGTCGAAGGATCTCGAGCTGAAGATGATTGACGAGCTCAAAGACTCGAAGTCTGAAATTGAAAGATTGAAGACCCGTCTCGAGGAGCTTGAAAATTCAAACACTGAGCTCGAGAAGGCCAAAGCCAAGCTCGAAGAGGAGAAGTCTGAAATTGAAAGATTGAAGACCCGTCTCGAGGAGCTTGAAAAGTCAAACGCTGAGCTCGAGAAGGCCAAAGCCAAGCTCGAAGAGGAGAAGTCTGCAACCTTCGATTTCATGGAGAGCGAGAAGACCCGCCTCCTGGATGAGGCTAAGGAGCTGAGGGAGAAAGCGGTCGATCAGGCCATGTACAAACTTTGGGCTGACAATGCCGATCTTGACACCAGCTTCCTGGGTCCTCTCGAAGCCACATATGTTGAGCGGTGGAATGCCCGTCTTTTGGAAAGTACTGCTGCTCGAGAGGCGACCCAGCAGGATAGTCATGCTATTCGTCCTGGAGGGTCTGGTGATATTGATGCTGAGAAGGCCAAGGATACTCTTCTTTCTTAAATCCGTTCTCGGAGAGATCAGCTATCGGGGCTGCGTCCCCTCATTCTTGTAACTATTTAAATTTGTGCCCACAGGGCTGACACAATTTCTTTATATGCTTTATATTTCTTGGCTCGAAATATTTTACATTTTTCTTGCATTGATGAGTTATGTTTATTTAATTCATACAAACATAGTTTAGATTTAGGCTCGAAATTCGATGCATTCATGCATAGTTTATTCGAATTATCCGTTTCCGACCTCGTTATTTATCAAGGTCGTACATTACTTTAACCATGAACTAAAAAGTACTTATATGGCATGTAATATGAATGATTTGGTTAATCTTTTAGTCACTTTTCCTCATCCTTAGTATCTTAGCTCCGAGGTTATGAGTTCGAAACTATTTTAAGATGTTCCAGCCTCGATCTCGACATATTTCGTGATGGGTTTAGGCTCCCATTTATCATTGATCGATAATTTGGCTGGTTTGTTCCAAACCTGTTATGCTTGCACATATGGTTAACTCCAAACGTTTTTGATTTTTGGTAGTTCGGTAATGTCCGAACTATCTAAGCCCGTGTACTTGGTTATTTCCAAATATTATGTTTTTGATAACTCGGTTAAGTCCGAAATATCTAAGCTCGCTCGGTTAAGTCCGAACTATCTAAGCTCGCGTATTTGGTTATATCCAAATACTTTTTTGTTTTTATTTTTAAGCTGGAGGTATGTATACCAATGATGCCCCCTTAATATCCTATGAGTGTGACCATAGGTTATTAAATTAAGAGAGATTGCAAAAATAAAAATAAATTACATGTGAAACAAAGTAGACCCTTTATTTGAAATTCAAAAACAAACTAAGTACAGAAAATCATGGTTACGGGCGACACTTCCTTCACTATTGATAACATGGTCTCAGGTGTTCGCCATTCCATGCTCGTGGTATGAGGCTCCCATCTAATCTTGCAAGTTTGTATACGCCAGGGCGGATGACTGATTCTATCTGGTATGGTCCTTCCCAGTTTGGCCCGAGTACTCCTGCTGCTGGATCTCGGGTTGCTAAGAATACTCGTCTCAAAATCAGGTCTCCCACTCCGAACTTTCGGTCTCGAACCCTCTTATTGAAATATCTCGTGGTCCGTTGCCGGTAAGCAGCATTTTTCAGTTGAGCCTCTTCCCTTTTTTCTTCGATCAAGTCTAGGGTTTCTTCGAGCTGAATATGATTGGAACTTTGGTCGTAAATCTGAGTTCGAATTGTCGGAATTTCGACCTCAATGGGCAACATTGCCTCGCAGCCGTATGCTAGAGAAAACGGGGTATGCCCAGTTGATGTCCGAGCTGTAGTTCTATATCCCCAAAGGACTTGGGGTAATTCCTCAGGCCATCGTCCCTTTGCTTCTTCCAACTTTTTCTTCAAGGAACTCTTGAGAGTTTTATTAACGGCTTCGACCTGACCGTTCGCCTGAGGGTGAGCCACTGAAGAAAAGCTCTTTATTATACCGTTCTTGTTACAAAAGTTGGAAAATAAGTCACAATCAAACTGGGTTCCGTTGTCAGACACAATCTTTCTTGGCACTCCATATCGGCATACGATGTTCTTTACCACGAAATCCAGGATCTTCTTCGAAGTTATGGTCGCCAATGGTTCAGCCTCCGTCCATTTTGTGAAGTAATCAACCGCGACCACAGCATACTTTACTCCTCCTTTGCCAGTTGGGAGTGAGCCTATGAGGTCGATGCCCCATACCGCAAAAGGCCATGGGGACGTCAACATGGTTAGTTCGGAAGGTGGAGCTCGGGGTATCGTGGCGAATCTCTGGCACTTGTCGCATTTTTTCACGAACTCGAAAGAATCCGTTTTAATGGTTGGCCAGAAATATCCTTGGCGTATAATTTTCTTGGATAGGCTATGCCCCCCGGTATGATCTCCGCAAAACCCTTCATGAACTTCTCTAATAATCTTCTTTGCCTCAGGGGGAGTCACGCATCTGAGCAATGGCATGGAATACCCTCTTCTGTATAGCCTTCCATCCAGGATGGTGTAACGAGGAAGTTGATACATTAGTTTCCGAGCCTGACTTTGATCTTTGGGAAGAATTCCATTTTCGAGGTATTCAACGATCGGGCTCATCCAGGTCGGTTCTGTCTCGATCATGCATACATCTTCCTTGTCTGACTCAGTAATGCTGGGTGCTGACAGATGTTCTATGGGTACAACATTCAGCTCCTCATTTTCAGTGGAAGTGGCGAGCCGAGCTAAGGCATCTGCATTTGAGTTTTGTTCTCGGGGAACTTGTTCGATTGCATAAAACTCAAAAGACTCCAATGCGTACTTTGCCTTCTCCAGATAAGCTGCCATTTTTGTGCCACGAGCCTGATACTCTCCCAAGATTTGATTAACTACGAGCTGAGAGTCGCTGTAGCAATGTATAGCTCTGGCCTTGAGTTCCTTTGCTATTCGTAGTCCCGCCAGTAAAGCCTCGTACTCAGCTTCATTATTAGATGCTTTAAAGCCGAACCTTAATGCAGAGTGAAATTTGCTCCCTGCAGGGGTGATCAGAATAAATCCTGCCCCCGCTCCATTTTCATTTGACGACCCGTCGACGTAAAGTTTCCACAGCTCGTGGGCCGTGGTTGTTACTTCGTCGTCGGCTGTACCGGTGCACTCTACTATAAAATCTGCCAACGCTTGTGCTTTAATGGTTGTTCTCGGATGGTAGGTGATCTCGAATTGTCCGAGCTCAACAGCCCACTTAAGGAGTCGACCTGATGCCTCTGGTTTGGACAAGACTTGCCTTAATGGTTGATCTGTCAGTACATGGATAGGATGTGCCTGAAAGTAAGGGCGGAGCTTTCGAGATGAGTGGATCAGACTGAGGGCGAGTTTCTCCATCAGTGGATACCTTGACTCTGCCCCCAGTAATCTTTTACTGATGTAGTAGACGGGTTTCTGTATTCTCTCTTCCTCTCGGACGAGCACCGCGCTTATCGCGTGTTCAGTTGTTGAGAGATATAAGAATAGTACTTCTCCCGTCTCAGGTTTCGATAGGATAGGTGGTTCGGCTAAGTGCCTTTTTAGCTCTTGAAAGGCTAGCTCGCACTCGTCTGTCCATTCGAACTTTTTACTTCCTTTCAATAAGTTGAAGAACGGGAGACCGCGGTCCGTTGACTTCGAAATGAACCTGCCCAGAGCTGCCATCCTGCCAGTCAAGCTTTGAACATCTTTATGCTTCCGAGGTGAAGGCATATCGATCAGGGCCTTTATTTTATCGGGATTAGCCTCGATTCCACGAGAGTTGACAATGAAACCCAGAAATTTCCCTGAAGACACCCCAAAAGTGCACTTCTGAGGATTCAACTTCATGTTGTACTTTCTGAGCACGCCAAAGCATTCTTCGAGGTCATCAACATGGTTCTTGTTAAGTTGAGACTTTACGAGCATGTCATCAACATAAACTTCCATGTTGTTCCCTATTTGCTCTGAGAACATCATGTTTACGAGCCGCTGGTGCGTGGCTCCGGCATTCTTGAGTCCGAATGGCATGACATTGTAGCAGTAGAGCCCTTTATCCGTAATGAAGCTTGTATGCTCTTGGTCGGGGGCATGCATGGGAATCTAGTTATATCCAGAATAGGCATCCATGAATGACATCAGACCATGCCCCGCCGTGGCATCCACGAGCTGATCAATTCTCGGCAGGGGAAAACAGTCTTTCGGGCAGGCCTTGTTGAGGTCTGAGTAGTCAATGCACGTCCTCCATGTCCCATTGGGTTTCGGGACCAACACTGGATTGGCCACCCAATCAGGGTAAAAAGCGTCCCTTATAAAATTATTTGCCTTCAGCCTGTCCACCTCCTCCTTTAGTGCTTTCTTTCTGTCTTCATCCAGCTGCCTTCGCTTTTGCTGCTTCGGAGGAAAGCTTTTGTCTATATTCAATGCATGGCTCGCTACATTAGGGCTTATTCCCACCATGTCAGAGTGGGACCACGCGAAGACATCCTGGTTTTTCTTCAGAAAGCAAATTAATTGCTATTTTGATTCGTCTAGGAGGTGTTTCCCGACCTTCACCTTTTTCGAGGGACTAGATTCATCGAGCTGAACCTCTTCGAGCTCCTCCAAAGGTTGGAGGTCAATCTTCTCTTCAATCCTTGGATCGATCTCCTCGTCAATTTTTAGAACTGTCCCGTCTTTATACTGTATGACAACAAGTGCTTGCGCGCTTGTTTGTTTCTTTCCCCTTAAGGAAATGCTGTAGCACTCCCTTCCTGCCAGTTGATCTCCTTTCAATGTTCCGACCCCGCTTGGAGTTGGGAACTTAAGGGCTAGATGCCTTACAGATGAAATTGCCCCCAGCCCGACCAGGGCGTGTCTCCCGAGCAATACATTGTAGGCAGATGGTAACTCTACTACCACGAACTCCATCATCTTGGTCACCGAGACTGGATAGTCTCCCAAGGTCATAGGGAGTTCAATGGACCCCATACAGGCGGTTCCTTCTCCAGAAAAGCCGTACAAAGTGGTTGCACAAGCCCTCAGGTCGCGAAGGGAGAGCCCCATTTTCTCTAGGGCTGCTTTATAAAGAATGTTAACTGAGCTCCCATTGTCTATGAGAACTCGGCGCACTCTTTTGTTGGCAAGTTGTAGGGTGATGACGAGTGGATCATGATGAGGGAACTGGACGTGAGAGGCATCCTCCTCGGTGAAGGTTATTGGCTGAGTCTCAACCCTTTGGCTTTTTGGTGCCCTTGGTTCGGGTTCATATGGAGACCCGTCCCCTGTCTTCATCTCATTCACATATCGTTTTTGAGCATTTCTGCCCCCTCCTGCGAGATGAGGACCTCCCGAGATGGTTATTACGTCCTCTCCATCTATCGGTGGAGGCCTATCCTCATCCCGAGATCGGGAGTTAGTATTCTGTGTTGCCGGAAGCGCGGCTACTCTCTGGCTGGCAGTAGCCTGTCCAGTATTCTGGTTTTTGACATACTGCCGGAAATAACCTCTCGAGATCAATCCTTCGATCTCGTCCTTCAGCTGTCGGCACTCATCAGTTGTGTGGCCGGTGTCCCTATGAAATCAACAATACTTGCTGGAGTCCCTCTTGGACTTTTGATTCCTCATAGGATCTGGTCGCCTGAAGGGGACCTGGTTTTCATTAGCCAAGTATATGTTTTCCCGGGACTCGTTGAGCTCGGTATGCACTTTATATACGGAGAAATATCTTTCTCCTTTTTTCTTCTTTCCTCCATCAGCCTCGGGATTATTTCCCTCGCTTTTTTTTCTCTTGGAAGGATTCTCCGAGGCAGGCTGTGTAACTAGAGGGTCAACCGAGGTTGAGGCGGAGTTAATGTTTATCGTTGTAGTTTCGGTCTGCGAGGTCGCTTTGAGTGTTGACCTCGCTTCCTCTACATTAACAAATTTCTGCGCCCGTCTATTAAACTCGGTTATCGACCTCACCGGTTTCCCTTGTATGTCATCCCAAAGTGCACTCCCGGGTAAAACACCAGCTCGGATGGCCATCAAGTGCCCGCTGTCATCCATGTCACGAGCTCGGGCGACCTCTAGATTAAATCTTGTCAGGTAGCTCTTTAGTGTTTCGCCTGGTTGTTGTCGGACGTTAGTCAAAGTGGATGCTTCGGGTCTGACTCCCACCATAGCCCGGAACTGCTTCTTGAAGTCTCTAGACAATTGATCCCATGAAGTTATAGAATGTCTCTTGTACTTCTCGAACCAACTCTTGGCAGGCCCGGCCAATGATGTTGGAAACAACATACATCTGAGCTCGTAACCCACGTTACTAGCTCTCATAATAGTGTTGAATGTACTCAGATGGCTGCATGGGTCGGTTTTTCCTTCAAACGCTGGGACGTGAGGAATCCGAAACCCTTGGGGGAACTGAGTGTTAGAAATATTGGGAGCAAACGGCTCGAGCTCCTCATCAGAGTCCTCATATCGACCGTTTCCTCGCTCATTCTTCAAAAGCCTAAAGGCTTTTTCGAGCTGATCGATCCTTTCTTGTACTGGGTCCTTAGGCGGTGTTTGGAATTGATAGTCATTAATCGCGATCCCAGGCTTGCGTCTCCGTGAGGGATCTCTACGCCCATTCAGATGATTCCTAAGATCCGGGTTTGTCTGATCTCCCTTTCCCCTGCTCTGATTCAGGTGATTGCACAGGTCGGGATGGCTCTTGTGATTCCCAGTATTTTTACGACCCCGGTCGTGTTTACTGACAGACCTTGTTTCTCCGGACTCATCGCTAGTGAAACTCATCGATCGGTCATTTCGTGGTGGATCCTTTCTACGTCGCCTCGTCACTGCAGTGCGAGATCGGGACGTCTGACTTCTCTCGGATGGCGCGCCTTTCCGCCCCTGGAACGTCTCCCCGTTTCCTTGTCTCTCCCCTGTACGCCCTTGATCCTGATCTCGACCAGGTTGAGCGTTCCTGCGGGGAGGTGAAGGATATCTTATGGGAGACGGAGGAAACCGTATAAGTGACGGTGGTTGCCGTCCTTGCCTCGGCCTGGAAGGTCCAGAATTTGCCCGAGATGGGCCGGTTGCGTTTGGTGCGCTACCAGGAACCTGAGTCCGAGCCTCGACAGGAGCTTGGTTGTTCTCAGTTCCTGCAGGCACTTCCACAGGTGGATTAGGCGGGACCCGAGCTCGGGTACTCCTCTGAGGCCTAGAAGGAGCAGATGGCTCTGTTGGTGCTGGAGGCTGAGCTGGCCTCCTTGTGTTAGCATTTTTTCGTGGACGTCCACGGGGCTTCCGGGGAGGAACGTGCACGTCCCTTGGAGGAGGGGCTCGGTCTTCGCGCGGAGGTGGGGGCTGAGCCACCTGCGCCTCCGCGGCTATCCTAGTCAACTCCTCGTTACGTTTGTTGGCATCTGCCAGCAGTTGTTTCAGCTGCCGATTCTCCAATTCCACAATAGGGACATAACGCTCAGGGTTATAGTACATGTCCTCATCCCTTGGTTGTGGAGGTGGTCCCCGGGAATCAGAGGACCCATTCCTTTCATCAGCGTCCGGGTTCTCCATTGGCTGTTTTCCAGGACGCCTTGGGTAATTTTCTTCAGGAGTGTTCTGATTGTTTGTAGCCATGAATCTCTCAGGGATGGATGCTTGAGGCTCTCAATGAAAGCACCAAACTGTTGACGCCGTTTTTCGCCAACAGATAAAAGAAGAGAGCACGTAAACAATTAAAGACAATGGCTAAAACAAACAAACGAGTCAGACACGCGGTTTTTACGTGGTTCAGCAATTAAATCTGCCTAGTCCACGAGTCTCTGTTATTAATCTCAAGATTATCTCTGAACAATCCTTTAGCATGAATTCTCCAGAGTTTTCTCTCAAGAATCAGAAAATCCGTCCTTTACAATGGTGCATCACTTCTCTATTTATAGAGAATGATGCAGAATACTATCCCACATACTTTGGGTAGTTACTCTTTTGTGAATAAAAATAAATAGCCTTAAATGCCAATAATCAGATATAGAAGGAAACGTTCCCCAAAGATCAGGAAACGCATAACTGACTAAATAATATCCCACGATTTTTGGGGATTTACATCAATAAATGAGGATCATATCCCATATCTACAACACTTGTAGATATTCAAGGTAGTCATTGCGTATCTCCCAGGCTTCACGTCATTGTGCGAGCCGCTGACACTTCCCGAGCTGACATTTCTTTCGAGATGGCATATCGAGCTCGAGATCCCTGCTCTGAAGTTGCTTCTGAAGATGAGGGGCTCACAGAGCTATCCTTCGAGATCGAGATCATTTCGAGGTCACCATATTCGAGGTCTATACCATACTTTGCAGGCTCCGATTTACAATCGTAGAGCATACCCTTAACCCTCACGAGACCATTTAATGCGAACTCAGCTTTCGAGGTCATATTTGCTACGGCTCGAAATCTGGGTATAACAGGGTATGTTTTAAATATTTATACTCGCAAGCGCACGAATCGTATTTATAGAATAGTTTTCGTGTAAGCACGAGATCGAACCCAAAGGAGTTGTCTAAAATTGAAAAGAAAACTATTTTAAACCAAAATTAATAAATTATAACCTAGCTCCAAAGATTGATGAGATTTTTGTATAATAAAAATAAAATAAAAGACAATAGTATTGAAATTAAAGACAATATATATAAATAAATAAAAGACAATATATATAAATATAAATTAATAATAGAAATGAAAATGGTAAAATAAGATTATTAAGGATTAAAATCCACAAAATATAAGTTCAATAATATTTATAAGTACATTGATTCCCAAGTTTTAGTGATAGTTAAAATAAATCAAACTATCATTTTCTAAATAGATTTATAATTTTAAGCACAAATTATTTCTAAAAATATAGGATTTTTCTTCACTTTTCAAAATTATAATTTCAAAGCATTTAGTGTAAATCAATCTAATGAAATAACAAATAAATCAATGAACATTATTTATAAGGCAAAACATAATATTTTTGTTCTAAGCATGGATGTGTACAATTTAATGACACATCTTACACAAAGAATATTATGATTTTGCACTAATGAAGAACAAAGTGTAAATATGTGCTAACAATCCAAAATACATGATATTCAAGATGAAAGAAGATATTTGAAGAAGAAAATTCCATAAACTTTGTTGCACAAAATGGGAAATCAACATACAAAATAAACACTATCTAGTTACATATTGTTTCATCATCACCTTAATAATCTTAAAAAGATTATAAACACATAACTAGAATAACAAATACAAACTAAAAATTACAAACATAAATAGGAAAATTTGGAGGTTGAACCCCCAAATTGTTCCTCTAAAAATACATAGAAAAAAATAAAAAGAAGAAGAAGATGAAGAGAATTGAGAGGTTTTGAATGTGTAGAAACTTTGTGTAGAGTAACCTCCCTAAAAAATATCACCCCCTAAATGGTCTTGAAATACCATATTTATAGCCAAAATGGGATTATTAAAATAATCAATTTAAATTAATTAAATTGATTAAATTAAATTAATTAATTATAATATGGCAAATAGGGGTAAATTATAGGGTATAATAATTATGTTTTTGGGTAAAATGTGTAGAAAGTGGGGTAAAAAGTTTGTATTTTTAGACAAAAGGGACAATGTTGGGCTCAATAAAATTGGGCATGCATGGGCTTGGGTTGATCTTGGTGCTGGCAGGTGTGAGGCGTGGGAAGCATGCAGCTTTGGCGTGAAGGCTGGAGTGTGGCAGGTTGTAGGCTGGCCCTTGGATGTAGCTGATGGAAGAGCATATATGCAAATGCTGAAGGAGTGTCTTCGGCTGGAGAGAAGTGGCTAAGTGCTGATGGGCCAAAGCATCATGTGCTTGGAAGGAAACTATGGGCCTGGCTTTGGGCCTTTGGACAAAAACACCACATCTATTACTTTTCTTTGAATAATACCATTTCTTCCTTGCTTTCAAGAGCTAAAATAATACCACATAATTCCTACAAAATAAATATAAATTAAGTCATGCTAAAATATTTTCAATTATAAAATAAATCAATTTAATTCTTTGAAAATATTAATTATAACTTAATTTATATTTAACATTTAAGTTTAATAATACAACAATTTTTTACCACTAACTTAACAATAATAATTCAAATAATTAACTACAATATTTTACAACAAAATAACTATAAAAATACACAAAAATATATAAAATCAAAATAAACCTAATAAATTCAAAATTACTTAAAAACTTAATAAATCAATTAAAAACTCAAGAATTAAGCAACAATTAGCACATAAAAAGTGGTAAAATAACTCTATTTTGTAGAGTTATCAATAATTCAACAAATTTGTATATTTACTCAAAATGAAAAGGAGCCTAATATAGATATGCAATTTTCTTATTTTATTGATATTCCATTAAAATTGCATATTTCTAACTTTCTTGTAGGTGTGATGTTATCAATTATTATTTATGGCATTTGCATCAAAGTCATAACTCACCCTCCTAATGAAATTTTACACCATCGATTGGGTGTAGGTTAAAAGAAAAAAAATTCTAGTCGAGCTAAAGACTATAAACTAAATCGCTTTGTGGGAGGCAACCCATACTTTAATGTTTCATTTTATATTTCACTTTTGTTGTGTGTTTTTGTTTCATGTGTTTTAAAAGCTTGAAGGAAACTTCTTGCCCAAAAAGAAAAAAAGAGAAGAAAACAAATGAGTCAAATTAAGGAAGTATTCATCAAAAGGAGTAGTTCTTAATTTTTTCCATTTTATTAAACATTGAGGACAATGTTTCATTTATGTTTGGGGGTAGTGTGTATGTGTTTTTCTTGGTGTTTATGCATGTTTTTCATTTGTTGTAAAATTCAAAAAAAAAAATTATTTCTTTATTTCTTTATTCGTTTTTCTTTTTGTTTTTATGTGTTTTTCATTTGTTATAAAATTAAAAAAAAATATTTTCTTTGTTTTGTTTGAAAAAAAAATATTGGTGATTTTCATTTTCTAATGATAAGAATTATGATTGAAATTGTTCTTAGTTCTTAGAAAAATATAAATAATTATTAAGCTTTACTTTTAATTTCTAAGTTAGTTTTGTTTAAATATATATTTTTCATAATATGTCACTTTTCTATTCAATTAAAATTTGTGATATTTGGATATAGTTTATTTAAACATTAAATTCTTTAAATCTCTAAAAAAAAAAAATTTGAAAAATCCTAGAATTTGCTTGATTATTTCTTGAGATTTAATTTATTTTTGTTTGCATAAGCTTGTCTAAATGTTCACATGATGATTTGATATTTTTTTGTTAAATATCTACTTTGAAAAAAAAAATTAAATGTCCAGTACCAGATTGGCTACCCAATCGGGGTAAAAAGTATCCCTAATGAATCGATTTGCCTTTAACCTGTCGACTTCCTCTTTTAGGGCCTTTTTCCTATCATCATCCAGTTGTCTTCGCTTTTGTTGCTTCGGCGGGAAGCTCTTATTGATATTCAGCGCGTGGCTCACTATATTTGGACTTATTCCTACCATGTCCAAATGTGACCACGCGAAGACATCTTGGTTTTTCTTCAAAAAGCAAATTAATTGTTATTTAGTTTCTTCATGGAGATTTTTCTCGACCTTTACCGTTTTCGGGGGATCTGATTCTTCAAGCTTGATTTCTTCGAGCTCTTCCAATGGTTCGAGATTAGCTCTTTCCTCCACTCTTGGGTCAATTTCTTCATCTATCTCCAAGATGGTCCCGTCTTTATTCTGAATAACGACGAGCGCTTGGGCGCTCGCCTGCTTCTTTCCTCTTACGGAAATGCTATAGCATTCCCTCCCTGCCAACTGGTCTCCCTTCAATGTCCCGATGCCACTAGAAGTTGGGAACTTGACGGCCAAATGCCTTACAGACGAGACTGCCCCCAGCCCTACTAGGGCGGGTCTGCCGAGCAGCACGTTGTAAGCTGATGGCAGGTCCACTACTACAAACTCCATCATCTTGGTTGTCGAGACTGGGTAGTCTCCCAAGGTTACCGGGAGTTCAATGGACCCCATACAGGCAATCCCCTCTCTTGAAAAACCGTACAAGGTCATTGCACAAGCTTTTAGGTCTCGAATCGCGAGTCCCATCTTTTAAGGTGGCCTTATAGAGGATGTTCACTGAGCTCCCATTGTCTATGAGAACTCGGTGAACTCTCTTATTCGCAAGCTGGAGAGTGATGACCAGTGGGTCATTGTGGGGAAACTGAACATGGGACGCATCGTCCTCGGTAAAGGTTATCGGCTGAGATTCAATCTTTTGGCACTTTGGAGCTCTAGGTTTGGGTTCATAGAGGGACCCATCCCCAATTTTTAGCTCGTTCACATATCGCTTTTGGGCATTCTTGCCCGTCCCTGCGAGATGAGGCCCGCCCGAGATGGTTATCACATCTTCTCCATCAATCAGAGGGGGCATATCCTTTTCTTTATCTTGGGAATTATTGTTTTGAGCAGGCTATGGCGCAGCTGCCCTCTGGCTAGTAGAAGCCTAATTATTATTCTGGTTCCTGACATATTGTCTGAAGTATCCTCTCGAGATCAGTCCTTCGATCTCGTCCTTCAACTGCCTGCATTCATCAGTAATGTGCCCAGTATCTCTGTGAAAACGACAGTACTTGCTGGAGTCTCTCTTGGACTTCTGATTTCTCATGGGGTCTGGACGCCTGAAAGGGACCTGGTTTTTCATTAGCCAGGTATATATTCTCCCGAGACTCGTTGAGCTCGGTGTACACTTTGTACACGGAAAAATATATTTCCCCCTTCTTCTTCTTTCCCCCTTCCACCTCGGGGTTACTTCCTTCATTCTTCTTCCTTTTAGAAGGTTTCTCTGCAGGGGTTTCAAGGCTGATGGGTCCACCGAGGCTGAGGCAGAGTTTATGTTTATCGTTGTAGTTGTGGGCTGAGAGGTCATATTCAGCATTGACCTCGCCTTTTCTACATCGACAAACCTCTGAGCTCGCTTATTAAACTCGGTTATGGACCTTACTGGCTTTCTCTGCATATCATCCCAGAGGGGACTTCCTGGCATTACCCCAGCTTGGATGGCCATCAGATGACCGCTGTCGTCTACATCCCGAGCTCGGGCGACCTCCAGATTAAACCTTGTAAGGTAGCTCTTCAATGTTTCACCTGGCTGTTGCCGAACGTTAGTCAGGGTTGATGCCTCGGGTCTTACCCCGATCATGGATCTAAACTGTTTTTTTAAATCCTTTGATAGCTGATCCCAAGAAGTGATAGACTATCTCTTATATTTCTCGAACCAGATTTTTGCTGGTCCTGCAAGTGATGCTGGACATAACATGCATCTGAGCTCGTAACCCACATTACTTGCTCTCATTATGGTGTTAAACGTACTCAGATGACTGTACGGGTCGGACTTCCCTTCAAAAGGCAGGACATGAGGAATCTGAAACCCTTGACGAAAATGAGTGTTGGAAATATGGGGAGCGAATGGTTCGAGCTCCTCATCAGAATCCTCATCCCGACTTTGACCTCGCTCATTCTGCAGAAGTCTAAATGCTTTTTCCAACTGATCAATTCTTTCTTGAACTGGGTCCGCAGGGGGTCTTTCCTGGAATTGGCTATCATTGATCACAATTCTAGGCTCGTGTCTTTGCAGGGGATCTTTACGCCCATTTAGGCGATCTATCAGGTCTGGGTTCGATGGATTACCACTACCCTGATTCTGATTCAGGTGCTCCCGCAGGTCAGAGCGGTTCCTATGTTTTCCAATGTTTCTTTGTCCTTGATCATACATGCTGGCTGAGCTGGTGTCCCCTGAGTCATTGCTAGCGAGGCTCATTGCATGATTGTTCCGAGATGGATTTCTATCATTCTGCCTCGTCTCTTCAGTGCGAGACCGAGACATTTGGCTTCTCGTAGGCTGGGTGCCTCTTCGCTCCCTGAAGGCTTCTCTATTTCCTTGTTTACTTCCTGCTCGCCTTTCCTCATCACCTTGAGCTGGTTGAGCGTTCCTGCGAGGTGGTGAAGGATATCTTATAGGCGACGGAGGGAATTGTATGGGTGACGGTGGTTGCCACCCATTTCGGGGTTTGGACGGTCCTGAATTTGCCCGTGCTGACTCGGTAACATTCTACGTGTTACCAGGAATCTGAGTCCGAGCCCCTGTAGGGGCTCGTTGATTCCCAATTTCCGCTGGTACCTCTGCAGTTGAGTTAATCAGAGCCCCAGCCTGAGTACTTCTCCGGGGTCTCGAGGGAGCAGGTTGTTTTGTCGGCGGCGGAGGTCGTTCCGTTCTTGTGGCAGAGTTTTTCCGAGGTCGCCCACGAGGTCTGCAGGGAGGAACATGAACGTCCTGCGGAGGTGGGTTTTGGCTCTCCTGTGGAGGTTGAGGCTGAGCCGCCTGTGCCTCCGCAGCTAACCTGGACAACTCTTCGTTCCGCTTCTTGGCCTCAGCCAACTGTTTCTTTAACTGTCGGTTTTCAAGTTCTACAATGAGGACGTACCGTTCGGGATTATAGTACATATCCTCATCGTCCCTGGGCGCTGGAGGTCCTCGAGAATCGGAGGATTCCCTTCTCTCTTCAAGTTCAGGATTTGTCATCGGCTCCTTCCCAGAGCGTGGTGGATAGTTTTCTTCAGAAATATTTTGATCATTCGCGGCCATAGCTAATCAGGGATTGTATTGCTTAAGGCTCTCAATGAAAGCACCAAACTGTTGACGCCATTTTTCGTCAACTTAAAATGTAGAGCGAATAAACTATAAGGACTATGGTACCGATGAATAATATAGTCAAACAATAGGAATTTTACATGGTTCAACAGTTAACTCTGCCTAGTCCATGAGTCAATTTTATTTAGGCTTGGGAGCTTTCTGGTTGCCTCTCAGAGAGTAATTGCTCAGAGATTATTTCCAGAAAAGTCGTTTTCCCTCCCCTACAAATGATGTGTTCTTCTCTATTTATAGAGGAGATTTCAGAATCCAATCCCACACGTTTCGGGAAGTTATTCTGTAAATTAATAAATTTAATTACTTTAAATTTTGTAACTCTCATATACAAGGAAACGTCCCCTGAAGACCAAGGGGCGTATAACAGACTAGTTAATATCCCTTTAATGTAGGGAAGTTACAACAATAAATATCTTTTAAACGCATGGAACGCGTCTCATCAGATGACCCATTACGTTGTTCGAGATCGGTAATCAGTATCATGCCGGACCAGGTATTTAGGTAAATTATGAGCTAGCCACCTTACCCCAAGATCAGCTCGGAGCGGGTAAATACCACCGAGGCCATTATATTCCGAACTTATACCATTGCCAAGCTTGGGTTACTTGATCCGAAGACACCCGTCAACGGATACACTCCGATGCTACGTCTTTCGAGCTTAGAAATAACTTCGAGGTTACATATCTTCGAGGTTGCCACCTTGCTTCGAGGGTTTGGCACCTGGACCACGAACATGCACTTTAGATATCACGAGCTCACACCTGACGAATCTAGCTTTCGAGGTCACAATCTCATATCTCAAAATCTGGGTGTAACAAATTGAAAGACATATTTAAGAAGAAATTTGTTCTTCGGGCCAAATATGCAATTATATGATAATAGTGATTAATTAATTAATTGCAAATTAGTTGTAATTAGAAAAATTAATTAATATTTAATTAGAATATAATTTTCAAAATTATATTAAATAATTAAATTAATTTTGAAATTTAATTAAATAATTAGTTAATTATAATATTCGAAATTATAATAAATTAAATATTTATTTTTGAAATTATATTGGATTTAATTAATTGGTAGAATTAATTAAATATCTTTATTTGAGTGGGAGAAAATAATCTGATAAGTTCAAATTGGATTTGAATTTAAAAAATTAATATTTATTCAAATAATTAATTATATTTGATAATTAGTTAAAAATATATTTAATTTAAATTTGAATTAGTTATCAGATAATTAGATTTTTATCTGACAAAGTAGTTTGAATAAATAATTAAATAAAAATAGAAAAATCAAATATCCCTAGAAATTAGGGTGGTACACGACCACACACAATCCATGGACTGTGTGTGGCGTGCACTCCATATTTCAGGGACATATTTTTAATTTAAATGAATTAATTAATTAATGGATAATTCAAAAAAATTAGTTTTTGGATAAGTTCATTAATAAGATAATTAATTAATTAAAAAATAAATTGTAAGTTGGTTACATATTTATTCATTTTAAATTAAATATTTTCTATTTAAGTAAGACTTATCAGAAAATATACAGACAATTTATCTCAGTCATTCGCTCTATGAAAAATAGAACGATACTTTTCTACCTCTCCCTGAAAAGATAAAGAACCAATTCTCAGACCTATTCTCTTGATCTCATGTGTTGAGTACATCAAGTAGAATCACAAATAAACTATCATTTATTCTCTAAGTGCCCACACACTTCTTGAGGTGTAGAGAACGCTCTGGAAAATCTTGGTGTGAGTACCTGGGAGCAGCTTGGATAGGAAGATCGTTCTTATTACGAAAAGATAGCAAGGACACTTGATAGGTTTCAAGAGGTATGATTTCTATTCCTATCTTGCTTATGATTAATGTATGTATATTAATGATTCCGCATATTTAAAGGTAGTTTAAATATGTTACACAATTTTTGTTGTACATTGGGCCAACCCCACCACCATTCTGCTGCATATTAGGAAACTCGTTCCTAACACCAACTTCACTAAGAATCAACTTTTGAGAAGCTTGGATTCAGTCAGCTTTACATGTAACTCATTGATTTGATCTTGGAACCCCTTGTTATAATGTTCCTACATACAAGTAAACAAGAAGACAAAATCATTAAAACATAATCATATATACAAATTGTTTAAAAAAAAAATGAAAAAAAAAACAAACCTCCAAACGCTTCTTTGGAAAAAAAAAGTGCAGGCCTCAACAAAGGCATCTCCGATAGTGGATTGTCCTCATCTATAGGTGGTGGTGTTAGGCATAATACACTTTCAAATGTTAAAATTTTCAAAATACTCAAATTCTTTTCCTTCGCATTAGAAACGACAATATTGACATCAAATTGCAGTAAATTAACAAAACAAAGAGATTCAAATAAAAAGAACATAAATAGCAACAAGTTGCTTCAATAATTAAATATGAAATTAAAAAGAAAGTATAAAAATGACAAGTAATCAGTTACTTAAAAATATAAAAAAAAATACAAAAATACAACACAAAACAAAAGAGGAAAAAAATTATCTTCTCATCAATAATTTCTCAAGAACTTCTTGATTACTCACACTATCCTTGCTATGCCAATTGGTTATCCCTCAAAAATCAAGAGATGACGTGACAAAGGAGAAAGCGGCACGTGGCCTCACAAGTCAGAGAAGAACGACAAAGTATTGAAAAAAGACCGATGAGCAAAAAAGATAGGTCCAGGACCTATAGGGAAGTCGACCGGGCCTAAACCCCCAAGGGGTGGTCGGCCCACCCTATTCTTCATAGGGTGGTCGGCCTAAGCTCCCAAATATACTTTGTTGGATAAAGTTCACGCTCGTTCAAGCTGAAATCATTAGGCCTAGCACCCAGAAGGTGATCAGACCTAGCACCCAGAAGATCAGCAGGCCTAGCACCCAGAAGGTCATCAGGCCTAGCACCCAAGCTCTAAAGGGTCATCGAGCCTAGCACCTAAGTCTCATAGACCAATCAAGACTTAGCATTTTCCCGAAGGTTTCAATCATGCATCGTCAACCACGATCCAGAGAAACAACGAGAAGACCCACGATCTCATAATCATGGGGAGGTGGACACGTATCTCCACTACCCAGTAATCGTGTACCAAACCATGATCTCCAGTATTAATGATCATGTAATAGTCCCTGGGTACTATAAATAAAGGACCCAGGGCTTCATAAAGGGGACTTTTTTTTGGGATCTTTCTTTGGAACGATTTTGAGAGAGATATATTCTGGGGAGAAACTCTGGGCAAATTGGTGACGAGTGAATACTTTAGTTCATACGTGTAATTGTCTATCGAGTGATTCAATACCAAAGACTAAGTGGATTAGGTTATTGTTGTGGTGGTTCCGACCATTCTAAGGTTGATTCTTATGCTTAGGTTCAGGCTTACTGGCCTCCTCCTTACTAACATTCGCCTAAAGCCTTTCTACTTCTATAGCCGTTTCTAGAGCATCAGCGTAAGAAGTGGTTCCGGAATTTGCTAGTTTAACTCCTAGCTCAATCTTTGGTCTGAGTCCTCTAACGAACTTGGTGACCCTCAAAAAGTTGGTTGGGACTAACTCTGGTGCAAACTGTGTTAGTCAATCGAACTGTCGAGCATACTCTGCTACCATCAAATTGCTCTGTTTTAGACTGGTGAACTCTTCTACCCTCATAGCGATGACTGTCGAGTTGTAGTATTTCTTGTGAAAGAGCTCGTAGTCCATGTCATGGTGGAGATGTCGTGAGTTTGCTGTACTAAATCCCACCAGATTCTAGCATCCTTCTTTAGAAGAGAAAAAACGCAGGATATGCGGTCCGCATTGCCGAGATTCATGTGTGCTAGGATCGGCTCTACATTCCTGAGCCATTTTCTGCCTCGAAGGGGTCAGTTGTCTCTTTAAAGTTTGGAGCATGTTGCTTACAAAACCGCTCGTAGATTGTCTCTATGTACTGAGTTGGGTAAGGTGCATAGTTCGCCATTGGCCATCCCCCATAAGGACCTGCTTGTTGGGGTGCTTGAGCCATTTGATGAGGCTGCGGTTGCGGTTGTGGTTGCGGCTGAGGTTGAGGCTGCGGCTGAGTCTGTTGTCGTTGTTGCTGAATCAATTCTTCCAATTGTTGCCGTAGTCAGACAATCTCAGCGGTGTTTTCAACTGGAGGCGATGCACTTCTGTTAGCAGTAGCATTGGTAGCACACGTTCCCCTTCTTCAGACTGCTTCATTAGTCTCGTTAGCGACGTTGCCGACTGTGCGTGCAGATCTTTTGAGCGACATCTTCAGCAAAGTTCTAACAGTCGAGAAAAACATGTTAGAACTTACCCCAATAGGCTCTAAGGCAAAACTTAGTCTAAGCAAACATAACTCGGACTTATTAGTTATGATTTCTTATGAAAAATTATGTAAGCCTTCTTTATAATTAGGGCGTGTTTCTATACTTAGAAAATCAGCCATCTTTATTATTTTCTAAGTTTGTTTCTAATCATCCTATATGACTTAATTCTCAGGCTCGAAACTCGTCGTTGTTCCAAAGTTAACCATATTGAGGGAGGGCTGGGATCAGTAAAATCATTCCCACTACTATGGCCCCCTAAACTCTCAATATAGAACCCGGTCCATTGATTTGTATCCACCCTCACTGAACTTGGTCATTATTTATTAAATTTATTATTTATTATGATTGTAAAAAAAATCAAACTCATACATGTCTTTCAAAAATAACAATAATATTCATTTGGAAAAAGATTTTCACTAAGTACATTCATACATGCAAAAATAATAAATAAATAAACTAAACTAACATAACTATGGTAAATCTAAAAATCAGGATCTTCTACATCTGACCCTTCATCTAACATGTCATCATCTATTTATTCATAATCATCATTATCTTGAGCCTCAACATTACCTCGGGGAAGATTAATAAAGATTCTATGTTTTTGTTCATTAGTGAATTGAAATTCCAACTTAGAGGTGAACCTAAGTATGAGAAAATAATATCTCATAGCTACCGGTAAATCATCATCATCATCATCTATAGTCTCCCATATTTCTTCTAATGTTGAAATTACAGAAGAAAAATCTTTAAAAAACCTAATTGCTAGGACATATTGCTTTGTAGCTCTCATCATAATTTGCTTAGTAGTCTGAAGATGAACTATCTCCTTGTGGAATAAGATTAATTTCTGAGCGATTCTTTCTAACACTCCTACAGTATTCCTTGGCTCTCTAATCCTTTTCAATGCCTTAATGGCTCAGATATCCTGATAGGTCAAGGCTCCATCCATTCTTAACTGAAAACATAATGGCTAAAACGTTAGCTATAAACATAAACATAAACACTTACATTGGCGGTTAGATTCGAAGCTTGTGCGTGTGTATCAAGGAGAACTTCACGCATATGAATTGTTGCTCTGATACCAATTGTAATGCCTCAACTATTTCTAAGACCTCGGACCATTAAAAACTACTATGGCATAACTACTATTTTGAAATACATACAAATGAAATAACATAACTTTATTTAAAACCCAAAATATTGTACGAAATACAAAATATGGTATGAAATATAAAATTTGATATGGAATATAAAATGTGATATGAAATATAAAATATGGTATGGGATCCCATTGTTATAAAACATAAAACATAAACTTTAATTCAATTGTTTAAAATAATAAGTGAGAAAATACATTAAAACATAAATTTAAAGACTTTAAACAACTTCATCCTCGATCTTCCAACAGTCCATTCAATCCATTCATCCTCAACACAGATGCTAAGCTGCCACGAATCCTTCCCGCCTTCCATGTTCATTTTACTGCATCAATCTAAAAGGAAAGGAATGAGACTAATGCCCAGCAAGGAAAATCTACTAACAACATATATCATAAATCATAAACATAAGACTATATCATAAATATATACTATAAAAACATATATCATATAGGACTATAATATTAATGGCCATTAAGTCATTAACATAGTATGTGATAAAACCATCTAGGTCCTCTATCTACTAATCGAGGTAGGTTAGATCACAACTATAGTATATGATAGCCCATCTAGGTCCTCTGTCTACTAATCGAGGTAGGGTAAATCATAACTCTAAACCATGAAAATTATAAAAATTATTGGGGCATGCTATCTAAGCAAGTCATATGTCCAAGCGACTACAACGTAAATTCTTGGGGCTTGCTATCTAAGCAAGTCATATGCCCAAGCGACTACAAAGCATATTTATACATATACATATCATAGCATAAAACATATCATAACATAAACATAAAAACACATATAATCTAACCTATTTTCCTTACCAAAAACCGAGATATGGAGACAAGAACGGGATTTGGAACACTCCTAAAACCAACAGTAGAATCGTGAGTTTCTAAAGAAAAAGAGATGAAAAGAAAACTATAGCATCCAAGTAAAAACTTACCGAAAACCTTAAGTTTCAAGAAGCTTAAACACCTAACCAAGAATCATAAACAAGAGTTAGGATCTGAAAGAAAATTAAAGAACTATGAAGAACTGAACTTAAGGATAAGAATACATTGAATGATCTTATGACTTGATCTATACCTCGATACTGAAATAAATCTATATCTTACTTCCCAAGTGTTTAGAAAAGCTTAGATTGGAAAAGCTTTTTAACCCAAAATCCAAGTGTTTCTCTCTATAGAAATCTTAGCAGCTTAAAGGCTCTGAACAATGCTTGAAGAATGAAGGAAAATGGCTGAGTACTAGGTCCTATTTATAGAGTTCAAGGAGTGAAACTAACCCCTTTTAATTGGAATAAATAAATGAAAAAGATTTGAATTTTCGTTCAACAGATGCCCATAACTCGGTCAAAATCCTTCAAAGGCAGGTCCAATAAGGCTGTTTTCAATTTTAAAATCCTCAAGATTCAAAAATTAATTCCCAGGGGCGATATATCGCCTAGACCTATATCCCGAGCCCCGTTCGTTCAATCGTTCGAAGTCGACATGTTTTCCGTATCTCCCGTAGGTAACATATTGGCCCCTATAGCTGCGATATATCGACATACGTTGATATATAAAACACATATTTGCATTTTTTCAGCATATTTTGAATTGATTAAACAACTTTGATTGAGTCAAAACGTGATCCTAGTAGCTGCTGGAAGGTTCTAGAGCTTCTAGATCTTTCTTTTATTTAAACTATTCGTCAAAAATACTTAAATCCTTAACAAACATGATTATGACAAGTGTCATGCTCTTATTAATTCTATCTAAATCTTAGGTTATAATAAATAATATTTCTAAAACCAACAATATTAATCAAACCTTATGTTATAATTAATATTTCTAAACTATGGGTTAAACTTATAAAGTCCATAACTGTTGCTATGAGTTTCCAACTAAGTCCTGGCTTGAACCAAATCCCACGGAAACTAACATACTACGGTCTACCACTAGCTACTACTTCTACTATCTAGTTAAGTAAAATTCCGAGACACTACATGTTTATTTAAGATATTTGTACTCTATCGTATATTATATTCATTTTGTTCAAAAGGTGTTGTATACTGTACATACGACCGTTGGCCAATTTCAAAGATCAACATTTTGGTGCTTTCATTGAAAGTACGAAATCAAGAAATACATTTTCATAAGTTTTACGATGCCTCCGAAACCCAATCAAACAAAGAAGATGGCTCCCAGGGATTCCACCACTCAGGATCCCATCGATCCCGTTAACGAACCTCAGGTGGAGGTTGCAGATCAACTGTTGGGGTTTTATGCCCTAATTAAAACTCAACTCTTTGTAATCTCTTTTTATTATCAATAAAAGAATAGAAATCATTTTTTGACTTGGTCAATCACTTTGCTCACATGTTTTATTTTCATGATTATTTTTTTAATATAAACTTCTATTAAATCCCGAGCATATAGCTAATCATATTTATAGTGACGTAATCACAGTGGAATATTAATATGATTATATGTTCAAAAACAAGTTAGTCCTAAGATTAGTCAGTGCATAGGATTTACACTGACTTGGGAAACTACGATATGATCTACTTACAGATCGCAGTGTTATGTTCTTTCCAGAACATTAGCAAAGTAGATAAGATCGGATGTATTTGTTACATCGGACTGGACCGATATTGACAGTTGATAGGATAAGTAAACATACCATTATTATCTATTCTAGTCATATCATATAGTTGACCATAGATCAATTCAATCTCAATTTTGATTGGTTAGTATTCTAACTGATTGTATTATTTGGGTTCTTTGACTTGTTCGATACCAGCTTACCCTACACCTAAGATCTAAAGGGTAATCGGGCCTAGCACCTAAGTCTCATATACCAACCAAGACTTAGTGTTTTCCCGAAGGTTTCAATCGTGCATCATCAACCACGATCTAGAGAAACAACGAGAAGACCCACACTCTCATAACCATGGCGAGGTGGACACGTATCTCCACTACCCAGTAATCATGTACCGAACCACGATCTCCAGTATTATTGTTCATGTAATAGCCCCTGGGTACTAGAATAAAGGACCCATGGCTTCATAAAGGGGACATTTTTTTGGGATCTTTCTTTGGAACGATTTTGAGAGAGATATACTCTGGGGGGAAACTCTGGGCAAATTGGTGATGAGTGAATACTTCAGTTCATCAGTGTAATTATCTATCGAGTGATTCAATTCCAAAGGCTAAGTGGATTAGGTTATTACTGTTCATCAGAACATGGCTGAACCACTATAAAATTAATGTGTGTTTATTTAAGATATTTGTACTCTATCGTATATTATATTCATTTCGTTCAAAAGGTGTCGTATACTGTACATACGACCGTTGGCCAATTTTACAGTTCAACACAATTCAATATCCTTGGAAATGAATAACCAATCCCCCGACATAAAAACGATGAACAGATTGGAAGTGTCTCGTAAATCCATATAAGAAATGCAAGAGGAAAACCAAAACACTTGTAACTCCAATTAACAAGAGACCCATATTCTTTTCTAGGAATCTTCATATAAAGAGCATTCCCCTCTTTTAAAATTGAGCGCATATAACATCTAGTTCTATGCCACAAAAGTTTGCCAAATGCAAACTTTTTCAACATGGAAAGCTCACAATCAACTATACTAAAAAACTTGTTGTCTACCCTTGTCTCATTCTGTGTCCCAAAAAAAAACTAGCCAAAAATTGAACAATCCCCAATTTCACAACAAGGTCATCATCCATAGCATTAAAGTTCTCTGAATTAAAAAGATTACTAACTTCATTTTTGCTAATTTTGTCACTCACTTTAACTCTAGGGAAAAATTCATTCCTAAAACATTTTTTTACCATCAGGAAACATACTTAAATCAACACTACCGACACAATCTAGCCCAGTAATTAATCCAAACTCACTAATAGAAAACATCACTACCTTATCACCAAGCTTAAACCAAAACTCAAATTCTTTTTTTTTCCTGAGGAACTTCCCTCATTAAAACACTATGTACCAGCTGTGCTTGCCATGCAGTACTCGGCAAATCCAAAAAATGACCAAAAAGAGTTCTTCCAAACATAGCCTTTTGCTTCTTGGTGAAAACTTTTTTCAAATCAGCTATAACCTCTTGTTTGTTCCATTGCTGAACCTTACTTCCAAACATAAACTCTGGTTTGATTATATAATGTACAATCTGAAAAAAAAAAAAAAAAAAAAAACACAATTACCACAAAAAGGAAAATTAAAATAAATAATAACTACAACATTAAAAAACCATACACAGCTAAGGAAACCAGCTACTTTAAAAAATAATAAGCTACATTACAACATATACAATACAAAAACAAATCAAAATTAAAACAAGAACACTTAAAAATCACAAATAAGAATGATTATGTAGCAGAATTAGAAACAGACACTCACAAAAAGAAACTAGTTACATACAAAAAGTAACCAATTACCTTGTGTTAGAGAATATATATTATTGCTCAATGGAAAAGTGGAAAACCAAAATACAACTCTATGCAAAGAATACGATAGACAAGGTAATTGATTAAATAAATTTTACAACTCAATTACTCAAAATACAAGTAAATAGAAATAAGAGAAGGAATAGAATTATAAGAACTAAAACTCTAAAATAAAAGATACCAACAAATATGTAAATAGGAATAAGAGAAGAGGATTACATACTCAATACACTAATAATACAAGAATAAGAACAGAATTAAAATATCAATGAAAAACACAAACTCTCACTCAACCGAAGTGTAGAGCAGTGGGGATCACAAACTTGAACAAGGTTCAAAACTTTTGTCGAAAAGCTTATTTCCTCCTATTCTCTAAGCACTAAGGGATCTCTCTAGGAAATAGCTCTCTGGAATTATCATGCCTCTATGGTTTATTTTCCAGCCAAGTGCTTTGTGGATGGAAAATGGTGTGTCTTACAAGTGAGCATTAGGCTCCTATTTATAGAGTTTGAGATAACCCTTTGAATTTCAAATTCCACCAACCCCCATGGCCGTTACCAATGTTTAATTGGATGTTTATGGAATTAAAATGGAGAATTGGGAGTTATTTGGGGTGTTAGAACAGTTGAATTTGGAAAAAACTGAAAAACCAAATAGGCTGTCAGCCTCACTGGCCGCGGCCAAGGCTTTTCAGTGGCCGCAGCCAAGGCTTTTCAGTGGCCGCGGCCACTGGCTTTTGTCCCCCAGGCCGCGGCCACTAAAAGTCAGTGGTCGCGGCCACAGACCACTTTTAGCACAAAAAAGTCAGTTTTCCAAAACGTCCCAAATCCTTTCCCACATGATTTTGTAACCTCCAAACACGTATTGGGAGTTAAAAACATGTCTCCAATAGCCATATTTTATCATGGCTTTGTGAAATCCAATCTCAAATGTGTAACATATAATATACAGATTATTGGGTATATTTGGGAGTTACAATTTTGTAACTGATTTTGTAACTCCAAAATATGTCACATTTGGGCACACACATGTGTCTAATTTTGTGACTCTCAATAATATGTTACAAGGTGTGACAAATCACATTTTGTCACATTATTTAATCTAACATTATATTATATGAAATAATATAACATTCCCCCACTAGATTAAATAATCACTTTTTGTAACACTTATTTAATAAATCAAACATTATATTAAAATATAATATTCCCTCACTTGATTAAATAATCACTATCTATAGAAACCTTTGCATTGGTGCATAAATTAAATGTCTTTCGACTTTAATTTTACCTTAGTGTAATTATCACAAAGTTTGTTGAAATTTTAGTTGTCGAAGCATTAAACCACTATCCCTTGATAATAAACCGATGATAACACACACACATTTTCCGTGTTCACTTTAGACCTCAATGTCTTGCTTTTGCACCGTTAATGGCCATGTGCACATTCCATTCATAGACTTTTCTTGAGAATGATGCCCAATTCTCATGAGGGGCGGTACCACCCCTAGGTGTATATAAGTAGAACTCTTACTGTATTTTGTTACCCTAAAATACTTGTCTTTTCAAGACTGAGTTCTATTAAAAAACCTTTCGGTTTTAACCCTCATTTTGGTAACACACTAGTTTTCATATCTCAGATGGGACAAAATTTGAGTACTACTACTATTTACTTGATTGACTTGTTATTACATATAGAACCTAATACTAGTTCGGTGACTAGTATTAAGATTGGTTACCATCAACCGTGAATCTCTTTAGGGAGTCTAAGTCCCACCCCTTGAGATGTAGAAATGATTCCATTTGAATCATTTTCCTCATGTATGCATACTTAGTCACTCTCATTATTTTATTCAAACTTTGATGCTAGCCATAGTTTGATTAAAATAGTTGCCTCTTTAAAATAGTGATTTTGAGCATAGTCAACACCCCCACTATTTTATAGTTTAATATCCAAGATAAACATTTGAATATGAATTCTAAAAACCTATTTTGTTTCTAGAATTCTCATTTATGTTTTAAATTGATTCCTTCTTGAATCAAAATATTTCAAAACAACAACTTTAGACACCAAGCATGTCTAGATTTGTTCATTCTATACACATATAGCCAATGTGATATAGAATGTGGAATTCCAAATCACCTATTTGATAGGATGACCAAATTAATCAATTATTATCAACAAAATAAATTAATTAACTTTTGGAGCATGACCCCCACATTTCTCACATAGTGATAATAAAATATCACTTTAAAATAGAAATCTCTTCATTTCTATTAAGTCCTTTTTCCTCCAAGATAAATCTAGACCCATGATTCTCAAAGTTCATCACGAGTCCTCTATGCCACATGATAAACTCTCAATTGATCAAGATAAAAACCTCAATGTTTATCTTGATTTATTTACTTGCTAAAGCAAGACACTTATTTGAAAGTAACTTTCACTTGGTCGGTTTCTTTTATATATTTCACAGAATAAAATGTGAACACAAATGTAATGTGAGAATTTCTCAAACAAATAATCACAAATTTTCATTTTTAGTTGTCTAAATAATCTCAAAATTACTTAAACAACTTTTGTGTATTTCTTAAGAGTCTCTTTGAGATTCTTTTGAAAACATAAATTTGACATCCATTGATTTTCTCATCAAAATCAAAATGAAAATGTCAATTTTTTAAACTCTTTAAATAAAAGAAAATAAACCCTCATTGATTTAATTAAGCACTTTGATTTCTTATGTTTTGTTTAAAATTATCTCCTCACTGAGATTAATTTAAACATATCACCATCTTTAACTAAAATGAATAAAGTTCTCTTTTATTCACCATTGGTGTAAATATTCAAAATTGCTTCTCCAATTTTGAAATGTCTCCTCATTGAATATTTAAGAATTATTCTCACTAAATAATTCTCAAATATATTTCATTTGTCCACACTCTAGACTATAAGTCTATTGAGTCAATATGTCATCCCACAATTTTGAATCCACTTTGATCTATTTTTCTTGCAATGGCAAGACACAACCATTAAAAGATGTAACCCCCTTAGGTTCATCTTTTCTTATCTCATAAAATGAGATGCTCATATTTTAAATGAGAAAATTTTAAATTCTCAAATGATTCTTTTATTCACAAATCACATACTAACAATAATATAGGATAAAACCTATTAAAATCTCACAAATGTTTACAAGATTATATTTCAATATAATTTCACATTGTTCTCAACATATATGACTTATATCATACAAATATGGCTCTTTATTAATATGAAAACATGAATTACAAATATCATACACATATGATTTCACATTTCTATTGATTCACAAAATCAATATATTTATACATGTCATATAAAACTCATATAGTTGTCATTCTAATAATTTTCCATTAACACAAAATAAGACAATTCTATGACATGCTAGCATATTACCCAATAATCTAATAGATTATTTACACATTGATCACATATAATAAAAACTCAAGATATTAAACTATCTTCTAATCTAACCACTATATTTGAAAAACAAAGGAGATTAGAAAACAATGAACTTCATTTATAAACTTTTATTCTTCTCATTTCTATCACTATATGAAAACCATTAGATCTTCTAGGAAAACCAAAGTAGAACATTACCTTATCTTACCATCTTTTCAAAGTTGGATCCTCATATGATCTCCATGGTTTCTCCTTCCATTGAAAAGGAAGATAAGCTTTTGATTGTTAGAGAATATATGTTATTGCTCAATGGAAAAGTGGAAAAACCAAAATACAACTCTATGCAAAGAATACAATAGACAAGGTAATTGATTAAATAAATATTACAATTCAATTACTCAAAATACAAGTAAATAGAAATAAGAGAAGGAAGAGAATTATAAGAACTAAAACTCTAAAACAAAAGATACACATAAATATGTAAATAGGAATAAGAGAAGAGGATTACATACTGAATACACTAATAATACAAGAAGAACAACAGAATGAAAAGATCAATGGAAAACACAAACTCTAACTCAACCAAAGTGTAGAGTAGTGGGGGATCACCAACTTGAACAAGGTTCAAAACCTTTGTCCAAAAGCTTAGTTCCCCCTATTCTCTAAGCACTAAGGGATCTCTCTAGGAAATAGCTCTCTGGAATTATCAAGCCTCTATGGTTTATTTTCCAGCCAAGTGCTTTGTGGATGGAAAATGGTGTGTCTTACAAGTGAGCATTAGGCTCCTATTTATAGAGTTTGAGATACCCCTTTGAATTTCAAATTCCACCAACCCCCATGGCTGTTACCAATGTTTAATTGGATGTTTATGGAATTAAAATGGAGAATTGGGAGTTATTTGGGGTGTTAGAACCATTCAATTTGGAAAAAACTGAAAAACCAAATAGACTGTCAGCCTCACTGGCCGCGCCCAGGACTTTTTAGTGGCCGCGGCCATAGGCCATTTTCAGTACAAAAAAGTCAGTTTTCCAAAACATTCTAAAATGTCTCAAATCCTTTCCCACATGATTTTGTAACCTCCAAACACCTATTGGGAGTGAAAAACATGTTTCCAACAACCATATTTCATCATGGCTTTGTGAAATCCAATCTCAAATGTGTAACATATAATATACACATTATTGGGTATATTTGGGAGTTACAACTTTGTAACTGATTTTGTAACTCCAAAATATGTCACATTTGGGCACACACATGTGTCTAATTTTGTAACTCTCAATAATATGTTACAAGGTGTGACAAATCACATTTTGTCACATTATTTAATCTAACATTATATTATATGAAATAATATAACACCTTGAACATTAAATAACACATGAAAATGCATACACTGCTAGGGTAACTAGTTACATGTAGACTTATCAAGCTACATTACAACCTATACAAGGCAAAAAAAATCAAATATTAAATAGTAATACCTAAAAATCACACTTAAAATTGATTACATATAATCATTATAAACAAAAACTCACAAAAAAAAACCAATTACATACCAAAAGTAAAGGAAACTAGTTACTTTAAAAGTTAATCATCTACATTACAACATATACAATACAAAAACAAATCAAAATTATTACAAGAACACTTAAAAACCACAAATAACAATGATTACGTAGCAGAATTAGAAACAGACACTCACAAATAGAAACTAGTTACATACAAAAAGTAACCAGTTACCTTGAACATTAAACAACATATGAAAATGCATACACTGCTAGGGTAACCAGTTACATGTAGACTTATCAAGCTACATTACAACCTATACAAGGCAAAAAAAATCAACTATAAAATAGTAACACCTAAAAATCACACTTAAAATTGATTACTTACAATCATTATAAACAAAAACTCACAAAAGAAACCAATTACATACCAAAAGTAAACAGTTACCTATAAAATTACACAACACATGAAAAAGCATACACAAAAATGGAAACCAATTACTTGTAACCTTAACAAACTACATTACAACCTATACAAAGAAAAAAATATCAAATATAGAAACAAGAACACTTAAAAATCGCAAATAAATTATCACTTAGCATAATTAAAAACAGACACTCTAAAAAAGGAACCAATTAGTTACCAAAGTAACCGGTTACCTTAACAATTAAACAACACATTTAAATAATCTCAAAGTAACCAGTTACCTATAACCAAAAGAGATATAAATAAACCACAATAAACAAAAATATAGTACCCAGTTACTAAGCATATAATAATGTGTTAACTAAACAACCTACTAAGAAAAAAAAATAACATTAAAACATAAAAATAAGAAACTAAAATACCTAATTATTAGTCTCATCAATAATCACAGGTCCACAGGGCTTCAATCCTCCCCCAGGACTTCGAGGAGAACGTCGCAATTTTACTGACGGTCCAGCCTCATCAGTGGACTTAGAAGGGCCAGCATCCCCTCCATTTTGAACCATTTCTATACAAACACAAAACACAAAAAAAGAACATTGAAACAACATACACGATATAACTTCTAGCATTATAGATTTTGAAGCACTGAGTTCTTAACTCAATGAAAAATATGTGTATAAATTCAGTGTAACTACATTACCCGAATAATGCAGATAGTTTAAGAAACACAACTATATATATTTACTACAGTATGGTCAAGATTATTTATGCTTGACAAACTAAAGAAATTTACCAAAAAAAGAATCTAGTTAGCTACACCTCAACCACAACAAGTTGCTTAAGCACGAATTCTCCAAGCCAATTAAGTCAACATTTCCAACTTCTCAATCCTCAATTATTCTTGCATTCTTGCAAATAAATAATACATAGACAATGCATGCTCATGTTAACTTTATATATATACACACACATAACTTATCCTCATCACATTTCACATAATAAATCATTGTGTGGAGTTTCACGAACTCGTGTGAATTACCACACATATTAAAAATAGTAGATGATCATCAGGGACAATAGTAACAGCCCCAACTCACGAATTTCCTAATCAAGTAACCAAAAAGAATGTGTATCTTACTGTATGTTACAGTACACACTAAAAATGCAATACCCAACCTTCAAACATGAATCGACTCTGAACAAACATGTAATTTTCAAATATGATAGAAAAATGCAGTACCCAAAATGAGGAATAGGGTGACAACATACTTGAGGCTTAAACACCGATCGCCGACCACGAGACCACTGTTCGACTTTGATCACTGCACTTGGAGACCTATGTCTGCCTCCATTCGCCGATGTTGCATAGATCGGCAACCCAAAAAATGCCACAACCTCCGAAGGAGAAATCGCACAACCAAGGAGAGAGAGGAGAGAGGAGACAAGAGAGAAGAGAGAAAATGAGGAAACCCATTAAAGTGATTAAATTCATAAAAACCCATAGAATAACTTCTTCTTTTTTTTAAAAGAAAGCCATATTTTTGCAAAGTTTGTTAAAAAAAACCCGTATAAAATGTAATTTCCACATATAAACATATAGATACTATCCAACAAGATAAATTAAATATCATTGGGCCTTTTAATTTTTTACAATGACATAATGGGCTTTTATATTTATCACAAATTCAAAGTTACTTTTATTTATAACAAAAACAAATAATTCTAGTTTATATTTTAATTTACATGAAATTACATCAATAATTTTTTTTCCAAAAATAATTTGGGGGGGGGGGGGGGGGGGGGAGGGGCAAAAATTTAGGGGTATAAAATGATATAAACCCATTCTTAAATAAGTTGTTCAAATCCTCAATCACGTATAAGTTTTTAAAGATATTATAATCCAACAATTGAACTCATTATTGAATCAGTGACAATACCAACATGAATAACCATAAATGATATGATCGAGAGAAATGAACAAACCAAAATTGGTGAAAATCAAAGTCCATATAAAACAGGGGTGATAAAACACCATTATTCAACATAGCAAACTCAAACTAAACCTAGAACACTTATCAATAGAAACACAAAATCAAATACACAAACAAATAAGAAACAACAAAACATCAAATCAGAAGAATAGCAATAGAAACAACTTCAACCCATTACCCATTACCCAATACCCTAGATCTAGGATTAGTTAACTACTTAGTTTTTATTTGAAAAACTTTATATTAGTTGAAATTAATATTATTTATTGTTTGGAATAATATTAAAGAGAGTTAATTATTATCTTATTATAAGCTAACTATTCAAGCTAATAGTTTTTAAGATAATGTTAATTTTGAATTAACTGATATTTATTTTCAGGAATGAAAATATTGTCTTAAAATTAATTAAACAAACAAATGAGAAAAATTAGGGAGAAAATATAGTGGCTCATGCCACTTTGTAGTGCCACATGTCCTTGTGATTTCAATTTTGAATTTCAAATTTTTTTTATTTAATTATTATTTTAAAATTGATTTAAATAAATAATTAATATAAAAGATAACTGATGAGTTTGAGTTAATTAAATTAAAGAAAAAAAAATTATTTTATTTTATCTTTATAAGTAAAAAAAGAAGTGATTCTTTAAGCAAGTTGTTAATTTTGTTATCAGACTCTCTCAGAAAAAGTATCAATAGAATTTTCTAGGCCTGAAAATTCTAGAACTTTCTACAAGCCTTCTCTCTTCTCCAAACTATCTAGATCTCATGAGTTGAGAACATCTAGATAGCCTAAATAATCAACATGTGAATCCTACGTGCCCACACACGTTCTTGTGTTGTTGAGGAGTGACTTGGAAGATAAGATGTGAGTCTTCACTGGATAGAAAGATCGATTGATTATACTAAAAGACTCAAGGAATCTTGATAGGCTTAAAAAAGTAATCTCATTTTCCTTGTATGTGTTGATTTAATGTATAGATATATGTATTGATCGTAGCTGGTATTAATGATTTTTTAAAATCCCTCTCTCTACCTTCCGCTGCGTCCCTGATTTTATTTATATTAATACCAACAATTGGTACCAGAGCGGTCTCTATATATGTATACATTAAATGTTGTGTGAGTTTCTTTTATTTTTTATATGTATGTTGATATGTATATTGAATGGATGATCTTATTTTTTGAATGTATGGTTGAATGATGAATCGTTAATTAATAAGATATTATTGAGTTAGGAAGTGTTTTATAGTTTTCTTAGATCTTGTGTATGTTAGGGTTTGTGCCCTAAAAACATGTGAAAATACATTTTTTATTTAAATAAAAGTACATTTTTCTTATATTTGAATATTATAATTATTATATGAATAATTTATATAAATATCATAAAATTCCATATTCATTTATGATATTATGATCTTGTATGCGTACAAGGAATTAAGATCATATATAATAAATAAAATAGTTAACAACGTTTTAAAGTATAGAATCTTTAATGAATGATTGCTAGTACGATTTACCAAGCATATGTGATGTGAATAATCTAGATTCAGTTTACTTATGTGAATAGACATCTTGGTAAATGTGTTGTATATAATAGTGATTATATATGACAAGACATATGTGAATTAATTATTTTTATAAACTTATTGTTTGCCATCAATATTTAATTCATATCATTTGTAGACCAGTCTAAATCCTAAGTTATCATGAACTCCTATTCATGTTTATTGGTTCTTTTGATTCATTCGTTAAGGTCTCTTGATATAATGAGGCTAGTGACTTTTGTTTTAGAGATTCAATATCATGAATGACTCGGAACATGATTTTACAATAATGGAATCCATACTTTCCTAACGGATCGAATATTTGTTCTCTTAAGGGTTAATTCTAGGATTAAATAGTTATTAAGCTCAAATTTATAGATTAACTATTCATTATAGATTAACTATTCATTGGTGAATTAATGTTACTTAAGGAACAAAAGGTAATTACAAGGGTAAAACAGTAATTCTTGACCATCTCTAATTAGCAAACCAATAAATGGAGGAGAGAACTACATTTAATGATTACATCAGTGGACTACAAGAGAAAACTTTGTAAATATAATTCTATAAATACTTGGAGTACACTTCCATATTTATAGTGGAGTAATAACGAAATTAATGAATAAGATTATTGAGTTAAAGAATTTAATTAATAATCTGGCTTATTGGAGCTTCGTATTATAGGTCCATGGTCCCTGGGTCGCCTCTGTCCTACACTATTAAGGGTAAGGATGTCACAAGAAAGATTAATAGAGAAAATGACTGAATTGCAAAGGAATTCATTTTCCAGGGCAAATAGATAATTATGTGATCTTATGTGCAATTAATTAGTTGTGAATTAATTAATTAATTAAATGATTAGTATTTATTTGAAAAATTGTATATTAGTTAAAATAAATATTAATTAGTGTTTGGATTAAGATTTGAGAGAGATAATTATTATCTTATTATAAGATAATTATTCAAACTGATAATATTTAAGAAAATGTTAATTTTGAATTAAGTGATATTTATTTTTGTGAATAAATATAATGTCTTAAAATAAATTAAACAAACGAATGATAAAAATTAGGGAGACACTATACAGTGACGCCACTTTATGTGTCACATCATCCTTGAGATTTGAGTTTTGAATTTTAAAATAATTAATTAATTTTAAATTTAATTTAAATTAAATCATAACTGATTAGTTTTTGAATTAATAATTTTAAAGAAAAATAAAATAGTTTTATCTTTAAAAACCTAAAAAGAAGTAATTTTTTTATTAAGTTGTTGTTATAAGACTCTAAAAATAATTATGATAGAATTTTCTAGGCTTGAAATTCGATAACTTTCTACAAGCCTTCACTCTTCTCCAAACTCTCTAGATCTCATGTGCTGAGAACATCTAGAGAACCCAAATAATCAACTTGTGAATCCTGCGTGGCCACTCACATCATTGTGTGTTAGAGAAATGACTTGGAAGACTAGGTGAGAGTCTTCACTTAGATAGGAATATCGTTGATTATATTAAAATACTCAAGGAATCTTGATAAGCTCCAAGAGGTCATCTCTATTTCCTTGTATGTATTGATTTAATGTATAGATATATGTATTGATCCTGACTGGTATTAATGATTTTTTAAAATCCCCCTTCCCCTCCTTCCACTGCATCCTTGATTTTATTCTATTTAATACCAACATTGTAAGTCATAATGGGGCATAGGAATTTTTGTAATTTTATTGCAAAAATTTTTCTTCAAAAGAGAATGGGAGAAAAAATATGGGACTCGAGCCCCATGCCATGCGCCACACGCCAGTGCCCGACAGCCTTCGACCAATGCCAGCGCCCCATGTCTTGCACTCCACAGCCTACACCTACGACCTGCGCTCCTCAGCCCCAACGCACTAGCACCCAGCCCCGAGCCCCTTGCTATCGCACCCTTGCGTCCCTTGCCCTAGAGTCGGCCCTAGCTTGTTTAAATATTTTATTTAATTGTTTTTTTTTTAAAATTAGTTAGATTTTAAAAACTAATTATCTTATTTTATTTTTATTAGAAAAATAAATTATCATATAGTTGGTTAAGATCTTATCTTAAGTTTAAATAATTATTTGAATTTGATTCTTTTAATTATTTAAATTCAACTAAATTAAAAAGATAATAAAAGGGTTATTTAATTAAAAATTAGTTTTAATTAAAAAATTAGTTTCTAATTAATTATTGGGCCTAAAGATTCCTAATAATTATGAAGATGGGCCTAAAAGAAGGAGAAGTAGTTTAGAGCCTTGTAATCAAGTGAAGCCCAATTTGTAATTTAAATTTATATTTTTCAAGGGTTGTAAATTTAAAAATACCCAATAGTACTCGATTAATAATTTTTTGTTTATTTATTTATTTTACTTATTTAAATAAGTGTTAATTGATGTTTGATTGATAACATGATCATGCATTAGCCTATTACATGCCATACATGAAACTCCACACAATTTTAATTAATCATGCATCTCTTTTGTAGAAACATGATTAATTTTGAAAACAAAAAAAATTCTCATATCGAATTCGAAATGCTCTAGGATTGTCCTATATATTTATGTGAATTATTTTGGTGAAATCAATTGCATGTAAACTACTAAGTCTTAAATTAGTTAAAACTTGAAAAATTACACTATAACAAAAGGCAATAGTTATTATAGGCCTTTTAGGATAACCAACTTTATTTAAAAAGAGTTTTAGTAAAGTTTGATGAATGTAGTGGGTAATTATTTATATCACTTTAATTATAGAAACATGCTCTTTTATAATTATATGATTTTTGTAATTAATTGCATTCATAGGGTTATAAATAAACTAGTAATTAATTTGGAATTAATTGATTGGTTTAATAAACACGCACACACACACACACACACACACACACACACACACACACACACACACACACATATATATATATATTCTAAAATAGTAAGTGAGAGAAGGTTGACATCGCAATGTGACCTATGATCTCCATTATTAGTACAACACCATGAAATATGATTAGGGCATCGATGGGGTTTTGTTTCCGTCCCTCTAAGGAAGGTTTCTGGTCATATTAATATCAATGTTGACTTCTTACAAAGATAGGAAAGAGTGATGTATTTTAGATTTGACCAAACCTAAGGCGACACTCTCTAAGTTAAGTCATAAATTTCGAAATTATGGGTTACAGTTACAAAGATACAATTAAGCTTTTGTAGTGGATAATTATATCTTGACCAAACAACCGATACTTTATTTTAAAAAGAGAAATACTAGTTATTTTAAGTTTTAAATAATAAAGACAAGAGTGTCTTGTAGACCGTATGAAATTAACTTGACCGACCCTAAAGCGACACTTTAATTGTCGGGTAGTTTTATCGTGGAATAGTAAATGTTAAGTTTATGTGTTTTATTGTTGCATTCATGCATCATGTTTACTTTCCAAATTTATTGATATTAATTTTCAAATTATAATAAATCTTGTACTTTATTGTCTATTCTCATATCAAATCATTCTCTTATTTTTCAGTTAACTATGTCTCAAAATGATTGTAATGTTGTCATTGAACTTAATAATGAATATATTGTGTTCTCGAGATATGATGTTGAAATTTTATTGTTGATAGAAAATTTGATGGATGTTGTTAAAATACCACCCATGCAAGAATCATCATTAGAAGTTTCAGTGAATGATCAGTTCGAGTATGCTAAGTGGTTGAGGATAAACCACATGACAATGTCTTACTTCAAAGAGTAAATAATGAAACCAAAATATACTCTTGAATGCCTTAAATTTGCATATGATATATGGGTAGCCATCCATGCTACTTATGGACACATATATGACAAGTGGTTTTATGTGAATGAAATCCTATCGACCAAGCGTGAAACAATCGCTGAAATAAAGAAGAATACGAAAGGTAAATGTGATTTTTATGACTAAGTGGAAAATGATCTGTCATCCTGGATTTTATGTTCATGGTCCACTAACTATGTTTGTTCTTCTATGTAGATAGTTGAATCATACTATTCAAGGAAGGTTGCTGATGAAGTTCTTGAAGATGGAGATGGAGAGCACATATAGTTAAGAAAAGCATTGGGGACAATCCGTTCTGTTTAGTTTAGTTTTATTTTATTGAAGAAAAACTTTATTTTTTGTTTTGAACAATTTTTTAGTTTATTTCTTTTACTATTTCCTTTTATTGCATGTAGTGACATTTATTTTTTTAATAATAATTTGATTATTATTTATTTCTTTTAAATAGACATGCAATTGTAAACATTCAGGCTGTAGAATCTTTTGCCAAATGAACGATAGCTAAATAACTATGAGTTATTTAAAGTAAACCAAAAGGTAACAAAAGACAAAAAGTTTCAAAAGAGGATGAAACATGTCTATGACATCAAAGACTAGATCATATTAGTCTAGACATAATAAATTGGTTAACAAAATATGGACCATTGAGATAACTAACTATTGGAACTCTTTCGGTTTGCGAATCCTGTCTAGAAGGAAAAACAACCAAACGTTATTTCTTAGCAAAAGGAAATAGAGCCAAAGAACCATTAGAGCTTATACACATCGATGTGTGTGGTCTAATTAATGTACATGCTAGAGGTGGTTATGAGTATTTCGTCATTTTCATTGATGATTACTCAAGATATGGTCATACTTACCTAATGCTTAGGAAGTTAGAAACCTTTGGCAAGTTTAAGGACTTCAAAGCTGAGTCTGAGAAGCAGTTAGATAAAAGTTTTAAGATACTCTGATTAGACTGAGATGGTGAATATTTTGATTTAGATTTCAAAGATTTCATGTTCTTAGACCTAAGTCAAGGAAACATGACTCAAGGTCTGAAGTGTGCATTTTTGTGGGCTATGCCCCAGAAACAAAATGTATTTGTTTCCACAAAAACAACCTTCCTTGAGCATGACTATATGACTAACTATAAACCTTGGAGCAAGGTAGTTTTGGAGGAACTTATAGCTGATAAAATTCCATCACCATCACCATCATCGTTAAATGATAAAAGACAAACCAGAGAGACCGATGTTCCTGAAAAGGAAGTCCCAGTGCAACGTCGTAGTGGGAGGATTGTGAGACAACCTGTTTGCGATGAACATGTCCTTATTTTTAGACACAGACAAGGATGACCCATTGACCTTTAAGGAGGCAATGGAAGATGCTGAAAAGGAAAAATGGCAAGAGGCCATGAACTAAGAAATAAAATTGATGTATTCCAATTCTGTATGGGAACTTGTAGACCCACTTGAAGATGTTAGGTCTGAGATTGGTTAAATATAATGGTTACGATGTTTATACGTTGAGGTGAAAAACACTTAACGGTTTTCACTTAACCTGAAGTGAAAACATGATATTGTGTAGAAGACATCTGAAAATGACTTTTATGGGTCTAAAGAGATACAATGAGGTATCCAAAAATTCTCCAAAAGTTTGGTAGCATTTGAGGCAATTTTAGGACCATTGGAGGGGTCCAAAGTTAGAGGGGATAGCGATGCGACACCCCCTAAGTGGCATAGCATTGCCAAAATGCGAAGGGCTTCAAAAGCCCCAGCAGGTGATGTATCGCCTACTAGTAGGAAATGTAGTATCACCTCCATGGGCGGTCTTTTAGGGTCGTATAGTTACGTAAAATGCTCCAAATGATGAGTTTAAATATTCTAATCCTATTGGTTAGACTAAGGACGATGCCTACACTATAAATGGGTTATTAGAGTTGTAAAGTCTTGATCACACTTTCCAACTCTCTTTCTAAACTCTCTCTCTCTCTCTCTTTCTCTCTCTCTCTCTCTCTCTCTCTCTCTCTCTAGCTCTCAAAGACCAAATTTTTCTCCAAGAAAATCATCAAGCTTTGCTTGACTTGCATGAGTTTTAAGGCTTGTTAAATCCCAAATCTCATTCTACTTAGTTTAAGCTTTAAGCAATAAGGGAAGGCTCAGAACATAGATTTTGGAAACCAATATTGTTATTGTGTATAAGCCTTAGAAGTTCCTCAAGTTTGAAGATCCAAGTTGCTCTAAATCAAATGTTGTATCTATCTAACCCTAACTTTGTTTTGTTTACTCTATTGTGTTTTCATTGTTAGTATTGATGATTAAATATTTCTAAGTTCATCTTATCATCATTTAGTTTCTTATATTCATGATTGACATTCATATTATGAACATGTTTATTTGATTATCATGATTTGTATTCATACTTTGAATAAGGTTATTGCTTAGAATTTAGGGTTTCAATTATTGAACTATTCTCATTATTAATTATTGATTTGCAAAGTGTAAAGCTATATATTCCCAACAATCAAAATCTCTAATCCATTTTACTTTATTTTTTTGTTTTGCATAATCAACAATGAGGGGAATTTGTTCACTTTCTACAACCTTCAAATCCTTGCTTCAAGTTTTGGTTTGTGTTAAACACATAACCATGAAAGATTAAAGAAAGTTCTATTTAGAAATGCTCTACATGAACGTGGATATGGATTCAAAGTATTCATCAACAAAGAATGAGACAACACAATGGGATTACATTCTTAAGGATATTGGTATCATCAAATTCTTCTAAATGTGTAGATTTCAAGAATTTGAATAAAATGTGTTTGCTGCCTTATTTTTGTGAGTTTGAGTTTATTGTTTATGTTAATAGTACAATGGTGAATGTTAATAAATAATTCAAGAGTTATTGTTATACTTCTTTTGTTTGTAAAATTATTGATCATTCATGTGAGATATGGTAATTGTAAAATTAACCATAATAACATTAGGATTAAAGCAATTGATGTTGAGATCATTGCACTTCTAAATAAATTTAATTTGGTCACTTTAATTGATGATGAGATCTTTGTGATGTAGTGTCTCGGAATTTTACTTAGCTAGATAGTAGTAGCAGTAGTAGCTTGTAGTATGTTAGTTTCTATGGATTTTGGTTCAAGCCGGGACTTAGTTGGAAACTCATAGCAACAGTTATGGATTTTATAAGTTTAACCTACAGTTTAGAAATATTAATTATAACATAAGGTTTGATTAATATTGTTGGTCCTAGAAATATTATGTCGATGCGGTTTTTCGCCAACAGTGAATTATGAAAATAGCTGGGATAAATTAGTGCTTAATGATAAACTGCAATAAGAAAATGATACTCAAGAACACCATAAAAGAACTCTTAAGAACACTCATCTCTTTTACGTAGTTCGGGGGTTAAAATCCACCTAGTCCATGAGTCTATATTATTACTGTTCTTCTCTCTAAATTTTGACAGAGTTTTTGTATTACAGAAAAACTCACTCCCTTACCTATCTAAGATCTTAATATTTATAGAGAAAATCCCTAGATAGGCCTTGGGGTCATCACGTGACTCAAACCCCAGTGTGATCTGTACCACACTAATTATAAATATTATAACTTATCCTAAGGTATGGTCTGATCATTAGGTAAAACTGATCATGGATCCTCAGAGATAATCGGACATGTCATGCCTGTCCATGCACGATTATATTACGTGTCCGAGTTTTCAGGGATCAACGGATGTGCTATGTCTGACCATGCACGTCTATATAATGTATTCGGGTTTCTAAAGATCCAAGGATACTTCAGGTCTCTAGCGTACCCCAAGATGAATGCATCGTGAGCTCGTGTCACGGATGCTATGCCTTATAAACATTAAAAGCTTGTACTTATTGCTTTACATTTCCCAGCTCGTGTTATTGACCTTGTAAAACGCCCTTAACTAGTACTTAATAAAACATTCACATTTTCAATGGTTTATAATAGAAGGCCACTTATTATAAAGGTTTCAGTGGGGTCTCGCTTAAAACATGCAAGTTGGGCCCAAAAGTTTAAAAAGAAAATATCAGTTTTTTACAAAGTTCTAAAACAAACAAAATTTTAAGTCCCACTGACAATTTTAAGAAAAATCCCATTAAACATAACATTATTAAAAATTTGCGTTTAAAGTTGATCGTTTCTCGTCCATAGGATGCCCCACGCCATACACACCAGGACAACAGAACTCCCTACATTACCACGTGTGCCACAGAGAAACCTATTTGCTACCTGGAAGGGAAAGTAAGGGGGTGAGTTAAAATCCCAGTAAGGAAGAACAAACAACAAGCAAGTAAGATACAGCAAATTACAAACACTATCATTCTCTTTATACATCATAACATCATCATAAAATTTGGCATCAATATCATAAACATAAACATAATGCCACCATCATATCATAAACATCATAACATCATAACAAAATCATAAACATCACCAAACATCATAACATAATCATAAACATCACCAAACATCATAACATAATCATAAACATCACAAAACATCATAACATAATCATAAACAATTCCTTGTGAACATGGCCCGCTAACTTGTCCATGCCACCCTTTGAGGTAAACAAAAGTCTCTGGTCCTTGAATAACCTCGGCGCGTCTGCCCATGGAGTTACGTCTACATATCCTTAGTAACTCGGGTTACGTCTTCTTTATCCTTAGCAACCCATTTTGATGTGTCGTGTTCATTATGCTAACATCCATTCATATCATACAACGTTCATATAAGTCAACATATCATCATATTATGGCATTCATAATTCATAACATTTCATTCACACAACAGTCTTATCATTCATAATATAACAATCATAAATTCTATCTAACTTCCTTACCTCAGGTCCAAGCTAAGTAAAACCACAACTTCTCAACGAGCCTATACCATAATCTAAATGACATTCCTTAGTTCACATAATTACTATTTTGCCCTCTCATATAACTCATGTGTGCATGGGCCATGCACACATGGTAGGAGTTACACACAACATACAAATATGCTTAATTACACATAAGGTCATAAAAGAATAATGCTCATTCTACCTATATTGCATGCATGATCTTTCTATAAAAATTACATGGTTGCATAATAGATATAATTTTGGACGTAAAAGTGAATTTGCATGTAACATGCATACGTGGGATCATTGTGTAAATGTGGCGTTTAAAACGATAATTTCATGCATCTTACTTCTATCGTTTTAAAAAAATAATAGACTTGTAGCATGTTTTGTTTACCATTGTTTATCTTCTTAAAATTACTAGGTTGATTAAATCTCCCAAGACATTCTTTTTATTTCATAAAAACAATTTTATTTAGCCATTAAAAATATATAAAAGACCCATTTATTATTTTTAAATTACAAAGAAAAGCAAAGGCATTGGAAATTATTTTATAAAGAAAATACCTATGATTATCATGTCTCCTTAGAAAATAACAATTTAATTTAAGTTAATAGAATTTCATAATTATGTGAGAAAAATAATAATTTTAAGTGTGGGAAAAATATATTTTGTTTGAATTATTTTTAATACTTAATTTTATGTAACACAAATTCATATGTGAAAATTAAATAACTATTTAAAACTTTTTAAAATAAACTTTCAGCCATTATTTAAAAATCACAAGTGAATTAAATCCAACATTTTTCTTAATCTAATTAAAGAAAATCATAACTTGTAAAATAACCACTCATATAGTATTAAAAATATCACTTTTAAATTTTACCATTATTTAGGTTATTTATTTATTTCAAAATACCAATCAAATTCCTTTTATTGAAACACACTTTATATTTTTTTAAATAAAAATTTCAGCAATCAAATTTATCATTAAAATCACCATCCTTATTTTTAAAACTCATATTTTCTCAAAAACTATAACAAAAAAAATCTGTAGGTAATCATTTGTGCAAAAACATCATTTTAATTGTGAATTACAACACTATTTTATTTTCACAAACACCACATATCATTAGAGTCATTCTTATGCATACATATCCTTATTTCATCAATCTTTTCACCATTTATTCACAAAATCAGCAAGCATAAATCTCCATGATTTTTATCTTTTACCTCATGCCTCATAAAATTCATACAAGATCATTCATGTTTCATAAACACAATAATTCACAAATCCAATCATGCTCTTATTATACAAATAATTCAAATAACATAACTAACACAAATTCATAAATAACCTTATAAAACCTTATTCTTTTTTTTTTCTAATGAGTTCATGCATGCAACCTAACAAAATAATAATACAACATGCATGAATAACATAACACAAATCTTCATATATGCATTTATATTAAACCTAACATGCTCCTATTATTTTTCATGCATACCATAATATATTGATACATACTCTCATATACACCCTATCATGTTTCTAGATTCACAATTGATTTTAAAACATACAAGAAAAATAATCATGCTTGAACATCACCCCTAGGCCGAAACACCTAGGATACCCAACAAGAATTTACAAAAAATTCTTATCTATATACACATCAAACCTAGCATGTTTCTAACATGTATGAAACACAAGAAAATCAAACAACCCAATATGCCCAAACCCCATAGGCCGAAACATACATACATAAACTCATAGAATATCATCAACATCATATTTCAATAATCATCTCATTACACATATTATTAACATGCAACAATAAAAATCAAACCAACACCATAAACCCCTACCCACGCCTAGATCAATCACCCATGCATCAACATATTGAAAAATATTCACAAATCCAATAACTCAAGAGAACACCATAGCATTAGGGGTGGAGATTCAATACCTCTCTTGATTGTAAAATCAAGAACACAACTTGATCAACACCCAAGTGATAATCACCCTTGAATACCCTAGGGTTTTTGAAACCCATGAAGAAGAAGAACATAGAAAAAGACTTAAGATAATGAGGAAGATAAACCTAAATCTTAAAACAACAAGGAACCATAAGAAAAACCATACCTAAGACCTCCTCCGTCTTCTTCCTTTCTTCTCCTCCTTCTCTTTCTTTCACGCCTCTCTCTCTCTCTCCTTCTCTCTAATTTCGGCAGCCACACGCAAAAGAATGCCAAGACTTCCATACTCTCCTATTTATAGCCTCTAGTGACCTAACCTTAAGAAAAGGACTCAAGTGTGAAAAGCCAAATTCCTATCCCATAATTTAAGCTAAATCTCATCATTTCCTCTCCTTGCACCTCACCTAAACCCTTATCCTAATGTGAACAAAATAAAAAAATTAACCTTGTCATCTTTTCCTACAAGATGACAACTTATATTTCTTTTCTTTTCTTTTCATAATTAAAAGGAAAAATGCTCAAGACTCACATTAGGTATAGATTCATACCACTCTTTCCTTTTCTATAATGGGAACAATAACTAAATAAATTAATAAAAGAAAAATAAAACACATTCACATACACACACACACATTTCGGCACACACTTAAAATAAAAAATAACCTATTTTAATCACATCAATTGTCACACTTATCTAAAATGTAACACTAATAGTAAAATAAACAAGTTACACAATTATTCACATATTAAAAATAAATGATCAAACAGACAATTAACAAATTTAAATTCAAAAAGATTATACCAAACAATTCTAACAATTTATTTAGATTAACAACAACTAAATAAAGTAAACAACAACTAATTCAAATAACAACATTTAAATAAAACAATTCACCACACTTAACACTTAAATAAAATAAAGTACAAAAATTTTAATAAACTAAAAAAAAAAATTGGTGCACTACAGACCTGGGGAATCGTGCTGCCTTTGTGGAGAAAATATGGACCTATAGATCATCTATTGGAGTCCTTTACTCGCCAATTGTACACGAGCTGAATAAAAGACTCATGCTGAATTTTAGGATGCACATATTATTATTTATAACCTAAGATTCAGATAGAATTAATAAGAATGTGACAATTGTCACAAGCATGTTTATTAAGGAATTAAGTATTTTTGATGAATAGTTTAATTAAAAGAAAGATTTAGAAGCTCTAGAACCTTCCAGCAGCTATTAGGATCACATTTTTACTCAGTCAAAGCTATTTAATAAATTCAAAATATGCTGAAAAAGTGCAAATACGTGTTTGATATATCAACGTATGCTGATATATCGCAGCTATAGGGGCCGATATATCACCTACGGGAGATACGAAAAACACGTCGACTTCGCACGAATGAAAGCACGAAGGCTCGGGGTATAGGAAGGGGCGATATATCGCCTAGGGATGGAGATATATTGGCTCTTGGAGCCATTTTTGAAATATTTGTAGAACCGAGCTAGAAGCAACCCTTAACCACTTGGACTTGCTCTTGAAAGATTTTGACCGAGTTCTGGGCATCTGTTGAATGAAAATTCAAATCTTTTTCATTTTATATTCATTTATTTATTAAAATTAAAAGGGGTTAGTTTCACTCCTTGAACTCTATAAATAGGACCTAGTACTCAGCCATTTCCTTCATTCTTCAGAGCCTCCAAGCTGCTAGGGTTACTATAGAGAGAAACACTTGGGTTTTGGGTTAAAAGCTTTTCCAAACTAAGTTTTTCTAAATACTTGGGAAGTAAGATAGAGTGTTATTTCAGTATCGAGGTGTAGATTAAAGTCATAGTTCATCCAAGGTATTCTTATCCTTAAGTTCAGTTCTTCATGGTTCTTTAGCTTTCTTTGTTTTCTTTCAGATCCTATATCTTGTTTATGATTCTTGGTTAGATGTTTAAGTTCTTTGAAACTTAAGGCTTTCGGTAAGTTTTCACTTTGATGGTTTAGTTCTCTTTTCATCTCCCTTTCTTTAGAAACTCACGATTCTTACTGTTGGTTTTAGGAGTGTTCCAAATCTCGTTCTTGTCTCCATATCCCAGTTTTTGGTAAGGAAAATAGGTTAGATTATATGTGTTTATATGTTTATGTTATGATATGTTTTATGCTATGATATGATATGATATGATATGTGATATGATATATTCCTTGGGCATATGCCTTGCTTAGATAACAAGCCCCAAGAATTTATGTTGTAGTCGCTTGGGCATATGGCTTGCTTAGATAGCAAGCCCCAAGAATTTTTATCATTTTCATGGTTTAGAGTTATGATTTACTCTACCTTGATTAGTAGACAGATGACCGAGATGGGTTATCATATACTATAGTTGTGATCTAACCTACCTCGTTTAGTGACAGAGGACCTAGATGGTTTTATCACATACCATGTTAATGCATTAATGGCCATCAATATTGTAGTCCTAGATGATATACATTTTTATAGTCATATGTCTTATTGTACATGCATGTTTTATGGTTTATGATATATGTTGTTAGCAGATTTTCCTTGCTGGGTATTAGGCTCATTCCTTTCTTTTTAGAATGATGAAGGAAAATGAACATGGAAGGCAGGAAGGATTCATGGCAGCTTGGCATGTGTGTTGAGGATGAATGGACTGCTGAAAGATCGAGGATGATGTTGTTTTTAAGTCTTTTGATTTATGTTTTTATGTATTTCCGCACTTAGTATTTTAAACAATTGATTTAATGTTTATGTTATGTTTTATAACAATGGGATCCCATACCATATTTTATATTTCATACTTTCTTTATATTCTGTACAATATTTCGAGTTTTAAATAAAGTTATGTTATTTCTTATGTATGTATTCCAAACTAGTAGTTATGTATAGTAGTTTTTAATGGTCCGAGGTCTTAGAAATAGTCGAGCAATTACATGTGACTTTGATTAAATTTAATACATTTAAAGAGGAATGCATTGGAACCCTAATTGAGAATAATACATTCGATGAGGAATGTATGATAACCGAATTGACATAGTTTTATGCATGTACATATGAGACCAATGCAACCTTAAGAGAATGTGAACATGTTAATGCTAGGATTTATGCCGTAAAAGCATTTAAATACATTTTATAGGTTTAAATAAAAGTACAATTTTATTATATTTGAATGTTATAATTATTATTTGAATATTTTATATGAATATCAAGAAAATTCCACGTTCATTTATGAGGATATGATCTTGTATTAGTGTGAGAGAATTAAGATCATATACAATTAATAAAATAGTCAGTAACATATTAAAGTAAGGAATCTTTAATGAATGGTTACTAGTACGGTTTACTAAGAATACGGGATGCAAGCAATCTAGATTCGAATTATTGATGTGGATTGACATCTTGGTAAAGGTACAATATATAATAGAGATTATATATGACATGACCGATATGAATTAACTATCTTTATAAACTTACTATTTTCTATAAAGATTTAATTCTTATCATAGTAGATGACCATTTTGTAGATCAGCCTAAATCCAGAGTAGTCATGAACTCTTGTCTGTGCTTATTGGATCTTTTGATTCACACGTTAAGGTTTCTTAGTATACTGAGGCTAATGACTTTTGTTTTGGAGATTCAATGTCATGAATGGCTGGGAACAAGATTTACAATAATGGAATCCACACTTTCCTAACAAAACGAATATTAGTTCCCTTAAGAGTTAATTATAATACTGAATAGTTATTGAGCTCAAATCTATAATTTGATTATAGATTAATTATTCGCTAGTGAATGAATGGTACTTAAGGAACAAGAGGTAGTAAGAAGAGCAAAATGGAAATTTTGACTAGCTCTAATTAACGAACTAATAGTTGGAGGACAAAAATACATTTATTGATTATATTGATGGACTACAAAAAAACTCTGTAAATAAAATTCTATAAATACTTAAAGTGTGATTCCATATTTATAGTGGAGTAATCATGGAATTAATAAATAAGATTATTAGATTAAAGAGTTTGATTAATAATCTGGTTTATTGGAGCTTCGTGTCATAGGTCCATGGTCCCCAGGTCACCCCTGTCCTACACTGTCAAGGGTAAGGATGTCATAAGGAAGATTTGTAGAGAGAAAGACTTAATTGCAAAAGAATTAATTCGGGGCAAGAAAATAATTATGCGATAATTAAGGGCAATTGATTAATTGTGAATTAATTAATTATTTAACTATATAGTTTTTATTTTGAAAAAATATATGTTAAAATAAATATTAATCATGTTTGGATTAATAATGAGAAATATTATGTAAGGACCCGACTAATTTAAAGACCTCAGACCTTTAAAAACTACTAAGACATAACTACTATCTTTTGGATATATATATGGAATAATCAAACTTTATTATTAATAATTAGAAAGTTAAAAAATATGGGATCCCATTGTTCATACATAAAATAATTAAGGGAACAAAATCTTTAATTAAAATTTAAATATTTCAAAGTACTAAGTGCGGATTAAAAACATAATTCAAAAGACTAAAAAATAACCACGTCATCCTCAATTGATCCCATTAGTTCATTTCTTTAGTTCCTCGCCCTGATACACAAGCCAAAGCCGCCTCGGATCCGTCCCGCCTTCCTTGTTCATTTTCTTGATCTAAATAAAAAGGAATGATCCTAATGCCCAGTAAGGAAAAACTACTACAACAAAAAACATAAAATAAACTTCAATATTAATGGCCATTATTAACTCATTATTGTAGTATGTGATAAAAACCGCTATAGTCCTCTTATTTTAACTATTATTTTAGAGGTAGGTTTAGACACAACTATAGTCTACGATAACAATAAAAATTTCGGGATTTGCTATCTAAGAAACCATATTTCCTCAATGACTAAAGACATAAAAAAACATACAAACACATAGCACATAAAATCTAACTTATTTTCCTTACAAAAATTGAGATATTTGGGACAAGTGTGGGAATGGAAACCCCTAAAACCAAACATTAAAAACCATAAGTTTCCTAGAGAAAAGAAGATGAAGAGAAGATCTAAGCCATCATAATAAAAACATATCGAAAACCTTAAGTTTCAAAGAAATCGAGTACCTAACCAAAAGTCATTATGACGAGTTAGGATTTGAATTAAAAGAATAGAAATAGACTACATCTGAGGATTAAGAGTACCTTAGATAGCTAGAGCTTCGAAATCTATACCACAAACACCGAAATCACACTATAACTCACTTTCCAAGTGTTTAGAAAAGCTTAGATTTGAAAGCTTTAACCCCGAAACCCTAGTGATCTCTCTAGAACAAAAATGGCAGCTTGGAGGCTCTGAGAAGTGTTTGAAAAATGATGCAAATGACTAAGTGAAGGGTCATATTTATAGGATTCAAGGGGTAAAACTAACTCCCATTAAAATGAATAAAAATGTCACTTTCTGCTCAACAAATGCTCAGAACTCGATCAAAATCGTTTAAGAACAAGTAGAAGTTGTTGAGGACTGATTCTAGCTTCGAATTTCACAAAGATTCAAATGTGACACATGCAACCGATATATCGCCTTTGTCGAGGGTCCGTGGTTTGGATCATGCAAAGTCGACATATTTTTCCATATCAGTATATGCGATATATCACCCCTATAGCTGCGATATATCGGCTTACGCTTATGTACTAAATCACGTTTTTGCACATTTTAAGCACACTTAAAGCTATTTAAACCGCTTTGACTGATTAATACGAGATCCTAGCATCTGAGGGAATGTTTTATACTGCCTAGGCTTATCCTTACCTTTATATTTATCCTTGATTACTTTTATTCATCTAAAATCCTTAATAAATATACATATGACAAATCTCACATTCTTAATTATTCTATTTAAATCTTAGGCTATAATACATAATATTTTTAGGACCAACTATATTAATTAAACCTCATGATAAAACTAATATTTCTAAACTATAACCTAAACATATAAAATTCATAACTAGCTCTGCGGGTTTCTAATAACTCCGAGCTTGGACCAATATCACGAAAATTAAAATACTACAGCATAAGATAATATTATCTAACTAAGTAAAATTTTGTGGCACTACAGATTAATAATTATCTTATTATAAGATATTTATTTAAAACTGATATTTTAAGATAAAGTTAATTTTTAATTAACTGATATTTATGTTGGGATAAATATATTGTCTTAAATATTAATTAAATAAATAAATGAGAAAATTAGGGAAATCCCTAATGTGGTTCACGCCACTCACTGTATTGTACAGTGAATGGTGCCACCCAATGATATTTTCTATCCCTGGGATTTGAATTTTTAATTTCAAATCATTTGTTTATTTAATTATACTTTTAAATATGATTTATAATTATAATAGATGTAACTGATCATTTTTATTTTAAATAAAATAAAGATTAATTAAATTAGTTAATTATCTTTATAAAAAATTGAAAGAAGCGATACTTTCAGCAAAGCAGTTTTCAGAAGTTGTTTTGACTGTCAGACTCTCTCTCAAGAAAAGAAATGATAGAATTTCCGAAACCTGAAATTCTAAAAATTTCTATAGCCCATCTCTTCTCGATCCTCTCTAGATCTCATGTGTTGAGTACATCTAGAGATTCTAAATCAACTTTGATTCCTACGTGCCCACACACATCCTTGTGTGTTTGAGAATTGACTTGGAAGGCTAAGGTGTGAGCTTTCAAAATAAGGATATGAAGATCGTTGATTTATACAAAAAGATTCAAGGACACTTGATAGGCTTCACGAGGTAATCTTTCATCTAATTGTATGTGATTTAATATATCTATATATGTATGGTCCTGACTAGTATTAATAATTTTTAGAAGATCCCATCCCGCTGCATATTCTGATTTACATATTTAATACCAACAGTTAATGAGGGTCAATGCACTTGATGATGAGATCATTGCAAACCTAAGTAAGGATACCAAGGCCAATGCATTTGATGTTGAGATCATTGCAGCCTTGAGTGAAGTTAATGCAACCCAAGGAAATGTGCAAGGATGGTGGTGTGATACTTGTGCCACCATTCATGCAAACTATGATAAAACTCTTTTCAAAACCTTTGAAAGTGCAAAGGTGGGACTTGAAGTCCAAATGAGAAATGAAAAGAGATCCAAGGTACTTGGAAGGGACTGCATTGATGTGTTCTTCACTAATGGAAAGAAAGTGACCCTAACTAATATTTTCTATGTTCCCAATATGAATAGAAACATTATAAGTGGAAGTCTATAGAGTAAATCCGGTATCAAAATGGAATTTGAATTCGATAAACTCATTTTGACTAAATTGGGCACTTTTAGAAGATCCCATCATGCTGCGTATTCTAATTTAGATATTTAATACCAACAGTTAATGCAATTGATGATGAGATCATTGCAAAAGAAAGTGAAGATACTAGGGTCAATGCACTTGATGATGAGATCATTGAAAACCGAAGTAAGGATTCCAAGGCCAATGCATTTGATGTTGAGATCATTGCAATCTTGAGTGAAGTTAATGCAACCCAAGGAAATGTGCAAGGATGGTGGTGTGATACTTGTGCCACCATTCATGCAAGCTATGATAAAACTCTTTCAAAACCTTTGAAAGTGCAAAGGTGGGACATGAAGTCCAAATGGGAAATGAAAAGAGATCCAAGGTACTTGGAAGGGACTGCATTGATGTGTTCTTCACTAATGGAAAGAAAGTCACCCTAACTAATTTTTTCTATGTTCCCAATATGAATAGAAACATTATAAGTGAAAGTCTATAGAGTAAATCTGGTATCAAAATGGAATTTGAATTCGGTAAACTCATTTTGACTAAATTGGGCACTTTTGTGGGAAAATGGTTATTCATTTAATGAGATGATCAACCTATGTACTCTTGATAATGACAATAATAATATGGCATATAAATCTTGTAATTTGATTAATTCTAGTTCTATTACTTTGTGGCATAATAGACTTGCTCATATAGGTTAAAGAACAATTAAAAGAGTTGTTAAATGTGGATTGATTAATTGTAATGTGAATGAGAATGATACATGTGAATCATGTGTTAAATCTAAAATGGTAAAGAAACCTTTTCCAAGTGTTCCTAGATTAAATACATAGTGATTTATGTGAATTGAAGGGCATGTTGAATAGAGGAGGAAATAGATACTTCAAGACTTTTATTGATGATTGCTCTAGGTATACTTATGTGTATTTGATTAAGAGTAAGGATGAGATATTTAATGCCTTTTAAATCTATAAAACTGAAGTAGAAAATAAATTGGAAAGGAAAATAAATACTCTAAGAAGTGATAGAGGTGGTGAATATTTTTCAAATGATTTCAATGTATTTTGTGAACAACATGACATTATACATGAATGCACTGCACCATACACTCCACAACAAAATGGAATAGCTGAAAGAAAGAATATGACTATCTTGAGATGATTGAATCTATGCTTTTACATGCTAAATTGTGTTATAATTTGTTGAGATGAAGCTTTGCTTCCTGTGTGTCATATATTGAATAGAATTCCTATGAAAAGAACAATGTATCTCCATATGAGTTATGAAGAGGAAAGAAGTCTAACCTAGGCTATCTTAAAGTGTGGGGATGCCTTGCTTATTGCAAGAGCACAGAGCCTAAAAGGACCAGGTTGGGTCCAAGGGTCGTAAAGTGTGCATTTGCATGCTATGCCTCAAATAGCAAGGCCTATAGGCTATTAGACTTGGAGTCTAATGTGATAATTGAATCAAGAGAAGTGGAGTTCTTTGAGAATATGTTATATTGTGATAACAATTCTCAAGAACCCACAGGTGTTGGAGAATCTCTTATAGAGAAATATCCAAAGGTTGATAAGCAACCTATATAGCCTTGGAGAGGCCAAAGGCTTAAAGAGATGGAATCAAATGAAACATGTTATCAAGTGGAGACACTCTACCTAGTATAGGGAAACCTTGAAGAAATCACATGGAAATTTCCTATGGCTCTTCAAGTTGAGGATGTTCCCAAAACATTCCAAGAAGCAACATCTTCGAAAAACTCCACTTTTTGGTAGGAGGCAATAAATGATGATATGGATTCAATTATTTCAAACCACACATGGGAATTGGTAGACCTTCCACAAGGTTCAAAATCAATTGGGTGCAAGCGGGTATTTTGGAGGAAATATCAAAACCGATGACACATTACAAACCTTCAAGGCAAGACTAGTAGCCAAAGAGTTTAAACAAATGGAAGGAAATGTTTATTTTGACATGTATGCACTAGTTGCCAGGACAACCACTATAAGAGTAATATTTACCTTATCATTAATATATAAGTTTTTGTTCATCAAATGGATGTCAAAATGACATTCATAAATGGAGATCTCGATGAGAAGATTTATATTAAACAACTAGATGGTTTTGTTCTTCGGGGAAATGAACATAAAGTGTGTAGGCTTGTTAAATCATTATATGGTTTAAAGCAAGCACTAAAAAAATGACACGAGAAATTCGATAAAGCCATAATTTCAATTGGGTTTAGACACAATAATCTAGACAAGTGCTTATACCCTAAGACTTGTGATGACTATATCATCTTGGTGTGTCTATATGTTGATGATATGTTGATTTTGAGTAATAAGATGAAAGGAATAATAGAAACGAAGAGGTTTATATCTTCCATTTTCAAGATGAAATACCTTGGAGAGGTTGCTACCAGCTTGGTTATAAAAGTGAGAAGAAATAGTGGGGGTTATGCCTTAAGTCAAGAACACTATGTTGAGAAAGTGCTTGACAAGTTTAGTCATCTCAAAATCAAAGAGGCAAATACACCATTTTGATTTAAGCATAAAGCTTGAAAATAATAATGGTAGAGAAGTGGCTCAACTTGAGTATGCAAGTGCATTAGGGAGTCTAATGTATGCCACTCATTGTGCAAGAGCAGATATTGCATATGCGGTGAGTAAACTAAGTAGGTTTACTAAGCAATCAAAGTATGGAACGTTGGAAAGCAATTGAGAGAGTTCTAGGGTACCTTAAAAGAGCCAAGCAACTAGGCCTCTAAGATTAAAAGTTCTCGAAGATACTTGAAGGATATTCCGATGCAAGTTGGATATCGAGTGTGGGAGATAATCTCTCCAAAAGTGGTTGGGTGTTTATGCTCGAAGGAGGAGCGATCTCTTGGGGTTCCAAGAAATAAATATGTATTTCACACTCAATATCGGAGGCCGAGTTTATAGCTTTAGCAGCAATCGACAAAGAGGGCGAGTGGCTTAGAGATCTCTTGTTTGATATCTCAATCTCCATGGATGAGGTATTGACGATCTCAATACTTTGTGATAGTCAAGTCACACTAGCTATAAATTATAATAACATATGTAATGGGAAGTCTAGACATATAAGTCTAAGACATGAGTATGCGAGATAATTAATTTGAGGAGGAATCATATTGATCTCATATGTTAAGACAAGTGAGAACTTAGCGGATCCATTTACAAAACCTCTTGCGAAGAGGTTAGTAAGTTCCACTTCGAAAGGGATGAGACTAATAATCCTAGAAAAATATATTCACTAATGATGGCAACCCAACTCCAAACTTGTGAACATCAAGGGCAAGAGTTCAATGGGTAAGAACAAGTTATTGGGTGAATAGTTTCAACACTAACAAAGTCATGAGTTCCATCCAAGGTTGGTTAGTGTTGGTTGCTACAGAGTGAGGGTTAACCCTAGGGCTTTTAATGAAGTTTAGTTGTGTGTAACAAGCATCTCTAAAAGTAGCAAAGATGTTGTAAGAACTTCACCAATGTGGACTTAGAGGTGGTGCCGCCTCTCCTAAGAGTTGGAGTTTTCTCCTTGGAAAGTTCATGAAATTAATGAGCACAAGGCCATGAAAAGTGCTAAGTGTGACAGTGGAAAATGAATGATCAAGTGGAGGTTTGTGAGGTGTTACCGGACCTATCATTAAGGAGTACTTGGTTCAATGTAAAGAATGCCCTAAACTAATACTTATAAAACATTCGCATAACATAGTTTATAAAAGAATAACACTCATTATCAAAGTCTCAGTGGGGACTTGCTTAAAACCATGCAAGTTGGCACCATTAGTTTTAAAAGAAAACATAAATTTTTATGCAAAGTTCAAAAGAAACAATAATTAAATAACTGAGTCCCACTGATAATTAGGAAAGTCTCTTAAAACAAAACATAATTTAAATAGCGTTCTAAGATGATCGTTTTTCCGTCCATAGGATTACCCCACGCCATACACCCCACGATGATAGAACTCCTCACGTCACCACGCGTGCCATAAAGAAATCCTATTTGCTACCTGGAAGGAAAGTAAGGGGGGTGAGCTAAAAGCCCAGTAAGGAAGTACAAACAATAAGCAAGTAAGGATATAACAAATACAAACACTAACGTTCAACACAAACCCTAGCATGCTTCTAACCTCTTTATCAATTTTAATCACATCATGAGTATACAATAATTCATCATTCACCTTAGAACTTATTCACAAGTCATGAACAACAACCACCATTGATCTTGTGTTACATATATTCTCAATACATTATTACCATGCAATTATTCCAAAAATCACAACCATCATAACTTCATACAAGATCTTGCCACAACCTATCATGTTTCTAAAATTTTCATTGACATAAAACATAATAAAAATAACCATCATGCTTTTGAATATCCCTTTAGGCTGAAACACATCCAATAAACAAATAACCTATTCTTTTCATGTATTTCAAATATTCATCATCACTACACATATTCTCATTACACAACCATAAAAATCAAACCCAACAACATAAATCCATGCATAAAATTATAAGAAAACACTCCATCAATCCATGAACATCATATAATTAGGGTTATAGATTTGATACCTCTCTTGATTGTAAAATCAAGAATACAAAATGATCAACACCCAAACTTCACCACCCCTTGTTCAAGCCTAGGGTTTTTTTTTTAAAACCACCTCTAAACTTGGTTCCTCTTCTCCTTCTTCTTCTTTCTTCCTTTCTTTCTTCTTCTCCCTCTCTCTCTAACACGCCACCCTCTCTCTCTCACTCTCTCTCTAGGTCACGGAAGCCACACAAGAAATGCCCTCCTCTTCCTTTCCTTTCCCCTTTATTCAACTCTCTCAATAAAGCCTCACCAACATAAAATGGTAAGTTTCCTTTTTCCATTTTATTTTCTCTTAATTTCTTATTATTTTCTTTTATGATAATAGACATAAAAGAATAAAGGGTGATCACATTCCTATCCTAAAATAGCTAGTTTCTTCAAATATTTGATTTTATTGCCTTAGAAAAATAAATGGAAAATCAATCCCTTTCCCACTACACTACACACACTACACGCCCAAGCACTTGCCCCTTTTGAATTTTATTTATTTATTTTCCTACTTATTAAAATAAAACTACCCAAAAATATCAAATAAATGGCAATTATAAAATGTGTAGAAAATCCACACATGTGCACCCTATTACCATATACTTGCACACACTAAAACACTAGGGTGCATCACTGTCTACCATGCACCTTAGTGCATTCAACCAAAACTCACATAATCACCTCAATTGTCACACTTATTTAAAATGTAACACTAAAAGTAAAATAAACATGTTACACAATTATTCACATATTAAAAAAATAATTAACCAAACAAACAATTAACAAATTTAAATTCAAAAGATTATACCAAACAATTATAACAATTAAATAAAATAACAAACAATCAAATAAAACAAACAACAACAAAATAAAATAAACAACATTTAAATAAAACAATTCATCACACTTAACATTTAAATAAAATAAATCACAAAAATTTAAATAATCTAAAAAAAAATTTGGTGCACTACATTCAATTTCTTAGACATTAATGAATTCGATAAGGCTTTGTAATACTTGCACTAAGGTAAAGTTCAAATAGAAAGATACTTTATTTTATGCACCAAAACTGTTAAGCTAATAAGAGAGGATTATATTTAAGCAAGTAAGGGAATGTTGAGATTGGTTAAATATAATGGTTAAGATGTTTACACGTTGAGGGGCAAAACACTTAACCGTTTTCACTTAAGGTGAAGTGAAAACATGAGATTGTGTAGAATGCATCTAAAATTGACCTTTATGGGTCTAAATTGATACGATGAGCTATCCAAACATTCCCAAAAAGTTTGGTAGCATTTGGAGCAATTTAAGGACCATTGGAAGGGTCCAAAGTCAGAGGGGGTGGCGATGCATCGCCCCCTAAGTGGTGTAGCATCGCAAAAATGCGAAGAGCTTCAAAAGACCTAGTAGGAAATATATTGCCTACCAGGCGATACATTTCCTGGGCGGTCTTTTAGGGTCAAAAAATTATGTAAAATGCTCCAAATGATGAGTTTTAAATGCTCTAATCCTATTGGTTAGACTAAGGATGGTGCCTGCACTATAAATATGGGTTATTAGAGTTGTAAGACCTTTATCACACTTTCCAACTCTCTTTCTAACCTCTCTCACTCTCTCTAGCTCTCAAAGACAAAAGTTTTCTCCAAGAAACTCATCAAGCTTTACTTGACTTGCATGAGTTTTAGGGCTTGTTAAATCCCTAATCTCATTCTAATTAGTTGAAGCTTCAAGCAATAAAGGAAGGCTTGGAATATAGATTTTGGACAACAATATTCTTATTGTGTATAAGCCTTAGAAGTTCCCCAAGTTTGAAGATTCAAGTTGCTCTAAATCTATCCAAGGTTGTATCTATCTAACCTTAACTTTGTTTTGTGTTACTCTATTGTGTTTTCATTATTAGTATTGATGATTAAATGTTTCTAAGTTCATCTTATCATCATTTAATCATTTAGTTTCTTATATTCAAGATTGACATTCATATTATGAACATGTTTATTTGATTATCAAGATTTGTATTCATACTTTGAATAAGGTTCTTGCTTAGCATTTAGGGTTTCAATTATTGAACTATTCTCATTATTAATTGTTGATTTGCAAAGTGTAAAGCCATATATTCCCAACAAGGTCCATTTGGTGCAAATAGATTTTCAAGAAGAAAAGAGGATCATATGAAAAAGTAGAGACTTTCAAAGCAAGGCTTATGGCCAAAGGTTATAAACAGAGAGAGGGTGTCGATTATGAAGAGACATTTTCCCTTGTTTCCATGCTAAAATCCATACGCATTCTCTTATCCATAGCTGCCACCTATGACTATCAAATATGGCAGATGGACGTCAAGACAACTTTTCTTAATGGCTATCTTGATGAGAGTATCCATATGGTACAACCAGAAGGGTTCGTGAAGAAATGGGATGATCATAAGATGTGCAGGTTGCTAAAATCCATTTATGGATTGAAGCAAGCATCTAGATCTTGGAACATTACATTTGATGAGACAATTAACACAGAATGTCGATATGCTTATATAAATATATCAAAGGAAAAGTAGTGGTTTTCTTAGTTCTTTAATAGATGATATTCTTCACATTGGAAACGATGAAGAAACACTATCAAATGTGAAAAATTAGTTAGTTGAAAAGTTCCAAATGAAAGATTTGAATGAAGTAAGCTATGTTTTGGGTATCCTAAGGGATAGGAAGAACAAGATCTTGGCACTTTCTGAAGAAAATTATATAGATAAAGTGATTCAAAGGTTCTCAATGGAGAATTCCAAGAAAGGTTAGTTACCGACCAGATGTGGAACTACTCTTTCCAAGGAGCAATGTCCAAAGACACCTCAGGAAGAAGAGGACATGAGAAAGTATCTCTATGCTTCAGCAGTTGGGAGTCTTATGTATGCTATGCTGTGTGCTAGGTCCGACATATGCTATGCAGTGGGAATCGTAAGTCGTTATCAATCAAATCCTGGTTTGGAACACAGAGTTGTAGTAAAGCACATTCTCAAGTATATTCGGAGAATGAGAGTTTATATGCTTGTTTATTTAGGGGGTGAGTTAAACCCTGTGAATGTGGGAAAATCGCTAAAGGTACAAGGCATTTGGGAAGGAGGCCTGCTTTATGCCAACATGTGTCAAGTCTTCTACGAGTTACATTCCTTGCGTTGAAGAATACTAGCACCTGAGGGTAAAGGCCTCGCTATGCGAGGCCTTGCTTGACTACGCCTCACGCACTTGAAGACATCACACGAGGCCCTAGTGCCTCGCCATGTTACTCCAGATGCCGCGATGCCGCCCATGTGCAAAGTTGTGTACCGAAGACACTTTGCCTATGTGCAAAGCCAAGGATCTCATTGCGAAGGCCTCGCTGCCTTGAAGTCACACATAGTAAGGGCCTCACATATCCAGACTGGCCAAGTGAGGGAGGGCCTCGCATAGCGAGGCTGGGCTCGCTTATTGAAGGCTTCGCTGAGCTCATGCACCCCTCGCAACGTCTGAGTCCCTCGCACCGTGAGGAATCAAATGGTGCAGCCAGCCAAGTGCCTCGTGCACCCCTCGCAGTGCCAAGTGCCTCGCATAGCGAGGCCCCACATGCCGTGGCCAGTCGAGTGCCTCATGCACCCATCGCGGCGCCTAAACACCTCGCCGTGTTGCTCATATTGTGGTGACACTGCCTATGAGTAAAAAACACTTCACCCATATATAAAATATGCAAAGGGCCTCGTTGCCATGATGCCAGGGCACGGAGGAAGGCCACACGTAATGAGGGCTTCATTGCCTCATCACGTACCATATGTCCTAAGCCTCGCATGTAGAGAAGGAGAACTAGTAAGTGTGTCCAACACTTAGAAAAATATTAAAAGGTGATCAGAGAAGATATATTTTGGAAATGGGATAACGACCTACAAGTACAGGAGACGTGAACAGGTACGATGCGTACGACCTTGAGGGAGGCAAAGGCGTGATTCCGACATCAGTTCCTGACAAGTAGTGGTAGTACGAATCAGTACAAGAAGTGGTGGCATGACCTGCATACCTCTGACCATGTACCGACAACCTAAACCAGGGCACTCTGCTCCTCTATATCATGCACCACTACTCTGATAGGGTACCAGCATACAAACTTATCCCTTTGGACACCTTGTATTAGAGCCCGTCTATAAATAGGCTTCGACCCCTCAAATGAGGGGGTTAGAAAAATTCATTGTAGATAGAGATAGAAAATCAATATACAAGATTTTAGTTCAATCTACGCAGCTTTCGTAACAAGTTTTGAGTTTTCCATACATATATCATTGACGAGTTTCTGCCGTCAATAGTTTCGTGCCGTTTGTGGGAAGAACAAGTATCAAGTCAACGTTTTTTTTATCACTTCCAGGAAGGAAAAATACCAAGGCGTTCGAAGTGCCTACGTCAACTAAAAGATGTTGAGATTCGCCTGGATGGAGAACAACTGAGGGCCTCCAGAAAGGACCCTCCGCTGCCTAAGCATGGAGATATGCCGGAGGAGCATCCTTCCCAAAGAAAGGAGAAAGAAACATCATCCCCGGCTATCCAACCAGGCGGACATCATTTAGAGCCACCAGCGCACTCACATCCTCAGCCCCCACTAGCACCACGCTTCGCCCACTAAGACTCGGGTCCCTCGATACACAGGCCAGGCAAGACTCCCCGAGTGCACTCGGTGAGTTCCAGCTCAAGGACTCGCTTTTATGAGGACGAGATTCGCGAGTTACACAAAAAGAATCGAAGGCTGAAAACCACACTAGAGAACATGCAGGAGGTTTCAAACGGCCTTCTGCAAGGAAAGTCGAGCATACCCCTTCCAAAGCATAAGGAGAAATAGCATGAAAGAGGGGAAACAACTATCCCAGTAGACGATGGGAGAATCTGACTTTCCACAAGCAACACCTCCAAACAAAGAACTATGAGGGACCTAAGCCGACGAAATACCCCTAGGAGCATAGCCGGAGGGATGAAGCTAGTCGTAAGAACGAAGTCGAAGTCACCTCTAAGGAGGCGCCACCTGACCTAAGAGAAAAGCTCATGGGAGGAGGTCAGAAGTAAGGACGACACTGTTGAGAATTGTGCCCTGAAAGCATATGTAGTAGACATTGTTTTAAGAAATGAATAAATAAATTGAATTTGTTACGCATATATTATATGGACTATATTATTGTGTGATAATATTAAGTAAATATCAGAAAAATTCCTAAGTTCATATATGTCATCTCAACCACGTATTGGTACGGGAGGATTGTATTTGAGATAAATGAACTTGAATAGTTCGCAGTAAAATAAAGTTATGGAATCTTTAGATTAATTACTGCAAGTACGGTCCACTAGTATTATGAATACATGTGATCTAGTTCCAGATCACTGGTGTAGTAGGACACTTTAGTGGAGGTACTTTATATATTAGAGAATATATAGAACTGGACTAGATTCTTTTATTAATACTTAGTTAAATACCATTTCGAAATATTAACTAAATATATCATCTGATGTTCATATACAAATAGATCTTAATCCTGAAGTTACTATAAACTCCTGTTTATGTTATATGAGTTCTTTGATTCACTCGTTAGGGTCTGTCAGAATGATCAGGCTAGAAACTTTTGTTTTGGGAACTCATTAATGTAAATGGCTAGGGACATAGTATACAGATATGGAATCTATGCCTTCTCGTAAGAGATTGAATAATGGTTCTCTTAAGGGTTGACTTTTGGGACTGAAAGGTTATTGAGCTCAAATTCATAATTTAGTTATGAATTAACCTTCACTAGTAAAGTCAATGGTACTTAAGGAAACAAGATATAATTAAAAGGGTAAAACGGTAATTTATTCCCGATTAATTATGAACCATATTAGAAGGTTAATTTGTATGTAATGATTATATTAATGGACACTTTATTATTATAAAGTACTCAGTGAATGAAATGTCTATAATTACAAGAGTACAGTCTCATATTTATAGTGGAGTAATCATGAGATTAATAAATTAAGATTATTTAATTAAAGAGTTTAATTAATAATCTCAAATTTATTTGAGCTTGGAATTATAGGTCCATAGGTCCCCACAGCGGCTCTATCAACACTATTCAAGGGAAGAGTTGATATAAAGGGAAAAATTGTGAAAATACATATTTAAGAATAAATTTGTTCTTTGGGCGAAATATGCAATTATGTGATAATAGTTATTAATTAATTAATTACAAATTAGTTGTAATTAACAAAATCAATTATTAATTAATTAATATATAATTTTTTAAATTATATTAAATTATTAATTCATTATAATTTTTGAAATTATAATAAAATTTATATTTAATTTTTGAAATTAATATTAATTAAAATTAGTTTTAATTAATTAGTAGAATTAATTAAATATCTTTATTTGAATGGGAAATAATAATCTGATAAGTTCAAATTGGATTTGAATTTAAAAGATTGAAATTTATTCAAATAAATAATTATATTTGATAATTAGTTAAAAAGATAATTAATTCAAATTTGAATTAATTATCAAGTTGTTGGATTTTATCTGATAGGGTAGTTTGAATAAATAATTAAATAATTGTGGAAAAATCAAATATCCCTAAAATATAGGGAGCTACACGACACACATAGTCCCTGAACTGTGTGTGGCGTGAGCAACATATTTTTCAAGGATGTATTTTTCACTTTTATTTAATTAATTAATTAATGGAAAATTCAAAAGTTAGTTTTTTGATATTTTCATTAATGAGATAATTAATTAATTAAAAGATAAATTGTAAATTGGTTACATATTTATTTTTTAAATTTAAATATTTTCTATTTAAGTTAGACTTATCAGAAAATAAAAGAAATTCTTTTATTCGCTCTAAAGAAAAGAACGATATTTTTCTATCTCTCCCTGAAAAAGATACAGAACCAATCTCAGGCCTATTCTCTTGATCTCATGTGTTGAGTACATCAAGTTGAATAAAAAATTTACCATCCTTTATTCTCTAAATGCCCACACACTTCTTGAGGTGTAGAGAACGTTGTGGAAGATATTGGTGTGAGTACTTGGGAGAACCTTAGATAGGAAGTTCGTTCATATTATGAAAAGATAGCAAGGACACTTGATAGGCATCAAGAGGTATGTTTTCTATTCTTTTCTTGCTTATGATTAATGTATGTACATTAATGGATCCGCACATTTAAAGGTAGTTTAAATATGTTACAGTAATTTTGTTGTGCAATTCCAAATGAAAGATTTGGGAGAGGCCAAGTATGTTCTGGGCATTAAAATTCTTAGAGATAGACAGAACAGAACTTTGGCACTGTCTCAAGCAACTTATATTGATAAGGGGCTAGAACATTTTAATATGCAAAACTCCAAAAAGGGTGTTATGCCAACCCGTTCTGGAGTATTCCTTTCCAAGGAGCAGTGTCCCAAAACACCTCAGGAAAAGGAAGATATAAGACAGTATCCCTATGCCTCAGTGGTAGGCAGTCTTATGTACGCTATGTTGTATACTAGACCTGACATTTGTTATGCAGTAGGGATAGTCAGCTGTTATCAATCCAATCCTGGATTGATTCATTGGATTGCAGTGAAGAATATTCTCAAGTATCTTAGAAATACTAGAGATTATATGCTTGTATATTCAGGTGGAGACCTGAACTCCACTAGTTACACTGATTCTGATTTTCAATCAGACCAAGATAGTCAGAAATCGACTTCTGGATCAGTGTTTACTCTTGGAGGAGCAACAGTAGTCTAGCGAAGTATTAAAAAAACCAGCATTACAGACTCCACCATGGAAGTCGAGTATATAGCAGCTTGTGAAGCAGCTAAGGAGGCTGTGTGGCTCAAGAAGTTCTACTCCGATCTGGAAGTAGTGCTAGATGTGGATAAGCCACTAGTCCTATACTGTGACAACAGTGGGGCAGTAGCTAACTCAAAGGAACCATAGAGTCACAAGAGGGGAAAGCACATCGAGAGGAAGTATCATTTGGTAAGAGAGATAGTTCATCGAGGAGATGTTGCAGTTATGAAGATAGCTTCAGAGCATAATCTTGCAGATCCTTTCACAAGGACTTTATCCATGAAATCTTTTAAGAAGCATGTAAGAAACATGGGAATGAGAGAGATGCCTCAGTTTCTTTAGGGAAAGTGGGAGATTGTTGGGAATTGTGTCATGAAAGCATATGTAGTAGACATTGTTTTAAGAAATAAATAAATAAATTGAATTTGTTATGCATATATTATATGGACTATATTATTCTGTGATAATATTAAGTAAATATCAAAAAAATTCCTAAGTTCATATATGTGATCTCAACCACGTATTGGTACGAAAGGATTGTGTTTGAGATAAATGAACTTGAATAGTTTGCAGTAAAATAAAGTTATGGAATCTTTAGATTAATTACTGCAAGTACGGTCCACTAGTATTATGAATACATGTGATCTAGATCCGGATCACTAGTGTAGTAGGACACTTTAGTGGAGGTACTTTATATATTAGAGAATATATAGAATTGCACCAGATATGATTATTAATACTTAGTTAAATACTGTTTCGAAGTATTAATTAAATATATCATCTGATGATCATATACAAATAGATTTTAATCCTGAAGTTACTATGAACTCCTATTTATGTTATATGAGTTCCTTGATTCACTCATTAAGGTCTGTCAGAATGATCAGGCTACAAACTTTTGTTTTGGGAACTCATTAATATAAATGGTTAGGGACATTGTATACAGATATGGAATCTATACCTTCTCGTAAGAGATTGAATAATGGTTCTCTTAAGGGTTGACTTTTGGGACTGAAAGGTTATTGAGCTCAAATTCATAATTTAGTTATGAATTAACCTTCACTAGTAAAGTCAATGGTACTTAAGAAAACAAGATATAATTAAAAGGGTAAAACGGTAATTTTATTCCTGATTAATTATGAACCCTTATTAGAGGGTTAATTTGTATGTAATGATTATATCAATGGACGCTTTATTATTATAAAGTACTCAGTAAATGAAACGTCTATAATTACAAGAGTGTAGTCTCATATTTATAGTGGAGTAATCATGCGATTAATAAATTAAGATTATTTAATTAAAGAGTTTAATTAATAATCTCAAATTTATTGGAGCTTGGAATTATAGGTCCCCACCGCGGTTCTATCAACACTTTTCAAGGCAAGAGTTGATATAAAGGAAAAAATGGTGAAAATACATATTTAAGAAGAAATTTGTTCTTCGGGCCAAATATGCAATTATGTAATAATAGTGATTAATTAATTAATTACAAATTAGTTATAATTGACAAAATCAATTAATATATAATTTTCGAAATTATATTAAATAAATAATTAATTATAATTTTCGAAATTATAATAAAATTAATATTTAATTTTCGAAATTAATATTAATTAAAATTAGTTTTAATTAATTGGTAGAATTAATTAGATATCTTTATTTGAGTGGGAGATAATAATTTGATAAGTTCAAATTGGATTTAAATTTCAAATATTGATATTTATTCAAATAATTAATTATATTTGATAATTAGTTAAAAAGATAATTAATTTAAATTTGAATTAATTATTAAGTTGTTGGATTTTATCTGATAAGGTAGTTTGAATAAATAATTAAACAATTGTGGAAAAATCAAATATCCCTGAAATATCGGGTGCTACTCGACACACACAGTCCCTCGACTGTGTGTGGCGTGAGCCACATATTTTTCAGGGATAGATTTTTCACTTTTATTTAATTAATTAATTAATTAATGGAAAATTCAAAAGTTAGTTTTTTTTTATACATTTTCATTAATGAGATAATTAATTAATTAAAAGATAAATTGTAAATTGGTTACATATTTATTTTTTAAATTTAAATATTTTCTATTTAAGTTAGACTTATCAGAAAATAAACGGCACTATTTTATTCGCTCTAAAGAAAAGAACGATATTTTTCTATCTCTCCCTGAAAATGATACAGAACCAATCTCAAGCTTATTCTCTTGATCTCATGTTTTGAGTACATCAAGTTGAATCAGAAATTTACCATCCTTTATTCTCTAAGTGCCCACACACTTCTTGAGGTGTAGATAACGTTGTGGAAGATATTGGTGTGAGTACGTAGGAGAAGCTTGGATAGGAAGTTTGTTTAAATTACGAAAAGATAGCAAGGACACTTTATAGGCATCAAGAGGTATGTTTTCTATTCTTTTCTTGCTTATGATTAATTCGCATATTTAAAGGTAGTTTAAATATGTTACAAAATTTTTGTTATACACTACTCCAACCCACCACCATTCCCCTGCGTATTAGGAAACTTGTTCCTAACAGACACCTCCTAGGGCCCCTCCGAAGGGTAGAGAGAAGAGAAATGCCAACCCTACTGAGCTAAGGGAATCCTTGAATAGGAGGATAAGAGATAAACACCGAGATGAGGAGCCTACGGAGCAAGATCGTCACGTTGTCTGGGGGGCACATTACCGATGAAGAGTTTGACTACGAGTCATCCTTCACACGAGAAATCCATTTTTAACGACTCACGGCTAACTTTAAAGAACCTCATATGACCCCATATGAGGGCACCTCAAACCCAAAGTACCACTTGGATTCCTTCAACTATTTAATGAAGCTGAGAGGGATCAATAGCAGAGCAAGGTGTCAATGTTTCGCCGTCACGCTGAAAGGGCCTACATACAAGTTGTTCAAGAGGCTGAGGCCGCGGACCATTTGGTCATGGCAACAATTTTCAACGAGTTTCTCCAACAACGTCATGTCGTACGTGATTACACAATGTCGGGCACTAGCCTCGCTAATATAAAGCAAGTTAAAGGCGAAAGCTTGAAGAGCTACATCCATAGGTTCAACATGGAGGCGGCTAAAGTGGTAAGCCTTACTAGGGGAGAACTTAAGATGGCAATCACAGCTGGAGTGCGCCCAGGCAATAAGCTTTGGGATAATATGCTCAAAAGGGAGGTCACTGACTTAGATGACTTCTATGAAAGAGCACAAAAGTACATTCATGTCGAGGATGGCCATGAGAACCTAAAGGCAGGGAAGGGTGGATCCCACGTGAAGCCCTCAGCCCATGAAGGTTCAAATGGCACAAAAAAGAAGAGGGTGTACGAGGAGCCGAGAGATGGCCACCAGAGAAGACCCAAATACGGGGGCAACCCTGGGCAAACATCTTACACCTTCTATACAAACATGACAGATACTAGAGAACATATCTACCTCATGAATGAAGGCCAAGTTCCTTTCAAGAGACCCCCGCCAATGAGAAAAGATCGATCCAAAAGGGACCCTAGCAAATATTGTCAGTACCACAAGGACATTGGCCATACCACAACAAAGTGTACCCATTTGAAAGTAGAAATTGAGGAACTCATACGCAGGGGGCACCTAGGCAGACATGTCAAAAGGGAAAATCAGAGACCAGAGGGCGTGCCGGCGTCACCTCAGGCCCGAGAAAGAGCCCCGGAAGTACAAGGAGAAATGAGAACGATCTTCGGAGGCCTGAGATTTGGAGGAGAGTTCAGGAAGGGGCAAGACTAGTACGCTAGAGAAGCCATACGAAGTCCACCGCCGTGTGTCATGAACTTGAAGCAATGACCCCCGAAGATCTTTAAGGGAGAAAATGACTCAATCACTTTCAAAGAGGAGGATGCACGAGGGGTGCACTTCCCCCACAATGATCATTTGGTGCTGACCGTCCAATTGGCCAACATGAGGGTGCATCGGGTCCTCATAGACAATGGAAGTTTCGTGGAGATCTTGTATCGCCCCGCTTTAGAGAAGATGGGTTTGGGCATTAGACACTTGAAACCCTGCCATTCCTCCCTATATAGATTCACAGGGGACTCGATACAACCTTTAGGAGTAATTGAATTGGCCCTCACCAGTTCTATATATTCTCTAATATATAAAGTACCTCCACTAAAGTGTCCTACTACACTAGTGATCCGGATCTAGATCACATGTATTCATAATACTAGTGGACCGTACTTGCAGTAATTAATCTAAAGATTCCATAACTTTATTTTACTATGAACTATTTAAGTTCATTTATCTCAAACACAATCCTCCCGTACCAATACGTGTTTGAGATCACATATATGAACTTAGGAATTTTTCTGATATTTACATAATATTATCACAGAATAATATAGTCAATAATATATGCACAAAAAATTCAATTTATTTATTTATTTCATAAAACAATGTCTACTACATATGCTTTCAGGGCACAATTCCCAACATAGACAAGGAAGGAGACCGAGAGGGTCCTGATCCATCTGCAGAGGCATGAGGGGCAGAGGGGCGCAGAGTCACCTCTTTAGGCAAAGAGGCACCCGAAGACACCCACCTCAAATGCCCCCCCCCCTGAGGGTGGAAAGGCATCACCAAAATAAGGAAGGACAAAGTTCCTCTTCGGGATAAAAGGAGGGGGGGAGCATGGGTGTTGAAAGTAGACTCGCCACCAGGCACCGACGGCAAAACTTGAGAAGTAACCCCATCGGTGTGTCCTTCGTCAGCAACATCCCTAGCCCCGCAGGCCAAGGACCGTAAACATGAATAATTCTCGGATTCAACCTCGACTTCATCTTCCATTTCCATACGGTCACCCGACGAATAGATGTAATATTTATTAGCTTCCTCATCATAACTATCTTCATCACCACCATATATCCACGGAACAGTAGATTTGGACGAGACTGAGCATAAGGAAACAATTTGAACCAGAGATAGCAACTTGTATGAATAAAGATTGCCCTCTGTCAAAAGGCCACAAGCCTGTTTGTGCAAGGCCAGCACACCTAGGATCTTTGCCACTTGATCGCGGGCCGACAACCCCTTCGAGACCTGCGGTCAAGAAAAAAGAAATAACCATAGTTAGATAAACCGGACAAAGTGAGGTAAAAGAGAAATTTCTTATATACGAACTCAAGATGGAAATAAGCTTACTTGAAATGTTGAAGCGCATATGTTGGGTTGACACGCTATTGGTGAAGAAGAAGTCACTCTTCCACGAGCCCTTATTGGAAATGGAACCCTCCACAAGGGGATACCCTGTAAGAGCCATGACTTTCTGGAGCTGATAGAAGCCGAGGGCTGTTGGGTTCGCCCTAAGGGTATAAATGTGATGGACCTCACTCATGGAAGGCCCTATAGAGTGCACGTGTTTGTATAATACGTATAAACAACTGAGCACAACCCAAGAGTTGGGGGACAATTGGAGGGGTGCCAGCTCAAAATAGTTGAGTACCTTTACAAAAAAGGGGTGAAGCGGCAAGACTCCACCGGATTTGATTATTGAGTCACTAAAAGCAACGATCCCCTCGGGCGGCTCAGAGGCACGATCATTGCGAGTTGGAATTATGAAGTTGATGTCTGGCGATAGTTGGTGGGCCTTCAGCATGTTGACAAGATTAACACGGGTAAGAGTGAACATGATACCCGCATTTTCAGAATTGTCAGAAGTCCTCCTCGGCATGTTTGGTGCCTGGATAGAAACAATGGGAAATTTGTGAGCGACTGACTTCCTTAACCCCCTAGAAGACCCTCTACGTGTCTTACATCTACCCGGACTATAATGACCAAAATTTACTAATAAGGCTTAGGGCCTTGATTAGCATGTCTGGAGGGCAATAAGTGATTTATTGTTATAATATGTGCATTTGTGTGAATATGTGATTAGTGATGCATGTTTAGGTGAATTAAATATGCATGTGAGCCCCGTTTGATTATTAAGGGCATGTTTGTAATGCTAGCTTGTTGAGGGCATAAATGTGATATATTTGTGATACATCTGTGTTACACGATCTGAGACAATCCTAGAGAGCTGACCCAAATTTGCTAATAAGGCTTAGGGCCTTGATTAGCGTGCCTGGAGGGCGATAAGTGATTTATTGTTATAATATGTGAATTTGTGTGAATATGTGATCAGTGATGGATGTTTAGGTGAATTAAATATGTATGTGGGCCCCGTTTGATTATTAGGGGCATGTTTGTAATTCTAGCCCGTTGAGGGCACAAATGTGATATACTTGTGATACATCTGTGTTGCACGATCTGGGACAATCCTAGAGAGCTGTTAGCTAGAATGTCACAACGGGGTCGAAAATCTGACTCAGGGCGAGTCGAGGGGTAATTCGGGTATTAGATGTTTTATGGGGTTATCGGGTTAAGGAAATAAATATTTGGAGATATATTTGAGGATAGAATGTCTAGGAGGGAACATTGGGGAAAAATTATTATTTCGCCTCAGGGACTTAACGGGACTTGGGAATGACCAAATTTCCCTTGGGATTTCTTTAGGGTTAATGATAGATTTAAGGGCAAAAAGGGAAATTGGTTTAAGGGATAAGTTAGAATAGGCAGGGGTAAAGTGCTTCACGTTTCTTCACTTTGGTTATGCTGGAATTTTCTTTGGAGCTCTAGACGAAAGCAAGAGCCTAGGGAAGGAGAGGAGAAAGGAAGCTGATATTCTTGGAAGCAAGGGAGGAACTCAAAGCTAGGCATTAGAGGACTAATTCAAGGATCTAATCAAGCTCAAAGGTAAGTGTTAAACTTGATAAACAAGCTGATTTCCGCTGATATTGGGTGTTAGGACTTAGACACGCATGATTTGGTTTCTAGGATTGGTTTTGATTGCTTGATGGGTGTAGGAATTGGTTCTTGAGTTTGTTGGTATGTTTAGGTTGCATGAGTATGAATTATGGGCTTAATTATGAGGTTGGGGGTAATTTTGGATGAGATATGTGGGGTTAAGCTCGGGGAAAACTTGAAGGAAAGGCTGGGTTTTCTGGGCTTGCAGGTAGAGCCATGGCCCGTGAGCACGCGAGGCCTGGGGAGGCCATTGAGCTCGAGGCACGCCGCGGCGCTTGGCCAAGCATGTCACGACCCGTGTGTTTTTCCAGGGAGGTGCTTGGCCTCTGTTTTGAGGCAAGTCGTGACCTTAGTTCAAGATGCAGGGTGTCTTGTGGGTTTTGACTTGGGAACTTAATTGTTAAGGCTCGAGATGGATTTCATCACCCAGGTTGATAGAATTCAAGGTCCCGGAGACTAGAATTATGACCCAAAGCTATTTGATGGATTAGAACTTGATGGATGAATATTGTTGGTGCGTTGTGACTAGGGTTTTTGCGAGGCTCGAATTAGGGGACTGTGCTCAGGACATCGGTGCTTGAAAAGCTTAGGACACAGGTAAGAAAACTACTGTTCCCGTAGAGCTTGTGTTGCAGGGCACGACCCTATATGATTATGTTGCAGGGCGTAGCCCTTTGATTGAGTTTATATGTGTTTAAGAACATGCTTAATTATGCTATGTGTACGCATATATGTGAATGAACGACAAGAGTCGGGAACGGTGAGGGCTGAAATGGTGAAGGCCGGGAACGACGAAGGCCGAGAGCGGCAAGGCCGAGAATGGCTAGGGGCCGGGAGCAGCGTTTAGCACGTGGAGTGCGAGTTTCCAGGGTGAGACCCTAAAGGATATCTGGGATATCCTCACAGTGTGGACCGCGGACCCAGGGCTTGGTAAGCACCTAGGACGGCATGGCTGTATGTATTTAGCATGATGGTGGCTTGTTTATATGCTAAGTGTGTAATATGCATATGTTATCTGCTTGTGAGGGTTTTCTTGCTGGGCTTCGGCTCACGGGTGCTCTATGGTGCAGGTAAGGGCAAGGGGAAAGTCGACCAACCATGAGTACGGAGAGCGTGAAGGGGCGTGTACATGTTTGGCCTGCCTGGCTGCCATGGCCAGGGGTATTTTTGGGAGATGGATGTACTAAACCTGAATTTTTTCGTTTAGCCGACTCTAATTATATTTTTGAGTTGCAAATATTTCCAAACAATATTTTGGGATCCCAAAGGTTAAACGCTTTGTTTTTTTTCTTCAGTAAATGATTATTTTCAAAGTTTATAACTCTAATTATGGTTTAATTACACTTTTTTCTTAAAACCTCGATTAGCGAGTTTAAATGCACGTTTAAAACTCACTTAGTAACGGCTCGAAGGTAGTAGGGCATTACACGCACTCTGCTTGACCCTATGACGTGCGATCGGGGGCATGTGAGGAAGTGTGGGGAAAATCGTAGAAAGAAACTCGGGTTCAAGTGGATCATAATAAGCACCCCCACGAGTAGGACCCCCATAGCCTGAGGATTCGTCACCATAGAAAGAAATTGGTTCAGGTGGCAGGTTTTCCTCTAGGCAGGCGATTTAAGCTATACAATCCTGAAGGGTTAATTTTAGTTGGGAGACATACGTTTCATGCCATGAGGAGAAACCTAAACCCTTGCCACTAGTAACAAATTCGAGTTCATTCTCAAGGCCCCTGGCCTTCTGTCTAAGGTAGGACAACCTCTGTAGGTAGAGCATTCACACACAACCATTGTTAGGGGGTTTACAAACATCGGCCTCAGAGTCAGAGGATGACAACTCGATAAATTCAATGATGGACCTTCAGATCACCACCTAGACGCCATGGGCCATCTAAGACTTGATGACATGTGTGCGTGAAGACAACCCTATGTCTACAACATAAGTATGAGGGTGTAAGAAAAGGACCCATGCATATGTGCCTGATGGGCCGTAAAAGGAAAAAAAAAACCTCTAAGGAACGGGTGCATATCAACTAGTGACCCTACCCTCATATAAATGATAAAAGGAGACATGCGTATCATTGGGGGAAGAAGGTATACCTAGGTGTGTGTGGATCCGCAGATGCACGAGAATAGATTTTTAGGTGCATAAAGAAGGGTCGAGCAACAAGCAAGAGTGGATCCTTAGCAGCAAGAGAATGCCTAGTGCCATTGCAATGCAAACCTCATATGGGAGGAAATAAGCAAAAATATATAAATAAATAATAAAATAATAATGAATGAATAAATAAATGAAAAGGGACAAAAATCACCTCAAAAATGCCTCTGCGGAGAATAGAACCTTGGAGCTCCTAGATATAGCTTGAAAGAGATACCACTAAGCTAAATAAGTGTTGGTGTCAAGAGGTGGGTTCAAGTCTTGGGGTATTTATGAGGAAAGTCAAGGCTTCCTATCCATTGGATCAAATTTGGATGGATGGTGGAGATCAAGAGCCTTGGCAACCATGGGATTCGCGATTGGAAATGATTGGCCCTCATCACATCTTAGGGACACACTTGGATCACCACTAAAACTTAGTTGGTTTTTGTGTTTCTTTAGAAATTACAAAGAAACACACCAACCAAGTACACTTCGTGTTTCTTCATACACTATTAGATAATACACCAATGTTGAGCCTCCCAAACTTCCTTGAGTAATGTAAAGCTCCAAGGCCATTCATGTCATACAAGAGAAGAGGAAAAAGTCTACAAGGACACTTAAAAGTATACTCATAGACTTGAGGCAAGTGTGAATGTGGGAAAATCTTTAAAGGTGCAAGGCACCCAGGAAGGAGGCCTAATTTATGCCAACATGTGTCAAGTCCTCTACGAGTTACATTCCTTGCGTTGAAGAAGACTAGCATCTGAGGGTAAAGGCCTCGCTATGCGAGGCCTTGCTTGACTACGCCTTGCACACCTGAAGACATCACACGAGGCCCTAGCGCTTCGCCATGTTACTCTGGATGTCGTGACGCCGCCCATGCGCAAAGTTGTTTGCCGAAGACACTTCGCCTATGCGCGAAGCTAAGGATCTCGTTGAGAAGGCCTCGTTGCCTTGAAGTCGCACATAGCGAGGGCCTCACATAGTGAGGTTGGCCAAGCGAGGGAGGGCCTCGAATAGCGAGGCTGTGATCGCTTATTGAAGGCTTCACTGAGCCTCGCGCACCCCTCACAACGTCTGAGTCCCTCGCATCGTGAGGCTTCACTTGGTGCAGCTAGCCAAGTGCCTCGTGCACCCCTCACAACGTCCGAGTCCCTCGCACATTGAGGCTTCATATGGTGCAGCCAGCCAAGTGCCTCGCGCACCCTTCGCAATGCCAAGTGCCTCACATAGCAAGGTCCCACACGCCGCAGCCAGCCGAGTGCCTCACGCACCCCTCACGGCGCCTAAACGCCTCGCCATGTTGCTCATATTGTGGTGACATCGCCTATGAGCAAAAGACACTTCGTCCGTATATAAAATATGCAAAGGGCCTCATTGCCATGATGCCAGGGCATGGAGGAAGGCCACACGTAATGAGGGATTCATTGCCTCATCACGTACCATATGTCCCAAGCCTCCCAAGTAGAGAAGGAGAACTAGTAAGTGTGTCCAACACTTAGCAAAATATTAGAAGGTGATGAGAGAAGATATATTTTGGAAATGGGAGAAGGACCTACAAGTACGGAGGACGTGGATAGGTATGAAGCATACGACCCTGATGGAGGCAAGGGCATGATTCTAACATCAATGCCTAACAAGTAGTGGTAGTACGAATCAGTATAAGAAGTGGTGGCATGACCTGCATACCTCTGACCATGTACCGACAACCGACACGACGACCCTCTGCTCCTCTACATCATGAACCACTACTTTGATAGGGTACCAGCGTACGAACTTGTCCCTTGGGACCACCTTGTATCAGAGGCCATTAGAGCCTGTTTATAAATAGGCTTCGACCCCTCAAATGAGGGGGTTGAAAAAATTCATTATAGACAGAGATAGAAAAGCAATATACGAGATTATCCTCCATTGTTGTTCTGCATATTTCTTTCTGAAGTTTTTCTTAAGTTCAATCTACGTAGTTTTTGTAACAAGTTTTGAGTTTTCCATCCGTATATCATTGACAAGTTTCTGCCATCAACAAACCCTACTAGATACACTGATTCTGATTTCTAATCAGACAAAGATAGTCGTAAATCGACGCCTGGGTTAGTATTCACTCTTGGTGGAGGAGGTGTAGTTTGGAGAAGTATCAAACAATCCGGTATTTAAGATTCAGCCATGGAAGTCGAGTATATAACGACTTGTGAATCATCTAAGGAAGCGGTTTGGCTCAGGACGTTCTACACTGATCTGGAAGTAGTTCCAAACACGGAGAAGCCACTATTCATGTACTGTGACAACATGTAGCTAACTCAAAGAAACCTAGAAGTCAGAAGAGAGCAAATCATATAGAAAGGAAATACCATCTGGTAAGAGAGATTGTGCACCAAGGTGATGTGGCAGTTATGAAGATATCTTCGGAACAAAACCTGGCAAACTCATTTACCAAGACACTTCCTCCAAAGTCTTTTATGGGTCATGTACGCAATATGGGATTGAGAGAGATGTCTCACTTTCTTTAAAGGCAAGTGGGAGATTGTTAGGGTTGATGCCCTATAAGCATGTGAAAAGATGCTTTTGTATTATATTTGAATATTATAATTATTATTTAAATAGTTTATATAAATATCAGAAAATTCCATATTTATTTATGAGAATATGATATTGTATGCGTAAGAGAGAATTAAGATCATATATAATGAATAAAATAGTCAACAACATATTAAAGTACATAATATTTAATGAATGGTTGCTAGTACGATTTCCTAAGAATATGGGATGCGAGTAATCTAGATTCGAATTACTGATGTTGATAGACATCTTCGTAAATGTACTTTATATAATAGTGATTATATATGACAGGATCGGTGTGAATTAATTATCTTTATAAACTTACTGTTTGCTATACAGATTTCATTCATATCTTAATATATGATCATTTGTAAATTAGTCTAAATCTCGAGTTATCATGAACTCCTATTTTATGATTATTGGATCTTTTGATTGATTCATTAAGGTCTCTTAATATAATGAGGCTAGTGACTTTTGTTTTGGAGATTCAATATTATGAATGGCTGGGAACATGATTTTACAATAATGGAATCCATGCTTTCCCGACGGATCAAATATTGGTCCCCTAAAGGGTTAATTCTGGAACTCAAGAATTATAGAGCTCAAATCTATAATGTGATTATAGATTAATTATTCACTGGTGAATTAATGGTACTTAAGGAACATAAGGTAATTAGAAATGTAAAACTATAATTCTTAACCTACTCTAATTAGTGAACCAATAAATGGAGGACAAAACTACATTTAAAGATTATAACAATGGACTGGAAGAGAAAACTCTGTAAATATAATTTTATAATTACTTAGAGTGTAATTTCATATTTATAGTGGAGTAATAATGTAACGTCCCAAATTTGTTAATAAGGCTTAGTGTCTTGATTACTGTGCCAGGGCATAATTATATGTTTATATGTTATTATGATTTAATGGTGATTATAAATGTGAATTTTATGAGTTATATTATGATATGACTGTGTTATGCATGTTTAAGTGTATTAAATATGCCTATAGGCTCGTTTTCGTATAAAAGGAGCATTTTTCACAATTTTGACCTGTTGAGGGTATATATGTAATTATGTATTTTGTGAGTGAGACCACATTATTATGTGGATATATTTGAGATGTGTGGCGCGAGGAGATCCTAGTGAGCAATTTGGCAGAAATGTCACATCGAGGATTAATACTCGGCTCAGGGTGAGCCTAGGAGTATTTTAGTAATTTGGTAAATTACCAGGTGTATTGGATTATGAGTTATATGAAGCGCACCAAATTTTTTTTATTATTTTTATTAATTTTTTGCTTTGTTTATTTTATTGTTAAGTGTTGTGAATTATTATTTTTTTATTTATTTGTTAGAATTGTTAATAGAAATTGTGTGAAGTTAATTGTTAATTGTCTATTTATTTATTAATTTATTTTTGTGAATATATGAGTTTTGATTGAATGTACCAAGGTGTATGGTAGGTAGAGATGCACCCTAGTAATTAAGTGTGTCCATGTGCATGGTAGCATGGTGCACTTGCATAGAATTTTCTACACACTTTTATTTCCTTTTATTAGAATTATTTTAGTTGATTAAAAAAAATTGATATTAAAGAGAGGGAAAGGAGAGTGGATGGGAAAGGGTGGGAAAAGGGAAAGAATTTTTTTCTCATTTATTTATTTATTTTTCAATCAAATAAAATAAATTGGATAATTATAGATAAAATAGGAAAAAATTTGTCATCTTTATTTTTCCTATCAATCAAGAGAAAAATAAAAATAAATGAAAATAAACAAAAAGAGGAAACTTACCCAAGAGGCACGAATTCTAGAGAGAGAGAGAAGAGAAAGAAGGAGAAGAGAAGAGGAGGACCTTGAAGCCATAGGTGAGAGTCTTGATGTTTAGTAAATTAAATCCTCTCCTCCATATCCTCATTTTATTAATTTTAATCTCTAGTAATCATATTGATAATATTGTTGTTCTTTTGTGTGTGTGTGTGTGTGTGTGGGTTTCGAATCCCTAGGTTGGTTGAAGTGGGAATATTTGTGTTCTTGATTTTACAGATCAAGAGCGGTAATGAATCCTTAGCCCTTTTGTTTTTATGTTTTCTTGGGTTATATGAGATGATGGTATTGATTTGTTTCTCTTTTAATTTTGGGTTGATAGGTTATGTTGTAAGATACATGGTAATATTTGATGTTATGACACCTAGAGTTCTTCCCTATGATATGATGTTATGGTTTGTTTGATTTTAAGGTTTTATGTAAAAAATCATGCAAGGGTTTTGGTTTTGATTTACTAAGTATGATGATCTTGATATTTTATGTTTGTGTATATGTGGGATTTGGCCAAGGCATATGTAAAGATTTCATGTTGGTTTTGTTTATGTTTCTCTTGGTGTTATATAAACGTGTTCATTACTTTGAGATAGAAACATGTTAGGGTCCATGTAGATGTGAATGAGATTTTTTGGTTTTATTTTATGTTAAAGTCATGTGAGTTTCGGCCTAGGGTTCTTGTGTCATGTATATGTATGATTGATTTTGAAATATGCCTATGATTTGAATGTCTATGTGATGTTAGGGATTCTTCTCAGATTGATAATATGATAATAGGTGCATGCTATGGTTTGTGTTTAAATTTGTGTTGATTAAACATGTATGATTATTGTATGAGTTTTGTGAAGCATGATGTAAAATGATGAATTTCATGACTTAATATGCTTGCTGATTTTTGTATATAAGTGGTGTGAAATTTGGTGAAATAATGATTTGCATGCATAAGTGATGTTCCAAGTGCTATGATAATTTTATGAAATCAAAAGGGTATTTTAATTCACATTAAAATAATATTTTACTCTACATTTTTTTTTTTGATATTTTATAAAGAAAATATAAGTTTTAATTTCAAATTTAAGATTTTTGAGTGTTTGATATGTTGCTGAAAGTTTTGAGTAAAAATGAGAAGTTGTCTTTTAAATGAAAGTAATTTTGTATGTATGTTGAAATAAATTAATACCCTAAAATATGTATATATTAAAATGATATTTTAAATGTAACCTTGAATTTTTCACATTTTAATAAGTATGCTTTTCTTTATTTTAATTAAGAAAATGTTGAGTTTAGATTCACTTGTGATTTTTAAACAAAATAAATGGTGGCTGAAATTTTAGGTTAATAAATAAAAATAATTATTTTGTTTATCATATATGGGTTTACACTATGTACATAAATTAAGCCTTAACTAATACAAGCAAAAATATATATTTTTTCCACACTTAAAATTATACTTTTTTTCACATCAAATCTTGTAATTTTATTAATTTAAATAAAATGTTATTTCTAAAGAAAACATGATATTTATAAGTACCTTCAGATAATTTCAAGCTTTTGTTATTTTCTATGCAATTTAAAAATAACAAATGGAATTATTTTTTTTTTAAATGGCTAAATAAATTATTATTTTTATGAAATAAAAATAATGTCTTAAGAGGTTTTATCAACTTAGGGATTTAAAATAAATAAATAATGATCAGGAAATTATGTCGCTAAATCATTATTTTTTTAAAATGTTAGAAATAAGCGTGTAGAAATTATTGTTTTTAACGGTACTTTTTAACAACGCTCCCACGTATGCATGTCGCATGCAAATGCACTTTTACGTTAAAAAATATGTTTATTATTCAACCATATAATTTTTACTTGAAAACCATGCATGGATAATAGGTAGAATTGACATTATTCTTTTGTGATTCTATGTGAAAATGTTCATGTTTAGAAATTTATGTGTAAATTGCACCATGTGTGCATAGCCCATGCACACATGGGGTATATGTGTCGGGCACAAGAAATCTCATGTGATGCTAAAGAATACTAGTTAATTATTATTATAGGCTTGTTGTGAAGTTTGTTCAATTTTGCATTGGTCAGACATGAGGTAAGGAAGTTAGATATAACCTTTTATTTATGCTATGAACGGTAAGATTGGTTGAATGAGGATATATGATATGTATGATGAAGTACCATGTGATATGAAGTATCAAATGCTATTTTGAGATGATGTGATGAATTTGATGAATCATGTATTTCCTTTTGTATTGATATGATTGTATTGCATGTGTTTTGTATGATGTATGAAAAGCAAATGGTTGTTAGCGTGTTGAATGCGACACAACAAAAAGGGTTACTAAGGATATAAAGACATAACCCGAGTTACTAAGGTACGACATAACTCATAGGGTGGACGCACCGAGGTTATTCAAGGACCAGAGCCTCCTGTTTACCTCAAGATGTGACATGGACAAGAGAGGGGGCCTTGTTCACAAGGATGTGATGATGATGTTTGAATATGCTGATGATGTATGATGTATAATGATGATGTATGATGATAATGTCTATGTATAATGTATTATGATGACATTTAAGTATGATGTATGACGATGTATGTATATGATGTTGTATGAGACTTACGATATGATTATGCTTTTGTTGTATTTTTCTTTGTATGTTGTTGGTACTTCCTTACTGGGCTTTTAGCTCACCCCCTTACTTTCCCCTTTTAGGTAATAAATAGGGTTTCTCTTTGGCACGCGTGGTGATGTGAGGAGTTCTGACGTCAGAGTGTGTATGGCGTTGGGATATCCTATGGGCGAGAAAACGATCAGCTTAAATGCCAATTTTTAAATAACGATGTTATGTTGTATTTTGATTTCAAAACTTATCAGTGGGACTTCAACTATATTTATTTTTAAATGTTGCGTGAGAACTTTTATTTTTATTTTAAACTATTGGGTCCAACTTGCATGTTTTAGCAAGGCCCCACTGGATTTTCATATGTTAAGTTTATGAGGTTGATGACCTATTACAAAGTAGTAGTCGAGGGAGTTTTACATTATAATTGGGATAAAATATTAGTGTTTGGAAGATTAGTGAGATTAATTGGGAACTTTAAGTGGAATTAGAGGTTTAGCGAGAAAGTGGTGTCAAATGACCTTTTTTCCCTTGGGGACCTAAATGATAGATTTTTAAGGTAGGGGCATGTTGACCCTCAAATTAGCCAATGACGCGGAGTCAAATATACGACAGGAAAATAACACGATGCTTGAAAAGACAATCTAATGGAAAGTAAAGAACACCAAGAATTATAGTGGTTCAGCCCCTAAGATTGGTAATGACCTACGTCCACTTGATACTATTATTAATGTTGAGCTTCAAAGGTGTGATCAAAGAACTAGGGTTCTTGAGTTTCACAGTCCTTAGAAGGAGAAACAATACAGATGATGGATAATAGCAATACAATTCTCTTCTTCTTAGATCAGAAAAGAGGATTCGAAAAAAGATCCCCCCTTGAGCTATTTCTTGTATATTTATAGGCTCACGGAGGGTTATATGAGTCAATTAATCATATCTTTCCTTAATAAACAGATATTCAGGTTATAATGAAGAGATATTCTCGGCTGTCATTACAACTATACAAATTTATACATAAATAAGTGGAGTATACGACCAGGCTGGTCGTATATAAAACTTGAACCTCGCATATGGAAGTGTCTCTGGTCGATAGGCGAGCAGCATCTCTACCACGTGTCGGCCACGTGTTGAAAATTCTTGCCACGTCATCCACAGTTGTTTTTTGGATAAGCATTTGCCCCCCAAGTTTATTTATTGCGACCAGCAATAAGTAAAATAGGAAACTAACCTTTCGTATACCCCACGAAATCTGTCAGAGTCACTCGTGCTTCCTCGAAAAAGGTGACCTAATCACGTCCAATCATGCCTTTTCGGTTTCCAAGTAACCCTTCTAACGGCTATTACGCTCCCCCATGCCTTGAAAAAGGTAACTCATGATTACCCATTTTTATCATATTTCAGCCATTATAAATAATCCCCAAATTTACCTTTTCACTTTTTACTTGCCATTTTCTTGCCAAGAACTTCAACCCAGAGCTCAGAAACTTTGAAGATCATCCGTCATTTGTTCTAAAGATCCTTTGTTCGCACACCCAAAGTTGCTTCATTTCAGAACCTCCAATCTTCATCTAGGTAATTTTCTTCAACTTTCATGCACTCTGACATGCCATGCATACTGTCACATGCCTATTTTGAGTTCGGAAATTTTTCGTGTTCTTGGGTAGAAATGCATGAGGATTGTGTGTATACCGATTGATGCTTGATAGGGTAGCATAGTTTTGCTCTGCAGGAGTTAGGAGCCAGTTTGATAGTCAAGATCGTGAGTTTAGGGCGTAAAATCGAAGTAAAAATTTGATTTTTAGGCTAGTTGAAAAATTGGGTTCTTCCCGCCCCTTCGGAGTTGAAAAAGCTTTTTTTTTCAAAAATCTTTTTATTTCCGCTTTTCAATCTGTTTTTCAAACTGCTCGCATAGAACTTAGTGTTTCTGTTAGAATGTTGCTTGTCGTATACACGAGCAACGTTATTCCAACTTTCAACATAAGCTCTCAAGCTGTGCGTCTTATCTCCTCATTTCTCTGTTCGCAGCTTTCATGCAAGATCCGTGGGGAGGAGAAAGACCTATCGACGATGACTTATTGGCTCAACTGCTTGAGGACGAGGAGCAACCATCGTCACTAATACCTGACATTCCATTTTCTCGTGTCACTTTAAACACTCCACCTGTCCTTACTCAAAATATGGCTCAAGCTAAAACCAAAGCCCAGAAAAAGATAACCCCCAATCCTTCACATCAGCCTACTCCTCGGGCTGAAATTCCCTCGACCAATGGTCGAGCTGAAAATATTCCTGACCCTAATATCCAAACACACACTCAGCCCTGACATGCCATTCAACTAGATGTTGAGTGGTATTTAGTACCCGAGATTCAAGTGACGATCAGGATGATCGCTAACTACATCAGGAAGTATGGCCTCACAGGGGTAACATTAGTCCGACCCAACCAAGACCAACGGGCGAACCTGCCCGGAGACGCCTTCAGCGCCTGGTCGAGGTTCCACATTGAGGCAGGGGCTACCTTGCCTCTTCATTCATTTTTCCAAGGGGTGGCCAACTATTTCGGAGTTGCCCCTTTTCAAATAACTCCAAATGGGTATAGAATGCTTGTTGCACTCTATATCCTTTACAGCCACAAAAAATGGCTCGTGCCAACTCCTCATGAGGTTAACTACTTGTTTGACCTCAAGTCTAACCCCAACCAAGAAGGTACGGGATTTTTTCATTTCTGTCATCAGGAAACTGGGCACACCTTCCTGACTGACACCACCCATATATCGAATGTGGGGAGGTACTACCAGGAGTACTTCCTCACGACTGACATGGTTGCGCACAATCTGGCCTTCACGCAAGGAGGTAAAACCTTCGTACCACTAGCTGTTGATATTTATTTAGTGTTTTCCCCACATTTTCTTAGACTTTTAATGCCTTTTAGGCCCATGGCTGCGACCAGACCTAACTCAAAACATGGAGTTGAGATCAGCCCTCTTGGCCAGCATGACTGACGTGGAAAAAGGCGTCAAACATCTGGTCACAGAGGCTAACCTTAGGCTGGTTGGCCTTTTGGCCCCTCATCAGGACATGAGGGAGTCAATAGCGGGGAGTTCTACCGGCGGAGAGGTTCCCGAGTAGCACACAGCCGTAGAACAACCTCCGAGGAGGAGGGCCACCGGAATGATAATCAGGGAACTTTCCAGCACCCCGCGGGCTGCTGCTCCCCCTATCCCAAAGGGAAAAGGGAAAAAGAAAGCTACCGAACCCCTCGAGCCCCTCAACGAATCTTCAGAAAAGAACGGTACTGATCTCTCGCTCTTAGATAGCTTGCCAATTCCCTGTCACTTATTTGACAGGGATGGAAATTTTAAGTATGCTCCAAATTTAGGTCCAGACTTCTTCATGTCAGAGAGTGAGTGTGTGACTAATAGAGTCTATAGTATAGTGACCAATAATAATAGCTCGGGTATTTGACTTTGCAATCTTTCTTTATTTCTTTTCCTGATGTAATATACTTAGTCATTTATGTTATCTCACTGTTCAACTATTTTCTTCTTTTCCAGACATGGACTACAAGAACGTGTTCGACATTTACAGTGCCCCTGAGGCTCCTGCAGCTCCCTCGAGCAGAAAGAAAACAAGCAAGAGGCATCCTGGGGAAAGCAGTAAATCGCCTCAGGCTAAGAAGCCTCGCACTGCAAGCGTCCCGGAGGATGGACCCTCAGCCAATACAACTCCACCACCTTCTCCTCACGAGCAGCAAACTCCCCCTGCTCCTGCCGGGTCGACTCCCCCTCCAGCGGCTCCCACTGACCAGACTCAGCAGGTCGGTCCCGCTTCCACCGAGGGCGACATAACTAGTCGCACCTTCAGATCGGTCAAGGGCAGGGTCGTGAAAATTGTAAAGCATGAACCCTGCCGAGAGGCGATGGCCGCAACAGAGGCGATGGACGTCGACCAGGTCTTAAACTACACCTTGAACGAGTTTTCCAGTGCAAGTAATATTTTTCTGTGGAGATAGCCCTTCTATATTCTACAGTTGGTCTAACCTTTGCTCTGATCACAAGCAATGCTGACCCTCACTGCCAGCCGTCTCCGCTCGAGTGCTGTTACCGAGCAGGCCAAATCTTTGGAGCAATGGCACGCTAATGAACTCAAAGCTGCCGAAGCGAAATATGTCGAACAGCTTGCAACGGTGCTCGAGGAGAAGAATAAACTGGCTGAGGAGTTGAAGGAGAAGAAAAATTCTTTGGACAAATCCATCAAGCAGAGGGACTAGTTCAAGGAGTCTAACCGCGTCAATTACCGCGCAGCTAAAAAGCTCGAGGAGGACTTGACTGCGAGTAGACAAGAGACTACAACCTTGGAGGGCCGGATCGAGGAGCTTGAGAAAGCCAATGCCAACAACTTGGATAGGTACAAGAATGCCACACTCTGATGCTTCTACGATTTCTGGAAGCACAAGCAGGGTGCCAACTTCAATTACCTTCCTGAGAATGCAAGAAACGACGAGCTCACTCGCTGTGCTGCTCGACTGGTAGAGGAAGAAAGAGCGAGGATTCCTGCTTCCCCTGAGATCTCGTTGGCCACTGGGATGGACGGAGAAGAAGCTGATGCTGAAGAAGTGGTCAACCAAGATGCTCCCCAAGATCCTCCAGTCCCTTATTCTTTTTCTGTTTTTATTTTTTATCTTTTTAATTGCACGGCCTACGAGTTGTGATGTAAAGACAATATATTTTTATTGCTGCATGGGCAGCTTTTTTCCTTTTAATTAGACAATTACATCCGAGCAGTAGTGCTCGTGGTGTAAAGTAATTCGTTTTTGATATTATAACATTTTTTATTTTATTATAATACCTTGTTCGCATGACCGAACTTAACATAACACTTTTGATTGATTTATCAAAATATAAAATTTGAAAAATACTCTAAGTACCGTAGCATGCTTTCACTTATTTTGCTCATGTGTTTGCATACCTTTTAATGATATGATTTGCTTACTTGTACCTTATATGCCCCCCAAGTGATCGAGGAGCTTTAGGTCCTTGGTCACTTGCTTTGACCGAAACCTGTTCGAACATTACTGCTCGTAGCAATATAATTAGAATTATAATACAGCAAAACAACACACGTAATGAGCAAATACTTATAATAAATACAATAATTGGCAAGAATTGACTGGCTACGCACAGTCCCTTATAATTCTCGTAATAAATGGACTAAACATGTCTATACGAGTGATCAATAAGATCTTACATTTATAAGCGATCAGTCACATAAAATGACCAACCCTTTTACACAACTTGTAAAAAGTAGAATTAATACAAGCCAATTCTTTAAGAAGAATTGTTTATTGGTAATACTTGCGCAGGTGTTCTCCATTCCAATAGCGAGGAACGAGATCACCGTTTAAGCGTGCCTGGATGAAGGACTTCGTCAATCTGGTATGGTCCTTCCCAATTAGGTCCGAGAACTCCAGCAGCTTGGTCGCGGGTGTTTAGAAAAACTCTTCAGAGTACAAGATCTCCAACATTGAACTTTCTTTCTCGCACTTTAGAGTTGAAATACCGAGCGACCTTCTACTAGTACGCAGCTACTCGGAGTTGGGCTTGTTCACGTTTCTCATCGATTGAGTCCAAGGATTCCATCAATAGCTGGGTGTTCGAGTCTTGGTCGTATGTTAATCTGTGATGCGAGGGTGGATCCAAATCGACAGGCAACATAGCTTCATACCCGTATGCCAAGGAAAATAGGGTATGACCTGAATCTGTTCGGTGGGAAGTCATATATGACCAAAGAACTTCAGCAACTGCTCTGGCCATGCTCCCTTAGCTTCTTCAAGTCTTTTCTTCAGGGTATCCTTTAAGGTTTTGTTAACTGCTTCGACCTGCCCATTCGCTTAAGGATGAGTGACTAAAGAAAATCTTTTGATAATACCATGCCATTCGTAGAAGTCCGTGAATAGATCACTTTCAAATTGGGTGCCGTTATCCGAGACGATTTTTCTTGGCAATCCATATCGACAAACGATGTTCTTGACTATGAAGTCAAGCACTTTCTTGGTCGTTATGGTTGCGAGTGGCTTAGCCTCGGCCCATTTGGTGAAGTAATCAACGGCAACCACTGCATACTTTACACCACTTTTCCCTGTAGGCAAAGATCCGATTAGATCTATTCCCCAAACTGGGAAGGGCCATGGACTCTACATTTGCTTTAACTCGTTGGGGGCTGCTCGTGGGATTTTTTAAAATCTTTTACACTTGTCACACCTCTGCACGAACTCCATTGAGTTTTCATTCATGGTTGGCCAGAAATATCCTTGCCTTAGGATCTTTTTTTACAAACTTTGCCCCCCAGCATGGTCCCCGCAAAAACCTTCGTGCACTTCTTTCATCAACTCTTTGGCTTTCTCCTTTGTAATACATCTGAGGAGTGGCAGTGAGTATCCCCTTCGGTACAGGATTCCATCGACCAGGATATACCTAGCAGCTTGCCATTGAAGGGTCCTGGCTTTGTTTTTGTCCGTTGGTAACATGCCGTTTAATAGATACTCTACATATGGTGCCATCCACGTATTTTCCATATGGATTACCAAAGTGGTCTTTGCTGTTTGGATGCTTGGTACATATAGTCGCTCGACTGGCACTATGTTAAGAGTATCAACATCCTTTGCACTTGCCAATTTTTCCAAAGCGTCCGCGTTGGAATTCTGATAGCGAGGTACTTGCTGGAGACTGTATCTGTCGAACTGGGCTAACAGATCCTTTGTTTTGTTCAGATAGGCAACTATCTTCAAACCTCGCGCCTGGTACTCTCCCAGGACCTGATTCACCACCAGCTGAGAATCACTATATATGTCAAGCACTTTTATGTTCATATCCTTGGCTAACCGCAATCCAGCGAGTAGTGCTTCATATTCGGCCTCATTGTTAGAAGTAGTGAAGTCAAATCTGATTGCACAGTGAAATCGATGCCCTTCCAGCGTTATCAATATCACTTCTGCTCCTGCGTGGGATTCATTGGATGAATCGTCTGTGAACAATTTCCACATGGGAGCTTGGATTTGACATTCAGGTTTGCCGGGCTCTTCAGTCTGTTCGTCACTCGTAAGTTCAGTGAACTCCGCGATGAAGTCGGCCAAGGCTTGTCCTTTCATCACTGTTCGCGACAAGTAAGATATATCGAACTGCCCGAGTTCGACTGCCCATTTTAGCAATCGACCCGCAGCCTCTGGCTTTTGCAGGACTTGTCGAAGAGGCTGGTCGGTCAAGACCGTAATTAGGTGAGCTTGGAAGTAAGGCCGTAGCTTCCTAGAGGCCAAAACTAGGCAGTAGGCTAGCTTCTCGATGGGCGGGTACCGCTGCTTTGCTCCAATCAGCCTTTTTCTTACGTAGTAGACAGCCTTCTGCACGCCTTCTTCTTCTCTTACTAAAATAGCACTAGCAGCGTATTCCGTGATTGCCAGGTAGATGAACAAAGCTTCTTTATCGACCAGCTTTAACAGGATGGGTGGTTGCGCCATATGTGCTTTTAGTACTTGAAAGGCCTGTTCGCACTCATCTATCCATTCAAATTTCTTATTGCCTCTTAGTAGATTGAAAAATGGGACGCACTTGTCCGTCGATTTCGAAATGAATCTACTGAGAGTAGCAATCCTCCCGGTCAGGCTTTGAACATCTTTAATCTTTACTGGTGATTTCATCTCGATCAGGTCTTTTATTTTCTCGGGATTGGCTTCAATTCCTCTTGAGTTAACTATAAATCCCAAGAACTTCCCTGATCCGACTCCGAAGGAGCATTTAAGGGGATTTAACTTCATCCGGTATTTATTCAGGATGTTGAAGCATTCCTGCATATACCTTACATGCCCTTCTGCTTTCTTCAACTTTACTAGCATATCGTCGACGTAGACCTCCATGTTTGTGCCGATCAGCTCCTTGAACAAGTGGTTGACGAGTCTCTGGTAAGTTGCACCAGCGTTTTTCAAACCGAAGGGCATCACCTTGTAACAGTAGAGCCTTGTATCAGTCTGAAAGCTAGTGTGATCCTCATTAGGGGGATGCATATTGATTTGATTATACCCGGAGTATGCATCCATGAATGAGAGGATCGCATGCCCTGCTGTGGCATCGACCAGCTGGTCGATTATTGGGAGTGGGAAACAATCTTTGGGGTAGGCTTTATTTAGGTCTGTAAAATCAACGTACGTACACCACTTGCCGTTTGGCTTAGGCACTAGTACGGGATTAGAGACCCACGATGAATAAAACACCACCCTGATGAACCCATTCTCCTTCAACTTCTCGACTTCCTCTTTCAAGGCTTTTGATCTATCTTTGTCGAGTAGCCTTCTTTTTTGTTGCACTGGTGGAAAGATTTTGTCGATGTTCAGGACATGGTTGATGACTACAGGATCTATCCCGACCATGTCTTTGTGCGACCAGGCAAAGACCTCCTAGTTCCTCCTTAAGAACTCCACCAGTGCTTGTTTTGTTGTTGTCTCTAAGTTCTTACCGACTTTCACAGCTCTGGTCGGATTTTCCTCATCGAGTTGGACCTCTTCAAGGTCCTCGATGGGTCCCACTTCTTCTTCAAAATCCCCAAAGTGAGGATCTAAGTCCCTATCCTCACTTTAGGCAACGCCCTATTTGGTGAGATTATCACCCGAGTGGGCCTGAACATCAGTCGCCATTTGCCACTCTTTTCCGGTGGCATCTCTCGATACACCCTCCTTCGCCTTGGTGATCGAGGCATTGTAGCACTCCCTCGCTTCCCTCTGGTTTCCCAACACGCATCCTATCCCTGCGTCCGTTGGGAATTTCATAGCAAGGTGCCATATAGAGGTGACGCCTTGTAGGTCGACCAAAATTGGCCTCCCTATCACAGCGTTGTACGCCAAAGGACAATCAACTACTATAAAAGTAGTGAGTAATGTCCTATTAGCAGGTGCAGTGCCTGCTGTGACTGGGATTCTAATCGACCATGTTGGGGCGAGCCCTTCTCCGGAAAAACCATAAATGGTTTGGTTGCATGGCTCCAAGTCTTTCACGGACGACTTCATCCTTTCCAGCGAAGACTTGTATAGGATGTTGACCGAACTTCCTGTATCGACCAACACCCTTTTCACCATCATGTTTGCAATATGTACGTCCACGACCAACGGATTGGAGTGTAGGAATCGCACGTGCTGGGCGTTGTCGTCAGAGAAGGTGATCAGTTCCTCCTCTGTTCGAGCCTTTTTTCATGCTCGATCCTCAACACTCATCATCTCGATGTCCTGGTCGTGGCGCAGGGTTTGAGCATATCGTTCCCTCGCTTTCCCACTATCTCCTGCAAGATGTGGGCCTCCGCAAATGGTGAGTAGGGTACCTACCACATGAGTTGGCTGTAAAGGTGGTGAGCATTGGCGTGCAAGCGCCGACTCGTTGCCACCTTGAGCCTCTCGCTGAGAACCTCCTATGGCTCGTACAAATCTTTTTAAATGTCCCTACCTTATCAGGAACTCAATTTCGTCCTTCAGCTAGTTACACTCGTTAGTGTCGTGCCCGTAATCGTTGTGAAAACGACAGAACTTTGTTGCATCTCTCTTGGAGATATCTTTTCTTATAGGTGCGGGTCGTTTGTAGGGCACGCTTGAGCTGGTCGCCTGATAGACCTCAGCTCGGCTTTCAGCAAGGGCAGTGTAGTTGGTGAATCTCGGTTCATACCGATTACCTTTGGGGCGCTTACTCTCGGAGGTCGAGGGTTTATTGTTCGCCCGCTTCCCACCATTTCTTCCATTGCCATTCCCATTGCCTTTGTTGTTTCCATTGGGTTTTTCAGACCCATTGGTGCCTTTGGTGGGTTCTTCCTTAGGCCCCTTGTCTTTTGTTGGTGATTTCCCTTCGTTGGCAATCGCATCTTCGAGCTTGATGTACCGATCAGCTCGATCTAAGAACTCTTGGGTGCTCCTTACCCCATTCTTTCTAAGGCTGCTCCAGAGGGGTGAATGGCGTCTAACCCCAGAAGTTAGGGCCATCATCTTACCTTCATCGCCCACAGTCTTGGCTCCAGCTGCAGCTCACATGTAGCGTTGAACATATTCCTTCAAGGGCTCCCCCTCTTTCTCGCGTATCTTGACCAGTTGGTTCGCCTCAGTGGAGTGCACACGACCCGCATAAAACTGTCCGTAAAACTCCTTTACGAACATTTCCCATGATACTATACTGGCAGGAGGGAACTTAAAGAACCACTCCTGGGCAGTGTCAGACAGTGTTGCCGGGAAGATGCGGCAGTGAGCATCTTCTGACACCTTTTGTATATCCATTTGTATCTCAAACTTATTAACGTGAGATACCGGGTCTCCATACCTATCAAAATTTGGCAATGTTGGCATCTTGAACTTACTGGGGGTTTCAACCACAGAAATCCTCTATACGAAGGGGATGCCTCTCCTCCAATCGTACTCAATGTGGGATGTTCGCCCCCCAACCAACTGCTGTACCGCCTGGTTCAAGGCATCAATCTGAGCCTGAACAGCTTCTGGGATTGCTGGGGCCTCTGGTGCTGAGGGAATGTACTCATCGTGCCTTTCTCGGTGGTCGTTAAGTACGTCCCTCAAATCATCGTCTCTTCGTCGCTGCTCTTTGGCTCTGAGCCGACTAAAGACATTATTCTGCCTTGGCTGCCCCCCAGCATTATGACCCGCTGGTCAGTTTTCTTTAGGTGGGGGACTCCTGCCTCCACCTATTTCTTCGTCCCTCCGACCAGCATTTCCTCTGCCAGAGTCGGCTTCATTGTAGTTGTGGCCATCTCTGAATCGTGGCTGACTATGGTGTGACCGGCTATTCACTTTGTTTCCTCCTTGGGCTGGCATTTCCTGAGCGTTAAGGGGAGGCTTGTGCTGGTCGGTGGGTCCCTGTGCATTGTTATGCTGTGGGGGGCCGCTGACCGCAGAGCATGTCTCTGAGTTCCTCCTGTTGGCAGAAGGATGTTGCCCCCTGCTCGGTGGATATGGCTCTTCATCCCCTGGGCGTCTAGGGCTACGGGGCAATTGCCCGACCCTATTATGCCTCGGGCGCGGGGATTGCCTCGACCAGCCTGAGATGAAGGTTGTTGCTCAGAATCCCTAGGTGGGACATCATTCTGAGCCACATGTGGGTGCTCCGGCCTTTGTGGGCTTACTGGTTGGAGTGGAGGACTATGATTGGGACCCCTTTGAGGTGGCTCATTTGGTGGCTAATCTGGCTAGGAGGCTGGAGCAGCCTGATTCCTAGCCAGCTGGATGGCTACTTCAAGGGCAACCATGGCATCCCTCTATCGACGGGCCATCTCAGCCTGCTGCTCGCTCAACTCCTGATGCTGGCGGTCTATTTCTCTTTGCTGCGACGCCATTATCTCGGCAGAATTCTCTTGATTGGCCCTCAGATTGGCCAACTCATCCTGCAACACCCCCAGTGTTGCCTTCAGGTTCTCAGAATCTAAATCCTCCTCATCAAACTCCAAATGCAGTTCGTCCTCAGCCACATTTGGGGGAGGAGGCTGGGATGATGCAGCGCCAGTGGCCTGTCTGGTCTTCTTGGATGTTTTTTCCATTACATTCTTTCACAAGCTCTCAATGAAAGCACCAGAATGTTGACCCTCAAATTAGCCAATGACGCGGAGTCAAATATACGACAGGAAAATAGCACGATGCTTGAAAAGACAATCTAATGGAAAGTAAGAACACCAAGAATTATAGTGGTTCAGCCCCTAATTTTGGTAATGACCTACGTCCACTTGATACTATTATTAATGTTGAACTTCAAAGGTGTGATCAAAGAACTAGGGTTCTTGAGTTTCACAAACCTTAGAAGGAGAAACAATTCAGACGATGGATAATAGCAATACAATTCTCTTCTTCTCAGATCAGAAAAGAGGATTCGAAAAAAGATCCCCCCTTGAGCTATTTCTTGTATATTTATAGGCTCACGGAGGGTTACATAAGTCAATTAATCATATCTTTCCTTAATAAACGGATATTCAGGTTATAATGAAGAGATATTCTCAGCTATCATTACAACTATACAAATTTATACATAAATAAGCGGAGTATACGACCAGGCTGGTCGTATATAAAACTTGAACCTCGCATATGGAAGTGTCTCTAGTCGGCGAGCAGCATCTCTGCCACGTGTCAGCCACATGTTGAAAATTCTTGCCACATCATCCACAGCTGTTTTTTGGATAAACATGGCATTATAGTCTGTTGCCAAGGGATAACTCAGACTTAGCCAAAGTTTGAGGCAAAACCTCACTCTCATGTTCTCTCCCTCTTGCTCTCTCTCTCACTCTACTTTGCTCACTTGAAGGTGTTGGGGGAATGCTTTCTAGAATATCAAGACTAGTGCCAACCTTTGGTGAATTTAAAGCTTGTTCTTAAGGATTAGGACTTGTCAAGCTAGGGGATTCAGCTGTGGATTTGTTTTCCAAGAGGTAAAATTCTGGTCTGGAAACTCTTTTAGTTTTCCTTTTGGTATTTTTGGGAATTGTAAGATTTTTTAGTTTAGGGATGTTTTAGAGGGTTTTAATGGTTGTATTTTATTTTTCTATGATTGTTGATGTTGTTCTGATTGTCAAAATTGGGTTAAGAGTGGGTTTGGATGGATTTCGGGTCGGTTTGTGATTTCTAGAATCGCAAAATTTTTGGGTTTACGAGGTTGTATCGCAGCCAACATGAGAGCAGAGGCGTTGGAGGGTTCCTCTGAACCGCCTTGGCGCTGCGACCCATGTCCTATGCCATGGTGGTTCGAGGCTCTCTGAATAGAGGCGTGTCGCGACCCTTCAGGAGTGGTTCACGACTCTAATTGGAAAAGATAGCCAAAAAGGGATTTTTGAGTACGGGAACTCAAACCTAAGGGCTCGGGAAGGATTGTACTATGCGGTATAGTAGAATTTGTGGTCTCGAAATCTAGGACTCAATCTTTAAGCTTTTAATTGGTTTAGTTCTTGATGGATATCCCTTATTATGTTGAGACTAGGGGCATCGCAAGGCTTAGAAAGGAAAGGATCGTGCTCGTTGTCGCCTTACCCTATCATAGAGGACTTGAGGTAAGACCACCATCTCTTGCACTAAGTGTAAGGCATGCGCCCCAATTATAGAACACAAGAATGATCGTATCATGAAACCGTTTATAGTTGAATGTCTGTTGCTTTTGAATTTATGCTGATATACTTGTTTGTACTGATTGCTTGATCGGGAGGTCATTAATGGCATTACATGTGTAATGTATGTCGTAGTGGCAGGGCCATAACGCAGATGCTATATCCACCATAGTGGCGAGGCCATTTTAAAGATGTGGCATCCATCTACTTGGCATAAGTCGTATATTGTTTGGAAAGTATATGGTTGGGAAAAACTATGTGAACCAGTTGTGGTTATAGTGTATGCAATACATGTTAAATGTTTATCTGATTATCTTTATGATCTGCTTGGGGTTTTCTTGTTAGGCCTTGGCTCACGGGTGCTTCGTGGTGCAGGTAAGGGCAAAGGAAAGTTGGAGCAGCCATGAGTTAGAGAGCTGTAGTGGCATCGTGTACATACTCAGCCTGCTCGGCCACCATGGTCGAGACATTTTGAGGACCATGAGTCATTAGTTTAAAATTTTCCGCTTAGGTCGACTAAGTTTGTAATTTGATAAACTTGTACTTTATTTAAAAACTTTTGGGATCCATTGTAATTATTCAAGCCTTTTAATGAAAAGTTCAACTTTTTTACCAAAAACTTTTAATACCAAACTGTCGTTTAACCTAATCACACTCTTAACTCCAAATGACTCGCTTAACGAGTTAAGCACTATTTTTAAAACACGGTGTAACGGTCTTGACTATTCAGGGTGTTACAACTTGGTATCAAAGCTGCCAAGGTTTATTAGTTCCTGAAGATTGGTTGGGCATGTACACTCACCGCTAAAGATAAGCTCGACTCAGGGTTTGTTAACTAATGATATGATTATGTGCTTAATTGTTTAAATGAAATATATGTCTTATTTGCATGCTTGATTAGGGAGCATGAGCTATGTTGATAGGGAATGGCCCTTGACTGCTAGGTGAATATAAGAATGTATGCTTGTTAGTGTTGTTGATGCATGTGAGATGTCAAATAGCATGATGCTTGTGAGTGTTGCTTGTTTGCACGGTTGTGAATCGTGGGGCAGTTGTGGAATTTTTTATCATTGCCTGATGAGCCAAGTCAATGATTGCAGTTAATCTTGGAAAGTTATGCCTCTAAGGAGATCAAACAGATTAGTCGGCGCTGAAATCCGGGCTAGAGATGATAACCAAGGTCAGGACCCTCCGCCAGCTCCTAAGAACTGGCAGCAGATGTTTGTTGAAATGTAAGCCAGAATATAGAGACAAGAAGAAGAAATTTGTCAGTTAAGACAACAACAGGTTCCAGCAGGGAACGATGCACTAGTAGTACCACCTGCTGCCCTAGTTTTGTACAACAACAACCAGAAGTATCGAACAGATGGGAACCATTATATGAGCGGTTCAGGAAGCAACACTCTCCTACTTTTGAGGGAGGGCCAGACCCACTGCGAGCTGAGCAGTGGATTAGTATGGCTACCTCCATCCTGGAATTTATGAGGGAGGTAGGTAATGAGAGGGTGGCCTGCGCCACGTACATGTTTTAGGAGGATGCCCATATTTGGTGGGAGGTTGTATGTCAGACCCAGAATGTTGCTGCATTGAGTTGGGATGAGCTTCGAGATTTGTTCAACGAGAAATATTACGACAACACAGTTCGAGCTGCGAAGGCAGATGAGTTCACCAATGTAATGCCCCAAAATCCCTAATAAGGTTTAGGACCTTGATTAGGATGCCGGGAGGGCCATAATTGATTTATTGTGTTATTAAATGAATATATTCATGCTTATGTGAATTATATTCTTATATGATGATAAATGCATGCATGCATATGGGTCCACATTTTATTATAAGGGAATTTCGGTATTTTGGCCCATTGAGGGCGTAACTGTGTATTTTCATGCATGTTGGTGAATTTTGAATAAGGCCACATTATAATGTGGATTTGTTCGAGCCATTCGGCATGAGACGATCTTTGAATGTAAGTTATCGGTCTGGTCATAAGGGGGTTGATTCTGGGGCTCGGGGTGAGTCTCGAGATAATTTGAGGATTAGAACATTACCAAGAATTAAAGGGTAATGGGATATGATTTATTAGCATTTGAGAATATTGAGAATAACGGGAATTGGAGGGCATTAATCATGATTAACGAGATAGGCGGGAAAGGACAATTTTGCCCTTGGTGGCCTTAAGAGGATTTTCAATAACCTAGGGGCATTTTAGTCTTTTGACCCTAAAGGATATATATCAGCCATTAAAGCTTAGAAGGCTATAGAAAACAGAGCACTCCTTCACCTTCTCTCGTTCATCATTTCTTCTTCTTTTCTTCTTGATTTTTGAAGCTCTTTTTGAGGAACCAAGCTAGGGAACCAAGCCTTGAGGGTTTTGGGTTATGCTCTACCATTGAAGAGGGTGTGTTACTGAGATTGAGGTGAGTTTTTAGCCATTAAAACTCTTATTCTTGCTCTATTTTTCTATTTGAGTTTCAGCTGGATTTTGAGTTGGATAATGGGAATTGATGGGAGTTTTTGGCTAGGGTTACTTGGGTTGTGATGCCTAGGTCATGTGTGGATGGTTTTTGGGTTCATTTGGGGTTTGGATGGAGTTTGGAAGCTTGTTTTGAAGGTTGGAAATGGAGGATTTGAAGGAGGATAAAACCAATGTGAATCTGCCTGGTCCTAGAGCTGTAGCGCCCAAAGGGTGGCGCTACAGCCCTAGCCAGGGCAAAATTCCCCTGGTTGTAGCACTGGGGCACTAGGGGGGCAGTGCTGTAGCGCTACCCTGTTTTCTCTTATGCATATTTTGGGCACTTTTGAGGGTTTTTGGCTCGGGTTTTCAATTCCTAAGGCTCGAGATCGAATCTACTCACAGTTTGGGTACAATTCGGGGTCCCGAGAGTGAGGTTTAGGTCAAGACCCTTTTATTGTAGATTTCATTAATCGGAGATTATATTGGTTATGAATAGGTGACTGCTAAGGAATCAAAAGGATTTATCATTCTCAAGGTTCGTTCATTTGTTATTTCTTGCTCGAACCAGAGGTAAGAAAACTGCACCCCATATGTGACATGCATGGGTATTATTGAGGCATGTTGAGTGTTTAGATGTGGACGTTGATTGCATATCAAATGCATAGAAAATCTTGCTCACTTGTGAATGGAATTGACTTATTAGTCAAAATCGGCAATGGTGTCAGTATTAACTATGAAGCTATGATTTACTAGTCAAGTTCGGTAGTAGTACTGAGCACTGGTTGTATGGCATTGACTTATGAGTCAAGGGTGGTTTCAGCGTGTTTAACGCAAGCCGATAAAGATTAGATCTAATCGACATCTGCATTGAATGACTCATCATGAGCATTAATGCCGGACCGACCTCAAGTTTGATGAAAACTAAAAGCACTTGTCTAGTCTAAAGGCTAGCTATTTCGAGCCAGAGCAAAAAGGCTAAGGTGACCTACACATCACATGACTAGGAGGGTATGGGACCTCAGAGATATACTTATCAGTCATCTGACTGAGATAGACTTATCAGTCATCTGACCGGGATAGACTTATCAGTCATCTAATCGAGATGGACTTATTAGTCATCTGACCGAGATAGACTTATCAGTCATCCGACTGAGTAGACTTATTAGTCATCTAAGTGAGATAGACTTAATAGTCATCTAATCGAGATAGACTTATCATTCATCTGACCGAGATGGATTTATTAGTCATCTGACCGAGATGGACTTATCAGTCATCTGACCGAGATGGACTTATTAGTCATCTAACTGAGATGGACTTATCAGTCATCTGACCAAGACAGACTTATTAGTCAACTAACCAAGATAAACTTATCAGTCATCTGACTGAGATGGACATATCAGTCATCTATTTAGAAAGAGACTTATCAGTCAACTGTTCAAAGAATGAATTATTCGTCATCTACCTCAGAGCGAGAGACTTATTAGTCATCTACTCAGAGCACAGAACTTCACAAACATTTAATTGTACCTGCTTACATGCATGAGTAGGGTTATTACTGCTAGGGATGCCTGTTATGACTTAGTAACATGTTATTACTTGTTCATGAGCATATTGAGTTTTCGTGTTGGGCTTCGGCTCTCGGGTGCTATGTGGTGCAGGTAAAGGCAAAAGAAAACTGGACCATCCTTGAGTTGGAGAGTGTTGACCCTTGATTTTGCCAATGACACAGAGTCAAAATAATGACAAAGAACAAAAAAGAAATCAAGAAGATAATCAAATGGGAAGAAAGTGACACAAGTGATATATAGTGGTTCGGCCCCAACTGTGTGGTAATAACCTACGTCCACTTAGTGTTCTTATTGATGTTGGATCCTAATACTGTAATCAAAGAACTAGGGTTCTTGAGTTTCACAAGCCTTAGGAGTAATACAACCTTTCGTGGATAATTACACTATGCTTTTCTCTCTGAATACAAAGATTAAAAGTCTAAGAGTCCAAAAGTCCCTACCTTGAGCCTTCTCATTCTTATTTATAGGCTCAAGGAGGTTACATGGGCTGATGGGCCTTAATTACCCTTAATATCAACGTATCAAGGCAATAAAAAGAAAATATATTGAATGTAGTTATTACAAGATTGTGCATCCTAAAGGAAGTAAATAGAAGCGTGCGACCAGACTGATCGCATCTAAACACAAGATCTGATGAAGCAATAATCATCTGGTTGATAGGCGAACAGTGTCCTTTCACTTTAGAAGTGCCACGCGCCAACCACGTGTAAGAAATTCTTTCCATGTCATCAGGAACCATTTTTGGGTAAACAGAGAGCTTAGGTGACGATGTGTGCATATGCGGCTGCTCGACCACCACGACCGAGGATTTAAAAAGGAACTAGGGTTAAACCTTATTTTTCCGCATAGGTCAGCTAGTTGTAAATATTTTGCTGTAATTAACCTTTAAATTATAGTTTTGGGATCCCAATGTATAAAGTAAATGTTTTAGTGAAACGTTACATCCTGACCAAAAATTTTTACCCTAAACCGCTAATCATATTTAGTTACACGATTATGGCCAAATGACTCGATTAGCGAGTTTAGCACTGTTTAAAATGCACACCATAATGGTCCCTGGGTAGTAGGGCATTACAAACTTAGTATCAGAGCTAGCCAAGGTTAAGGGTTCCTGAGCACAGCTGGGCATGTACACTCGTCACTAAAGATAGCTTCACTCAGGGTATGGTAACTATTTTTGTAGTTATGTGCTTAACTGCTTAAATAGAATATAAATGTTTTACCTACACATTGAATTAGGAAGCATGAGATTCTGATAGAGCCTGGCTCTTGACTATCAATGTGATTATATGATTACATGCTCCGTGAATATATGAATATGATTATTTGCATGCTGGAGTTGGAAGCATGGTGTGTATGTTGGAAGAGTAGGGATTATGATTGATGAACAAATGCTATGGGCATGTTTTTAGGACTGTAGTGGTTTGTGATTGTAGTGTGGTAAGATTGTTCTCATGGGGAAAGCTCTTGATATGCTCATCATATTTAATGGGTCAAGTTATTGACTGTAGATTCAACCAGCAGGTATGTATCCAAGGCAGATAATAAGGCCTGGTGGTAGTTATATCGGGGCTGGGAGTTACAGCCAGGGTTTGAGTTCTTCACCTGCCCCTCAGAATTTCCAACAGGTGCTTACAGATATGCAATTAAGATTGCAGAGGCAAGAGGAAGAAATTAGGTGTTGGAAGCAACAGCAGAACCTGTCGAGGAACACCTCTTCCTTTGTTATGCCAGGAGTGGCACCAGTTTTGGCTCAGCCTAGGGTTGAGAACAGATGGGAATTTCTCCGTGAAAGGTTCCAGGAATTTTACCCTTCAGTCTTTGAGGGAGGCCTAGATCCATTTAGAGCGGAGCAAAGGATGGGCATGATCAGTTCCATTCTTGATAGTATGGGGTTGGTGGGTCACGATAGGGTAATATGTGCTACTTATGTACTGCGGGATGATGCCCGAACGTGGTGGGAAGTAGTATCCCAGACACGAGATATAGCTGTGATGGATTGGAAAGACTTTAGGCAGGTGTTCAATGAAAGTTATTACTGTGATGCGGCACAGACTGCTAAGATGAATGAGTTTATGAACCTAGTTCAGGGCAATGCAACAATAACCAAGCATGTTAATAGATTTGATGGGTTGGCCGAGTTTGCTTTTGATATGGTGCCCACAGATGTAGCTCGGAAGGAAAGGTTTATCCAAGGATTGAATCCCATGATAGCGCAGGGCGTTAGGTTGCCCCAGTGCATGAAGCCTCCACCTACGCTCAGGTGGTAGGGAAGGCTCTTGCTGTTGAGAGTGCGATAAATGAGAAGAAAAGTTCCAAAAAGCACGAAGTTCAGGCAGTGACACCTCCATTTATTGGAGAAACAAGAAAAAGAGCTGGATGACTTATCCAAAATGTGCCCAGTGTAAGAGACATTATTTGGGAGAATGCCAGACAAATGCATGTTACTTATGTGGAATGGTTGGGCATTTCATGAGGGATTGCCCAAGACAAGGAGCAGATGAGCAAAAGGGGATGGACAGCTCGACTCCAGCTCGAGTGTTCATTCTGAAGTAGTCAGAGTCGGAGACTAGGACTCAAACTGAGGCTGGTTCCTTAGGGATGGCAGGTCAGCTTTCTAGTTCTGATTTTTTATTGTGCTGATTGATTTTGATACCATGTTGTTCTTTGATTGTTGTATATAGAGGTATAGAGATGATATGCATTGCATGATTATGTTGTGGTGAGTTAGGTTATGGTGGAAATGACTCATCAGTTGTTGTGATAAAGTTGGTTATGACTGACTTCAGTATGATCCTGGATATGGATTGGTTAGCCAAGTGAGAGGCAATAATAGATTGCAAGGAAAGAATATTAATTCTTGGGTTGAGAGTGGGAACCCTTGTGGTAGCTGGCACTATGCATGGATTTTATATGATGATGACATCTGTATTTAGAGCTAGAGATCTATTGCAGGAGGATGCATAGAACTCTTAGCTAGTGTGGTGGATACCACTTAGGTTGTGTCAGTGGGATCAGGACATACTGGATTAGTCTGTGAGTTTCTGGATGGATTTCCAGGGGATTTGTCAGGATTACCTTTATACAAAAAGGATAGAATGGTGATAGGATTGGTGCCAGGGATGGAATCGGGCTTAGGGCACTATTTTGAGCGGCTTCAACAAAGCTGTAAGAACTAAAGGCTCAATTATTGAGTAAGATTACCAGCTAATGATTAGGGAGAAGGATATGCAGAAGACTGATGTTATATCAGATAAGGGCACTGGGAGTGCTGAGTATATTTGAGGATTTAGTTAATGCCAAGTTGTTTTTATGAATTAGATGAACAGAGTATTCAAGAATTATCTGAATTGGATTTGTGATCGTCTTGATCAATGGTATGGTGATATATTCTTGGTTGAAGGTTTGCCAAGGTCAAGGAACGCCTTAGGGGCAGAAGTTTCCTTGGATGGGTAGGATATTACATATGCTTTGGGAAAGAGTTCTGAGTCTTCTTACAGATCAGAGCGAGTTTGTAGATTGTTATGACACCTTAGTGACAGGGAAAAAAAGAAATTGTCTATGCATCATGTTAGTTAAAAGATATGACCAGAACTAGAGTAGAGTTATTGGTGGGCCAGGTGGCCAGCTTTATGCTTGAGATTATTATTTTAGAAATGATCAAAGGAAAGATAGCTAAGTGAACTGCAGATGGCAGAATTGAGGGCCATGTCTTAGCTAGAGTAGCTAAGGATTATACAGTGTCAGATATGAGTTTATTATGGTATAAGAATTGGACTTGGGATCTGATGGACACTAGGATTAAATGGGAGATTCTAGATGAATCTCATATTATCCTCTTATTCTCTTCATCCAGGCATCATGGAAATGTAACAAGATATGAAAGATGTATAATGATGGCCTGGGATGGAGAGGGACATAATGGAATACGTGGCAAAGTTCTTAACCTGTTAGCAGGTCAAGACAGAGTATCAAAAACTAGTAAGGTCATTATAGCCTTCGAGTATTCAATAGTGGAAATAAGTAAACATCGCGATGGGTTTCGCGGTGGGGCTGCCCAGGATAGTGGGTCAGCGTGATTGGAATTGGGTCATTATGGGCCAGTATTTAGAGTGAGCCACTTCTATTAGTAAGGATGAGTAATACAGCTGATCAGTATTCAGATCTTTGTGTGAGAGAGGTGGTATGCCTTCATGGAAATTCAAGGTTATTACTTCCAAGTTTTGGAAGGGTTGCAGAAGGTGATGAATATACAATTGGAATTTAACACATTTTATTACTCTCAAACTGATGGTAAATCAGAGAGAGAGCGTTATCCAATTATTATTGGAAGAACATCTTACAAGATGAATGAGATATTATATATGGATCCTGAGGTAGTTCAAGGGATCATTGAGGTTATTGAAAATGTTAAAGCCTGGATGTTCACTTCTCAAAGTAAATGAAAAAGTTATATTGATTTGAGGTTTAGGAACATGGAGTTCCAAGTAGAAGATTGTATCTTCTTTAAAGTATCACCATGGAAAGAGGTGAAGAGGTAAAAGCATGTTGACCTCTAGAGTAGAAAAGACCGTTTGAATCCTGGATAGGATTGGTCAGGTTGCCTTTGGATTGGCCTTGTCTTTGACACTGTTGGCTGTATCCAATGCATTTCATGTTTCCATGTTGAGAACATGGGTTAGAAGAGACTCATGTATTGAGTTATAAGAATCTGAAAATTGAGGCTAAGTTATCCTATGAGGAGTAGCCTATTCAGATCTTAACAGAAAGAACAAGGTTCTGAGAAGCAAAGCTATACCTTGGGTCAAGGTAATATTACAGAAACAGTGAGGTCAAAGGAACGACCTGGGAAACTGGAATCAGTTGTGCGGAATTTATATTCTGGGAAGTTCAGATAAATTTCGAGGACAAAATTTCTGTAAGGAGGGGATAGTTGTAATGCCCCAAAATCCCTAATAAGGTTTAGGACCTTGACTAGGAGGTCGGGAGGGCAATAGTTGATTGATTGTGTTATTAAATGATTATATGCATGCTTATGTGAATTATATTATTATATGATGATAAATGCATGCATATGGGTCCACATTTTATTATAAGAGCATTTTGGTAATTTGGCTTATTGAGGGCGTAACTGTGTATTTTCATGCATGTTGGTGAATTTTGAATAAGGCCACATTATAATGTGGATTTGTTCGAGCCATTCGACATGAGACGATCTTTGAATGTAAGTTATCAGTCTGGTCATAACGGGGTTGATTCCGGGGCTCGGGGCGAGTCTCGAGATAATTTGAGGATTAGAACATTACCGAGAATTAAAGGGTAATGGGATATGATTTATTAGCATTTGAGAATATTGAGAATAACAGGAATTGGAGGGCATTAATTATGATTAACGAGATAGGCGGGAAAGGACGATTTTGCCCTTGGTGGCCTTAAGAGGATTTTAAATAACCTAGGGGCATTTTATTCTTTTGACCCTAAAGGATATATATCAGCCATTAAAGCTTAGAAGGCTATAGAAAACAGAGCACTCCTTCACCTTCTCTCGTTCATCATTTCTTCTTCTTTTCTTCTTGATTTTTGAAGCTCTTTTTTAGGAACCAAGCTAGGGAACCAAGCCTTGAAGGTTTTGGGTTATGCTTTACCATTGAAGAGGGTGTGTTACTGAGATTGAGGTGAGTTTTTAGCCATTAAAACTCTTATTCTTGCTCTATTTTTCTATTTGAGTTTCAGCTGGATTTTGAGTTGGATAATGGGAATTGATGGGAGATTTTGGCTAGGGTTACTTGGGTTGCGATGCCTAGGTCATGTGTGGATGGTTTTTGGGTTCATTTTGGGGTTTGGATGGAGTTTGGAAGCTTGTTTTGAAGGTTGGAAATGGAGGATTTGAAGGAGGATAAAACCAATGTGAATCTGCCTGGTCCTAGCGCTGTAGCGCCCAAAGGGTGGCGCTACAGCGCTAACCAGGGAAAAATTCTCCTGGTTGTAGCGCTGGGGCACTAGGGGGGCAGCGTTGTAGCGCTACCATGTTTTCTCTGATGTATATTTTAGTGCTACCCTGTTTTCTCTGATGTATATTTTGAATGCATATAAGGCTCGGGATCGAATCTACTCACCGTTTGGGTACAATTCGAGGTCCCGAGAGTGAGGTTTAGGTCAAGACCCTTTTATTGTGGATTTCATTAAATGGAGATTATATTGGTTATGACTAGGTGACCGCTAAGGAATCAAAAGGATCGATCGTTCTCAAGGGTTGTTCATTTGTTATTTCTCGCTCGAACTAGAGGTAAGAAAATTGCACCCCATATGTGACATGCATGGGTATTATTGAGTCATGTTGAGTGTTTAAATGTGGACATGGATTGCATATCAAATGCTTAGCAAATCTTGCTCACTTGTGAATGGCACTGACTTATTAGTCAAAATCGGCAATGGTGTCAGTATTAACTATGAAGCTATGACTTACTAGTCAAGTTCGGTAGTAGTACTGAGCACTGGTTGTATGGCATTGAATTATGAGTCAAGGACGGTTTTATCATGTTTAACGCAAGCCGATAAAGATTAGATCTAATCGACATCTGCATTGAATGACTCATCATGAGCATTAATGCCGGACCGACCTCAAGTTCGATGAAAACTAAAAGCGCTTGTCTAGTATAAAGGCTAGTTATTTAGAGCCAAAGCCAAAAGACTAAGGTGACCTACACGTCACATGTCTAGGAGGGTATGGGACCTCAGAGATAGACTTATCAGTCATCTGACTGATATAGACTTATCAGTCATCTGACCGGGATAGACTTATCAATCATCTAATCGAGATGGACTTATGAGTCATCCGACCGAGAGAAACTTATCATTCACCCGACCAAGACAGACTTATTAGTGATCTAAGTGAGATAAACTTAATAGTCATCTAATTGAGATAGACTTATCAGTCATCTGACTGAGATGGACTTATCACTCATCTGACTGGGATAGACTTATCATTCATCTGACCAAGATAGACTTATTAGTCATCTGACCGAGATAGACTTATCAATCATCTGACCGAGATGGACTTATCAGTCATCTATTTGGAAAGTGACTTATCAGTCAATTGTTCAAAGAATGACTTATTAGTCAACTACCTCAGAGAGACTTATTAGTCATCTACCTCAGAGTGAGAGACTTATTAGTCATCTACTCAAAGTGCAGAACTTCACAAACATTTAATTGTACCTGCTTGCATGCATGAGTAGGGTTATTACTGCTAGGCATGCCTGTTATGACTTAGTAACATGTTATTACTTGTTCATGAGCATATTGAATTTTCTTGCTGGGCTTCGACTCACGGGTGCTTTGTGGTGCATGTAAAGGCAAAAGAAAGTTGGACCATCCTTAAGTTGGAGAGCATAGGTGACGATGTGTACATATGAGGCTGCTCGACTGCCACGGCCGAGGGTTTAAAGAGGAACTAGGGTTAAACCCTATTTTGCCGCTTAGGTCGGCTAGTTGTAAATATTTTGCTGTAATTAACCTTTAAAATATATTTTTGGGATCCCAATGTATAAAGTAAACGTTTTAGTAAAACGTTACATCTTAACCAAAAAATTTAACCCTAAACCGCTAATCATATTTAGTTACACGATTATGGCCAAATGACTCGATTAGCGAGTTTAGCATTGTTTAAAATGCACACTGTAACGGTCCCTGGGTAGTAGAGCATTACAACCAGACTGGTTCAGGGCAACATGACTGTGACTGAGTATGCCCTGAAGTTCGACATGTTGGCCAAGTTTGCTTCTGACTTGGTGGCAACTGATGCTGTCAGGAGAGACGAGTTTGTTCGGGGATTAAACCCCATGATAGCACAGGATGTTAGGATCACCTCAGTGCTTGGAGTTACTTCATATGCTCAGGTAGTTGAGAAGGCCCTTACTATTGAGGGTGCAAAGGATAGGATTTGGCACTAAAGCACTGCGAGACGTGATGCCAAGAGGATGGTACCTCCATTTACTAGGTTTGGCAGAGGCAGAGGCCCTAGTGACCAGAAGAGGAAGACCCCCGATACTTCTACTGCTCCTGGTCCTGATAGGGGGGTCGGGGTACTCAGGGTGGCCGCCAGGGCAGCAATGAGGCCTGGAGGAATTATCCAGTATGCACTAGGTGCAGGAGACGCCATGTGGGAGAATGTCGTGCTAAGGCATGCTTCCTTTGTGGGGAAGTGGGACATTTTCAGAGGGATTGCCCACAACTGAAGATAGAGGAACAGAAGAAAGGTGAGAGTTTGATGCCAGCTCAAGTGTTCACACTGTCCTAGTCAGAGGCTGAGGCTAGTCCCTCGATAGTGACAGGTCAGATTTCTAGCGCTGGCTCTACTTACATTGTATTGATTTATTATGATGCTTCACATTCATTTTTTTATAGTAGAGTGGTTGATAGACTTTGTAGGCCTTGTGATTTCTATGTTATGGGGTTTGGGACCTTATGGCCTACAGGGGAGCAAGTTGTTTCTAGGAGATGGATTAGATCCTTACCAGTAGAAGTGGATAGTAGAGAATTGTCAGTAGACCTGATTGAGCTAGCTATGGAGGATTTTGATATGATTCTGGGCATGGATCGTTTAGCCAAGTATGGGGCAACCATAGATTGTAAAAGGAGGATGGTGACCTTTGAGCCCGAGGGAGAAGATCTGTTTGTGTTTGTGGGTGCAGTGAACAAGCCTCGTATTCCAATTATCTCAGCACTAAAGGCTAGAGACCTATTGTAAGGAGGTTTCATAGGACTCCTAGCAAGCGTAGTGGAAACCACCAGGGATGTGCCAATTGGGCCGGCAGAGACTAGATTGGTCTATGAGTTATTGGATGTATTCCCAAAGGACCTACTGGGGTTACCGCCATAGCGAGAGATTGAGTTTGTTATAATGTTGGCACCGGGGATGGAACCAGTATCCAGAGCACCATACAGATTGGCTCCGGCAGAGTTGAAGGTACAATTACAAGAGTTACTAGATTTGGGATTCATTAGACCAAACTTCTCACCGTTAGGTGCGCTAGTGTTGTTTGTTAAGAAGAAAGATGGGACATTGAGGAAGTGTATAGATTACAGGTAAATGAACAAGCTGACTATCAAGAACAAGTACCCGCTGCCAAGGATTGGTGACATGTTTGACCAATTGTAGGGTAGGCCAGTATTCTCAAAGATCAATCTTCGATCTGGTTATCACCAGCTGGGGATCAAAGATGAGGATATTTCGAAGATGACCTTTCGCACAAGATATGGACATTATGATTTTTTGGTTATGTTGTTTGGATTGACCAATGCCCCAGCAGCTTTTAGGATCTGATGATCAAGGTGTTCAAGGACTACCTTGAAAAGTTTGTGATTGTCTTCATCGATGGTATCCTAGTCTACTCTCAGACAGAGGTAGAACACGAGCAACATCTCTGATTGGTACTTCAAAGGATAAGGGAGCACAGGTTGTATGCCAAGTTCAAGAAGTGTGGGTTATGGTTACCTCAGGTGACCTTCCTCAATCACATTGTTAGCAGAGATGAAATTAAAATTGATCCGGTTAAGATTGAGGCAGTGAGACATTGGCCAAGGCCCAGAAGTGCCTCAGAGATCAGGAGTTTCCTTGGATTGGCAGGATACTACCGACGCTTTGTAGAAGGGTTCTCAAGGATTGCTACACCATTGACAGAGTTGACATGCAAGAATCAGAAGTTTATATGGTTAGAAAGATGTGAGAACAACTTCCAAGAGTTGAAGCGATGATTGATTACAGCTGCAATACTGAGTTTTCCATTCGATCAAGAGAAGTTTGTGGTTTATTGTGATGCCTCAAGGTAGGGGTTAGGCTGTGTTCTTATGCAGGCAGAGAATGTGATCGCTTACGCATCACGGCAGTTGAAAGAATATGAACAACGATACCCTACGCATGATTTATTGTTGCAGCAGTGGTCTTTGCATTGAAGATATGGCAACACTACCTTTATGGGGAGAAATGTGAGATATACACTGACCACAAAAGCTTAAAGTATTTCTTTACCCAAAATGATATAAACATGAGAAAGCAGCGTTGGCTGGAGTTGGTGAAAGATTATGATTGTGAGATTCTTTACCATCCAGGGAAAGCCAACGTGGTGGCAGATGCCTTAAGGCGGAGAGGCCCAGGATAGTTATTCAATTTGCAACAGATATCGAAAGAGTTGGCAGAAGATATGGCTAGAGCAGTCATAGAGTTGGTGGTGGTCATGTAGTCTACTCTTTTGGAGAGGATAAAGGCAGGTCAACTGAGTGAACCTCAGTTGATGAGGCACAGAGGGGACGTCCTAGCTGGAGTGGCTAAGAACTATACTGTTTCAGAGATGGGTTTGCTAAGATATAAGGAGCGAAATTGTCTTCTAATGGACTCTGCTATCAGACGAGAAATTCTAGATGAATCTCACACGACACCATATTCATTGCATCAAGGCACCACAAAGATGTACCAGGATCTAAAAACCTTATATTGGTGGCCTAGGATGAAGAAATATGTGACTGAATATTTGGCTAAGTGCCTAAGTGTCAGCAAGTCAAGCCTGAACACTAGAAACCAACAGGGTTACTTCAGCCTTTGGGTATTCCTGAATGGAAATGGGAAGATGTCACTATGGACTTTGTGGTTGGATTACCCAGGACTGTGGGGCAGTATAATTCAGTATGGGTGATTGTGGATCGATATACCAAACCAACCTACTTATTTCCAGTAAGGACGAGCTATATAGTGGATCAGTACGTTGATCTTTATGTGAAAGAGATACTATACCTCCGTGGGGCTCCTAGGTCTATCGTGTTAGATCGGGACCCCATCTTTACTTCTAAGTTTGGGGGAAGTCTGCAGAAGGCTATGGGGACCCAATTGAAATTCAATACAGCTTACCATCCTCAGACAGATGGTCAATCAGAGAGGACGATTCAGATACTGGAAGACATGCTTTCGGCATGCGTTTTGGAATTTTAAGGGTCATGGAGTAAGTATTTGCCTTTGATAGAATTTTCTTACAATAATAGCTATCAGTCGACCAATGGGGTGGCCCCTTAATAGATGATGTATGGTAGGGAGTGTAGGTCGCCCATTCATTGGGATGAGATGGGTGAAAGTAAATACTTGGGTATTGAAGTAGTTCAAAGGACCAATGAGGCCATAGAAAAGATTAGAGCTCGGATGTTCGCGTCAAGTAGTAGATAGAAAAGTTATTCAGATCCGAAGCGTAGAGACGTGGAGTTCCAAGTGGGAAGCTATGTCTTCCTTAGAGTTACGCCATTGAAAGGGGTGAAAAGGTTTGGGAAGAAGGGCAAGCTGAGCCCTAGATTTGTAGGACCATTTGAAATCCTAAAGAGGATTGGTCAGGTAGCCTACAGGTTGGCTTTACCTCCTACATTGTCATGAGTTCACAATGTGTTTCATATATCGATGCTCCAGAGGTATGTATCAGATGCAACTCATGTATTGAGTCATGAGGATCTGGAGCTACTGACAGACTTGTCTTATGAGGAGCGTCTAGTACAAATCTTAGATAAAAAGGATAAAGTCTTGAGGAACAAGTTATACCCTTGGTTAAAGTGTTATGGAGGAACAACAAGGTCGAGGATGCGACCTAAGAATTAGTGTAACGACCCAAAAAAAATTACTAATAAGGCTTAAGGGCCTTAATTAGTGTGTCGGGAGGGCATAATTGGTTTATGTGTGATTTAAATGATTAAATGCATGATTATGTGATAAGCATGCTTACATGATTATATGGATATATAAGATGCATGATTATGAGTATTAGTATGCATGTAGGCCCTGTTTAGATAATAAGGGCTTATTCATAATTTTGGCCCGTTGAGGGCATAAATGTAATTATTTACGATAAATTGTTGAGACCACATAATTATGTGGATATATTTGAAGCTTATGGCTCGAAGCGATCCTAGTGAGCGGTTTAGCGAAATAGTCACAGCAGGGGTTTATACCCAACTCGGGGGAGCCTGGGGGTATTTTTTTCGGAATCAACGAATATATTAGAGATTTTTAGACCTTGGGGAAAATAACTGGTGATTAATTAGATGACGGGAATTAAGTGGTGAATATTAGGAACACTTGAGGAATTAGAGGGAATTGGGAGCAAATGACCAAAATGCCCTTAGAATGTTTAAAGACTTAGGTTTATTTGGGAGGGCAAAATGGTCATTTGATGGTTAAAAAGGGGATAAGGGTTATTTTGTTTTTTTTAGACTTAGTGGAAGTTGTAGAAAATAGTAGAAACTGAAGGAAAGAAAGAAAGAAGAAAAACAGAGACTCCTTGTTCTCCCATACGGTTTCTTCTCCTTTCACCCTTTCTTCTGAAATTTGAAGCTGTAAACTCAGAGGAGGTTTAGGCTAGAGCTTGGGACTTGGTTCTTAGTGAAGCTAGAAGGTTCAGCTGAAGTTAGTGTCCAATTAAGGTAAGGTTTCTTGTTTTTTTTTTTTTTGGGATGGCTGAATTTTGTTATGTTTGATCTTTGAATCTGAACTTTGAATGGGAATTCAAAGATTTGAGCTTGGTAACTTGAGGAACTAAAGGCTGTAAGGGCAGAGAGGGCAACCTAGGGTCGGATTCTCCATTAAAGGTAATAATTTATGGGCTTGATCATTTGAATTTTTGGGTTTTCTAGTTAAGTTCTTGAGCTTCAAGTTCAATCTTGGTTTCTGTGTTTGATGGTGCATGTGGCCAAGTTTGATGTTGTTGGGCCATGTTGGATGAGATGCAGTGGATGGAAGGCTTAATTTGAAGTGTGGTTGAGGTTTGGAGTGGATTTATGGAGTTTTGGCTCGGGGAAATTCGAAGGAAAAACTCAGAGGGTTGCTGGTGCTGTTTGTAGCACTGTAGCGCTAGCATTAGAGCGCTACAGTGCTATGCTTGGCTTTCTGGGGGGCATTTGTCTCTGCTTGTAGCGCTGTAGCTCCCACCTTGTGACCCTGTAGCGCTACCCTGCCTCTAGAAATGGATTTTGGGTATTTTTCTTAGGGTTTTGCTTGGGGGCTCGGGGGTCAATTCCACCACCCCATTTGGTGGAATTGGGGCCTCCTGAGGGCTCGGGATTGGTCCCGAAGTTAGGTTACAGAATTGATTGTTAATGAGGGTTCTATTTTATGGTTGTGACTAGGTGTATGCTAGTGCTCGGACAGGATCGTGCTCGAGGATCGTTTCTATTAACCAAATCACTCGGAATCAAAGGTAAGAAAACTGCACCCAGTTATGTGGTTATGTTGGGACTAAGAGTTCCCTATACCTACATGTGATGTCATATGATGGTATTATGCCATGGGGAAATGAGATAAACAGCCTAAGAGTGCCGGAATCTATGTTTGCGCACAGGACGCAGCTCGGCCACTGGTACCTAAGGTTAAGTATATAATCATTGAGCTCGACCTAAGTGAGCCGGAGTCAGTAGAATAGGTAGAGGGTGCGGCCTAAGGGTGTCGACCCTGGATATTATATGATATGTTTATTGCTTTTAATTAGATGACTATGGCGTGTTTACTATCTGGATGATTGATTATTGGTTTGCAGATTGGTATCATTAATTATACGAACAATGTGACTTGCTGAGTATCTGATTGGTGATTTGTGAATTATCTGTCTGTTGATTGTCGCTTATGCTAGCATTATGGTTTTCTTGCTGGGCCTTGGCTCACGAGTGCTACGTGGTGCAGGTAAAGGCAAGGGCAAGCTAGACCAGTCCTGAGTTGGAGAGCTTTGGGGCAGAATGTACATAATCAGCTGTTCGGCCGCCACGACCAAGGAATGATACAGGGACAGGAGATGTAACGCCCTGGATAGCCAAGACCGCTACACTGTGTGTTTATAAAAGTGACAGACTTGCTAATCAAGTCATTTAATTAAAAACGTGTTACCAAAACTATAATGGAACTAGGGTTAATTTTGGTCTCAAAAGCTGCATTTCTTATAAATAAACATTTTCTGTTTACACGAGATCCCAAAAATATAAGGTTAAAACCATTTACAAAGATTCAAGATTTAAATACAGTAATTAGCCAGCCTAAGGCAAAACAAATTATTAGGCATTCCTTGTACCGGTCCACTCCTCGGTCATGGCGACCGAACAGCTGACTATGTACATTCAGCCCCGCAGCTCTCCGTCTCAGGATTGGTCCAGCTTTCCTTTGCCTTTACCTGCACCACGTAGCACCCGTGAGCCGAGGCCCAGCAAGAAAACACAACAACAGAGTATAAACAATCAATAGACAATCCAATATCTCATATCACATAAACATGTTCTCAACAGTTTAAGCATTCATGATAACCAAGTATTTAGCATACCAAACATATCATCCCATATCAATAATCAATTTACAAATGATAACTAGGGTTAGCGCCCTCAGGCCGCACCCTCTGTTTATCCCACTGACTCCGGCCCGCTTAATCCGAGCTTAGTGAATATTAAGCTGTCCTCAGCTACCAGTGGCCAAGCCGCACCCTATGCGCAAATATTGTATACGGCACCCTTAGGCCGTCTATCACATGTCCCATGGCATAATACCATCATTAACATTATACAGATATCGGGAGCACTTAGTCCCATCACAAACAAAATACCGGGTGCAGTTTTATTACCTTCAGATTCGCTAGCTTCGATCACTTTGATCCTTGAGCACGATCCCTCTTGAGCCCTAGCGCACACCTAGTCACAACCATAGGTCAAAATCATCACCAACCCTCAAGTCCAAAACCTAACCTCGGGACCAATCCCGAGCCCTCGGGAAGCCCCAATTCCCCCAAACGGGGTGGTGGAATCGAACCCCGAACCCCCGAGCAAAAACCCTTGAAAATAACCCAAAAACCCTCTTCTGGAAGCAGGGTAGCGCTACAGCGCTCTTTGGAGGGCGCTACAGCGCTACAAGCAGAACCAAAATCCCCCAGGATGCTTGGGACGAGTGGAGTGTGTTGATAAGCTTGTTTTTAAGTTTGGTTGAAGATTGGAAAAGTTTTGGTAAGGGTTGGCTACAGCGCCCAAAGGCTAGCGATATAGCTGTAGAGCTAGTCACAGAACCAGCACCCCTGCATTTTTCCTTCCTGCGATTTCCCTGAGCCAACCCTTACCAAAACTTTTCCAATCTTCAACCAAACTTAAAAACAAGCTTATCAACACACTCCACTCGTCCCAAGCATCCCAAATACATAAAACCCAATCACATGCACCCCTAATCTCAAAATTCACCATGGTTGAACCTCAAACTCAGAAACTTCAGCACAGCAGTCAAAACCTCATAATTTAAAGCTTAGAATTTTATACCTTCAATGGGGGTTCGACCTTAAGTCAGCTTCTACACCTCCTTGGCTTACTCCTCCTCAAACCCCTGGCTTGAATTCCTTAGATTTCCCACCAAATTCAGCTTAGACACCATAGTTCAATACCAAAACCAAAAACTGAAGAAACTTCAAAGTCTTACCTCAACTAAATGGCTTATTCTTGCTAAACCCTTGCCAAATCTTCAAGCCAGACCAAGAACTCTTGCCTCAAGCTTACTCTGGCTTCCCCTGGGTTTCTGCTCCAAAATACCTCAAGAACTGATGAAGAAAACCTAGACCGACCTTGACAAAATGGCCTGCTCTTCTTTCCCTTCTTTCCTCAGACTTCTACTTCATTCTACAAACTCCACTAAGCATAAAGCCTCAGTTATGCCTATCTCTATATGCCAAATGACCACAATACCCTCCCCTTTAATTCTAAATCCTTTAATCCACTTAGGGGCATTTTGGTCATTTTACCCAATTCCCACTAATTCCTCAAGTGTCTCTAATATTTTCTGCTTGCTTCCCGATACCTAATTAATCACCAATTATATTCGTCAATGTCAAAATAGACCCCAATATATTCTCTAAATTCCCATTTATACTCCCAAGCTCGCCCCGAGCCGGGTATAAATCCCCGCCGTGACTTTTTCGCTAAACCACTCACTAAGATCGTCTCGAACCACAGATCACAGATATATCCACATAATAATGTGGTCTCAACAATTTATCACATATATATACAATTATGCCCTCAACGGGCCAAAATTACAATTATGCCCTTTCTAACCTAATCAAGGCCTACATGCATACTAATACACATAGTCATGCATCTCAAATATTCAAACAGCCATACAACATGCTTTTAAATCATTAAATCACATATATTCCAATTATGCCCTCCCAGCATACTAATCAAGGCCCTTAAGCCTCATTAGTAAATTTGGGTCATTACAACTATCCCCTTCTATTGAGAATTTCGTCCTCGAAATTTACCTGAATAACTCTGTATATTGATCCTGCATCGCTGTCTCAAGCTCCCAGGTCACTTCCTCGACCCTACTATTCATCCACAACACTTTAACAAGAGGTATCGTCTTATTTACTAATACTTTATCTTTTCGATCCAAGATCTGAACCGATTGCTCTTCATAAGCTAAATCTGTTTGTAACTCCAAGTCTTCATACTTCAACACATGAGTCACATCTGAGACGTACTTTCGGAGCATAGAAACATGGAATACATCATGAACTCTAGACAACGATGGTGGCAAGGCTAATCTGTAAGCCACCTGACCAATCTTTTCCAGGATCTCAAATGGTCCAATGAACCTAGGACTTAGCTTGCCCTTCTTTCCAAACCTCCTCACCCCTCGCAGAGGTGAAACTCGAAGTAACACGTGGTCCCCAACCTGGAACTCCACGTCCCTACGCTTAGGATCAGCGTAGCTTTTCTGTCTGCTCTAAGAGGCGAGCATCCTAGCTCGGATCTTCTCTATAGCTTCACTTGTTCTCTGAACCATATCTGGCCCCAAATACTTCCTCTCACCCGTCTCATCCCAATGAATGGGTGATCTACACTTCCTCCCGTACAACATCTCATAGGGAGCCACTCCAATCGTTGACTGATAACTATTGTTATACGAAAATTAAATCAACAGAAGATACTTACTCCATGAACCGTCAAAGTCAATCACACATGCTCTGAGCATATCCTCCAAAACCTGAATTGTCCTCTCAGACTGTCCGTCAGTCTGAGGATGAAAGGTTGTACTGAACTTCAGCTGAGTCCCCAAAGCTTTCTGCAAACCACCCCAAAACTTGGAGGTGAAGATGGGATCCCGATCTTACACTATAGACTTAGGAACCCCATGGAGACGTACAATCTCCCTCACATACAACTCAGCATACTGATCCACAATATATGTCGACCTTACTGGAAGAAAATGGGCTGACTTGGTGTATCGGTCCACTATCACCCACACCGAGTCATGAAACCCCACCGTCCTGGGTAAACCTCCCACAAAGTCCATAGTAATGTCCTCCCATTTCCACTTGGGAATACCCAAAGGCTGAAGCAACCCTGCTGGTCGCTGATGCTCAGCTTTCACCTGCTGACAGGTTAAACATCTGGCTACGTACTCCACCACATCCTTCTTCATCCCAGGCCACCAGTATAACGTCCATAAATCCTGGTACATCTTTGTGGTACCTGGATGAAGTGAGTACGGCGTCGTATGAGACTCATCTAGTATCTCACATCTGATCCCCTCATCAGCTAGAACACATATCCGTCCCTAATACCGAAGCAAACCAACCTTAGATATAGAATAGTCCTTAGCTACTCCCGCTAAGGCATTCTCCCTAATCCCCTGTAACTAAACGTCTGCCAACTGTCCTTCTCTGATCCGCTCTAGCAGGATCGACTGCAGAGTAATATTGGTCAAACGACCTACCACCAATTCTATCCCCGCTCTGACCATCTCATCAGCTAACTCCCTTACGATCCGAATGGAACTATATAACTGACCTGGACCTCTCCGACTCAATGCATCTGCCACCACATTGGCTTTCCCCAGATGGTAAAGAATATCACAATCATAGTCCTTTACCAACTCCAGCCAACGCCTCTATCTCATGTTCAGGTCCTTTTGTGTAAAGAAATACTTCAGACTCTTATCGTCAGTGTATACCTCGCACTTCTCCCCATACAGATAATGTCACCAAATCTTCAGTGCGAATACCACCCCTGCTAACTCCAAATCATGGGTAGGATACCGCTGTTCATACTCCTTCAGTTGTCGTGATGCATAAGCTATAACCTTCTCATTCTGCATCAACACACAACCTAATCCCAACCTTGATGCATCACAGTAAACAACAAACTTCCCTTCCCCCGAAGGAAGACTCAACACAGGCGCTATAATAAGTCGTCGCTTCAGCTCTTGAAAACTGTCTTCGCACTTGTCTGACCAGATAAACTTCAAATTCGTCCGTGTCAATTCTGTCATCAGTGCTGCTATCTTCGAGAAGCCCTCTACAAACCGTCTGTAGTAACTTGCCAAACCAAGAAAACTCCGCACCTTCGAGGCATTCCTTGGCCTTGGCCAATCCCTAACCGCCACTACCTTAGATGGATCCACCTTAATCCCATCTGCACCCACGATATGTCTAAGGAATGTCACTTCTGGTAGCCAAAATTCACATTTCTTAAACTTGGCGTACAACTGATGCTCCCTCAACCTCTAAAGAACCTGCTGAAGATGAAGCTCGTGCTCCGCCTCTGAACTGGAATACACCAAGATGTCGTCGATGAAGACAATAACGAACTGATCCAGAAAGTCCTTGAACACCCTATTCATGAAATCCATAAAGGCTGCTGGGGCATTGGTCAATCCAAATGACATAACCAGAAACTCATAGTGCCCATACTGCTTTCGAAAGGTCGTCTTCGGTATGTCCTCATCCTTGATCCCCAACTGATGATAACTAGATCGAAGATCAATCTTTGAGAACACCGTCTTACCCTGCAGCTTATTGAACAAGTCATCAATCCTTGGTAGAGGATACTTATTCTTGATAGTTAACTTGTTCAATTCTCGATAATCTATACACATTCTCAAAGTCCCGTCCTTCTTCTTCACAAATAAGACTGGAGCACCCCATGGGGAGTAACTAAGCCTGATAAACCCCAAATCCAGAAGCTCCTGCAGCTGTATCTTCAATTCTTTCAGTTCCGCCGGTGCCATCCTATACGGTGCCCTCGACACTGGCTCTATCCCTGGCGCCAACTCAATGACAAACTGAATTTCTCTACTCGGCGGCAACCCTGGCAAGTCCTCAGGAAACACATCTAAGAACTCGCAAACCAATCTGGTCTCTCCCGGTCCTACTGGTGAAACCCTTTTGGTATCCACCACACTAGCCATAAAGCCTATGCATCCACCCTGTAACAAGTCTCTGGCTCTCAACGTCGATATCCTGGGTACGCGGGGTCCATGCCCCGCTCCCGCAAAAATAAAGGGATCCTCGCCCTCTGGCTCAAAAGTCACCATCTTCTTCCTACAGTCAATGGTCAACCAATCCATACCTAGAATCATATCAAAGTCCTCCATATCTAACTCAATCAAGTCTACCGATAACTCCCTACCATCAACTATCACTGGCAGTGCTCTAATCCATCTCCTAGATATTACCAGTTCCCCTGTAGGCAAAATAGTCCCAAACCCTGAAACACAATACTCACTAGGTCTACACAGTTTATCAATCACCTTACTAGAAACAAATGAGTGTCTAGCACCAGAGTCAATCAATATAGTAAAAGATGAACCAGAACTAGAAAGCAGACCTGTCACTACCGAGGGACTAACCTCGGCCTCCGCCTGCGTCAAGGTGAGCACTCGAGCTGGAGTTAAGCTGTCCACCTTCCCCGCATCTCCCTTCTTCACTGCCGGGCAATCTTTCTTGAGGTGTCCCACCACCCCACAAACATAACAGGCCTTAGCCCGACACTCGCCCGAATGGCGTCTCCTGCACCTCGTGCACTTAGGGTAAGTCTTCCAAGTGTCACCGCCTCCCTGACGGCCACCCTGAATACCCCGACCTCTCCTATCAAAACCAGGAGCGACCGAAGCATCAAGGGTCTTTCTCTTCAAATCACTGAGGCCTCCGCCCCTACCAGAACCAGAATATGGAGGCACCGCCTTGTGGCCCTCCCTCCTCACTGCACTCTCTCTCCATATCTTATTCTCCGCTTCCTCAGCGGTAAGAGCCTTCTCTATAGCCTGGGCATAGGTTGTCCCTCCAGGAACTGTTGTAATTCTCACATCTCGGGCTATCATAGCATTAAGCCCTCTAATGAATCTATCCTGCCTAGCTGCATCAGTAGGCACAAGATCTGGTGCGAATTTCGCAAGTCTGTCAAACTTCAGGGCATACTCTGTAACTGTCTTGCTGCCCTGAACCAATCCCACGAACTCATTTATCTTCGCTGCCCTGATGGAAACATTATAATACTTCCGATTGAATAAGTCCTTGAATCATTCCCAAGTCAACGTAGTAACATCCCTGGTCGGTGATGCCACCTCCCACCAGATTCAGGCATCCTCTCTCAGCATATATGTGGCACAGGCCACTCTGTCATGTCCCTCTACCCTCATAAAATCAAGAATGGTAGTAATCATAGTCATCCACTGTTCAACTTTCAGTGGATCTGGTCCTCCCTCAAAGATCGGGGGTTGTTGTTTCCTGAACCGCTCATACAACGGCTCCCACTTGTTCCCAACCTCAACTGGCTGCACAACAGGTACCACTGCAGGTGGCACAATAGGGGCAACACTCCTTGATGGAGCCTACTGCCACAGAATTTGGATCTGTTCATCTTGGCTCTGTAGCCTAGCCTGCATGTCTGCCATCAACTGCTGCCAGTTCTCAGGGACTGGCGGAGGGGTCTGACCCTGATCATCATCTCTAGTCCTGGACCTGCCGACTAGTCACGTAGATTTTCTTGGACGCATAATTATCCAAGTCAATCTGCAATCAACGACTTGGCAATCAGACTATGATGACAGGGTAATAATCCTTTCATAATCCATCACTGGAACTCCAATCATTCACAAATAATCAATTTCATAACAATTTATCCAAATATTCATCCACATGTTCATTCACATGCATAGCAGTGCTGATAAGCATGCCTCAATAACATCATGCAATAGTCAAGGGCCAGGCCCTATCAGTATCTCATGCTCCCTATTAATCAAACAAATATCAACAATCATATCTCATTCAAATCATTTAAGCACATAATCATGTGTACACAATTACCAAACCTTGAGTCGAGCTTGTCTTTCGCGGGGAATGTACATGTCCAGCCAGTCTTTAGGAACCCATAAACCTAGGACGCTCTGATACCAAGTTGTAACGTCCAGGATAACCAAGACCGCTACATTGTGTGTTTATAAAAGTGCCAGACTTGCGAATCAAGTCATTTAATTAAAAACGTGTTACCGAAACTATAATGGAAATAGGGTTAAAAGATTTTGGTCTCAAAAGCTGCATTTCTTATAAATAAACATTTTCTGTTTACACGAGATCCCAAAAATATAAGGTTAAAACCATTTACAAAGATTCAAGATTTAAATACAGTAATTAGCCAGTCTAAGTCAAGACAAATTGTTAGGCGTTCCTTGTCCCGGTCCACTCCTCGGCCATGGCGGCCGAACAGCTGACTATGTACATTCAGCCCCACAGCTCTCCGTCTCAGGATTGGTCCAGCTTGCCTTTGCCTTTACCTGCACCATGTAGCACCCGTGGGCCGAGGCCCAACAAGAAAACACAACAACAGAGTATAAACAATCAATAGACAATCCAATATCTCATATCACATAAACATGTTCTCAACAGTTTAAGCATTCATGATAACCAAGTATTCAGCATACCAAACATATCATCTCATATCAATAATCAATTTACAAATGATAACTAGGGTTAGCGCCCTCAGGCCGCACCCTCTGTTTATCCCACTGACTCCAGCCCGCTTAAACCGAGCTTAGTGAATATTAAGCTGTCCTCGGCTACCAGTGGCTAAGCCGCACCCTGTGTGCAAATATTGTATATGGCACCCTTAGGTTGTCTATCACATATCCCATGGCATAATACCATCATTGACATTATACAGATATCAGGAGCACTTAGTCCCATCACAAACAAAATACCAGGTGCAGTTTTCTTACCTTCAGATTCGCTAGCTTCGATCACTTTGATCCTTGAGCACGATCCCTCTTAAGCCCTAGCGCACACCTAGTCACAACCATAGGTCAGAATCATCACCAACCGTCAAGTCCAAAACCTAACCTCGGGACCAATCCCGAGCCCTCGGGAAGCCCCAATTCCACCAAACGGGGTGGTGGAATCGCCCCCGGGCAAAAACCCTTGAAAATAACCCAAAAACCCTCTTCTGGAAGCAGGGTAGCGCTATAGCGCTCTTTGGAGGGCACTACAGCGCTACAAGCAGAACCAAAATCCCCCAGACAACCAAGCCTAGCGCTACAGCGCCCAAAGGCTAGCGATATAGTTGTAGCGCTAATCACAGAACCAGCACCCCTGCATTTTTCCTTCCTGCGATTTCCCTAAGCAAACCCTTACCAAAACTTTTCCAATCTTCAACCAAACTTAAAAACAAGCTTATCAACACACTCCACTAGTCCCAAGCATCCCAAATACATAAAACCCAATCACATGCACCCCTAATCTCAAAATTCACCATGGTTGAACCTCAAACTCAGAAACTTCAGCACAACAGTCAAAACCTCATAATTTAAAGCTTAGAATTTTATACCTTCGGTAACGACCCAAATTCGCTAATAAGGCTTAAGGGCCTTGATTAGTGTGCCAGGAGGGCATTAATGGAATAATTGTGATTTAATGAGTAATTATATGTTTAGTAATGTTTATATGATAATTGATTGTATTATGTGGTAATATGATATGAAATGAATATGTGATATATATGAGAACCACATTATTATGTGGACAGGTTCGCAGAGCACGACTCAAGACAATTCTAGGGTCAGATAGCGGGAAAAGTCACAACAGGGTTTAAGATATGACTTCGGTTAAGTCAGGGATACTTTTAGATAGCGGGTAGCGATTTGGACTATCGGGTCATGGAAATAAATATATGGAGATATATTTGAGGTTAGGATGTCTAGGCGAGAATATTGGGGGATTTTACCATTTTGGCCTCGGGGACGGTTCCGGCACCCCGAGCCTCAGGATTATCTTAATAGGTAAGTTAGACATAAAGAATCTTTTAGAAAAAAAACACAAACCGACTAAGAGCTTTTGTCTCAGCTCTCTTTCACGCTCAAGGGAAAACAAAGGAAAGGAAACACAGAAAAACAGGGGAACAAGCTGGAATTTCTGGGATTTGTGGTGAGGATTGGGAGGTTTAGCTCAGGAGTAAATCAAGAATTAAAACAGGGATTAAGGTAAGCATCTAATCTTCTTTTCTGTGGTTGAATTCTTAGTTCTAGCTGGGTTTTGGTTAAATGTTGAAACAAATGTGGTTTTGATGTTCTAAGGCAGAATTAAGAGGGAAAACTTGGGAACTTAGCTTGGTTATGGCTTGGTGAAGTGATTCAACAGCAAAGTTAAGTTTCAACTCTTGGTTTAGAGGTTTTAAATTGGGTTTGAATGGCTGGTTTGAGTGTTTACAGCTCTTGGGTTTCAGGGATTGAAAGGAGAAGATTAGAGTGTGCTAGGATGTGTTTTCTGTGGAATTATGTTGTTTAGATCATGCTAAAGGAGTTGGGATTAATTGGTTAGGAGTTAGGGAGCTTTGGGATGGTTTAAGGTGAGGTTTCAGACTTAGAAATGGTGTAAATTCTGGGTTCGAAGGGGACGGCCGCGGCTCTGTTCTAGAGTGCTGCGACCCTAGCATGCAAAGGAGCCAAGGAGGCTCGGCCAAGGGAGAGCGCCGCGGCCCCCAAGGCAAGGGCCGCGGCACGTGTGTGGTTTAGCGTGGTGTTGGTTCTGTTTTGGGGAAGGGCCACGGCTAGGCTTCAGGGGCCGCAGCCTTTGGTTGCACACATGTGTTTTTGAGGGTTTTAGGCACGGGAAGGTGGTCTAGTGTGCTCGGCATTGGTTTCACCACCATGCTTGGTGGAATTCGGATTCCCGGGAGTTAGTTTTATAACCGGGAACTTATATTTGAGTATTTATGAAACCCTATACTTTGGTTGTGGCTAGGTGATAAAAGCTTAGGCTCGGGAACGGATCATGCTTGAGGGGCGTTGCTCGTAATTTAATAACTGCACAGTCTAAAGGTAAGAAAACTGCACCTGGTTGAATATATGTGGCGGGACTAAGGGCTCCCTAATGTAAATGCTTGAAAAGATGGTATTATGCCATGCAAGCCATTTAGTGAACCAACGGCCTAAGGGTGCCAAGGGTTTCACTAGCGCACAGGGCGCGGCTCGGCCACTGGTAGCTGAGGACAGCTTATTATGCACTGAGCTCGGTTTAAGCGGGCCGGAGTTAGTGGGTTAAACAGAGGGCGCGGCCTAAGTTGTCGACCCTAAATACTGTGTGATATGACTATTATATGTGATAGAGTGTATCTTGTATTGGATTGTACATGCTGAATATCTGTTGAGGATTATCTGATGGGAATACATGCATATTGAATTAAATGTCTGTTATTACTGTTTGAGTTATTTATGATGTTTTCTTGCTAGGCCTTGGCTCACGGGTGCTATGTGGTGTAGGTAAAGGCAAGGGCAAGTTAGATCAGCCCTGATTGGAGAGCTCAGTGAGCAGAATGTACATAGCCAGGTGCTCGACCGCCACGGTTGAGGTCTAGGCAAGGACATGGAACCTGAAGACTGTTTGTTTTGCCTTAGTATGGCTAGTGGATACTCATGTACTTTTGGGAGTCTGTAAACTTATTCTAATTTTGTTTTTTGTATGGGATCCCATGTCTACTACAGTTTAAATATATGAAATAAGTCTTTCGAGACCAAAACTTTTTAACCTTAGCATTTACATGTTTAGTGACACGTTTTCAAATTAATGACTTGATTAGCAAGTCCTGCACCTTTATAAGTACACAGTGTAACGGTCTTAGCTATCCAGGGCATTACAACTTCAATGGGGATTCAACCTTAAGTCAGCTTCTACACCTCCTTGGCTTACTCCTCCTCAAACCCCTGGCTTGAATTCCTTAGAGTTCCCACAAAATTCAGCTTAGACACCATAGTTCAATACCAAAACCAAAAACTGAAGAAACTTCAAAGTCTTACCTCAACTAAATGGCTTATTCTTGCTAAACCCTTGCCAAATCTTCAAGCCAGACCAAGAACTCTTGCCTCAAGCTTACTCTGGCTTCCCCTGGGTTTCTGCTCCAAAATACCTCAAGAACTGATGAAGAAAACCTAGACCGACCTTGACAAAATGGCCTGCTCTTCTTTCCCTTCTTTCCTCAGACTTCTACTTCATTCTACAAACTCCACTAAGCATAAAGCCTCAGTTATGCCTATCTCTATATGCCAAATTACCACAATACCCTCCCCTTTAATTCTAAATCCTTTAATCCACTTAGGGGCATTTTGGTCATTTTACCCAATTCCCGCTAATTCCTCAAGTGTCTCTAATATTTTCCGCTTGCTTCCCGATACCTAATTAATCGCCAATTATATTCCTTGATGTCAAAATAGACCCCAATATATTCTCTAAATTCCCATTTATACCCCCAGGCTCGCCCCGAGCAGGGTATAAATCCCCGCCGTGACTTTTTCGCTAAACCGCTCACTAGGATCGTCTCAAACCACAGATCACAAATATATCCACATAATAATGTGGTCTCAACAATTTATCACATATATATACAGTTATGCCCTCAACGGGCCAAAATTACAATTATGCCCTTTCTAACCTAATCAAGGCCTACATGCATACTAATACACATAGTCATGCATCTCAAATATTCAAATAGCCATACAACATGCTTTTAAATCATTAAATCACATATATTCCAATTATTCCCTCCCGGCACACTAATCAAGGCCCTTTAGCCTCATTAGTAAATTTGGGTCGTTATAAGATAACCTAAAGTGCCTATTTTGCCATTAGAGTGGCTTGTGATTATACATAAACTTTGAAACTTTTGTAAACTGTCCTTTAAAACCTGTTTTGGGATCCCATGTATTAAACGTTTATTTTAATGAGACATTTCCTGTTTTTTGACCAAAATCTTTTAACCCTAACCTAATTATAACTTTAGGGTCACATTTTCAACTATATGACTTGATTAGTAAGTCTTGCACCTTTATAAACCCACAATGTAGCGACCTTGGTTATCCAGGTGTTACAATTAGAGTCAGACATGCGGGATCAGTATCCCGAGCTGTTCAGGTAAATTTTGAGGACGAAATTTTTTATAAGGAGGGGATAGTTGTAACATCCCAAATTTGTTAATAAGGCTTAGTGCCTTGATCATTGTGTCAGGAGGGCATAACTGGATGTTTATATGTTAATATGATTTAATGGTGATTATATATGTGAATTTTATGAGTTATATTATGATATGACTGTTTATGCATGTTTAAGTGTATTAAATGTGCCTATAGGCCTGTTTTTGTATAAAAGGAGCATTTTCGTAATTTTGACCCGCTGAGGGTATATCTATAATTATGTGTGTTTTTTGAGTGGGACCACATTATTATGTGGATATATTTGAGATGTGTGGTGCGAGGCGATCCTAATGAGAAATTTGGCGGAAATGTCACATCGGGGATTAATACTCGGCTCAGGGTGAGCCTAGGGGTATTTTAGTAATTTGGTGAATTACTGGGAGTATTGGAATATGAGTTATAATTGGGATAAAATATTAGTGTTTGGAAGATTAGTGGGATTAATTGGGAATTTTAAGTGGAATTCGAGGTTTAGCGAGAAAGTGGTGTCAAATGACCTTTTTGCCTTTGGGGACCTAACTGATAGATTTTTAAGGTAGGGGCATTATGGTCTTTTGCCAAGTGATAACTCAGACTTAGCCAAAGTCTGAGGCAAATCCTCACTCTCACGTTCTTTCGCTCCTGCTCTCTCTCTCACTCTACTTTACTCACTTGAAGGTGTTAGGGGAATTCTCTCTAGAATATCAAGACTAGTGCCAACCGTTGGTGAATTTGAAGCTTGTTCTTAAGGATTAGGAGTTGTCAATCTAGGGGATTCAGCTGTGGATTCGTTTTCCAAAAGGTAAAATTCTGGTCTGGAAACTCTTTTAGTTTTCCTTTTTGGTATTTTTGGGAATTGCTGGATTTTTTAGTTTGGGGATGTTTTAGAGGATTTGATGGTTGTATTTTATGTTTCTATGTTTGTTGATCTTGTTCTGATGCTCGAAATTGGGTTGAGAGTGGGTTTGGATGGATTTTGGGTGGGTTTGCGATTTCTAGAATCTCAGAATTTATGGGTTTGCGGGGTTGTGACGCGACGCTGTTCTTAGAGCAGCGCGGCCCGCATGAACTCAGAGGCGTTGGGGGGGTTCCTCTGAACCGCCTTGGTGCCTGGTAGGCAGCATCGCGACGCGTGTCCTATGCCCTGGTGGTTTGGGGCTCTTTGACTAGAGGTGTGTCGTGGCCCTTCAGGGGCAGGTCATGACTCTAATTGGAAAAGTTAGCCAAAACGGGGTTTTTGAGTACGAGAACTCAAACCTAAGGGCTCGGGAAGGATTTTACTACCCAGTTTAGTAGAATTCGTGGTCCCGGAGGCTAGGACTCAATCTTGAAGCATTTAATTGGTTTAGTTCTTGATAGATATCCATTATTATGTTGTGAGTAGGGGTACCGCAAGGCTCATAAAGGAAAGGATCGTGCTCGTTGTCGCCTTACCCTATCGTAGAGGACTTTAGGTAAGAAAATCGTCTCTTGAACCAAGTGTAGGGTGTGCGCCCCAATTATAGGGCACGGGAATGACCGTGTCTTGAAACAGTTTATAGTTGAATGTCTACTATGTTTAAAATTATGCTGATATACTTGTTTGTACTGATTGCTCTGTTGGGAGGCAGTTAAAGACATTACATGTGTAATGTATGTCGTAGTGGCAGGGCCATAACGCGGATGCGATATCTACCATAGTGGCGAGGCCATTTTAAAGATGTGGCATCCATCTACTCGGCATGAGTCATATATTGTTTGGAAAGTATATGGTTTGAAAAATCTATGTGAATCACTTGTGTTTATAGCACATGCAATACATGTTAAATGTTTATCTGATTATCTATATGATCTGCTTGGGGCTTTCTTGTTGGGCCTTGGCTCATGGGTGCTTCGTGTAGCAGGTAAGGGCAAATGAAATCTGGACTAACCATGAGTTGGAGAGTTGTAGGGGCGTCATGTACATACTCAGCCTACTCGGCCGTCATGGTCAAGATATTTTGAGAAGCAAGAGTCATAAGTTTAAAATTTGCCGCTTAGGTCGACTAAGTTGGTAATTTTGATAAATGTGTACTGTATTTAGAAATTTTTGGGATCCATTGTAATTATTAAAATCTTTTAATGAAAAGTTCAACTTTTTGACTAAAAACTTTTAATACCAAACTATCGTTTAACCTAATCACACTCTTAAGTCCAAATGACTCGCTTAACGAGTTAAACACTATTTTTAACACATTGTGTAACGGTCCTGACTATTCAGAGCGTTACAAATAATAGAATTAATAAATATGATTTTTTAATTAAATAATTTAATTAATAATCTGATTTATTGGAACTTCGTACTATAGGTTCATGGTCCCTGAGTCGCCTCTGTCCTACAGTGTCAAGGATAAAGATACACGGGCAAGATTAATGGAGAAATGACTAAATTGCAATGGAATTAATATTCCAGGGCAAAGAGATATTTATGTGATAATTATGTGCAATTAATTATTTAACTAATTAGTTTTTATTTGAAAAACTTTATATTAGTTGAAATTAATATCAATTAGTGTTTGTATTAATATTAAAGAGAGTTAATTATACCTTATTATAAGAAAATTAGTCAAACTGATAGTTTTTAAGATAAAGTTAATTTTGAATTAACTGATATTTATTTTTTAGAATAAATATATTGTCTTAAAATTAATTAAACAAACAAATGAGAAAAATCAGGGAGGCAATATAGTGGCGCCACTTTGTGGTGCCACATGTCCCTGTGCTTTAAATTTCACATTTATTTTTTTATCTAATTATTATTTTAAATTTTATTTAAATAAATAATTAAATTAAAAGATAATTGATTAGTTTTAATTAATTAAATTAAAGAAAAATAAAAATATTTTATTTTATCTTTATAAGTCTAGAAAGAAGCTATTCTTTAAGAAAGTTGTTAATTTTGTTATCAAACTCTCTCATAAAAGTATCGATAGAATTTTGTAGGCCTAAAAATTATGGAACTTTCTACAAGCCTTCTCTCTTCTCCAATCTCTTTAGATCTAATGAGTTGAGAACATCTAGAGAGTCTAAATAATCAACATGTGAATCCTACATGCTCACACACGTCCTTGTGTGTTTGTGGAACAACTTGGAAGACTAAGATGTGAGTCTTCAGTGGATAGGAAGATCGATTAATTATACTAAAAGATTCAAGGAATCTTGATAGGCTTCAAGAGGTAATCTTCTTTTCCTTGTATGTGTTGATTTAATGTATAGATATATGTATTAATCTTGGCTGGTATTAATGATTTTTTAAAATCACCACTCTCCAGCTTCCATTGCGATGGACAAAAATTGCCACACGTATATGCATGTACGATATTAATAATAATTTGTCTTGTGGCTACCTTGATATATATAATAATTACTTTATTTATTTAATATTTATATATTATATTTAAAATGTATTGTACTTATATATTATTTTTAATATTAATAGAAACTATTTTTTTTAATGTTGATAAGGGCATTTTGGAATATATTGTTTGGTTCTTTCTCACTTAGATATTGTTGATTCTTAGCGTTTTTATGTGTTTCTAACTTTGTTTTACGAGTTTTTGATTTTTAGACCACAAAATATTTTATGAGAGTCAATTGATGAATTTTGTGTAATTTGTGACTATATATTGACAAGAGACGATAAGACTCAAGAAATGAAGTTAAGAAAGAGTTTGAAGTGTTTTATAAGTCCCTAAACGTGAGATTCGAGGCTGGAGCAGAAGAAATTGAAGAAAATGAAGAAATGAAACGAAAGCCTTATGGTTGCAGTGAAGAAAATTTATGGTCGTGACGAAGAACATTTATGGTCGCGGCCACATAGTAAGTGAGCAACGGCCGTAATGAAGGATATTGACGGCCGCGACCTACGCCCGTCGTTTTGCAAAATTACTTGCTGATAACTCTTGAATAAAGAGTTATTTTTCATACTTTTGAGCTTATAATTTTAGAATTAGGCTGAGTGATGTTTGTGTATTTTGTTATTTTTAGTTAATTCTTTTCCTTTTTGTGTTCTTGTGTCCTTTTTTGTGTTTTAGAGCTGAAGGTAGAAATTAAGGAATTTAGGTATGAAATTGTCCAAAGAAAATAATGAAAAGTGAAAAGGCTCTTATTTGTTTATTGTGTGCTGAAATATTAGGTTTGATGGAGCAAAAGAAGTTTTGCTGGAGTATTTTCAACAGGATTCAGAGAGGAAAAGTTAGCATATAAGGGAAAGACAAGTAGCATTTCATTAATTGACTTGTCAAATGGTGGTGAGGTGGCAACAAATCAGAATATCAATTGCATTTTATAATGAAGATTCTAGAAGAAAAAAAAAAGAAGGAGGCTCACGTGGAGTGCTTGGAGGGCATTTTTGGCAAGAGAGAAAATAGGGTTTTGTACCCTAGCAAAAGAGGAGAAAGAAGACAGCCTCCATTACTGAATTTTTTCAACCATTTTTTTTTTTGGAGAGATTGGAGAGAGCTGGAAGGACATGAGAAATGAGGAAGGAGAAGTACAAGAAGTCCAAGAAAAGAAAAGAAAAGGAATTTCACATCTCCATTGAAGAAATTTTGTTCTTACTCTCTCTCTCTCTCTCTCTCTCTAGATTTGTATTTCCTCTTTTGATTTGTGAATTTTGATACTCATGGGCAGAATTGAAAGTGGATTTATGCTCTTTAAATTAGCCATGAACTAATCTTTTGTGGCTTGAATTGTTGATGAACTCTATGACTTAATTCTAAATTTCTGGCACTTTATTTTAGTAATTTACCCATTATTCATTCAATTGTGCTTAATGATGAATTCTTGTTATTGCTTGACCACCAATTGCAAGATATTGAGTTATATTTGTGCTGGGGAGTTTGAATATAATGGATAGATTTGAATGACACAAGTGGATAATCTTGTTATATTATGTTTGTGAATAGCATAGGAATGTGTTATTTTCCTTGTGTAACAATGATGAATTGATGCTTAATTCTGGGTTCTTTAACTTGATTGGCATAGGAATATGTTAAATTAGGTGGAAGAATTAATATCATGGGTCTTGGAAAAGTTCCATGAACGTGTTTTGAATTCTTGTTAACTCTGGGTAGTTTGTTGAGATTTTGTTGTAGCAAAACATACATGTCAATTGACATAGAGTGATTTAATAATTCAAGCCTATTGTAGGCAATCGATTTTATCTCACTTTTATATTAGCATTGTAGTTTATTTTTTAGCATTTTTAATTGATTCCAAGTAGTGTTAGCTTACAAAAATCAAAACAATTTAATTTGGTTACTCTTGTGTAATTTTTTGGTAATTAATTGACGCATTTAGCTTTAATTTGCAATTCCTATGGAGACGATCTTGTATACTTATCACTTTATTACTTGTTTTGTGACTATGTACACTTGCACATGTTTGATTGAATATTACAACAACACTTGCTATGGTCGCTGCGGTGGACATTTATGGTCGTAGCTTGCGACACTTTTTTAGCTTAAATTTTAATTTTTAAATGTAATTTCAAGGGGACTAAAAAAGGGTTTAGGGCTAATATCTAGAATAACTTTTGGTTACGAATTTTGGAGATCAGAACTGTAGAAGAGAAGACATCATTCTTTTCTACATTCAATCTAGTTTTTCTTCTTTTCTCTAGAACTTCTTTATTTTTATGTTTATGATCATGTTTTATGATTATTGAGTAGTTCTCTTTTAGGTTAAGGGTTATTTCAAAATCCGAGATATAAATTCTTGAATGCAATGAAGAATTTTATTCATTCTATTCCCTTATATCAAATTGCTTCTATTCTTCTAATTAAATGATATGAATCTTGTGATATCTAATTAGGTGGCCAACTAATTAGGGTGTTACATTGTTCTATTATTATATTATGATTGATATTCACCTAATAGTCTAGGGTTCTAAGTAGAGTGGTAAATTGCAATTAAGTATTTGTTGAGGTTTTATGCCCTAATTAAAACTCAAATTCTTTGTAATCTCATTTTATTATCAATAGAAGGATATAAATCATTTTTTGACTTGGTCAATCACTTTGCTCACATGTTTTATTTTCATGATTATTTGTTTAATATAAACTTCTATTAAATCCCGAGCATATAGCTACTCGTATTTATAGTGACGTAATCACAATGGAATATAAATATGATTATATGTTCAAAATAAGTTAGTCCTAAGATTAGTCGGTACACAGGATTTACACTGACTTGCCAATCTACGATATGATCTACTTACACATTGCAGTGTTATGTTCTTTCCAGAACATTAGCAAAGTAGATAAGATCGGATGTATTTGTTACATCAGACTGGACCGATATTGACATTTGATAAGATAAGTAAACATACCATTATTATTTATTCTAGTCATATCATTTAGTTGACCATAGGTCAATTCAATCTCAATTCTGGATGGTTAGTATTCTAACTGAATGTATTATTTGAGTTATTTGACTTGTTCGTTACTAGCTTACCCTACGGACTAGCCCATACTTACATCTTGGGAACCGGTAGTATAATTGAGTGGGAATGTTGATCATAGATGTGAACATCTATAGCTTCTGATGAAGAAGTGAAACGATGGTTTCCTTTTAGTTTGGTTCAAGGTGTTAAATGATAGAGATCTCATTTCAATAATTAAATTAGTTTACTGAAATATCATTTACAAGGAACTAAGTGTTTTAAGGATAAAATACAATGAGGGGTAAAACGGTATTTTAGTCTCATTTCATTGTAGACCGTCTATAGAGGATTGAGTGACAATTATGGTTGTAACAATGGATAATTAATAGCGTATCTATATTTGTTATAAAGCATTCTATGAATTCAAGAGTGCAATTCCGAGTCTATAGTGGAGTCACGAGGAATTAATAAGTTAGTAAATTTATTTTTTAGATTTCTGATAACTTATCGGAGCTTGATTTCATAGGCCCATAGTCCCCATTGTACCTTGGATAAAATCATCTATATAGTCTCAATTAATTGATTTAATTATCAATTAGAATTATCAAAGTTGACCAAGTCAATTTTAAATAGTTTTACAGAGTTATGTATTTGTTAGAAGACAAGATAAATTATGGTAGATTTATTAATTAAGATAAATTGGTATCTAAATTAATAAATAAGTTTAAATCAAGGTTCAAATTATAAATAATTAATTTCATAAAAGATTTAAATGATTATTTAATTAATTAAATCAATAGAAAATAATATAGGCATTGATTTTAAGTCCAATGGTCTTATAATCAAATGAGAAATTTCACGGGCCTAAAATCCATGATAATTTCAACCTAGGGCTTCATATTGACTATTATTTTATTGATTTTTTAATTAAAATAAATTACCTAATTGAGTCTATAAAATGAGTGCTTAGAGAGAAGTCAAAACACAAGTTTGATAAGTCATATTTTCTTATAGTTTTAGATTCTCTCTAAACACAAGTCATTTTCTAAGCCTCTTTGTTATTTTATCTTCTTCTCTTTGTATCTATCTCATGTATTGAGAATTGCCCACACTAGTCTCGGTGATTCTAAGGATACATTGGAAGACTGTGAAGAAATTAGAAGAACGATTTAGTTTCTTGATAATACTCTGCGACAGAAATGATACAAGAGTTAGAGAAACTGAAGGAATGACTATTTCATTCCGCTACGTATATTGTAAGTATTCTTATCTTTGTTTCTCTTTGAATTCAATTTTAGAAACATGTTCTAGGTTATCTCATATTAATTTGTTTAATATTAGATCTACATGAAAATAAATAAATATCATGTATAAGTTTTCCCAACAGTATTGTGATGAGTATTTTAATTGTGATGAAGAATAGAACATATGTTAAATGAATTACATGCTTAATGAATTTGTTGCCTAAATTAACTTGTTTCCACTTAATGTAATGATTTTCCCAAGTTAAATAGATTACATGCTTAATGGGTTTGTTGCTTGGTAGAAAGAATTAATTAATGAGCGCTTAGATTTAATTAATTGTGATAGGAAAAATGTGATAATTGACTACTTAGGTGTTAAGTGTGTGGTTAATAAATTAATTGGGAATAGGGAATAATGTTTGTCATTGTTGATTGATTGTTGAAGGTGGATAACAATTCTTAACTGTTCTTTAAAATCGTAATTATTAATTGTTATTTGTTTGTTACTTTATTTTATGTTATTGAATTTTGAAAACAAAATCCCTTTTTTAATTCTTGTTTCTATTTTGAATAATAAGTTGATCAATAGTCCTCGTGGGTTCAACCTGTATTTATTAGTATACTAAATAATTGATAATACTAAAAATAAAATCTTTAGTAAATTTGATATAGCATATGACACACATAAAATGTTTTAAGGTATTTTACTTCATAAAATTTGAATATATAATATTTTTAATATTGTAAGATTTTGAGTTTGATGCTATTTTTTTTATTTTCTTATCTAAATTATATATATATATAAATTGATGATTATTTCATTTAGTTAATAATTTTTTTTTTCATTTTGTTGTTATCAATAGATACAAGTGACCATGGTTATTTCTCGTAAGTTTTTGGTTGATACCTACACCATTTCCGACAATTAATGAAGCGGGTATAGTTATAAAATTAACCAACAAGGATGGAGATAATAACTAAAAAAAACTATCTTTAATTCGCACCATTTCCATCCCCAACCTGTCTTACATTTTTTTGTATTGATATTTGAAATATTTGTAATACAATTTGTTGTGTTGTATTAACTTTACTAATGTTTGCACGTGCTAAGTATGTGTTCACTACAAAATTTGACATGACCAAATAAAAATTGGGTGTTCTTGCGATACAAGACCTAGCGACCAAGATTAAAAGTAAACGATATCCAGTTTAGAAGATTCTTAGTGACCCAACCCAAGGTTGATCTCAAACAAAAAGAAATGAATGTACAATTTAGATAATAAGAGGCAACGTGAAGATAGTGTGCTTGAGTCCTAATACCAAAAGCCATTATGTCTGGAAAAAAACACTTGGCAACACAGTATAATATGAAGCTATACCACCAAGTATAGGAAATAAGAGTTACCAAAATGAACCGTGCCAAACCACCAATTTGCTAGCAATGTCATTTTTACCACCATATTATAATTTTCTATTTAAAAGTTATCATGTAGTATACAAAATAGTATAATTTGCTAAATATGTCAATTTGTTATACTATATGCTACCTAACTAGTTTCTAAAACAGGATTAAAGGTAATGTAAGCATATCTTAAATAATAAGACGTCATAATATAACCTAAAAGTACATACATATTTTTACAGGTAACTAATAAGTATCTAAAGATAATTGATTTTTCAACAAATAGGCTTAGAGATAACCAAAATATATATGGAATAATATGATATAAAAATAAAGGTTTTTATGAAAAGGTAACCAGTCGATTAGAAATTTGTCAATAGGTTAAAACACAAGTTTGAATGTAGGTTCGAATTAGGTTTGAATAAGGTCCGAACAAAAAAAATCTTAAATTGCAGATTTCAAATAGAAGCTCGTCATCTCAACACAAAATTAATTTTTTTGATTAACCCAAAACAACTCAAAAAATACTTACAAACTATTTTATGACACACCCATAACTTATAATTAATAATAATACGTACTCGTTATCAATTGCTTAAGAACTCACTCCTTTTTTAATTTTATAAACTTTTGCGAAAGATAATGTGAAATTATTGAGTGTGAGTTTCTCATTGTAATTCGAAGTATATTTTTGGATATATTTGTAATTTGAAATTTGAGAGTGATGATTTGAGAGAAAAGAGAGTGAGAAGATTTCAGTGTATTTCAAATTCTATGACTATTTCTTTTAAAAGAGTTGTTAAATCATTTTAGGTAAGTTTTGAAGATATTTTTGTGAGAAACATTAAATTATTGTATTTTTTCTTGTAAAAAGCGATATAAGTATTAGAATAATTAACTTCTTTGCCTCTTGAACTTTTGAGACAATCAGATCATGCCCTTAAACTATATTAGCTGTTAAAATTTCTCCACAAACTATATCATTTACAGAAACATAGTCTTTGTGTTGGTTTTCATTCCGTTTTTCCGTTTAAACGCTGATGTAGCATAAAGCAATTAATATTTTTACCCTGTGAATGTTGGCTACTACCAAATTGTGCTTTTTTTATTAAAAAAATTAATTTAAAATTTTGAAAAATCTATTTTTTTATTAATTCTTGAAAAATAATTTAAATTTTAAAAAATTATTATAAATTCAATAAAAAATTTTAAATTATTTAAAATTACTTCTAATAAAAGTTAAACTAAAAATTTTAAGTTCCCTTGAAGAAACTCCGATTCAAGCTTGTTCATATTCATAAGTTTAGATTTACAAACTCAAATTCATCATTTCGTCTAAATTAAATATTTGGTCAATACAATCCATTAATTCATCAATTAATATAATATAGTTCACTTCAAAAATAAAGATGAAAATTTATCATCTAAAATCAACAATATAATCCATTAATTCATCAATTCACAAACCATTAAGGTTTAATTTTAATATTTAGATTTTCTTTTAAAATTAGTACATTTTAAATTTATAACGTCTCAAATTTGCTAATAAGGCTTAGTGTCTTGATTAGTGTGTCAGGATAACATAATTGGATTTATATGCGAATTATGTGAAATTAATTAAATAAATGTGTGATTACGTGCATATATGAATTATATAGTGATATGAATACTTATGCATGTTTATGTGTATTAAATATGCATGTGGGCCCGTTTTCATTAATAAGGGCATTTTTGTAATTTTGACATGTTGAGGGTATAAATGTAATTATATGTGTTATGTAATTGAGACCACATATATTATGTGGATATGTTTACGATATTCGGCACGAGGCGATCCTAGTGAGCGAGTTAGTTGGAAATTCATAACGGGGTCAAATACCCGGCTCGGGGTGAGCCAAAGGGTATTTTGGTAACTCAGTAGTTACCGGGGTCTAGCGGGTAATGAGAATTTATTCAGTGATTATTTGAGTATATTAGGATTAATTGAGAATCTTAAGTGGAATTTGAGGTTTAGTAGGAAAATGGTGGTACAAAGGACGATGTTGCCCTTGGGGGCGTTAGAGAACCAAGGTAAAGGCTAGGGACATTTTGTTCTTTCCCCTAGCCTTGGACTACCTTAGTCATCTAGGGACTTTAGGAAGGTTAGAAACAACCAGAACAAGCAAACACTCAGCTCACATTCCCCCCCCCCCCCCCCTCTCTCTCTCTCTCGTTTTTCTCTCTCTCTTGAGGTGATGGGGTTTTCTGAATTTTTGAGAAGGAAGGCCTGCAAATTGAAGCTGTGAATTAAGGGATTGAAGTTAAGAACGAGGTTAGGAGCAGCTCAGGGTTGTGAATTCATGTGTTGAGGTAAGATTTTGGTCTGTTTTTAAAGAAATTTTGGTGTAGCTTAAGCTTTTATAAGTTTTGAACTTGTGGGATGTGATTTGAGTGTTGGTAAGGCTTTTGGGTTGGTTTTTGGGGTATAAATGATGCCTATGTTGTGTTATTGAGAGTCCTAGACTCTATTGGGACTTAGGTTCGACTTTGGGTTGGGTTTGGAGAGGATTTTGCTTAGGGAAACACACAGAAAAAACCCAGAATTTTCTGAGTTCGTGGGGTCGTGTCGTGACGCTGTTACCCAAGGGCTAATGCTTTTCTCTGAATCTCCTTAGCGCCGCGACGCTGGGTGGGCTGCACCACGGTGCATGTCCAGGGTAGCAAGGGGGTGGCTCTCTGACTTGTAGAGGGCTGCAATGTTTTTTAGGGGCGTCGTGGCTCAAATTGGAGGTTTTGACAAAAAGGGGTTTGTAAGCTTGGGGACTCAAACCTAAAGGCTCGGGAAGGATTCTACTACCTATTTTAGTAGAATTCAAGGTCTCGGAGGCTAATAAGTAATTTTGATGATTTTAATTAGTTTATATCTTGATGACTACCCGTTATTGCGTTGTGACTAGGTTATACCGTTAGGGCTCAGGAGTAGGGATCGCGCTCGAGAACGCCATACGATATCTGCTTAGGACTCGAGGTAAGAAAACTGCACCCTAGTTGTAATTGGGGTTCGGGCCCCTGTTAATGAATATGACTGTGATTATTTGATTAGGAATGCTTGTATATGCTGCATCTGATTGTGTGTTATGCAAACTATATGTTTGAATATACCTGATCTGAAAGCTCGGCCTAAGGGAGCCAGGGACAGCATTAAGCGTGCGGAATGCAGGACATTTCGGCTAGAGCAACCTGGGAGTGCAATATGCACTTAGCTAGCCTGAACGCCACCTACATAATTAGAAGTGCGGTTTGCACTTGTCTAACTCATTGACTGTTTTATTTGGACTATGTGTTTGTTTGAGCAGGGTTGTTACTACTAAACTTGTTGTTTATATTATGTTGCGTATTTGAATATGTTGATTTAAGTTTTCTTGCTGAGTCTTGGCTAATGGGTGCTATGTGGTGCATGTAAGGGAAGGGGGAAGTTGACAAGCCATGAGTTGGAGAGCTTTAGGAGCGACGTGTACATTTGCAGCTGCTCGACCGCCACAGCCGATGATTCAAGATGGACTAGAGTCAAATCCTAGTTTTGCCGCTTAGGCCGGCTTATGTTGTAATTACCTTTGGAGTTGGAAATGTCTTGTAAATATTTATTTTGGGATCCCATGTACAGACTTAAACTTTTAAGTAAAAGTAACCATTCCTATGATCAAAACATTTAAACCCTAATCTATTAACTACTCTTAGTTACACGTTTATATCCAAATGATTTAATTAGCAAGTCCAGCGCTATTTAAAATACACAGTGTAATTGTCTTGGCTATCCAGAGCGTTATAAAATTTATAATATTTTATATATTAAAATAAATTTTTAAATAAAAAATAAATTATTTATTAATTAATTTTAGAATTTTAGAATTTTTTTATTTTCTTAATCCTTCATGAATTTTTAAGGTTTGAGTTAATTTTTTAAGAATTAATCAAAATTGATTTTTTATTTTTTTAAAAAGGGGTGTGATTCAGTAGTTTTCAAAATTCAGGGGACAAAAATGCTAATTTCTTTATGCCACATTATTGTTTAAACGACAAAATAAAATTGAAGCTAGCACAATAACTATGTTTCTATAAATGTAATAAGGGAAAATACTAGTTTGACCCCTGTGTTTTTCCATAAGATACGATCAACCTCTTTGTTTAAAAGACAATTCAGACCCTGAATTTTACAAAACAGATCCAAATGATACCCTAAGCCCACTTTCGGTTAATTTTTTTTTTCAATATGACTTAAATGCCCTCAAGTTTTATAAAATATTGAATATTAAATTATAAAAAATTAATTTTACATATTAAAAAATAATACTAAATTTAAAAGAAAATGTAATATTTTGTTTTAAAATATTAAAAATAAAACAAAATTAAAAATTTAATCCTTATCCCAAACTTAAATAATTAAACTAAAATCTTAAATAAAACCTTAATTAAAACTAAAAGTAAATATAATTCAAACAAAAACATAAATATAAATATAAAATCAAACAAAACTAATAGTTTATTTCATTTTCTTGCTTTTTTTCCCTCCCATTCTTCCACTCTTTTTCTTCTTCTTATTTGCTACCTATGGTTGGGTCGAAGCTTACAACTCTGGTAATAGCGTGGATGAGAAGGATTAGTGTACGAGACTTGGGATTTTGGCAAATCTGAAAAATGAGAGAGATTTAGGCTTGGATGGAGCTTAGATGCGATGAGGCTATAGAGATCTGACGAGGCACAAATCTGGTGCGACGGAGCTAGGACAACGACAAGGCGCAGATCTGGTGCGACCGAGATCGGCAACGTGCAATGTCTAAATCTAGGCAGAGTTGGGAGATGGGGCTTGATGATTGTGTTGTCTTCTTTTTATTTTCTTCCACACTCTCTCTCTTTACAGGTGACAGATACCAGAGGTGGGTGTTTCAGAGTTGATGACCTAAAGACTTGGACGGGTTTGTTGGGCTGGGCGTCATTCATATACAAATTTAGTTTTTTTTATATGTAATAACTTCAATTTGGGGGTTTCATTTGATTTAGGGGGGATTTGCAAGCATGATAATGTATATGTGATGATTTCTTTTTAAACTTTTTTTTTCATCTACGTTGTTAATTTGCGAGACATGTTGAATGGTGAAGTTTTAAAATTGAGATTTAATTTTGTATTGATAAATCTGGATTTGATATTGATGAAGAAAATGAGCAAAGAAGAAGAAGTAAAAAAAATAATAGAGTTTATTTTTATTTAGGATAGAAATTAAAGTTTTAGTTTTAATTTTGAATTTGTTTTAGTTTTTGTTCTTACTTTAATATTGTTTAATTTTTTATATTTAAAACTAATTTAATATTTAATATTTTATCAAACTTGAGTGCATCTTAGTCATATTAAAAAATTGTCTGAACAAAATCGAATTTACGATATTATTTTGATCTGTTTTGTAAATCAAAGGGTTTGAATTTTCATTTAATAAAATACAAAGATCGATCGTGTATTCGGCAAAATACACAGGCCAATTTAGTTAAGAGACATAGTTTCTTTTTGCAAAAATGCTAATTATTGTAAAAGAAATGCTAAATACATTATATTATACTTTATTTTATACTCTATTAAATCAATGAATGATATATATTGGGAAATTTGAGAAATGATGCATTAAATGGGGTCCTATAACAAAATTATTCTAGTCACTCTATACATGTCATATTGGTCCTATTGTTTCCTTTAGTTCTCAAAATACCCCTGGCATTTGTTTCCCACAGTCTCTCTCTATTCTCTTGGTCTCTCTCTATTCTCTCTCTCACTTTCTTAGTCTTGAAGGAAAAAAACCCTCAAACCCAATTTAATCCGTCAGAACCCAAGCAAATTGGAGAAGCATTGTCTTCCACGACCATGACCAAGCATCTGTGGCTCGAATATTGTTGGAGTTAACGATCGGAGAAGGCAAAGGAGAAGAACGTCGAGCAAACAGGAGGAAACAATCCCAAAGAAAGTGAAGGTGAAAGATTTCCTTTTTGATCTGCAATATGTGTACGTGTCTGGTTTTTTGTTGATTTTTGTTCATAGGATAGATCGAAGCTGATTTTAGCATCTACCTCGATAGGACTCGATGATATTAGACTTATGGCTGATTTTAGTATCTGCCTCGATAAGACTCGATGATATTAGACTTATGGCTGAATTTTGGCATCTGTCTCGATAGGACTCGATGATATTTGGCATATGACTGATTTAGCATTTTCCTCAATAGGACTAGATGATATTGCATCTAAAAAAAACAAAAAAATGTTAAACAATCTGGTAACTATCGAGTCCTATCGAGGCCTATCGAGACAGGTGCTAAAATCAGTCATATGGCTAATATCATCGAGTCCCATCGAGGCAGATGCTAAAATTAGCCATAAGTCTAATATCATCGAGCCCTATCGAGGTAGATGCTTGTTTTCTGAGTTTTTCGGAAACTAGAATTTTAAAAGATAAGAGAGCTTAAAAAGAAAGGATTTAGAAAATGCAAGCAACATTTTTACGTAGTTGGGGCGTTAATGAGCCTTAGTCCATGAGTCAGTTGTATTAGAGCTTAAAGAGCTTTTGACAATGGAGTTTTCTGTTATATTATTTCATATAATATAATATTAGATTAAATAATGTGACAAAATGTGATTTGTCACACAAATGTGATTTGTCACACCTTGTAACATATTATTGAGAGTCACAAAATTGGACACATGTGTTTGCCCAAATGTGACATATTTTGGAGTTACAAAATCAGTTACAAGTTTGTAACTCCCAAATATTACCCAATAATGTGTATATTATATGTTACATATTTGAGATTGGATTTCATAAAGCCATAATGAAATATGGCTGTTGGAGACATGTTTTTAACCCCAATAATGTATTTTGGGAGTTACAAAATCATTTGGGAGGGTTTGGAATCGTTTGAAAAAACAGCACATTTTCAAGTGCTGAAAATGGGCTGTGGCCGCGGGCACTGAATGATGGTGGCCGCGGCCTGGGGGACAGAGAGCAGTGGTCGCGGCCACTGATATCCCTGGCCGCGGCCACAGGTGCATTTCAGGCCAATTTTTCAGTTTTTTCCAAATGTGTTGAACGGTTCCAAAAACCCAAATAACTCCCAAATCTCAATTTTAATTCCATATTAATCCAATTAAACATTGGTAACAGCCATGGGGGTTGGTAGAATTTGAAATCCAAATGGTATCTCAAACTCTATAAATAAGAGCCTAATGCTCACTTGTAAGACACACCATTTTTCATCCACAAAGCACTTGGCTGAAAAGTACACCTTGAGGCTTGATTATTCTAGAGAGATATTTCCTTGAGAGATCCCTTAGTGCTTAGAGAATAGGGGGAAATAAGCTTTTGGACAAATGTTTTGAACATTGTTCAAGTTGGTGATCCCCATTACTCTACACTTTGGTTGAGTGTGAGTTTGTGTTTTTCATTGATCTTTTCATTTAGTTGTTCTTCTTGTATTATTATTGTTTTGAGTTTGTAATCCATTCTTCTATTTCTATTCACATATTTATTGGTATCTCTTGTTTTAGAGTTTTAGTTTTAATAATTCTCTTCTTTCTCTCTTTTATACATTTACTTGTATTGTTGCTCATTGAGTTGTAAACCTATTTATCTATCATCTTGTCCATTGTATTCTTTGCATAGAGTTGTATTTTGGTTTTTCCACTTTTCCATTGAGCAATAAAATATATTCTCTAACATTTTCTGTAAGTTTGAGCAGAGTAATTGCTTCTCAGAAAAAGATCCTCCTTCCCCCAGTGCACCACTGTTCATATTTATAGGCAAGCGAGTGCACTAGGCTTGGGTTGGACTAATCCGGGCCCAATAAGGGAATAAATATTATTTGCTCTCTGATGGACGCTTAATACAAAGGATTGAAGTATAAAACATGTATTAACTGGGGCCCATTGGGCCAGCCTAAATATAACCACACTATAAGACTCGCGACAAACTGTTGTTCCAGTCTGGGTGTCGTGGGCTACGAAGAAGATGTGGGGAACAGGATCTGTCAGTGTAGTGGCAGTACAGTTCTAAACAGATGGCGTACATTCCCGATGTAACTTCCTCTACAGGTTAATTATGGGGACATAGCTCAACACTTCTTGGGATGATGTCAGTATCGGGGACACTTTATCATGCCGAACTCGCCCATCCGATCCAGATTCGTTCACCAACATCCCTCTTCATTTACCAGGGTCCCCGTTCATTTACCAGGACCTGGGTTCATCCACGGTGATCCCGGACTAGTCTCAGACTTGGGAGCCACGACCTCTTCTGCTGTATCTGGGGAAACATCCCAGGACACGGTCTCGGGAGTATGCAACACGCCAAGACGATGGTTCTGGCTTATATTTTTGGATACCCTTTGGGCCTTACTAAGACTTGGATCGTCAATGTTCGTTCTCTCTCCATCTACTGGGACTGATCCAGGCTTTAACTCCCTGGAAAGCGGCCCCATAAACTTGGTGTGTGGATCCGTACACTTGGGGAGAAATGGGGATAACAATTACCCCCCTAGCTCGTGGAGTAGGCAGTTGTGTTCTTGGAGATGGAACGACTGGAGGACTAGTCGCCAATCCTTGGGCGGCTATGAAAGCTTGCAGGGCCTGGAGGGATTCTTGCATCCGTCGAGTGGCTTCTTTTTGTTCGGCAATCCTGGCCTCTTGGTCCGAGACTTGTTGTCTTAGCTTGGTCACCTCCGGGTCCTCCTGGTTGGGGTCTACTTCCTCTGGGATCACTGGATCCTCAGCTTCGAGATCATGGTATTCCCCCTCATTCCCCTCCTCTTCCTTGTAGTAATCTTCCTTATAATCCGCCCTGCCCTCATAGTTCTGTGACTCGTCAGGCTAGGGTGTCTGATAAGGTATGTCCTCAGGTTGGTTCTGAGAAAGAGGTTGGCTGGGCAATGGCTCTCCATTGCTTTGTTCTTGGTTAGTAGGATCGAAAGTGGTGTGTCTTGTGTTCACCATTGTTGCAGATGTTGGAGATCAACTCAAGCTTTCTTCAAGCTCTCAATGAAAGCACCAAAATGTTTACCGAGTTTTTCGGAAACTAGAATTTTAAAAGATAAGAGAGCATAAAAATAAAGGATTTAGAAAATGCAAGCAACATTTTTACGTGGTTGGGGTGTTAATGAGCCTTAGTCCACGAGTTAGTTGTATTAGAGCTTAGAGAGCTTTTGGCAATGGAGTTTTCTATAAGTTTGAGCAGAGTAATTGCTTCTCAGAAAAAGATCCTCATTCCCCCAGTGCACTACTGTTCATATTTATAGGCAAGCGAGTGCACTAGGCTTGGGCCGGACTAATCCGGGCCCAATAAGGGAATAAATATTATTTGCTCTCTGATGGAGGCTTAATACAAAGGATTGAAGTATAAAACACGTATTAACCAGGGCCCATTGGGCCAGCCCAAATATAACCACACTATAAGACTTGCGACAAACTGTTGTTCCAGTCTGGGTGTCGTGGGCTACGAAGAAGATGCGGGGGATGGGATCTGTCAGTGTAGTGGCAGTACAGTTCTGAACCGACAGCATACATTCCCGATGTAACTTCCTCTGCAGGTTAATTATGGGGACATAACTCCACACTTCTTGGGATGATGTTAGTATCGGGGACACTTTATCACGCCGAACTCGGTCATTCGATCCAGATTCGTTCACCAACATCCCTTTTCATTTACCAGGGTCCCGGTTCGTTTACCAGGACTCGGGTTCGTCCACGGCGATCCCAGACTAGTCTCAAACTTGGGAGCCACAACTTCTTCTGCTGTCTCTCGGGAAACATCCCAGGTTATGGTCCTGGGGGTATGCAACACGCCAAGACGATGGTCTGGGCTTATATTCCGGGATACCCTTTGGGCCTTACCGAGACTTGGGCCGTCAATGTTCGTTCTCTCTCCGTCTACTGGGACTGATCCGGGCTTTAAATCCCTGGAAGGCGACCCATAAACTTAGTGTGTGGATCCGTACACTTGGGGAGAAACGGGGATAACAATGCTAAAATCAACTATATGCCTAAAATACCATCGAGTCCTATCAAGTCCCATCGAGGCCTATTGAGGCACAATCAAATCCAGAACCTAACATAAACTATCGAGTTCTATCGAGTCCTATCAATTTCTATCAAGGTGCATAAAAAATCTCGAAAAAAACCCAGATTTCTTCATTCCCCAACCCCGATCTATCCTATGAAAAAAAATCAACAAAAAAACCAAGTAATACACACATTGCAGATTAAAAAGGAAATCCCTCACCTTCGCTTTCTTTGAGTTTGTTTCCTCAAAGCTTGGTCTGTTTGCTCGACGTTCTTCTCCTTTGCCTTCTCTGATCGTCAACTCCGACAATATCTGAGCCACAGATGCTTGGTCGTGGTCGTGGAAGACAATGCTTCTCCAATTTGCTTGGGTTCTAATGAATTAAATTGAGTTTGAGGGTTTTTTTCCTTTGGGACTAAGAATGTGAGAGAGAGAATAGAGAGAGACCAAGAGAATACAGAAAGACTGTAGGAAACAAATGCCAGGGGTATTTTGGGAACTAAGGGAAACAATAGGACCAATATGACATGTATAAAGTGGCTAGAATAATTTTGTTATAGGACCCCATTTAATGCATCATTTCTCAAATTTCTCTATATATTCTACTAATGATTTGAAAAAATATTAAAATATAAAAAATTAAATAATATGGACATATCATTGCATCATATGCATGGAAGAAGAAAGAAAAAGAAGTGCAATTTATTCTAATTATTAGTATAAAATTGAATATGCATGCGCACCAAAAGATTACATAAACATAAGTACGGGCGTGTTTCTTCTTGCTGTTCGTGAATTATTGTCGCTTATGGGGCGCGTTGTCGTTAATATTTTTCGCAGTCGTTTCGTGCGGCGCTGATTTCATAGTCTCGAGAAGAACCGCGAAGGAGAGCATGTGAAGTCAGTCGGTGAAGTTGGTTGCTGCAGTCTCCCCCGCCATAGCTCGGCTCACAGTCATGGAGAAGAAGCAAAGCAGTCAAAGAAACCCTAAAACCTCTTCGCAGAAGACGAAGACGTTCGAAACTGGAACCAGTGGCCTCCAGGTAACCGAAGACGATGCCGCTCATCTGGTTGGTAGGATCGTCGAGAAGGGTATTTCTGATGTACCACGGACCAAACCCTTTCTCCCCACTCCGCCCCTAAACCCTACCGTTCTTCCCTTTCCTGTTGCTCGTCACCGCTCCCATGGCCCGGTAAGCTCAGCTCCTTTTTTTTTTGAGGCCGATGCTAACGGCAATATAGGACCATGTTTAGTTGCCGTGAAAATGTTTGTAAATAATTCAAAATTGAAATATTTCCATTGGAGTCTTTAAGTATTTACTCCATTATAATTTTCGGTTTTGGATTTTGCAGCATTGGGCTCCAGTTAGTGGTAAAGTAAATGCTGGTTATGGTCGTTTAGATGACGAAGAGGATAAAACTACCATGGAGGTTGATTCGATGGCACCTTTTGCTGATCCTGTAAAGAGGAAGACGAAGAAAGACATGAATTTTAGCAGGTGGAGAGAGATTCTACCTGGTGAGAAGTCAGACATGGCTGAGAAATCCAAACGAATTACGTTAGGCTCAGGCAAGACTGAAAATAAAAAAAAAGATAGAGAAGCAATTGATACTTCTCGTAGTAGTAAAGATAAGCTTCATATTAAGGATAATTATGAGGATTTCATACCTGTTAGCTTTGGAAGTGAACCAGAACCCATATGGGTAAAAAGCCAAATTGATGCAGAGACAAAGGGTCTTGATAATACTTGTGCATTAGTAGAGAGGCCAAAGAGAAGAGAGAAAAATTGTTCAACTTCCACTATAGCTTCTTCTGGGAATAATCTTTGTAATGAACAAGAACCCATGTCACTTGAGAGTCAAATTGATGCCGAAAACCGTCAGCGCCTGCAGGAAATGTCACCTAATGAGATTGCTCAGGCACAAGCTGAGATAATGGAGAAGATGGACCCTGCAATAGTGAGACTACTGAAAAAGAGGGGTGATGTGAAATCGAAGAAGCAGAGGTCTCCAAGTCTGGATATTCCAATCAAAGTTGAATCAGTCAATGGACAGAAGAATCAAGATGAAAACGACATGAAAGCTTCATCTGTCCCTGTGAATTCTATGGCTCAAGAAATGACGAAAACAACATCAAAAGAAATGCAGAGCGGGGTGAACAATGGGGAGGCAAAAAATCCAAACCCAACCAGTAGCGGTTTGTGGAGTGTTTGGAGCCAGAGAGTTGAGAATGTTAGAAAACTGAAATTTTCGTTGCAAGGGACTGTTATTGAAAGTGATAATGTTCAGACAGCAGAAACTGGTTAGTCTAACTGATTTGTTTTGTTATATATATTTTACGATGGTGTCACAAATAAAATTCCATCATCCTAGTGTAAATTTACGAGATTATGAAGCAAGATTAAGCCATCCCTTTTAAATTTTGTTTATTGCACTGAGTTTTTAGACTAACTAGTTATTCTACAATTTTTCATTGTGTAAATTTCTATAGGCTGCTCAAAAAAGGTATTTCAATCATATATGTTTTAAATTTTAGGGGATCACCTAGTTAGGGCAAAAGGTTTGGTAAGTAAGAGTTGCTTAGTAAGAAACTTTGATTGATTACTCTCAATTATCTTGTTCTTTATGGTAAACTGGCATTAATTCACTTATGAGAAGACTGTGAGCCTCCTCCATCTGGAACAGTTTTCAAAATCAAAAAATGATATTTGTCTATGTGCAGTTCTGATTATTTATTCATTTATACATGTTGCTGTATTCATTTTACAGATTGTGTTACCGAGCGTGACTTCCTGCGGACTGAGGGGGATCCTGGGGGAGCTGGTTATACAATTAAAGAAGCAGTGGCACTCACCCAAAGTGTGGTCAGTTAATTTATTTTATTCCTTTATTGTATTAACAATATACTTATTGGTTGGATTTTTCAAGATTTTTTTGAAGCTAGAATAAACTAATTAGAGATGTTTGTTGATCATATCGTTCAAATTTTTTTTTTTGCTACTGATTTTTTTTTATTATCTTTTTCTTTTAAAAGAAACAAAACTTGCATAAATGAGAATAATACAAGGATAGTGTAACCAATCACACAGTTCTGACAATAACAACATTGCAATCACAACAAGAAACTCCAATCCCTGATTTTTGATACCGATTTCAGTAATAATCTTTCATTTATTTTGTTTAATTTCTGTTTTGTGGTTTCAGATTCCTGGACAACGGGCTCTTGCATTGCATTTGCTTTTAGCTGTTTTTGATAATGCAATACACAATATTACTCGGGGTCAAGTTGGATGTTCCATGAGAAAGGAGGATAAAGATGAAAGAGTTTCTGACTGGGAAGCTATTTGGGCTTATGCCCTTGGTCCGGAACCTGAGCTTGTTTTGTCGTTGAGGTGAATGGCATCAAAATTCTTTGTTTCTTTGTAGTCTTTTTCCTGGATACGTGCTTGAGTTGAAGGCCTCCCACTTATTTCTGTTAGAGTGGTTGGTCATGTGTATTTGACTGGAATTTTGTAGATCTTAAAACTTATTGGACCATTGAAAAAGTAAATTTTTTCCAATGATCTTTACAGCTATTATTAATTTGTGTTAAAACACACTCACATCATTGAGCTAATTTGTAAATCTTTCCTCTAGTTGTTTTTATTCTTTTTAACACCAAGGTTGCAATTTGACTCATAGTTTATTGATTTGTAGGATATGTCTTGACGATAACCATACTTCAGTAGTTTTAGCTTGTGCTAAAGTCATTCTGCACATATTGACATGTGATGCAAATGAGAACTTCTTCAATTTCTCAGAGGTTTTTATTTTTATATAATTTTATACATTTTCCATCCTAATTTAGTCTACAAAAAATGTACTTATTTCAAGTCATTTCTGCTTCCAGAAATTGGCTACTCTCAAGGACATCTGTACTGCCCCTGTGTTTAGGAGTAAACCCGAGATTGATGTTGGTTTTCTTCGTGGTGGTTTTTGGAAGTATAATGCTAAGCCTTCTAATATTGTTACGTTAGATGAGGAAATGATTGACGATGATACTGAAGGGAAACATACAATTCAGGATGATATTGTGTTTGCTGGACAGGATTTTGCAGCAGGTTTGGTTAGGATGGGAGTCCTTCCAAGGCTTCGCTATCTTCTTGAGGTCTGCAGCATTCCATTGAATTGAATAATAGTTTTCTTTCTATTATAAAAACGTTAATAGGCTATGCGAATTCCCAGTTATTACTTGGAAATTTAATGGAATTTTCTTGAACTTGAATATCCTGCTTGATGCGAATGTAATAATATATTTCAAAGTCTGCACTTATTGTATCTACTTTTAGTGTGTGCTAAATGTATCCATTATATGGTTTCAGTCAAATCCTACAGCAGCTTTGGAAGAGTGCGTTATTTCTATACTTACTGCTATAGCAAGGCATTCCCCGACAAGTGCAAACACAATTATGAATTGTGAAAGACTTGTTGAAACAGTTGTACACAGATTTACTGCAAAAGAAAACATGGAAATATATCATTCTAAGACAAAATCTGTGACTCTTTTAAAGGTAAACATTTTTTTTAAGCATTGTTTTGGTGACCATTTTGGATTTGTAGACATTGTACATTTTACAGCCATTTATTCAAGTACAATAAGGATAGGGAATGCTAACATGATCGTTATTGTTGCTAACGATCATGTACATTTTGGATTTGTAGACATTGTACATTTTACAGCCATTTATTCAAGTACAATAAGGATAGGGAATGCTAATATGATCGTTATTGTTTCTGTATCTCCAAGGTGTTGGCTCGATCTGATAGGAGAATTTGTTTCGAATTTATAAAGAATGGGTTTTTCCAGACCATGACATGGCATTTGTATCAATATATGTCATCGCTTGACCAATGGGTGAAAACTGGGAAGGAGAACTGCAAACTTTTGTCAGCTTTGATGGTGGAGCAATTACGATTTTGGAAGATTTGCATTCAGCATGGATATTGTGTATCATACTTCTCAGATATTTTTCCTTCCTTGTGCCTGTGGTTGAATCCACCTACAGTTGAAAAGCTTATAGATAAAGGTCTTCTTGGTGAATTTGCTTCTGTCGCAGCAAACGCGTACCTTGTTCTAAAGGCTTTGGCTATGAGACTTCCAAATTTCGTTTCACAAATGAATCAAAGCAATAAGATCCAAGAACATGCTGATGATGACATGGAGATCTGGCGTTGGAGTCATGTTGGTCCAATGGTTGATTTGGCAGTAAAGTGGATAGTTTTGATGCGTGATCTACACTGTGGTAGTCATGTTTTACATAATTCACCTGAGACTTCTTTGTTGTGGGTGTATTCAGCTGTAATGAGCATGCTGGCAGAAGTGCTCAAAAAAATGGTCCCAGATGATATTAGCAATCAGACAGAAAGTGGTTTTCTTATCCCGTGGCTTCCAGAGTTTGTTCCTAGAGTTGGACTTGAAATTATCAAAAATAAATTTTTGAGTTTTTCAGATACTTTTGATGCTAATTTTGGGACAGGTCTTGCTGGAGAGAGCTCTTTTGTTGAAAGACTATGCCATTTAAGGCAACAAAATGAATATGAAACATCATTAGCTTCTGTATGTTGCCTTCGCAGAATTTTCCAGACTATCACTACCATTGATAACTTGATCCAGTTAGTTGATAAAGGGGTACAAAGTTCCCAAGAGTACAGTCTCCCTAGAGAAGAGGGCATACTCAAAGATGGGATATTAAATCGATCTTTTGTTGAACTGAGAAGCGTGCAAAACATTTTTATGAAATTAGTTACTTCAGAGTGGCAATTTGTGCAGTCTATTGAGACATTTGGCAGAGGTGGGCCTGCTCCTGGGGTGGGAGTTGGCTGGGGTGCTTCTGGTGGAGGATATTGGTCTGCAACTGTTTTATTGGCACAAGCAGATGCAGGATTTATCATTGATCTGCTTGAAACTTTTCAGATTATGCCTATAAATGATATACCCAAGATTGAAGATATATCTTCCACTGTGCAAATTGTTAATTCTTCCTTAGCAGCATCTTTAATTGCTGGGCCAAGAGATAGAACTGTTGTGGACAAGGCTTTTAAAGTTTTGGTCCATGTCTCTGTTCTGAAGTGTCTTGATCGCTGTATTCGGCATTTTGTTCTTAATAGTAAAGCTAAGCTGTTTGGCTGGGAATATAAAGAAGAAGATTACCTACGCTTTAGTAAAGTATTATCTTCACATTTTGGTAATAGATGGTTGTCACTAAAGAAGAACAAAACAATTAAAAGCTTGAATGGCTCAACAAGTAAAAACTTAGTTAAAAACAGTGGTTCTTTGAGCACCATATATGAGGACTCCGACACATCAAATAGTGTTCAAGATTGTACACCCTTAGTTGTAGAGTGGGCTCACCAGAGACTTCCACTACCCATTAATTGGTTTCTAAGTTCAATCTCAACTCTTTGTGATAGCAGGCATGCTGGTCTTCAAAAATCTTCCAATTTAGAAAATCTTATACAGGACCCTGGTTATTTGCTTGAAGTTGCTACTGGTGGTCTTTTTTTCCTCTTAGGTATGGAAGCCATGTCAAGTTTCCTTCCAAGTGGTGTTCCTTCTCCTGTTCAGAGTGTACCACTAGTTTGGAAATTACATTGTTTGTCTGTGATCTTGCTTGTTGGGATGGGTGTAATTGAGGAGAAAAAGAGTAGAGATTGTTATGAAGCTTTGCAAGATCTCTATGGTTCCAGTCTTGATAAGGCAAGGCTTAAAGATGCTGAAATGACTTGGGAGAGGAATGTAAACTTGTCAGAGCCTAGAAATAATGACCTTTTGGACTTTCTAAGGTTTCATTCAGAGATTCATGACAGTTACTCAACATTTATTGAAACTCTTGTGGATCAATTTTCAGCTATATCTTATGGTGATTTAATTTATGGTCGACAAGTTGCAATTTATCTGCACCGGTGTGTTGAAACTCGTGTTCGGCTTGCTACTTGGAATACACTGACTAATGCTCGAGTCCTTGAGCTTCTTCCACCCTTGGAGTCTTGCTTTGGAGAGGCAGAAGGGTACCTTCAACCAAAAGAGGTAGGCAAACTAGTTTACATGTCTATACTATTATATTGTTGGATGATCTATTCCTGCTTCTGTTGCTTGTACTTTAAAGCTATTCTTGTATTGCCTTCCCCAGCAAATTTCTTATACCTGGCTGAAACATTGAGCATTTATTAAGGAAAGTTATGGGGATCATGTATGTGTTTTTTTTTTTTTTTTTTTTTTTTTTTGTATTTTCAGCTGGTTAGTAGGATTGTAAGGGTGCATTTGGGATTGTTAATTAGGGAGTTAGTTATAGAGAAATGATTCTAATATTTGTTAGCTATAACTAACTGATAGACCGCCCATTTTCTACACTTACGCATGTAGGCACCCAGGTGGTCAAAAAGCCACATCAGCCACCAGGTCAGCGTGGCAAAATGTTTTTTCAGCAGGTTTAGCAAATGGTCGAGCTATGGGAAGTTAGTTAGACCTTGAGATTAGTGAGTGGGGTTGTTATTGGGTATATTGTGAGCTAAGGTGATCTCTTTTACTGCTGAGAGAAATAAATATAAGGGAGGGTTGTAACTTAGCTTTTTGTCTAGTAATTGGAGACTTGGGAGTAAGGTCCTGTAACCTTTTGGGAGAAACCAGGTTCTGGAATTCCTGGATATCAGTACATTCCACAGATTTCCTCTTCCATTGTTCTGTATTTTTGTGTGTTAGTGTGCGATTGTGCAGGTCAATCCTATCACTAACCTCCTAGGATATAAATAGGAGTTTCTAATCAGCAAGGGGTATCAAGTTGTTGTATTGGGAAAGAGTTAGACTTTAGGAGAGACCAAGCCTCTCGAAAGCTTGGAACTTGTTTTGTAATCATTTGTTCCTACAGATTTCCTCTTCCTATCACTTTGTATATTTGTTTAATTGGCATTTAACCTGTCTGGGAAGGTTCAATAATTGTTTGGATTATATAAGTTTCTTGATGTGTTCGTTAAATAACTTAGAGAAGCTTCTGCATGGATTGAATCCCATGCTCTTGCGGCTCATACGGATGAGAATTAGAAAATTATCAAGTTGTGGAATTCTTTAATTTGTTGGGAATGGTTTTTTATATTAATCCAATTTTTAGAACACAAATTAGTACACATAAAAATTGATGGAAATTTATCTCTCTTAATCTGCAGGATAATGATGATATTTTAGAGGCTTATGTGAAATCCTGGACTTCTGGCGCCCTCGACAAGGCTGCAAATCGAGGAACAGTTGCATACACATTGGTTCTTCATCACCTTTCATCTTTCATCTTTCATTTATGTTCTGGTGATAAGTTATTGCTGCGGAACAAGCTTGTGAGGTCTCTTTTACGAGACTTATCTCTGAAGCAACACCACGAGGTTTGCAATTTTTTTTAATAGAATTTTCTTAAATTACCCTCAGTTGCTGAAACTACAGTATCCTTAACTGCCATCAACTCTTTCTTTTTGTGCTGAAATGGCGTCCACTCTCAGCTGTTAAAATATTTCATATCTTCAATGGGATGATAATTTAGACTACTTTTTGTCGTTGCCTCAAGTTATTTTTACTTGCATTGTTCTTGTTCTGGAATTTTATCACAGATTTTCCTTGCACGACAAAGTACCTTTTATTTTCATCTTGTTCCTGGAAAGTTATATTAGGCATCTAACGTCTTTCTCTATTCTGTAATTGCAGGTAATTATGTTGAATCTTATCCGATATATCGAGCCAGAAATGCCTCAGAATTGTAATGTGAAAGTCAGCTTACCATCAGACATGGAGAAAAGGTTTGAGGTCTTAATTGAAGCTTGCGAAAGAAATTCCTCTCTTTTAAATGAAGTGAAGAAGCTAAAGTCACTTGTACAGAACGATCCCTTGTAAGCTTATCAGAATTGTTTTGCCTGAGTTTTAACTTTAACAGTCAACAACTCATCAAAAAAGTTTTGCGTTGTAAATATAAATTTGATCAGAGAAGAGGGTGGAAAAAGAACTCAAGTGGATTTCAGTGTCAGAAACACCTTACATATATATTTGAATCTGCCAAACTAATTATGTTATTATATTTTTGGGATGCAATTGTTATTCCTATTTATTATGTTTGCTACGTTGGTTATGTCGTAGTTTAATTATGTAGAATGAACCTTTAAATTTCATGGAGCAAATAATACATGCATGACTACTTGATGTGATTCTCAAGGGTTTTTTTGAGATGCCAAAACTATCTGTGAACATCGACGTTAAGGTCCAAAGAGAAAAATATATTGATATGACAACTATAGCAATTGTTCAAGAGAGTATAACTCCCGTCACCCATTGAGTATTACAATGTTTAAATTTGAACTATTACAACTCCATCACCATGCTTCACACACTCCGAATACAGCAAGAGCACCACACTATCGTTTAATACCTTTTAGCTACAGAGGACATGATATGACAATTTAATATGAATATTAGCATTGCAGAGTCAGGTTGTGAATAGTAATACTAAATAGCCAATAAAAATTGGGGCTGAATTTGCGAGATTAGTTGTTGACTACTGATATGTGCTACTTTTCTTTGTCCCACATGGATTAGAGAAGGTTATGTTATGTTGGGTTCTAATATAAAATAAATATCCAGACCACCTCGTAATGTATCTTTGCGCTTGGGGCAATGACGCAGCTAGTGAGGTTCTAAACGAGGCGCGTCTATTGCTGGTTGAAAACTATTTCCAAACCCCCTCTTGGGCCTGGGTTATGATCAGGCCTTCGAGAATTTCTGGAAGGGCTTCCTTCGGGGAAAAGCTCTACAAATTCCTAGTTTTAAAATTTTCTGGCCTTCTTGAAAACTGCAAACGCTCTTTGAGTCTGGTCTTCCAAAAAAAATTAAACACTATTTTGTTTATATTATCACTCTTTAAACAACAAAATTAGGCATCAACGATTAAAAAATGAATGATTATTCGGATTTGATTGGTTTACCCAAATGACACCATACTTAATTTAAAATAGTAATGGTTTTTTTTCTTTCTCACTTATCATATAAGTTTTAAACAAAATGATAATGCTTATTTCGTTAGACATCAAAATATTTGATGGCTAGTTTGAATCTATTTGTAAGTTTCTAATCCATTTTGCTTGTTTGACTTCACACAAACCTAAATTATGAAATAGATAAAAAAAAAGTATTAACCTTAGTAGCGAGAGTGCGAAATAGAAAATTTTATTTTATTGAGAAAAATGCAATAAAATGTCATCACACTCACAAAACCCATAACAAATAAATGGGGCTTGGTGCAAAATGACTTTTAATGGTGTGTGAAAGTAAGTAAATGTCTATATTTTTTTATTTTGTAGTAAAATACTCTAACCACCTTTTTTTATTATTACATATTGCCAAATATACCCTTTAGCAAATTATTATTTTATTTTAAATATTTTAATATTATGGTATATGTATATTGGTTTTGTTTAATTAGTTTTTGTTTTAAAGTTATTATGATTTTTTTCCCGTTTTTTATGAGTGGTTGAATGATATATCATACTACAAAATACATATACTATGCTAACAAAATTATATACTACCATTAAGATGTTTAAATTATGATACAAAATTATATACTACCATTATGTATAATAAAATAGAAACTAAATATCATAAAAAAAATGATATACCATACCACAGAAAACATATACACTACTTAGAAAATAATATACCAACAACTCATAAAAAACTTAAAAAAATCAATATAATTTTAAAATAAAAATAATTAAACAAAACTAATATACATATACCACTATATTAAAGTCATACCCTTATAAATAAATAAATAAATGATAAAATATGACAATTTAAGTAATTAACAATATAAAATAGTCATTTCTCTACAATTTTTAAAAATGAGTAGATTAGCTTCTTGATGCCATTCTTTTGGGTCATAAACTGTGAGCAGAGTCGATAACCTATCAATAAACATCAATTGCGAAAAGTAGGTAATGAAAATTATATATCATCTTTGTACCAAGAACATCACCTTGTGAGAGTACACAAATCAGCAAAAGAACCCGACATCTAGATGTGGAACAAATCACCTAAAAAATATATGGGGTAATTTATTAGAAACATATCCTTCATAAATAAATAAAATAAAAAAAACTAAAAAATCAAATTGCCAAGCATGGCAGTATAACCAAGTAATGATAATAGTGGAAATTACATTTTATATGAGTTTTTTTTAACAAACTTTACAAAAATATGGCTTATTTTCAAAAAAAGTTATTTTATGGTTTTTTATTATACCATAATTTTGCTGGCATTGAAGTCTTAAGTCCTACTTCAGTCAATAACTGATAGATCTACATTACCTCACACATAGACTGTGCCATAGCCCTATATTTTGATTCTGCGCTTGATCGTGACACAACATTTTGTTTCTTACTCTTCCAAGAGACCAATTTCCCTCCAGAAAAAAATACAATAATCTGAAGTGGATCTTCTATTCACTTTAGAACCTGCCCAATCTGCATCTGAGAAACACTCAATATGAGTGTGCCCATGATTTGCATACACGATACCTCGTCTTGGTGTTCCTTTCAAGTAATTCAAAATTTGCTCCAACGCTGCCCAATGATGAATTGTTGGAGATGACATGAATTGACTGACAACACTAATTGAGAATGCAATGTCTGGATGAGTCACGGTAAGATAATTCAACTTTCCAACCAACCTGCGATATCTTTCAGGATCTTCAAATGGTTCCCCATCTTTTGTAAGGTGCACATTAGGACTCATTGGAGTACTACAAGGCTTTACTCCCAATTTTCCTGTCTCAGTCAACAAATCAACGACATACTCTCTTTGAGATAGAAAAATATCTTGTTTACTCCGAGTTACCTTAACTCCCAAGAAATACTTGAGCACTCCCAAATCCTTCGTGTGAAACTGAGTATGAATGAAGGATTTAAGAGATGAGATTCCCCTAGTATCATTTCCAGTATTAACAATATCATACACATACACAACCAATAAAATGATACCGGCAGTTGATCGTTTATAAAACACATAATGATCGGACTTACTTTTCAGCATACTGAATTTCTCAACAGCTTGACTAAATTTACTAAACCAAGCACGAGGACTTTGCTTCAAACCATATAAAGATTTTCGAAGACGACATACTCGCCTTGACTCCCCCTAAGCAACAAAACTAGGAGGTTGCTCCATATACACCTCCTCTTGAAGATCTCCATGAAGAAAAACATTCTTGATATCTAGCTGATGTAGAGGCCAATGATGAGTAGCTGCCAATGAAATAAACAATCGAACATATGTCAACTTAGCAACTGGAGAAAAAGTATCATAATAGTCCACTCCATAGGTTTGAGCATAACCCTTAGCAACAAGATGGGCCTTTAATCAAGCAATTGATCCATCTGGATTGACCTTAACAGTGAATACCCATTTGCACCCTATGGCCCATATTCCAGAAGGTGAATCGACCAAGTCCTAAATACCATTGTCATCTAAAGCATTCATCTCTTCTATCATTGCATCATGCCAACCAGGATGAGATATGGCTTCACGAACAGTATTAGGAATCGAACTAGAATCAAGGGAAGCAATAAAAGAACAAGAAGAAGATGACAAGTGATTATAAGAAACAAAAGAAGAAATAGGATAAGTGCATTGACGTTTACCTTTGCGTAGCGCAATGGGGAGATCATCGTTTGGGATCAGATCTGATAACGAAGAAGCAGGTTCAGGACATGAAACAGGAGGTAGACGCCTGGTGTACACTTTAATAGGAGGCGGAGGCATGTTAAGAGCTGTGGCTGAGACAGGGTGAGTAATAGGAGACTTATCTTGAGTAGTGTCCGAGATAGGTTCAGAAATAGGAGATTTCTCAGGAAATGGGTCAGGGGCAGAAGAAGTGATAGAATATACCAACAAATCATCATCATTCTCCCCCTGATGAGTAGGAATAGAGGAAGATGAAAAATAAGGTGTGTTTTCCATGAAGGTAACATCAATGGAGACAAGATACTTGTTGAGATTTGGACAATAACACCTATACCTTTTCTGAAGATGAGAATAGCCAATGAATACACACTTCAATGACTTGGGATCTAATTTGGTGACATCTGGACGAACATCTCAAGCAAAACAAGTACTACCAAATATCCTAGGATCAACAGGAAATAATGACTTGCTGGGAAAAAGAATTTTATACGGGATCTCACCATTAAGAACAGAAGATGGCATGCGATTCATAAGAAAACATGCTGTAGAAACGACATCAACCCAAAAATGTTTAGGAACATGCATTTAAAATAAGAGGGCTCGTGCAGTTTCAAGAAGATGCCTGTTTTTACGCTCTGCTACACCATTTTGGGATGCAATATCAACGCAAGAAGTTTCATGAAGCATGCCATTGGAGACCATATAAGAATGAAATAAAGTAGATGTATATTATTTGGAATTATCACCTCGCAAAGTACGAATGGAAACATTAAATTGATTCTTAATCTAAGCACAAAATGCACAAAATATAGAATACAACTCAGAACGATTTGTCATTAAATATAACCAAGTTACATGAGAATAATCATCAACAAAAGTAACAAAACACTTGAATATATGGAGCAACCTCCTAGTTTCGTTGCTCAGGGGGAGTCAGGGCGAGTCTGTCGTCTTCGAAAATCTTTATATGGTTTGAAGCAAAGTCCTCGTGCTTTCGTAGAATCAAATTGCAGGTGAGAGCCCTGCTAGAAAGCTCATAATAGCCATCTGCTCCTGCTAGCGTTGTTGAACCTTCACATCAGGGCTAAATGGCAACAACATATTTAGCTCCTCATACGTCTTCTTAAAGGACATAAAGTAGTTCATAAGGGACTGATCTTGTTTCTCCACACGGTAGAATGCTTTGCACACCTCATACATACGGGAGAGATTGCCTTTTCCAGAATACAAAAATTCCAAATAATCCATTAGTTCTTTAACAAACTCACAATGATTGATCAAACCAATTATCTCACTGTCAATAGAATTTTGGATTTGAAGGAATAAGCGAGCATCCTCCCTGAGCCATGTCTGTCTTGAATCATCTTTTTCTTTAGGAGGATCATCAGTCAAGTGTTCATCTTTGTTAATACTTCATGGATAAAGCCGAACAATCTTACACCACTCCAAATAATTCAAACCAATCAATTAATGATCCGTGATTTTAGACATCACAGGAACCACATCAGATGAAACCACATATTTCATCTCTGATTTATTCTCAGCCATAACTCCTTAAAGAAACACACCAACAAACATGAAAACTAAGTGTGCAAAAAATGAAGCACTGATCAACCAGAAACGCAGTGGAGACTAAATAGAACAAAAAGGGCCGCCAGAGACGATTCCATGCACTCTCACGCGCTAGCACGTGGGACGGGGTGCTGTGACTTGCAGCAGCGCGTGGGGCCTACACGGAGGGGTTCTAGCGGCAGGACTTCTGGGGAATAGAGATCGGCGGCTGGGGAATCCTTTGGTGTGGGCGGTGAGAATAGTAGACCAACAGAACTAGGGTTTCTGAAATAAACCCTAAAATAGACTAAACCCTAATTTGTGCTTATGGAAAACCCCAAAAGAAAAACCCTAATTTTGTAGTAAAATTCGAATTTTACAGACTAATGATCTGATACCATGTAACAAGAGGTGAAGAGAATTGTATTCACTTATATTTCAATGAGAAATAAACATATATATTTATATACAAACTAGGGAAGCTATTCTAGGAAACTATGAGAGAATAGGAAGCTATTCTAGGAAACTATGAGAGAATAGGAAACATATATTTATATAATTTACAGTTATTATAAACAACTAATATATATAGCTAACAGTACCAAATCCTTATTATGCCATATTTTTATTACTAATTGGAGTTTATTAAAGTAGAAGGGTAGTTATGTAAATTTATTTATTATTCATTCAAAATTTTTACATTTTTACATTTTTTTATTTGTTTTTATGTTTATTTTTTTATTACTTTTTGCCAGAATGTTTTAACTTTCTTAATTTTAGTTTTACCTCCTTCTCTCTCCTCTCTCCTCTCCCATCTGTGTGTGCGATATCTTCCTCTGTTTGGCGGTTGTGGCAATTTTTTGGGTTGCCGATCTAAGCAACATCAGCGAACGAAGGACGAAGGCGAACAGAGTTCTTCAAGTGCGGTGATCGGAGTCGAACAGTGGTCTTAAGGTCGACAAGCGGTGGTATTAGGTCGATGGCATTCTCACTTTCTCAGCGTTAGGTATGTTGTTTCCTTACTCCTCATTTTTTGTAGTGCATTTTTCTATCATATTTGAAAATACATGTTTGATCAAAGTCGATTCATGTTTGAAGGTTGGGTACTGCATTTTTAGTGTTTGCATGCTACATGTTTGATACAAGTCCACAGAGAATGTGAACTTTAACTGTTAATCAAAAGCTTTGTGTTTCTGTATGTCATGTTCTGAACTAATGTAGTTACATTGAATTTATACACATATTTTTCATTGAGTTAGAAGTTATATCGTGTATGTTGTTCAATGTTTTTTTTTTGTGTTTTGTGTTTGTGTAGAAATGGTTCAAAAGGGTGGGGATCCTGGCCCTTCTAAGTTCTTTGATCACGCTGGACAGTCAGTAAAATTGCGACGTTCTCCTTGAAGTCCTGGGGGATGATTGAAGCCCTGTGGACCTGTGATTATCGATGAGACTAACAATCATGTATTTTAGTTTCTTATTTTCATGTTTCAATGTTCTTTTTTTTTTCTTAGTAGGTTGTTTAGTTAGTTTATAGTTAACAAATTTTTATATGTTCAGTAACCGGTTACTATATTTTTTGTTTATTGTGCTTTATTTGTATCTCTTTTGGTTATAGGTAATTGGTTCATTTGAGATTATTCATATTTTAACTGTGTTGTTTAATTGTTAAGGTAACCGGTTACTTTGGTAAGTAATTGGTTCCTTTTTTAGAGTGTGTTTTTAATGATGCTAAGTGATCATTTATTTGTGATTTTTAAGTGTTCTTGTTTCTATGTTTGATATGTTTTTGCTTTGTATAGGTTGTATGCTTTTTTCATGTGTTGTGTAATTTTATAGGTAACTGGTTACTTTTGGTATGTAATTGATTTCTTTTGTGAATTTTTGTTTATAATGATTGTCAGTAATCATTTTTAAGTTTGATTTTTAGGTGTTGCTGTTTTATAGTTGTTTTTTTTGCCTTGTATATGTTGTAATGTAGCTTGATACGTATAACTGTTTACTTTTGGTGCTTAATGATTTTGTTATTCTTATTTTTTTGCGGCAAATGTTAGAGCAAAGTACCTAGTTTCTTGTTTATTTTTATGCATTTCATGTTTAATAATTATATATCATAAATATACCACTTTTTTTAAAGCAACTGGGATATACAAAGCAACTGGGATATAATAACCAGGTACCCAGCTGGGTCCTAATGTTATATACAAAGTGGTAACTGGTTACCTTTGGTAACCACTTACCCAGAATGTTATGTTTAATTTTTAAAAAACATGTTTTTCGGGTGTTGGTGGCATAAATATATAACAAGAAACAAAAAACCCAACAATTTATTCTAAAAGGAATTTTATATGCTTGTGTTATCATTCAATGTATTTGAATTTGTAACAAACTTATTATAATACTCAATAATAGTTTATGAATATAAAAGTCACTCATTTAATAAATAAAGCTATCATAGGGTTGTTTTGCTGTAATATATCAAGCTATGTCTTTTGCTTTTTCTGCTTGTTTGCCTTGTCAATTGGTGGATTCCTGCAAGTCTTCCTGTTATGTCCTGGTTGGCCACATTTCCCACAGATGATTATTACTTTTGGTTCCCCTCTTGACCTTATTCTTTGATTCATGGTCTTCCTACAGGGATTGTTGCCTTTGGAGGGAGCACCACTATGTCTAAGTGTTGTGGGAGATTCCATTCATCTTTATGGGGCAAAGGATGAACATTTTCTTCATACAATGCTTTCAACGTTTCCATTTTGTAAAACTTTGCACAGTAATCATACACTCCCAAGTTTCTCTTTGCAATTACAGCTACTGCATGCCCACAAGGCATTTCATCTTCTTGAAACCTATTACAAGTACATGTTCTATTGTGTATATTTATTGTGAAATTGGTCCCCTTTTCATCACGAACTTGATATTCTATTGGGTTGAAAGGCAAGACCTGAAAATACTTTTGTCACGAATTAGAATAAAATAATAAACATTTATGTACAATTAACGTTGAAGGTAACCTGTTCCCCCTCTGTGTAGTTTATTATTTTTTTAGGCTGTTACGCAAGGTAACTGGTTACCATCCATTGACAAATTAAAGAATAGTAAGAATAAGTTTAGTTGCATACCTCATACTTCATTTTCGAAACAATGTCATGTCTCAACTCATTTTCTGTTGCTGTAGAGACTTTTGTGAATGTTCCGTTTGCATTATTTGAGTTGTTCCAAACCCAGTTTTGAACCAAACTTCTAAGACATTCAACCAAGATATCAATAGGGAGATTTCTTGCAGTTTTTAGTGCATCGTTGAGCGATTCTACAATGTTGGATATTATCACGGTGTATCTTTTTGTTGGTGAGTATGATCTTGCACAAGTTTCATACTTGGCTTTCTCTAAATAGGGTCTAATGTGTCTGTCAAGTCTATCAAGGCCTCTCATGTAGTGTTTACATTCTGTTTTTGTGTATGCTTTTGCTACTGCAATGAAATTCATTTGTAGCTCTTCTCCATGGCTTCCATACTAGCTTTTCAAATTATTGAGTAATTTAAACATGCAAGCTCCATGGAAAGCATTTGGGTACACTATATGTACTGCATTGTCTATGCTCTTGTGTTTGTTGGAAACAGTAACCGGTTACTTTTATAAGATACTAAAAGAAATAGAATGTATTTGTGTATTAGGTTTGGGTAACCAGTCATTGTGTATACTTCGTATTCGTTTTTTTTCATTCCACTTGCCTCCAAATTGAACCAAATAAGTAGTAATGTCCATACCTGCAAAATTTGGAAAATTTGTAAGGAGTTAGTTGGTTGTAACTGGGGAATGTAAATGGTTACCTTAGTCTGTAATTAAATACGTTACTGAAACACTTAATTGAAAATATTGACTATTTTTCAAGTTAACTGGTTACCTTGTTGTTACTGAATGTTTTGACAATTAGAATTCACACCAATATCAAATAATCTTTTATTGAAAAGACAAATTAGAATCTAAAATTTTCATAGTTCTTGTTTTTTGTCTATTTTTGATCAACCAATATTCATATATATCAGTAGGTTTAAATAATTGTTTTTATTTTTTATTTTTTTAGTTTATAAATTGTTTCTGTTTTTAGAAAGCACATCATGATCATCACTATTATCATTATATTCAAGATAATAGTTAAAAAAATAATTTCGAATTTTTATGCAAACAAAATAGATTTATCTAGAACATTAGGAAATTAATATCTTTGAAATAGAAGAAGATGACAATATAAATAATTGAATATATTAAGGTAGATGGTTACCTTAATCTGTAATCACATACCCTACTAAAACACTTAATTGAACATATTGACTGATTTTCAAGGTAACTGGTTACCTTGTTGTTACTGAATGTTTTGCTAGTTAAAGTTCACACAAATATCAAATGATTTTTTTTATTGAAAAGACATTTTAGAATCTATAATTTTCAGAGTTTTTGTTTTTTTGTGTATTTTTGGTCAATCAATGTACATTTATCAGTAGGTTTATGAAATTAATATTTTGAAATAGAAGAAAATGACAATTGAATAGAACTGAGAGAGGAGATGATTTGTGTATACCTTGTTTCTTGATTGTATACCAGAGATGCAGGTCGCCGGAAATGCCAAAAATTGCAGCACAATTGATAAGAAGATTTCTTGAATTTGAGTTGATTTCTGGAAAAGATGATTTTCTTGCAAAAGTGACCAGATTTTCTTGAAGTGTTTTTTGCTTGAGATGAGTTCGGAAATAAATATTGTTGATCAAATGCTGAGGTGATCGTCGGAGATAGAAGTTTTTGTCGGAGAAGGAACGTATAGCTGGAGAAGGAAGCCGGAGATGGAAGAAGAAATTAGAGAGAGTCACGGCAGAGCAAAGGTAATGTCATCGTATTGGGTTTGATTGTTTTTGAGGAGTGTTGAATTGTTTATTACGATTCTACCCCTGCTTTGGCTGATCTGTTTTTGTTTAAATTTTAATTACCCTATATAGTTAGTTTTCCTATAAATTAAGCTTTTGTTGATTAAATTTTTCCATTCAGATTAAGGAAAGTTTAATTCCCATATTTTTGCACAATAATAGCTAAAAAAACCATATTTATGAAAAAATCCTATGATAATATTTTATTTTTGGTTGGATACAAAAATCCTTGAAATCAGCAAACTAAGAAACACCCCTTGAAGTGAATTAATTCTAGTAGATACACCAAAGTCAAATTAATGTTTTATTGTAACAAAAACAGTAAAGTTTGTTTATTTTTGTGTATTATAAAATTGTAATTTTGGTATTTTAAATAATACTATTTTTAGAATAAAACTCATGCATGCATATTTATTTACAATAATTATCAAAATAAATTATAAATAATAAAAATGTTTTACCATTGGAATTTTATTAAATATTATTGTATTTTTATAAAAAGATATTTGGTTTTTAAAATATTATAATTTCTTAATATTTTAATTAATATTATTATAAAATCTTTATAATTGTTATCCGTTTTCATATATATGTTTAAACATAGGTGAATTATTATAAATTATAAAATAATATTATTTAAAAATCTCTAAATTAATACTAAAGTTTCATAAGAATTTTTTTTGTTTTTAAAATTGGACAAGCATTTTAACATTAAAAAAAAAAGGTTAAATTATAGCCTTATCCTGTGAGGATACAGGGCATATAATAAGTATTCATTTTTAGGTGGTCTACGAGCTCCTGCTCAATCGTAGTATTCAAATTATAAGATATTATCATATTTTAAATGGTAAAGAATTCATATTTAATTTTATTATAAAGTAAAATTTCTAATAAAATTCTAATGGTTCAAAATTTATATTATTTTTGGACTTATTTTATAATTATTTTATTTCAAGGGATTTTTCAAATAGATATAACTTTAGAGATTTGAGTGTAAAATATTATATAAATTTTATTTAAAATGCCAAATTTATCTTTCTGATATTCTGTTTTTTAAGATTACCAACTGAATTTAACAATAATTTAATTAATACGAAATAAGTAAACAATTGTTTGAACATATAGATATTCTGATGTAAGATGACAGATTGCTGATGAATTAGAATATACGAACGAAAAGTAAATAAACAAAAAGTAACGTGACACAAGAAGTTTTTTACATGGTTCGAAAAACCTAGTCCACGGGACTACGCCCAGAGATAAAATCAATTAATAAAGTTTGAAGAATACAATAAGCAATTGACTTATACAGTTTAGATTCCCTCTAAATCCTTGTTGCAACCTTGAGGTACTCCACTTTAATAATTTGATTTTGACAAACACCAAGAACACAAAATCCCTTCTGAACTTGATGAGTGCTTGCTTCCTCCCGAAGTGAGACTTATGGAAATCTTCTCCCGAAGATTGTATGTCACATTCACAAGCTTTATGACTTGTTTATGAATAAACAACACAAAGCAAAACAAACAAAGAGATAGTTGAACAAAAACTACTCTTTACATATAAAATATCTCTTTAAAATATAAAACGTTAGAGTGGTGAAGAGATGAGAATAGGTGCTGCTTAGGTCTGTATTTATAGAGTTTAGGAAACCCTAAGCCAACCAATCTCGTTTATGGTCCCAATTAGACCAAATCAGGAAGTTACTCAAAATAGCTTCCAATTACATTAACTGCATGATTTTCCAGATGAGACAGAGAATCATTCTACAGCATCAAGAAAATGGACGAACCTGGACTTAAATCCCAACCAGGTTCATTTCAAAATTTTCTTCCTTGGGCACAACATCATTCAGTTTCCTCTTTTTAAACCAAATAACATCAAGGAAAATATGCAGAGAATAATTCTATAATACACATACTTGTTGGGGTTTTATGCCTGAATTAAAACACAATTTCTTTGTAATCTCATTTTATTATCAATAAAAGAATAGAAATCAATTTTTGACTTGGTCAATCACTTTGCTCACATGTTTTATTTTCATGATTATTTGTTTAATATAAACTTTTATTAAATCCTGAGCATATAGCTAATCATATTTATAGTGACGTAATCAAAGTGGAATATAAATATGATTATATGTTCAAAATAAGTTAGTCCTAAGATTTTTCAGTGCACAAGATTTACATTGTAACGCCCTACTACCTTAGAGTCGTTACTAAGTGAGTTTAAAATGTGCAATTAACTCGCTAAACGAGGTTTTTAGAACAAAAGTGTGATTAAACAGAAGTTAAGGCTGTAATCTTTGAAAGTTCCTTAATTCATTGAAAATTTCAAGTGTCTTATATTTGGGATCCCAAAGTACAGTTTAAAAAGTATTTACAATTCCAAAATAGGTTTACAGGTAATTAACCATAAAAATAAGAGTTTAGTACAACCATTTCTCAAAATGCCCCCAACCAAAGCAGTCGGGCAGGCCAAACATGTACGCGTCGCCCCACGCTCTCCGTACTCATGGCTGGTTGACTTTCTCCTTGCCTTTACCTGCAACACAGAGCACCCATGACCCGAAGCCCAGCAAGAAAACTCACACAGCACATAACATAAGCATATCATACAACCATCATAACAGATAACTCACAGATAAACAGATAGTCCATCAGATTAAACACATATACGACCATGCTGTCCCAGAAGCGTTACCAAAGCCTGGGATCTCGGTCCTCACCATAAGGATATCCCATGTACCCATTGGGGTCTCACCCTAATTATAAGCACTCCATGTGCTAAGTGTTATACCCGGCCCCACTGCCGTTCTCGACCCTTCGCCGTTCCCAGCTCCTTTGCCGTTCATTCTGCTATAATCACATATAGCATTCTCAAACAGCATACAAACATATAATAACTCAATCAACACTACATCCTAACAACAACACAACTTAGGGCCATGCCCTGCAACAACACTATGGGCCCGTGCCCTGCTCTACGGGTGTTACAGTTTTCTTACCTGTATCCCGAGCTTCACAATGCACCAAAGTCACGAGCACGGTCCTCTATCCCGAGCCTCTCCGAAAACCTAGTCACAACACATATGAAACACTCTTTAATACTAACCAATCCAAAACCATCTCTTGGGACTAATCTCATACTCTCGGGATCCCCAAATTCCTAAAACAATGTATTGGAAACATCCCCCGAGCCCCCTGAACAAATGCCCAAAAATGCAAAATTCCCTGTCCTGAAAATAGCCTAGCGTCGCAGCGCTACCCTTGAGGGCCGCGACGCCCAGCAAGTCAGAGAGTCCCCCAGCTCCTGATTCAACCTTGCGCTGCGGCGCCAAAGAACAGGGCCGCGACGCCCCTTCGCGAACCCAGAAATCTGGGTTTTCCCCTGCATTTTCCCTGAGCCAATACACTCCCAATTCAATCCCAATGCATACCCAAACCCCAAAATTAGTTTAAAACCCCAAATAAACCATTTAACAACCTATAAACCTCAACAACAAGCTCAATTACACAATTACACCCAAAATCCACACTTGAGTTTTAGATTTCAGAAACTTAAACAATAGCTTTCAAAACTCAAACCAGAGCTTGAGAGAGATGTAAACCAGACTTCTAGATTCTTAAACCATATCAAATATGAAAATTCAAACATATTTAAAACCCTTACCTCAATCAAGAATTCAACTTTGAGCTGCTCTTCCCAATCAAGTCCCAAGCTCAAATCACAACCTCCTGTTGAACCTAACCTCAATTTATCCCAAGAGTTTACCAAACAAAGCACATAACTCAGTTCCCAATTCCATGATACTCTTAGCTAAATTCTACAACACATACACATAATTTCCTTACCTCAATTCACTAAATAATCCTCCAAGTTCCCTTAGCTTTAATTCTCTTCTTGATCCCAAGAGATTTGCCCTTAGTTTTCCCTTTCCTCCTCTAGGTTTTCCTTCAATTTCAACAAGAACAGAAATATACCTAAGTGTAAAACGTGAATGAGTCTTTTCCCTCAGCTAAAGGTTCCTATATCCTGCCAAAAGACCATTCTACCCCTCCAAGAAAATCACTTCCTAACTAAGCCTCAAGGGCACTCTTGCCATTTCACCAATCCTACAAATTTACCACTCCCTCATCTAAACTTGTTACCCTTACTAATTACAAATGCTTACTCAAGTTACTCAGTCACCAATAACCATTAACCACTTATTCTCAACCCAATTACAAAACTCCCAAAATACCCCTAGGCTCCTCCCGAGCCGGGTATAAAATCCCGTTGTGACTTTTAAACTAATTAGCTCCCTAGTACTGTCTCGGCATGTGCATCACCATCATATCACCACTCACATGTGGTACAAATCATATAATACAATTATCACATTTATGCCCTCAGCGAGCTAAAATTACCAATTTACCCCTATCATACGAACGGGGTCCACATGCATATTTATACCACCTAAACATGCATTCTAAGCACATACTCATTTAAATTCATATATTAACATGCAAACTCACTTATTGCCCTCCAGGCACGCTAATCAATGTCCTAAACCTTATTAGCAAATTGGGGTGTTACATACACAGACTTGCCAATCTATGATATGATCTACTTACACATCACAGTGTTATGTTCTTTCTAGAATATTAGCAAAGAAAATAAGATCAGATGTATTTGTTACATCGGTCTGGACCAATATTGACAGTAGAAAGGATAAGTAAACATACCTTATTATCTGTTCTAGTCATATCATATAGTTGACCACATGTCAATTCAATCTCAATTCTGAGTGGTTAGTATTCTAACTGATTGTATTATTTGAGTTCTTTGACTTGTTCGTTACCATCTTACCCTACAGACTATCCCATACTTGCATCTTGGGAACTTGGTAGTTAATCATACATATGAACATCTATAACTTCTGATGAAGAAGTGAAACGATGGTTTCCTTTTAGTTTGGTTCAAGGTGCTAAATGATAGAGATCTCATTTCAGTAATTAATATTAGTTACTGAAATATCATTTACAAGGAACTAAGTGTTTTAAGGATAAAATACAATGAGGGGTAAAATAGTATTTTAGTCCCATCTCATTGTAGACCGTCTATAGAGGATTGAGTGAAAAATTATGGTTGTAACAATGGATAATTAATAACGTATCTATATTTCTTATAAGAGCGTTCTATGAATTCAAGAGTGCAATTCCGAGTCTTTAGAGGAGTCACAAGGAATTAATAAATTAGTAAAATTATTTGTTATATTTATGATAACTTATTGGAGCTTGATTTCATAGGCCCATGGTCCCCACTGTACCTTGGATAAAATCATCTAGATAGTCTCAATTAATTGATTTAATTATCAATTAGAATGGTTAGTTTCACAGAATTATGTAATTTAGAGAAGAAAAGAGAAATTAGGACAGATTTATTAATTAAGATAAATTGGTATCTAAATTAATAAATAAGTTTAAATCAATGTTCAAATTATAAATAATTAATTTGATAAATAATTTAAATAAATAATTAATTAATTAATAAATAGAAAATAATACGACCCTTGATTTTAAGTCCAATGAGCTTATAATTAAATGGGAAATTTCACCGGCCTAAAGCCCATGATAATTTCGACCATTAGGCTGATATTATCTATGATTTTATTGATTTTTTAATTAAAATAAATGACCTAATTGAGCCTATAAAAGGAATGCTAAGTGAGAGTTGAAAACATATATTTGAGATTATAGAAAGACTATCTGGCAGAAAATCAGAAGATCTATTATTGATGCTCTAGGTTTTAGATTCTCTCTACAACATAAGTCCTTTTCTAAGCCTCAACTTTTCTCTTCTATTCTTCTTCTCTTTGTATCTATCTCACGTGTTAAGAATTGCCCACTCAGAAGAAATTGAAGAACGGTTCAGTTTCTTGGTGATACCCTGCGACAAAAAGGATACAATGGTTAGAGAAACTGAAGGAATGACTCAATCATTCCGCTGCACAATAATGTAAGTGTTCTTATCATTATCTCTGTATGAATTCAATTTTAGAAACATGTTCTAGGTTGTCTCATATTAATTTGTTTAATATAAGATTTACATGAAAATAAACAAGATCATGTATAAGTTTTCCCAACAACTGGCCTCAGAGCCTTTGGTAATATTTATTTTCATGCATGAACATGGTAAAATTGAATTATTTGATGTGTTGAGTAATTTGATGGATTTCATGATTTTTATGATGTATATTGAATTTTATGTGATTATTAGCATATTTGGATTATTATGTTGTGTTTCCTTTGCAAATAATTTTTATATAAATGCTTTATTTGATGTAAAACATGGTAAAAATTTATTTAGAAAACGTTTTTGGGTTGAAAAAATTAGACAAATTTGTTTTAAAAACATTTTTTTGGGCTGTGGTTGCAGCCACCAGTTTTACTGGCCGTGGCCAAAACACGTTTTTTGCCCAGAAAGAGTCCTGTGGCTGCGACCACCACTTTTATTGGCCGCGGCCAGAACGCAGTTTTTTGCCCAGATTGGTCCCATGGTCGCGACCACCACTTTCACTGGTTGCGGCCTGCAATAAATTTTTTCTTAAAATTTGACTTTTGAATATATTTTTTAATGGGTTAATACAAAAATATCAGATCTTTTCTATTATTTAAAAATATCTTTTTTGAAATACTATATTTTTATTGTTTGATCATTTAAAAAATAGATATTTTCTATAAAGATTCAAATTCAAATTTAAATTTAAAAATAAGTTAACTAATTAATTTTAAATATTTTTATATATTAAAATATTAGAATTAAGTTATCCGATATTAAAGATATTTTTTAATACTTGATATTTTTTTGAAATCTTTTATTTGAAAATAATAATATCTCATTATTCTATAGATTTTAATATTTAAATAATTTAAAATTTGAAAGTTTGTTGACTAGATATTTTTATAGATATTTGAATCAGTTTAATTGTTTAAGATATTTTTTCAAAAATAGCTGATGATATTTGTTTTAAAAATTTATTACTGGTTAAATTTTTGAAAATATCACGTTTTTCAAACCAATTAATAAAATATTTTTTAATAAATGAGATTTAAATTAACTTGGTTAATTGTTGATAAATCCTATTTAAATTAAATTAATATTTTTCAAAATGACCTAAACTAAGTTGATTGTGGATAAATGAAATTTAAATTAACTTTGGTTAATTGTTGATAAATTTTATTTAAATTGACTTATATATATTTTTTTTGTAAAATTTAATTAATTCGAATTTTGGATAAATTCTAGAAAATTAATTGTGGTATTTTTGCAAATGAAATAAATTATAGTATTTTTACATATATTCATAGACCTGCTCATATAGTAACATGATTAAGCCCATCTAATTATAACATGTCTGTTTGAACTAAATGTGGTATTTTTGCAATTGGGCTTAGATGCATATAGTGGCCCATATGTTTTCTTAATATATGGATTTTGCCAAATAAAATATTCATAACATGATAGATTTTATTTGGACCTATTAGAAAATGTAAAGTTTATATTCCTCTCTTGTGGGTGATTCCACTTGTGAATGCCCATTTGCTTTGCATGACTATAGTGGGCCTAATCAATTAATAACAACTACTAAAACGAATGTTTAAATTCCTGTCTTTTGGACCTTGTGTGGAAGTTAGGCGGCCTTAGTAGTGGGAATGACATACTGGACCAGCCCTCCTCCATGAAAGCCCAATTGTTAAGCCCCATTTTCCTGAGTTGGATTTAATTGTATAGGTTCATTATATTAGTTAAACCTAATATTGTTTAGCAAAAAATTAATTCTAAATTAATTGAATTTGTTTCAACGTGATTCTTTAGAATTAATAGGAAATTATAGGAATTTGGTTTTTAAATTTTAATCTTATAATTTTTTGGAGAACCGTAGTCATTAATTTTCCAAAAATAATAATAAAAGTACCATTTTTATATAATAATGAGCTTATTTTAAAAATTATATTCGATCTCCACCGTTGGTTTAACAAGGTCAATAGCTTAATGGGGCCTCAAGACGCTTTGATTCGTCCCCCTATAGAAAGTGTTCATTAGTTATTTTGACAAGGTTAGATTTCGAAAGATAGATAATTATAGGTCAAATTCTACTAGACTCACCCCTACAGTGACTACTAGAACTAAATCTATTGATTATCGAAACCGTGGGTCTAGCTCATAAAATAAGAGATTTTGTTTTCTTATTTTGATCGAATAATAGGTTGTTAATAATAGTGTCAATTATTAAATGAGTTTACAACTCTATTTAACTAATGATATTTTTTGACTCTCGCCAACTGGGACAACGATATCATAGAATAGTTAAAAACCTAGAGAAATAGAGATATGAATATTTTGGTATTTTTTTTCATATCTTACATATTTATGGTATATGTTGTGCTATTTCTTGAAATTAGAGTGAATAGAAGTTTTATTGAGAAAAAAGTGAATGATTTCTATTTTATTGATAATTGGTAGTTTTAAGTATGATTGTGTCTACTCCCATCCTTTCTCAATTTTCTATGGAGAAACTCACTGGAGAAAACTTCCTTAAGTGGAAGCAGAATATCAACATAGTGTTGATTGGTGACAATGCCAAGTTCGTCATGACTGAGGAATCTCCAGAAGTTCCAACTGAAGGAGCTCCTAAGTCTGTAAGAGATAAATATGAGTGTTGGCAGGCGGCTAATAACAAGGCACGACACTACATGTTGACTAGTATGGTCGACACTCTCAAGACAAAGATGGAGACTGTCGAGATGACCTACGAAATCATGGATTAGCTCCAAGACATGTTTGGTGCAAAGTTTGTGCAAACTCGTTTAGAGGCCACCAAGAAATATGCCAATGCTCAGATGGAACCATCTTCGCACGTTCGTGATCAACTCAATTATGGTTTGACACAGCTCATGAACGAGCTTCAGAATTTCGAGTCTATCATGGGTGGATCAAGTAAGGGAGGAGAAAAGAGGACTACTGCTGCTGTTGCTGCTGATCCAGCTAAGGTTGAAGCTAACCAAGCTTTGTCTTCGAAAGCTGGAAACAAGCGAAAAGATGGACAAAACAACAACCCCAAGCCTACAAAGGCTGTAAAGACGAGTGCACTACCTAGTGCACAGACGCCTAAAGGAAAGAAAAAGAAAAACAAGAAATGTAAAGGTAAGTGTTTTCACTGAAAAGAGAAGGGGCATTGGAAACAGGATTGCCCCAAGTTTCTAGTAGCAAAAAACAAAGGTAATGATTATAGTTCATATATATTAGAAACATGTGTTTTAGAGAATGATAAATCCATTTGGATTATTGATTCTGGATCTACTAACCATGTTTGTAACTCTTTACAGCTTCTTGAATCGTGGGTGGAAGTGGATGAAGGCGACTTAAAGCTTATAGTTGGGAATGGAGAGTTCATTGCAGTCCAAGTTAGAGAAAGAGCTTGCCTAAAGTTCGTAAATAAATATTTAATTTTGAAAGATGTATTTTTTATTCCGGATTTTAGTAGAAATTTAATTTCAGTTTCCATGTTGCAATTAGAATTTTTTTTTTATGACTTTCACAAGTTTTAATATACATATATTTCTTTTAATGGATCACAATTGTCTATTGCATGTTTGGAAAACGGGCTTTATATTCTGTGACCTAACGAACCCCTCACTCTTAACAATGATTTATTCAAAGTAGCTAAACCTAGGACCAATAAACGTCAAAAGACCGATAACGATAACATGACGTATTTATGGCATTTTAGACTAGGTCACACTGGCTATGATAGAATTCAAAGACTTACAAAGGACGAGCCTTTGAGGGAACTCACCTTAGGTGAATTACTTGTCTGCGAATCTTGTCTAGAAGCAAACTAACCAAGCGTCCATTCTCTACAAAGGGTGATAGGGCCAAGGAACAACTTGGACTTGTTCATTCAGATGTTTGTGGACTTTTGAATGTACAAGCCAGGGGTGGTTTTGAGTATTTTGTCACTTTCATTGACGATTACTCTAGATACTCATGTCTTTAACTAATGCATAGGAAATCATAAATATTTTCAAAGTTTAAGGAATTCCTAGCTATGGCTCAGAACCAATTAGGTAAAATGTTAAAGATCTTGCGATCTGATAGGGGTGGAGAATATTTGGATATGCAGTTCCAAGATCATTAAACTGAACCTGGGATTTTATCACAACTTACTGCCTCGGGTACTCCGCAAAAAAATGGTGTAGCAGAACGCCGGAACATAACTTTATTGGAAATGGTTAGATGCATGCTTAGTTACTCAACCCGTGCCAACTTCATTTTGGGGACATGCAATTGAAAGTGAAAACAACATTCTAAATGTCGTACCGTCCAAATCAATCCCCAAAACACATTTAGAATGCTGGAATGGTTGTGAACCTAGTTTACGCCATTATAGAATCTGGGGGTGTCCCGCCCACGTCCTGAGGAAAAATGATTGCATGTTTGTTGGCTATCCTAAAGGAACTTGGGGTGGACTTTTCTATAGTCATTCAGAAAAGAAAGTGTTTACTTCTACGAATGCTACTTTTCAGGAAAATGACTATGTCCAAAACTTCAAACCGCACAGCAAAATAGTTTTAGAGGAGATGGTTGAAGAATTAACTCCAACCAATGTTCCATTGTCATCAACGCAAGTTGATGATGAAATTCCCACTTTTCATGTACAACTGACGTAAGTCGATTTAAATGAAGAAAATATCATTGTTCTTGAGCAAATAGTCACGGAGCCTCGACGTAGTGGGAGGGTTTCTAGGAACCCAATTCGCTAAGGTTTGGATGGTGAGACCAATATGGTTGTTGGTGACACTGGTGATGATGATTTGTTGTCTTTCAAATAGGCATTGGCTAGTCCTGAAAAGGAACTATGGCTCGTAGCCATGAAACAGGAAATGGAGTCCATGTACTCAAATTCCGTCTGTGATCTTGTGGAAACGCCTAGTGACTTTAGGGCCATTGGGTGCAAGTGGATCTATAAGAAGAAATGAGGTGTTGATGGAAAAATCGAAACTTATAAAGCTCGATTAGTGGCAAAGGGTTATACCCAAAGAGAAGGCATGGACTATGAGGAAACTTTTAGTGCAGTATCCATGCTCAAGTCCATTCACATCCTCCTATCCATAGTAGCTGCTCTCGACTATGAGATCTGACAAATGGACGTCAATACAACTTTTCTTAATGGAAAGCTTGACGAAGTCATTTATATGGATCATCCAGAAAGATTTAAAGTAGCTGGATAAGAAGGAAAATTTTGCAAGTTGAATAGGTCTATTTATGGACTTAAGCAAGCTTCTCGTTCCTGGAATCTTAGGTTTGATGAAATAATCAAAACCTATGGATTTGAACAAAATATTGATGAGCCTTGTGTTTACCAACTAAAGGCAAATCAAATAGTGGTATTCCTGGTTCTTTATGTAGATGATATCTTACTAATTGGAAACAATGTTAAGAAATTGTCAGATGTGAAGAATTGGCTGAACACTCAATTCCAGATGAAGGATTTAGGTGAAGTAAGTTATGTTCTAGGTATACAGATCATTAGGGAAAGAAAGAACAAACTCTTAGCTCTATCTCAAGTAGCTTACATCGATAAAGTGATTGAACATTTCTCAATGAAAAATTCCAAGAAAGGACGTCTACCGTCTCGCCATGGAATTCATCTTTTAAAGAAGCAGTCTTCCCAGACTCTTGAGGAGGAAGATGCAATGATTACGCATCTGCAGTTGGAAGTCTGATGTATGCTATATTGTGTACTAGACCAGATATCTGATATGCAGTGGGAGTAGGTATCAGTCAAACCCAGAACCGGAACATTGGATAACAGTTAAGCATATCCTGAAGTATTTAAGGCGAACTAGGTATTATATGTTAGTCTACAAGGGTGGTGTTTGAACCTTGTAGACTACACCGATTCAGATTTTCAAATTGATATCGATGGCAGGATGTCTACTTCTTGAATGGTATTTACTCTTGGGGGTGGAGCTGTGATATGGAGAAGTGTAAATCAGTCTGTGATCTCAAAATCCACCATAGAGGCTGAATACATAGCCTCATCAGAAGCAGCTAAGGAAATAGTCTGGCTAAAGAAGTTCTATTCATATCTTAGTGTTATTCCAGAAATGAATAAACCGCTTGTGTTGTTTTGTGACAAGAGGAGTAAGCATATAGAAATGAAGTATCACATAATTGTGGCCAGCGGAGATGTGAAGGTTATGAAGATTTCATCTAAAGACAGGCTTGCGGATCCGTTTACGAAGACACTGCCAGAAGCTACGTTTGATAAGCATATCAAATAAATGGGATTAGTAGAATTAAGGCATTAGTTTCAGTTAGTGAAAATGGGAGTTTGTTGGGGTTTTAGGCCCTAATTAAAACTCAATTTCTTTGTAATCTCATTTTATTATCAATAAAAGAATAGAAATCAATTTTTGATTTGGTCAATCACTTTGCTCACATGTTTTATTTTCATGATTATTTGTTTAATATAAAATTCTATTAAATCTCGATCGTATAACTAATCATACTTATAGTGATGTAATCACAGTGGAATATAAATAGGATTATATATTTAAAATAAGTTAGTCCTAAGATTTGTTAGTGCACAAGATTTACACTGACTTGCCAATCTACGATATGATCTACTTACACATTGCAGTGTTATGTTATTTCTAGAACATTAGCAAAGTAGATAAGATCAGATATATTTGTTACATCGGACTGGACCGATATTGATAGTAGAAATGATAAGTAAACATACCGTTATTATCTATTATATTCATATCATATAGTTGACCATAGGTCAATTCAATCTCAATTCTGAGTGGTTAGTACTCTAACTGATTGTATTATTTGAGTTCTTTTACTTGTTCGTTACCAGCTTACCCTATGGACTATCCCATACTTGCATCTTGGGAACTTGGTAGTATAATTGAGTGGGAGTGTTAATCATAGATATGAACATCTATAGCTTCTGATGAAGAAGTGAAACGATGGTTTCCTTTTAGTTTGGTTCAATGTGCTAAATGATAGAGATCTTATTTCAGTAATTAATATTATTTATTGAAATATCATTTACAAGGGACTAAGTGCTTTAAGGATAAAATACAATGAGGGGTAAAACAGTATTTTAGTCCCATATCATTGTAGACCGTCTATAGAGGATTGAGTGACAAATTATGGTTGTAACAATGGATAATTAATAACGTATCTATATTTCTTATAGAGCGTTCTATGAATTCAAGAGTGCAATTCCGAGTCTTTAGTGGAGTCACGAGGAATTAATAAGTTTGTAAATTTATTTATTTAATTTATGATAAATTATCTTAATTAATTTATTTATTAATTTATGATAAATCATCTAGATAGTCTCAATTAATTGATTTAATTATCTTTTAGAATTATCAAAGTTGACCATGTCAATTTTGGATAGTTTCACAAAGTTATGTAATTTAGAGAAGAAAAGAGAAATTATGGTAGATTTATTAATTAAGATAAATTAGTATCTAAATTAATAAATAAGTTTAAATCGAGGTTCAAATTATAAACAATTAATTTGATAAAGGATTTAAATAATTTTTTAATTAATTAATCAATAGAAAATAATACGACCCTTGATTTTAAGTCCAATAGGCTTATAATTAAATGAGAAATTTCATGGGCCTAAAGCCCATGATAATTTCGACCATTAGGATGATATTATCTATGACTTTATTGATTTTTTAATTAAAATAAATGACCTAATTAAGCCTATAAAAGGAATGCTAAGTGAGAGTTGAAAACAATTGTTTGAGATTACAGAGAGACTATCTAATAGAAAATCAGAAGATTTATTCTTGATGCTCTAAGTTTTAGACTCTCTCTACAGCATAAGTCCTTTTCTAAGCCTCAATTTTTTTCTTCTATTCTTCTATTCTTCTTCTCTTTGTATGTGTTGAGAAATGCTCACTCTAGTCTAGGTGATTCTAAGGATACTTTGGAAGGCTGTGAAGAAAATTGAAGAACAGTTCAGTTTCTTGGTGATACCCTGTGACAGTAAGGATACAAGAGTTAGAGAAACTGAAAGAAGAACTCAATCATTCAACTGCACAGTAATGTAAGTGTTCTTATCATTATGTCTGTATGAATTCAATTTTAGAAACACATGCTCTAGGTTGTCTCGTATTAATTTGTTTAATATAAGATTTACATGAAAATAAATAAGATCCTGTATAAGTTTTCCCAACAATACTTATTATAGACAATGTTGCCATAAATAATTAAGAAAACTTGACTATATATAAAATGCACTTAATAAAGAATTTATTTATACCAAAAAGAGACACAATCCACTTACTTACCCAATATACAATTTTGAAAATACCTATTAAATAATAAAATATATTTATTTAAAAATATTAGCCAAAATATGATTTTTCATTTTCATTGCACTAAAAAAATAAACAATTTATATTATTTTTATAGCAGCACAACATTAAGTTGACTTTGGAGAGGAAATTACATTTTATATGGGTTTTTTTTTTAATAAAGTTTGCAAAAATATGACTTTTTTTTTTCAAAAAATTTTATTCTATGGTTTTTTCTAAGAATTTTCACTTTTATGGGTTTCGTTTCCCATAATTTTGTATAAAAGTTAGTTTATGACATAATTTTACTCTTAATCAACTTTCCTATATTTAGTTAGTTAGCAATTTTGTTTCCCATATTTTATTTTTTTCTTTAATAAATTTTACCATACAAATTAAAAAAAATATAATCCTCATATTTTTACACAATAATGACATAAAAGTTATATTTATGAAAAATTCCCATAATTAATAATGGTTATTACTTAGATTTTAGGGGTTATAACGAAAACATATTTTATCATGTATTTTTCATTTATTGTAGGAAGCTTATTTGTACTTTGATTTTTCAGTATTTATGGGGGATATATATATATTTTAATTTTCATTAGTAATTTTAACTAATTGGACATTGACCACCGGAAAAACTTAAAAAAAGAAAAAAATCTATATTCAAAAGTTTGGGAAATAATTTTCCAAACTAAAGTAAGGATCATTAGTGTGAACATTTGAAAAGTCAAACTTGATTACGTAAATTTCTCTATTAGATTTAGTTTAAGATGCTTACATTTTGTTTAAGGAGATTTGCAGTGAAATTTATTAAGTAGTATCAAGATTGTACTCAAGTAACAAAATAGTTTTTATTTTTATTTTTATTGAACATGACAAAAGTCATAATCGTTACTATTTAATTGGTGCGATTGCAGGTCATTTTCAGTCGGGTCTAAAAAATTTATGGTGAAAGTTACTTAAAATTACACTTAAATTGTTGACATACACTTCTAGAATTTGTTTTTAAAAAATGAACATCAATTTTGAGTCAGAAATAGTTTTGGGCAAAATTGCCTCTAGGAAGGTGTTATTCTAATATTTTTTATTTTTCAAAAGATAACATAATATGTAATGACCCAACTGTTTCTAAGACATTGGACCATTAAAACTACTATACATAACTACTATTTTGGGAAAGATACATAAGAAATAATATAACTTTATTGAAAACTCAAAATATTGTATCAAATACACAATAATATAAAATACGGCATGAGTACCCATTGTTTAAAAGAAAAACATAAAACATAACTTTAATTCAATTGTTAAAAACTAAATGCGGAACTATAAAAGAAACATAATTCAAAAGACTAAAATAAACGTCATCCTCGATCGACACGCAGTCTACTCATTCCATCCATCCTCAACACACAAGCCAAGCTACCAAGAATCCTTCCGCATTCCATATCATTTTCCTTCATCACACTAAAAAAAATAAAGGAATGAGCCTAATGTCCAGCAAGGAAAACCTACTAAAAACATACATCATATATCATAAGCATAAAACTACATCATAAACATAAACTATAAAACATAAGACTATAAAAATATATATCATATAGGACTACAATAGCCATCATTCTTCTTGGGGCTTGCTAGCTAGACAATCATATGCCCATAATTTTACAGGGCTTGTTATCTAAACAAGTCATATAAATTTGTGGGGCTTGTTATCTGAACAAATCATATGCCCAAGGAATATATTCTTGGAACATGTTATCTGAACAAATTATATGCTTGTTATCTAAACAAATCATATACCCACAAATTAAAAACATATCATACATATACATATCATAGCATAACATATCATAACATAAACATAACATATAAGCACATAAACTCTATCCTATTTTCCTTACCAAAAGCCGAGATATTTGGGAACAAGAACGGGATTAGAACACTTCGATAAACCAACAGTAGAAAATGGTGAGAATCTTTAAGAATAAAGATGAATATGAAAACTAAACCATCAAGAAGAAACTTACCAAGAAGGACCTTAAGTTTCAAGAACTTAAATACATAATCAAGAATCAATAACAAGAGTTAGGATCTGAATAAAAGAAACAAAACAAAACAAATGAATCATAAAGAACTGGACTTAAGGAATAGGAATACCCTGGTTGATCTTATGGATTAATCTAAACCTCAAAACTAAATTACACTATATCTCACTTCCCAAGTGTTTAGAAAGCTTAGAATGATAAAGCTTTTATCCCAAACCCAAGTGTATCTCTCTATACTAACACTAGCACCTTGGAAGCTTTGGTCAAATACTTGAAGAATGAAGAAAATGATTGAGCACTAGGTCCTATTTAAAGAGTTCAAGGAGTGAAACTAACCCCTTTTAATTTGAATAAATAAATGATTAAAAATGAAAAAGATTTGAATTTTCGTTCAACAACCGCCCAGAATTCGGTCAAAATAAGTCAAAGGCAGGTCTAAGTGGTTAAGGCTAATTTTTAAATTAAAAAACAAAGCTTTCAAAAATATCACACTAAGGGCGATATATCGCTCCCTCTATGGCGATATATTGGCTCTGCCCTAATCCCGAGCCTCCGTTCGTACGTTCGTGCAAAGTCAACGTGTTTTCCGTATCTTCCGTTAGGCGATATATCAGCCCTTATGCTGCGATATATCAGCATACGTATATATTTTAAACGCATTTTTCACTAATTTAGGATAACTAGAATTGGATAAACAACTTTGACTGAGTCATAATACGATCCTAACAGTTTCTGGAAGGTTCTAGAGCTTCTAGATTCTTCTATTATTGAATTATCCATTCTAAATGCTTAAATCCTTAATAATCATGATTATGACAAGTGCCATGCTCTTATTGGGTCTATCTAAACCTTAGGTTATAATAATAATATATCTAAGACCAGCAATATTAATCAAACCTTATGTTATAATTAATATTTCTAAACTATAGGTTAAACTTATAATATCCATAATTGTTGCTACGAGTCTCCAACTAAGTCCCGACTTGAAGCAAAATCCACGGTAACTAAGTGTAGTGCACCAAAAATATTTTTTTTAGATTATTAAAATTTTGTGATTTATTTTATTTAAGTGTTAAGTGTGATGAATTGTTTTATTTAAATGTTGTTTATTTTATTTAGTTGTTGTTTGTTTTACTTGATTGTTTGTTATTTTATTTAATTGTTAGAATTGTTTGTAGAATATTTTTATGAAATTACTTGTTAAATAATATGTATTTATTTTATTATAAAAATGTGATTATGTGAGATTTGGTTGAATGCACTAAGGTGCATGGTAGATAGTGATGCACCCTAGTGATTTAGTGTGTGCAAGTGCATGGTAGTGTGATGCACATGTGTGGATTTTCTACACATTTTATAATTTCTATTTATTTGATATAATTGAATAATTTAATTTAAATAAAAAAAATAAAATAAAAGAGGAAAAGGGAAGGTGATGGAAAAGGAAATGGCTTATTTCCTTTATATATTTTTTTCAATCAATTAAACATGATTTTGGGGAATTATATCTAATATTGGGTAAGGGAAATTTGACAATTTTAATTCAATTAAATCACACTTTATTAAAAAGGATTTTTAGGCTAAATTAGATGAGTGGATTAGGGAAATTACCATCTATTTTGGGTGAGGCTTTATGAGGAAAATAGGAATTAAAAAATAGACATGAAGGAAAAGAGGCCATTTGGCCGTGGACAAGTTAGCGAGCCATGTTTACAAGGAATTTTGTATGAATGTGCTATGGTGTTTATGTTATGATGATGCTATGATGTTTATGTTATGATGATGTTATGATTTGACGATGCTATCATGTATAAAGATGAACGATAGTGTTTGTAATTTGTTGTATCTTACTTGCTTATTGTTTGTACTTCCTTACTGGGCTTTTAGCTCACCCCCTTACTTTCCCTTCCAGGTAGCAAATAGGTTTCTCCATGGCACGCGTGGTGATGTGGGAAGTTCTATCGTCCTGGTTTGTATGGCGTGGGGCATCCTATGGACAAAAAGTGATCACTTAAAGACGCCATTTTAATAATGTTATGTTTTATGAGACTTTTTAAACATATCAGTGGGACTTAAATTATTGGTTGTTTTTTTTTTTGGAACTTTGCATAAAAACTCATATTTTCTTTTAAAAATATTGGGCCCAACTTGCATGTTTTAAGCAAGAACCCACTGAAACCTTTATAATAAGCGGCTTTCCTTTAAAAACCAACGAAATGTGAATGTTTCATTAAGTACTAGTTCAGGGCGTTCTTTACAAATGGTATCAGAGACGGTCGTCCATGTTTCCAAGGACCCCCCCCCCCCCCCCCATAAACGCTAAAGACGAGAAAATCTCACCTCACCTCACCTCACCTCACCGCGTCGTAAGTATTTGTTTATTACTTGTTTTTTTCATTTTATTTTATTTTGTTTAGTTTCGTAACTGCAGTAGTAAAAATGCCTCCTGTGTTAAGAACGACAAGGAAACAATTTCTTAAGGAGATCTGCGCGATTCCTAGAGTCGAGCTTGACGAGGACCCTTATGATTGGCGCATGGTGGTCTTAAAGACGACAAAGGAGGTCTGCGATCGTATCCAAGGAATAATGAATAAGAGGGGGGGCCTTGCTTTGGCCCATAGAACAATTCTGGGTGATGAGTGAAGCTTTGTCTATGTACTCGGAGGCTCTTCAATAGTTAAATCAATCATGGAATGACGTTGTGCTAGATGACATGGAGTTTAGCACCATGGATTTACGATTCGCGACTTTCTGGTAAGTTACGACCTTAGTCGTCAGGAGCTGGTATTAGTAAAGACGGATGATGGCGAAATAGAGGAACGTTTAGAGACGGTGCATGACGTGGAAGGAGAATCGGCAGTTGAGGAAGTACTGCAAGCTATACCGCGTCTGACTGCGAGGATGGAGATAATGGCGAGCGCTCCTGGCTATTTCCACATCCCTGAAAACGTCTTTGATTACAATTCAGAGGACGAGTCCACTGTTAAGGACTAGAGTTCTACTACGTAATCATCGCATGGGGTGCCAATAAATAAGATGGAATAATAATAATTTTCTAAGACCTTAAAGGATTCATGTTTTGGTTAATTAAACACTTTATGGGATTGTTTAAGTTTGGAATAATTTAAAATTTTTGAATGCTATAGATATTTTGTTGCAAACTTTAAATGATGAGATGTGAACATATGATTTTTGCAATGTCTATCAAACCAATATGCAATGTTCCTTCCTTATGATTTTCCTTTGATTGCCTTAGAGCTTCATCACGTCGACCAGAGGAAGAGGAGGAAGGGGAAGAGGAAGAGGCAGAGGAAAGGGTGCCTCCACAAGGTCTGAAACTACGGCCACCCCTGATGTTGAAGTGCCATTTGTTCAACCTGCAGCTCCAGCAGCACCATCTGTGGACCTGGCTGCAGAGGTAGCAAGGTTAAGAGAACCGTTGAGACTAAGAGATGAGGAACTAGCACAAGCTAGACAAGCACCACAAACATCCCAAACACACCAGATACCTCAAGTACCAGTGGCGCAACCCCAGCCGCCAGCACCACCACCTGCACCACTACTAGTAGCCTATGGGTTCGAACTAGTATATGAACGCTTCAGGAAACAAGCCCCACCGACGTTTGAAGGGAGAGCTGATCCAATGGTGGCAGAAGATTGGTTAAGGTCGGTTGATGCTATTTTTGATCATATGGAGTTAGATGACCACCAAAGGGTTTCCTGCGAGTTTATCTACTTAAGATGGATGCACGGATTTGGTGGGACGTGACTAAACAGACCCGTGATCCAAATACCATGACTTGGGCAGAGTTTGTCCAGGCATTCAGTAAGAAGTATTACAGTCCAGCTGTGCTAGCAACTAAGGTTGATGAATTTATAACTCTAGTACAAGGGAATCTTTCGGTCATCGACTATGCACAGAAGTTCGATTGATTGGCCAAATTGCCCCTGAAGTGGTGTCGACTGATGCATTGCGAGTCCAGAGGCTTTTAAGGGGACTCAAACCAATGATCGCGAGGGATGTTAGGATGACCAGTGCTGAAGTGGTCAGTTATGCAGAGGTACTGGATAGAGCTCTTGAAGATGAATATTTGGAGGAACGGATATGGAAGGATAATGCCGCTAGAAGAGAGAACCACCGCAACAAGAGCTTCCATGAGAGCAACAAGAGAAAGGCTAACGAAGGGCAGAATTGTGGGGTTGATAAAAGACCTAGACCTCCAGCCACGAATAGCAACAACCACAACTCCCAAAACCATAGCAATCGCAACAACCGCTTCAATGACCGAAACCGTGGGAACCAACCAGGCAACTGAGTCGAGTATCCTATCTGTCCTAAATGCTCGAAGAGACACCAATGAGAGTGCTAGGCCGGTACCAACAAATGCTTCAAGTGCGGCCAGGCAGGACACTTGAGAAAGAATTGCCCACAATGGAAGGTGGGACAGAATAACAATAACAATCTGGTGTCAGCAAGAGTTTTCGCCTTAACCCAGAACGAAGCGGCCAATAGCAACACCGTGGTTACAGGTCAGCTCCCTATATCTGGTACAATGTGTAGAGTCTTAATTGATTATGGAGCAACTCATTCTTATGTTTCCATGAATGTGATTGATAGAATGAATATGCCTTATAAGATGTTTGAACATACCTTTAGTACATTGTTGCCATCGGGAGATATGATGTTGTCAAATAATTGGTTACCGTCAACACCTGTGACAGTAGAGGGCAGGGAGTTTATCTACTTAAGATGGATGCACGGATTTGGTGGGACGTGACTAAACAGACCCGTGATCCAAATACCATGACTTGGGCAGAGTTTGTCCAGGCATTCAGTAAGAAGTATTACAGTCCAGCTGTGCTAGCAACTAAGGTTGATGAATTTATAACTCTAGTACAAGGGAATCTTTCGGTCATCGACTATGCACAGAAGTTCGATTGATTGGCCAAATTGCCCCTGAAGTGGTGTCGACTGATGCATTGCGAGTCCAGAGGCTTTTAAGGGGACTCAAACCAATGATCGCGAGGGATGTTAGGATGACCAGTGCTGAAGTGGTCAGTTATGCAGAGGTACTGGATAGAGCTCTTGAAGATGAATATTTGGAGGAACGGATATGGAAGGATAATGCCGCTAGAAGAGAGAACCACCGCAACAAGAGCTTCCATGAGAGCAACAAGAGAAAGGCTAACGAAGGGCAGAATTGTGGGGTTGATAAAAGACCTAGACCTCCAGCCACGAATAGCAACAACCACAACTCCCAAAACCATAGCAATCGCAACAACCGCTTCAATGACCGAAACCGTGGGAACCAACCAGGCAACTGAGTCGAGTATCCTATCTGTCCTAAATGCTCGAAGAGACACCAATGAGAGTGCTAGGCCGGTACCAACAAATGCTTCAAGTGCGGCCAGGCAGGACACTTGAGAAAGAATTGCCCACAATGGAAGGTGGGACAGAATAACAATAACAATCTGGTGTCAGCAAGAGTTTTCGCCTTAACCCAGAACGAAGCGGCCAATAGCAACACCGTGGTTACAGGTCAGCTCCCTATATCTGGTACAATGTGTAGAGTCTTAATTGATTATGGAGCAACTCATTCTTATGTTTCCATGAATGTGATTGATAGAATGAATATGCCTTATAAGATGTTTGAACATACCTTTAGTACATTGTTGCCATCGGGAGATATGATGTTGTCAAATAATTGGTTACCGTCAACACCTGTGACAGTAGAGGGCAGGGAGTGCCCAGCAGATCTCATAGAACTGACTATACCGAATTATGATGTCATACTCGGCATGAATTGGTTATCCAAACATGGGCTACAATAGACTGTCGAAAGAAGACCGTGGAGTTCAGGCCAAAGGAAGGAGAGGTCTTTTCCTTTAAAGGCGAAGTAGTGAGCTTTCGAACACCCATAATATCTGCACTGGAAGCACGAACTATGATGAAACATGGATGTTCGGCGTTCCTTGCTAGTGTTGTGGATAAGTCCAAGGAGTCAGAACTAAGGCCAGAAAATGTACATATTGTTTGTGAGTTCCCGGAGGTGTTTCCCGAGGAATTACCAGGACTACCCCCAGACAGAGAAATCGAGTTTGTAATTGAGCTTGCACCTAAAACTACACCGATCTCTAAAGCACCCTATCGAATGGCACCGATAGAATTAAAGGAACTTAAGAACCAACTACAGGAGTTGTTGGACAAAGGGTTCATAAGACCTAGCCATTCGCCATGGGGAGCACCAGTCCTACTTGTGAAGAAGAAGGACGGGAGTATGAGAATGTGCATTGATTACCGAGAGCTCAATAAGGCCACCATTAAGAATAAATATCCTTTGCCTAGGATAGACAACCTTTTTTATCAACTACAAGGGGCTTCAATATTCTCAAAGATTGATCCGCGATCTGGGTACCATCAGTTTAAAGTGAAAGAGGGAGACATTCCAAAAATGGCCTTCAGAACTCGCTATGGGCACTATCAATTCTTGGTGATGTCTTTTGGACTCACCAATGCTCCAGCAGCCTTTATGGACATGATGAATAGGGTATTTAAGGATTTCTTGGACAAGTTTGTAGTGGTGTTCATTGATGATATCCTCATTTACTCGAAGACCAAGGAGGAGCACGAGGAGCATTTGAGATTGACTCTGAACAGATTACGGGAACATCAGTTGTACGCCAAGTTCTCTAAATGTGAGTTTTGGCTGGAACAGGTAACTTTCTTAGGGCATATAGTTTCTAAGAATGGGATAGCAGTAGACCCATCGAAGATTGAGGCCATTAGAGATTGGCCCCAGCCAAAGAATGCCTCAGAAGTACGGAGTTTCTTAGGGTTGGCGGGTTATTATAGGAAGTTTGTTGAGGGTTTCTCGAAGATAGCCACCCTGTTGACCAACTTAACCCGGAAACATCAGAAGTCTGCATGGACAGAAAAATGTGAAGAGGGTTTTCAGACCATGATGGATAAGTTGATTTCCGCGCCTATCCTTTGTGTTCCCACTTAGGGCGAGAAATATGTGGTGTACTGTGATGCATCAAAGAACGGCTTGGGATGCGTGTTGATGCAAGAAGGGAAGGTGGTAGCTTATGCTTCCAGACAACTCAAGGATTATGAGCAGCGGTATCCCACTCATGACCTTGAATTGGCAGCAGTAGTGTTCGCACTAAAGATATGGAGACATCACCTGTATGGAAACAAGTGTGAGATATACACCGACCACAAAAGTCTGAAATAATTTTTCACACAAAAGGAACTGGACATGAGGCAGCGAAGGTGGTTGGAATTAGTAAAGGACTATGACTGTGAGATTCTATACCACCCAGGCAAGGCCAACGTGGTTGCTAATGCTTTGAGTAGGCGGGAACATGGGAGTGTCTCAGCACTACATACAATAGAGATGCCTCTTCAGAAAGAGATCATAAATGCCGGCATCAAAATTGTGATGGGAAGTTTGGCGAACCTCACATTGCAATCCTCTCTATTAGAACAAATTCGAGAAGGACATAAATTGGATGAAGCCTTAGTGAAACAAGAGGCTTTGGTACAAGAGGGTGGCAGCAGCGATTTCACAATGTCTAATGGTGGAATGCTAAGATACAAGGATAGGATTTTCGTGCCTGACAATGCTGAAATTAAGGAAAGTATTATGAAAGAAGCGCACACAACGCCTTATTCCTTGCACCCAGGGTCTACGAAAATGCACCAAGACCTTAAGGCATTATATTGGTGGCATGGAATGAAGAGGGACATTGTTGAGTTTGTTGCTAGATGTTTGACATGCCAGCAAGTCAAAGTGGAACATCAGAGGCTAGCAGGGTTGCTTCAACTGCTCTACATTCCTGAATGGAAATGGGAGGATATCACGATGGATTTTGTGGTAGGATTGCCTAGAACTACCAAGCAGCATGACTCAGTGTGGGTGATAGTAGATAGACTCACCAAGTCTGCCCATTTTCTGCCAGTTAAGACCACATACTCGACGGATCAATATGCTGACTTGTATGTTAGTGAAATAGTGAGACTTCATGGGGTGCCAAAATCGATAATTTCTAATCGTGGGTCAGTTTTCATGTTGAACTTTTGGAAAGGGCTACAAAGAGCTATGGGATCAAGACTAAAGTTTAGCACCGCTTTTCATCCTCAGACCAATGGCCGGTCTGAGAGGACTATACGGATTTTAGAAGACATGTTGAGGTGGTGTGCTTTGGACTTTTCAGAGTCTTGGAACCGATATCTACCCCTAATGGAGTTCTCTTATAATAACAGTTACCAATCTACCATTGGGATGGCTCCCTATGAGATGCTTTATGGGCGTAAGTGTAGATCTCCTTTGCACTGGGATGAAGTTGGGGAGAAACAGATTTTAGGTCCTGAAGCAGTTAGGGAAGCCAGTGAGGCGATTAAGAAGATTCACCAAAGGATGCTTACTGCGCAAAGTAGGCAAAAGAGCTACGCTGACCTCAAGAGAAAGGACATCGAGTTTTCAGTGGGCGAGTTTGTTTTCTTGAAAGTCTCGCTGATGAAAGGTGTGATGCGTTTTGGAAAGAAAGGGAAGTTAAGCCCTAGATATATTGGTCCATTTGAGATATTGGATAGAGTATGGAAAGTTGCGTACCGTTTGGCACTGCCCCCAGTATTAGCTGAAACGCATAACGTCTTTCACATCTCGATGTTGCGTCAGTATGTGTCAGACCCCTCTCATGTGTTGAGTTACGAGCTGTTACAGCTGATGCAGGACTTGAGTTATGATGAACAACCTGAGCGCATTATAGAAAAGGGAATCAAGGAATTGAGATCCAAAAGGATTGCACTAGTTAAGGTCTTGTGGAAGAATAGTACGGAACGAGAAGCAACATGGGAGTTGAAGGAAGACATGAAAGCAAGATACCCTGAATTATTTGGTAAGAAAAATTTTCGGGACGAAATTCCTTTTAAGGAGGGTATAATGTAGTGCACCAAATTTTTTTTTTTAGATTATTAAAATTTTGTGATTTATTTTATTTAAGTGTTAAGTGTGATGAATTGTTTTAATTAAATGTTGTTTATTTTATTTAGTTGTTGTTTGTTTTACTTGATTGTTTGTTATTTTATTTAATTGTTAGAATTGTTTGTAGAATATTTTTATGAAATTACTTGTTAAATAATATGTATTTATTTTATTATAAAAATGTGATTATGTGAGATTTGGTTGAATGCACTAAGGTGCATGGTAGATAGTGATGCACCCTAGTGATTTAGTGTGTGCAAGTGCATGGTAGTGTGATGCACATGTGTGGATTTTCTACACATTTTATAATTTCCATTTATTAGATATAATTGAGTAATTTAATTTAAATAAAAAAATAAAATAAAAGAGGAAAAGGGAAGGTGATGGACGGTTTGGTGTAGGAAAAGGAAATGTCTTATTTCCTTTATATATATTTTTTCAATCAATTAAACATGATTTTGGGGAATTATAGCTAATATTGGGTAAGGGAAATTTGACAATTTTAATTCAATTAAATCACTCTTTATTAAAAAGGATTTTTAGGCTTAATTAGATGAGTGGATTAGGGAAATTACCATCTATTTTGGGTGAGGCTTTATGAGGAAAATAGGAATTAAAAAGGAGACATGAAGGAAAAGAGGCCATTTGGCCGTGACCTAGGGAGAAGATAGAGAGAGAGAGAGTGGCATGCTAGAGAGAAGGGGCTTCCATTTCTAGAGAGAAGGAGGAGAAGAAAGAAAAGAAGAAGAAGAAGAAGGGTTTAAGCTAGGGTAAGGCTTTTGTTTGTTTTAAGATTCCTTATGTTAAATCTAGTATTTTGATTTGGGTTGTCTCTAACTTTTGGTCATCTTCTTCTCCATCTTGATATTAAAAAAAAAATACAACCCCTAGGGTTTGAGCAAGGAGGTGCTTCTAGATTGGATTCTTGATTTCTATCAAGAGAGGTATTGAAATCCCTCCCTCAATTTTGTGGTTAATGGTTTTGATGACTAATATTATTAGAGGGACTATGGTTGAAGGGGATTTGTGTTTTGGGTAGGAAAATAGGTTACTTTGTGTTCTTGTTATCTTGTTGATAATGTGTTATTTTGATCTTGCATGAAGGGTATTATGGTTTAATGTATAAAAGGGTTTTGGTATTGATTTTTCTATGTATAATGATTAGTGATAATTTATGAATGCATATATGGAGATTTCGGCCTAGGCATATCTAAGGATCACCTTTATATTTTGTTTTATGTTTTGTAATTTTCAATATATTAGATCCATGTTTTAGGGGACCTATGTAATTAGGGTATAATGATATATAATTGGGAATCTTGATAATTGGATCAATGAAATTTTGATAGGATGCATATGATATTGTGAAGAAATAAATTATAGAATGCATGAAAAATGATAGAAACATGTTAGGTTTAATGTAAAGACATATTTGAATAATGGTGTTTATGTATTAATGCATGTTGTTATTATTTATTTTGTTGGATTGCATGTATGAATTCATTGGAATAGAATAAGGTTTTATAAGGTTGCATATGAATATGTGTTAGTGATATTCTTAGAATTATTTGTATAATAAGAGCATGATAGGATTTGTGAGTTATTGTGTTTATTGGACATGTATTTATGTGAAATTTTTGAAAGCCATGAGATAAAAGATGAATTTCATGAGTAATTATGCTTGCTGATTTTGTGAATAATTGGGTAAAAAGTTAGGTGAAAAAGTGATTTGCATACATAAGTAATGTCCTTAATGCTATGTTGATTTTATGAAATTAAAAAGGGTATTTTAAGTCACAATAAAATGATATTTTACTCAAATAAATACCTACAGAATTTTTATTATATTTTTAGAAAAACATTGGGGTTTTAAATTCAATATAGTGATTTTTAATGATAAATATGATTGCTGGAATTTTTGTTAAAAAAAAATGTGAAGTGTGTTTTAATAAGAGGAATTTAATTAGTATTTTGAAATAAATTAATACCCTAAATTATGGTAATATTAAAAATGGTATTTTTAATATGGTATGAATGTATATTTTAATAGTTATGATTTTTCTTTATTTTGATTAAGAAAAATATTGAATTCAATTTATTTAATTGATTTATTTATTTGCGATTTTTTTTTAAAGAAATTAAATAGTGGCTGAAAGTTTAGTTTAAAAGGTTTAAAATGATTATTTAATTGTCACTTATGAATTCATGTTACATAAAATCCAAGCCTTAAAATAATTCAAATAAAGTATATTTTTCCACACTTAAAATATATTTTTCTCACATTATTTATGTAATACAATTAACCAATATTAAAATTGATTTTTCTAAGGAGACATGGTAATCATAGGTATTTTAAATAAATTCCAAGCTTTTGTTATTTCTTTGTAATTTGAAATTAATAAATGGATTTATCACATATTTTTTTTAAGCTAAATAAAATTATTTTATAAAATAAAAATAATGTTTTGAGAGATTTAATCAACCTAGAAATTTTAAGAAAATAAATAATGGTAAGCAAAGCATGTTACAAGTCTATTAATTTTAAAACGATAGAAGTAAGACGTGTAGAATTATCGTTTTTAAACGCCATAATTACGCAACGTTGCCACGTATGCATGTTACATGCAAATTCACTTTTACGTCCAAAATTATGTCTATTATTCAACCATGTGGTTTTTATAGAAAGATCATGCATGCAAAGTAGGTAAAATGAGCATTATTCTTTTATGGCCTTATGTGTAATTAAGTATACTTGCATGTTGTGTGTAACTCTTATTATGTGTGCATGGCCCACGCGCACATGAGTTGTATGAAAGGGTAATTAGTAATTATGTGATGCTAAGGAATGTCATTTTGATTATGGTATAGGCTCGTTGAGAAGTTGTGGTTTACTTAGCTTGGACCTGAGGTAAGGAAGTTAGATAGAATTTATGATTGTTTATGTTATGAATGGTAAGACTGTTGTGTGAATGAAATGTTATGAATTATGAATGCCATAATGTGATGATATGTTGGCTTGTATGAATACGTTATGTTATGAATGGATGTTAACGTGATGAACGCGACACATCAAAATGGGTTGCTAAGGATAAAGAAGATGTAACCCGAGTTACTAAGGATATAAAGACGTAACTCCAAGGGCGGACGCGCCGACATTATTCAAGGACCAGAGCCTCCTGTTTACCTCAAAAGGGTGGCATGGACAAGTTAGCGGGCCATGTTCACAAGGAATTTTGTATGAATGTGTTATGATGCCTGGTTATGTTTATGATTATGTTATGATGTTGGTGATGTTTTGTAGAGTCCAAGAACTTTACTTAGCTAAGTTAGATAGTAGTATTATAGTAATTTCTTTATAACTGTGGATTTTTGGTTCAGACCGGGATTTATTTGGACACTCATAGTAGTACTTGTAGATTTTCTAAGTTTAACCTATAGTTTAAGAATATTAATGTTAACCTAAGGTTTGATTAATATGACTGATATTGAGGATAATATTTATTATACTATAAGGTTTAGATAAGAACCAATGGGATTTTAGCACATGTTATGTATGAGTTATTAATGATTAAGTATTTTGAGGATTAAATTTATTAAGGGTAAAATTTGAATACTCTAAGGTCAGTCAGCAGCTTTGAAAACATTTAAGGGCTTAGTCAAGGCTGTTTACTCAATTCAAATTAAGCTAAAAATGTGTAATTTCGTGTTTAAATAATCAGCGTATGCCGATATATCGCAGCACGTAGATAAGGAAAACACGAAACGATGCACGTTTGCCTCGGGCATAATGGTCCAGGCGATATATCGCCTCCTTCAACATATTTTGAATGTTTTCAAAATCGTTTCCCATTCAAACCTTCAACCTCTTGATAAGTCCAGCACCTTTTTGAACGAGTCTTTAGCCTCTGCTGAACGATAATTCAAATTATTTTCACTTAAAAAGCCATTATTTTTATTCAAATTAAATTAAGATCCTTTCATTCCTAAACTCTATAAATAGGACCTAGTACCCAGCCATTATTCATCTATTACTCTAAGTTCAGAGGCTGCAAGTTGCTAGGTGAGTGTGAGAGTGTAAACACTTGGGTGGGGAAATCATAAGCTTGATCATCATAAGCTTATCAAACACTTGGGAAGTAAGATTTTATAGCATTTCGGTTCAAGGTTTAGATCGGTCTTACAAGTCTTCAAGGTATTTCCACACTTTAGTTCATTGGTATTATTTTATTTTAAGTTCTCATAGTCTTCTACTCAGCCTTCTAACCTTAATCTTTATTTTGGTTAGGAAATCTAAGAACTTGCACATAAGTTTTTGGTAAGTATTTTTCTCAATGGTTTAGTCCTTCCATTCCTTTCATTTCTCTTCTTCACTATACTCACTCTTTTTCAAATGGTTCTTAGGAGTGTTCCAAAGTCCCAACTCTGTCCTCTTATCCCGGTAATTTTGGTAAGGAAAATAGGATAGAATCTATATGTTATATGCTTATGTTATCTTATGTTATGAAATATGTTATGTTATGTATGTTTGTAGGCTTGGGCATATGACCCATATGACTAACAAGCCCCAAATGGATTATGGGCATATGACCTGCTTAGCTAGTAGGACCCCACTAATCTAATGGGCATATGACTTGTTTAGTCTATGGGACCCCAAGTAATAATGGCCATTATAGTATGTGTATGATATAAGTGTTATGTTATGTTTTTATGTTTCTTATGAAATTTATGTATATGAACTATGTGTTAGATTTTCCTTGCTGGGCATTAGGCTCATTCCTTTTTGTTTATATGTGCAGGAAAATAGACTTAGTGGCGGGAAAGGTTCTTGGAAGCTTGGAGAATGTGTATTGAGGCGGAATGGATTCAAGAGCCGAGCGTTACGATTCGAGGATGTAGTTTTGTTTTTATGGCTTTTACATGTATTTTTCCGCACTTGTTATGTAATCCCTTTTTATTTTAAATTATGTTTTGTTTTGTTTTTAAAACAATGGGATCCCATATCCTAACCTAAATTTTATGGAAGTTTAACTCTTATTTTTACAAGTTTCTTAATAAAGTTATGGTATTTTCACTTGTAAGTTTTATTAAGGATTAGTATGTATAGTTTTCGTTAATGGTCCAAAAGTCTAGAGTAGTTGGGTCATTACATGTTTATAATTATGTTATGATGTTATGATAACTATGATATGATGGTTGTAATATGTTTACGTTTATGGATGCCAATGCTACGATGATGCTATGATGTATAAAGATGAACGATAGTGTTTGTAATTTGTTGTATGTTACTTGCTTATTGCTTGTACTTCCTTACTGGGGTTTTAGCTCAACCCCTTACTTTCCCTTCCAGGTAGCAAATAGGTTTCTCTATGGAACGCGTGGTGACGTGAGGGGTTCTATCGTCGTGGGGTGTATGGCGTGGGGCATCCTATGGACGGAAAAATGATCACTTAAAGACGCCATTTTAATTATGTTATGTTTTAAGAGACTTTTTTTAAACTTATCGGTGGGACTTAATTATTGGATTGTTTCTTTTGAACCTTGCATGAAAAACTCATATTTTCTTTTAAAACTATTGGGCCCAACTTCCATTGTTTTAAGCAAGTCCCCACTGAGATCTTTATAATAAGTGGTTTTCTTTTATGAACTAATGAAATGTGAATATTTTATTAAGTACTAGTTTAGGGCGTTTTACAGTTATCCTCTTAAGCTTCCCTTCCCGTGCGAGTCTTCAAGTCTTCTCACAGGTCAGGTTGTGCTTGGTGGTGATCACCGTCCTTGAGGTATTCTACTTCTGTTTCCCCCTCGGAGTCGACGCACTCGTTATTGACCGAGTCACTAATTCTTTGTCCTCAGTTGGCGGAAACATTTCTCCTATTGGTCCCTTGGCTAGGGTTTCTTGGAGGCTGGTGAGGTACTAGCGGGACATCACCTCCAGGCCTAACGCGATATGTCGTAGTGTTCCTGGGCAGAACACCCTGGGCTCCACGGACACTAGAGACCTGGTGGTTTTCTTAGGCTCCACGCCGTTGGTCATCATTGGCCCGTCTCGGGGCCTGAATGGGCTAGGAAGCTCGACAAGTTTTCTTCCATCCCTGCGCGAGATCTTCATCAATTTTTCCTTTAACACGATCTTGTGGTGCAGGCGGGGCTCCAGCTCCAGGTGGGTGCACAGGTGGCACACCAACTGGCGGATCTTGCGCCATGTTAGTGGGGTGCTCAAGAGGTACACCCACTGGTTCAACGGGTGGTACTCCAGCTGGGTGTGCAGGTAGCACAACATCTGGCTGCCTAGGCAGTATCTTGCCATGAGGATCCACTCACAGCCCTTGGGCCACCAGAGTAGCCCTCATGGCATTAACCATCTCCTGTAGGGCGGTGATATTTCCTCTTTTGGGCATCGATTTTATGCTATTGGGTGGCAACTTGGCCTCTGAAGGCCACCACTTTTGGCGTTTCCTCCGCGCCCATGGGGTAAGGATAATAATCCTCATAAAAACTTGTCGTACTTGACATTTTCATCATAATCCTCTTTGGTCACCTCCTGGTACTCTAGCGGAGGCGATCGGCTGGGTTCTCCTTCCTCAGCTCCAGTGGGAGGAGCAACGTCGTCTGGAGCGTTTCTTCTGGTGGTTACCATGACTGAATCTTCGAAGCTTTGTTCAAGCTCTCAATGAAATCACCAAAATGTTGACTTTCTTTTTCTCTATCAACTAATTAAATAAGAACTTAAAGAAATGCAGGAAAAGGACACATGTTTTACGTTGTTGATGTTATAAAACAACCCTAGTCCCCGAGGCTTTAGTATTAGTGTTCTTGAAGCTTGAGATGTCAAGCTCCAATGGAGGTTTCTCAGGCAGTGTATATATTGCTCTAAGTGCAAAGAGTGGGATCAAAAAGTCCAGAAGTCATTTACAATGGAAGCCCTAGCCCTATTTATACTGGTCGAGGAAATTAATTCCCTTAATGTGGATTTATTACAAACATTCCCAATCTCTTGAGAGTTTAATGCTAAATAACACCTCCTGGAGCACTAATTATGGTGGTGGGCCCAGGCGTATTGCCCGAGCCCCAATTCGTAGGTTGCAGCCTGGGAGACACGCCCCTGACACCGTCAGAACGCAGTTGCATATTTTCCCATGAAAGGCGGCGCATTGGGACATGCCAATTGTCGAGTGTATAGGCTTAACACCATTACTCGAGGCACCAAAATATGTCAAATGGTTGCTTGTGGTCCAAAATCGTTGTGATTGACACCTGGTACTCTGTCCAGGTCTTGAGGACAATTCCCTAGACCTGGAGGACAAACTGACCAAGAATACGGGAGGACCACAATGGAGGTCCTCAGGGCGTGGCCTAACATGAAGATATCCATGCCTGGAAATGGATCATAATGCTCTGGGAGGATTTTACGCTCTGATGAGCTCTAGGCAAGCTCCACAAGACTTCATTAGCTCCTGAGGAGCCTAACTACTTCTCTAATGAATGATGTATCCAATGATGAAATCACAGACAACAGAATTCAATCTGAAGGCCAAATTTGATGGATTCAAGTTCTTTGAATGGAATTTTCATCTGTCACCATCCTTAGAAATACAATAAAGGAATACTTGATATCAATTGATAAAGAATATGTGTTAATAGTCAATGATTCCCATAGGGTTAGAGTGAAGTGTAAGGGTGAAGGTTGTGAATGGTTAATGTTTGCATCTCTGCATGGTGGTAAAGACAACTCCACTTTAAAGGTGAAGACACTTATTGATGAGCACAGTTGCGGGTTAGTATTCAACAATATTCACATTGATTCAAGTTGGCTTGCAAATCATTTTCTTGATCATTTTTTATTAAATCCAAGCATGACTTTGAGGTTAGAAATTACTATGAAAACAAAGTACGCTCAGGTGTTTGAGTCGTCTTTTTATAGATCTAAGACGAAGGCTAGAAAGATATTGCAAGGTTCTATTGGGGAACAATGTGCCATTCTGTAAAACGCCCTTAACTAGTACTTAATAAAACATTCACATTTTCAATGGTTTATAATAGAAAGCCACTTATTATAAAGGTTTCAGTGGGGTCTTGCTTAAACCATGCAAATTGGGCCCAAAAGTTTTAAAAAGAAAATATCAGTTTTATGCAAAGTTCTAAAACAAACAAAAGTTTAAGTCCCATTGACAATTTTAAGAAAATCCCATTAAACATAACATTATTAAAAATGGCGTTTAAAGTTGATCGTTTCTCATCCATAGGATGCCCCACGCCATACACACCAGGACGACAGAACTCCCCACATCACCACGCGTGCCACAGAGAAACCTATTTGCTACCTGGAAGGGAAAGTAAGGGGGTGAGCTAAAAGCCCAGTAAGGAAGTACAAACAACAAGCAAGTAAGATACAACAAATTACAAACACTATCATTCATCTTTATACATCATATCATCATCATAAAATTGGCATCAATATCATATACATAAACATATTCACGTCAACTTAATGCCACCATCATATCATAAACATCATAACATCATAACAAAATCATAATCATCACCAAACATCATAGCATAATCATAATCATCACCAAACATCATAACATAATCATAAACAATTCCTTGTGAACATGGCCCGCTAACTTGTCCATGCCACCCTTTGAGGTAAACAGGAGTCTCTGGTCCTTGAATAACCTCGGCGCATCCGCCCTTGGAGTTACGTCTTTATATCCTTAGTAACTTGGGTTACGTCTTCACATCCTTAGTAACCCATTTGTTGAGTCGCGTTCAACACGCTAACAACCATTACATATAACTCGGTTACGTCTTCATATCCTTAGTAACCTCTTTATTTGATGTGTCGCGTTCATCACGCTAACATCCATTCATACAAGCCAATATATCATCACATTATAGCATTTCATAACTCATAACATTTTCATTCATACAAACAATCTTACCATTCATAGCATAAACAATCATAAATTCTATCTAACTTCCTTCCTCAAGTCCAAGCTAAGTAAAACCACAACTTCTCAACGAGCCTATACAATAATCAAAACGACATTCCTTAGCTTCACATAATTATTATTTTGCCCTCCCATATAACTCATGTGTGCATGGGTCATGCACACATGGTAGGAGTTACATACAACATACAAATATGCTTAATTACACATAATGTCATAAAAGAATAATGCTCATTCTACCTATATTGCATGCATGATCTTTCTATAAAAACTACATGGTTGCATAATAGACATAAATTTGGACGTAAAAGTGAATTTGCATGTAACATGCATACGTGGGAACGTTGCGTAAATGTGGCGTTTAAAACGATAATTCCATGCGTCTTACTTCTATCGTTTTAAAAATAATAGACTTGTAGCATGTTTTGTTTACCATTGTTTATCTTCTTAAAGTTACTAGGTTGATTATGATCTGTCAAGATCTAGTTCACCATTACGCGAGGAAAGTTGGGAAACCAAAGTGTATGATTAAGCTTGATTTGCGGAAAGCTTATGATACGATTGAATGAGATTTTATTGAGGAAATGCTTGAAGCTTTCAATTTTCCAAGTAAAGTCATTCAGCTTGTTATGCAGTGTGTTCGCACTCCAAAATTTTCTCTTATGTTTAATGGCTCTTCCCATGGTTTTTTTGAGTCTAAGAGAGGGCTGCGGCAGGGTGACCCTATGTCCCCATTATTGTTTGTGTTGGGGATGGAATATCTTTCAAGAATTTTGCATCGAATAGGAAGGAAGAAGGATTTTAAATTTCATGCAAGGTGTGAAGGGATCAAGCTTAATCACCTTATCTTTGCTGATGATATCCTTTTATTCTATCATGGAGATTTCATATCTATCTACTATATGCTTCAAGGTTTACAACTCTTTTCTAGCACATCTAGGCTGTTTCCAAATCAGGCTAAATCCGCTGTTTACTGTAGTAGTATGAATGAGCATGAAGTCCAACAGATCCTTGATGCTTCGGGTTATAGTAGAAGTGCTCTGCCTTTCAAATATCTTGGAATTCCGATCTGTTCTAAGTGAATTTCAGCAAAATATTGTGAGGTTCTTCTTGATAAGATAATTGCTAGAATCAAATGCTGGAGTTCTAGAAATATTTCCTTTGCTGGCCGAGTTATTTTGATCAATTCAGTCCTCCTTTCTATTCAGTCCTACTGGAGTCAAATTATGATTATTCCTAAAAAGATTTTGAATGAGATTGCTGCCATTTGTAGAGCCTTCCTTTGGACAGGTCAGGCCTCTTCAACTAGACCAGGTCGTATAGCTTGGGATCTAGTGTGCAATTCGAAGAATTCAGGTGGTTTAGGATTCAAGGATAGTAGTGATTGGAACATTGCAGCTATTGGAAAGTATATTTGGGCTATTGCTGAGAAGAAAGATAACCTTTGGGTTAAATGGGTCCATCATGTTTATATCAAACAAGTAGATTGGTGGGATTATATTGCCCCTGTTTCAAGTAGCTGGTATTGGAAGAAAATTGTGGAAGTTAAAGAGAAATTTAAAAAATTGATCTCAGTGCAGCAAGTCAAAACTGAGGGATACCAGATCAGCTATGGTTACAACATTATACACACTGATCTTGGCTTGGTTCATTGGACCAAAGTGGTTTGGGGAAGATTGAATACACCTAAGCATAGTTTCATTTTATGGCTGGCTATTCATGATAGGTTGAATACCAAAGAAAGGCTCAAAAGGCATAGGGTCATTGAGAATTCTGACTGCTTACTTTGTGGGCTATTTGAAGAGTCTTGTGATCACTTGTTTTTCAATTGTTCATTTACCATCAGATGCTACCAACAGGTATTGCTTTGGCTGAATTGGAAAACTGAATCAACTACACTGTTGAAAGTGACTCGATGGATTGAGCGTGCTAAAGTTAGTACACTTAGGAAGCATGTTTATTTGGCTGCCATTGCAGCTCTGGTTTACCAGCTTTGGAGGGTGAGGAATGAGGTTTTTTGGCTGGGGAAATTTACTCAGCCTGAGAGGATTGTACAGAATACAAAATTTAGTGTAAAAACTAGAATTACATATATCATGCCAAAGAAACTTAGTCAAAAAAATTTAGATTGGTTTAGGAATTTGTAATGGGTCTGTTTGTGTTTAGTTCTCCTTTTGTTGTACAGGCCAGTTGAGGTCTTCCTCTGTAAATGTTTGTTGGTTGAAGTAATGAATCTTTCCTGATTTATATATAAAAAAAAGTTACTAGGTTGATTAAATCTCCCAAGACATTCTTTTTATTTCATAAAAATAATTTTATTTAGCCATTAAAAATATATAAAAGACTCATTTATTATTTTTATATTACAAAGAAAAGCAAAGGCTTGGAAATTATTATTTTTTTTAAAAAAATACCTATGATTATCACGTCACCTTAGAAAATAACAATTTATTTTAAGTTAATAGAATTACATAATTTGATGTGAGAAAAATAATAATTTTAAGTGTGGGAAAAATATATTTTGTTTGAATTATTTTAAATACTTAATTTTATGTAACACAAATTCATATGTGAAAATTAAATAACTATTTAAAACTTTTTAAACTAAACTTTCAGCCATTATTTAAAAATCACAAGTGAATTAAATCCAACATTTTTCTTAATCCAATTAAAGAAAATCATAACTTTTAAAATAACCACTCATATTATATTAAAAAATATCACTTTTAAGTTTAACTATTGTTTAGGTTATTTATTTATTTTAAAATACCAATCAAATTCCTTTTATTGAAATACACTTTACATTTTTAAATAAAAATTCCAGCAATCCAATTTTATCATTAAAATCACCATCTTTATTTTTCTCAAAAATATAAAAAAAATCTGTAGGTATTTATTTACACAAAATATAATTTCAAGGCATAATTAAATTTCCCATCAAACTTCTTAAAACATCAAAACACTTGCAAATTTTATTTAAGCACTCAAAACATTATTCTCATTATAAACAACATCATTTTTGCACAAAAAACAGCAAGCACATTTAATCATAAAATTCATTTTTTTCATTATATTCACAAAATTCATGCTTATTTATGTACAATATTCCAACACAAACCCTAGCATGCTTCTAACCTCTTTAACCATTTTAATCACACCATGAGCATACAATAATTCATCAATCACCTTGAAACTTATTCACAAGTCATGAACAAATAACCACCCTTGATCTTGTGTTAAATATACTCTCAATATATTATTGCCATGCAATTATTCCAAAGAACAAAACCATCATAACTTCATACAAGATCTTGCCACAACCTATCATGATCTCTAAGATTAAATTGACATTAAACATAAAAAATAACCATCATGCTTTTGAATATCACCTTTAGGCCGAAATCCCTATAGCCAAAATAATCAAATCCTTTCATGTTATTTTTAAAAGAGATATTCATCATCATTTTTATAGATCACAATTTAAAACCTTTGTATATTTTCACATAGAGTCTTTAAGCCAAAACATACCCATCATCAAATCATAGAAGATCTTTAAACAACATATCATCAACACCACATTTCAATAAGATTAATCATCTAATATATCAAAGGAGAACAAAACAATGGATCACCATTCTCAAACAATATTCTCCAAACCACAAGAAACCAAAGATAAAAACAATAACCATAAGACAAAAAGGTTCCCATTACCTCTCTTGCTAGAACTCAAGGACAATAGTGACAATAACCCAAACTATGGCCACCACTTGTTCAAGCCTAGGGTTTCGAAACCCACATGCAAAAAAGAAAAAAAATGATCTTAGATTCAAGAAGAGGTAGAAATTAACATCACTATGAACCCAAATATTTACCCTAGGGATTCCGAACACTAGCCACCAATCCTCTTGCAACAAAATCCAAACCTATCATCACCATCATTTTGCCTTGCTTAGAATCAAGATGTAGAGGAGACAAAATATAATGCTATGAACCTTAACCCATACCTTAGGATCCCTAGCCTTGGCCTCTTATTTCTTCTCATTCTCTTCTCCTTCATGTTCTTCTTCTCCTCCTCTCTCTCTAGAACTCACGAACTCTCCCTCTCCCTTCTCTCTAAGCACACGGCAGCCACCAAGCCAAATGAGCCTTCAATCTCTTTCTTATGTTCTATTTAAATGCCTCAATCATCAAAAACTAGCTAAGCAAAATGTAATTATCATTTTCCTTTATTTTCCCTAAATCAAAATATAATTCAATTAAAAATTATACTCAGCCAATCAATCCATTTTATAATTGACAGCACACTAATTCCTCTCTTGTCTTCCTTGGCTGTCCATGGCTAATAAAGGAAATAATGATATTCTCGTAACTCTAGGGTGCTGAGACTTGGGACTGGGTTTTGACCTGTTTCTGTTATGTTTTAGGAAAAATAATATTCACAGAAAATGTAGAAAATTTCATTAACTTTCTAACGGTTCCAATTGTGTCTAAATTGGATATCCACAGCCCATGTTATACCCATTTTACTGAGGCTAGGCCTAAGGTTACGGGAATTCAAAAAATGACAACTCTATCATTTCTCACAATTTGTTTCCCAATATTTTTCTTGTGTGAACACAAGACTCTTTATTTCCCTTTCTTTTTATTTTCTTTTTAAATCCCTTAATAAAATAAAATAAATAAATAAACCAATAAAAGGAAATCAATGTGTAGAAAACTATTGCATGCACACCATGCAACCATGCAATCATGCACATGCACATACTCAATCACTAGGGTGCATCACTACCTACCATGCACCTTAGTGCATTCAACCAAATCTCACATAATCACATTTTAAAAATAAAAATAATTACATATCATTTAACAATTAATTTCACAAAAATGCTACCAACAATTCTAACAATTAAATAAAATAACAAACAATTAAATAAAGCAAACAAACAATTAAATAAAATAAACAAACATTTAAATAAAATAAATCACTACACTTAACACTTAAATAAAATAAAAACACAAAATTTTAATAACAAAAATTTTTTTTTGGTGCACAACACATTCTTGATAATTACTGTAAAATGTTGCTATCCACTAATCCTGGATCTACTGCAAAGATTGTAACTAACACATGATGGATGGGAAAAGAACATTTCATAGAGTCTAAATATGATGTATTTTAATTAAGAAATTTCTAAGGCTGAAATTTTGTAAAAAAAAAACTCTCTAAGCCTTTTCTCTTCTCCAAATTCTCTAGATCTCATGTGTTAAGAAATTCTAGAGAGCCTGAATCAAACATTTGTGCATCACACATGCCCATACACATCCTTGAGTATTTGAGGATAGACTTGGAAGACTACGGTGTGAGTCTGAAACAGTTTGTTTACGTGGATTGGATGATCCTTTGAATATACGAAAAATATAGCTAGGATACTTGATAGGCATAAAGAGGTATTACTCTATCTTTTATTTGCATTGATTTAATGTATAAATATATGTATTGATCCTGATTCGACATTATTATTTTTAAATCACCCACCCCCACCGTCCACTCTCACTCTAATTTGTTATTTTAATACCAACAATTTTAGATTTATCACATGCTAGAACCAATACAATAGGGGCTATTGTGTCAATTTTCACCTAGAAACACATGTAACAACCCTCTATGCATAGTCCCTCATGTGATGGGACTATTATGTAGAGTCCCAGAATATTTACTTAACTAGCTAGATAGTAGTATTAGTATAGTTAGTAGTATGTTAGTTGCCGTAGATTTTGGTTCAAGTCGAGACTTAGTTGGAGACTCATAGCAACAATTATGGATTTTATAAGTTTAACATATAGTTTAGAAATATTAATTATAACATAAGGTTTGATTAATATTGTTGGTCTTAGATATATTGTTATTATAACCTAAGGTTTAGATAGATCCAATAAGAGCATGACACTTGTCATAATCATGATTATTAAGGATTTAAGCATTTAGAATGGATAATTCAATAATAGAAGAATCTAGAAGCTTTAGAACCTTCCAGAAAATGTTAGGATCGTATTATGAATCAGTCAAAGTTGTTTATTCGATTCTAGTTGTCCTAAATTAGTGCAAAAATGCATTTAAAATATCTACATATGCTGATATATCGCAGCATAGGGGCCGATATATCACCTAACGGAAGATACGGAAAACACGTCGACTTTGCACGAACGTACGAACGGAGGTTCGGGATTAGGGCAGAGCCGATATATCGCCATAGAGGGGGCGATATATCGCCCTTAGTGTGATATTTTTGAAAGCTTTGTTTTTTAATTTAAAAATTAGCCTTAACCACTTAGACCTGCCTTTGACTTATTTTGACTGAATTATGGGCGGTTGTTGAACGAAAATTCAAATCTTTTTCATTTTTAATCATTTATTTATTCAAATTAAAAAGGGTTAGTTTCACTCCTTGAACTCTATAAATAGGACTTAGTGCTCAGCCATTTTCTTCATTCTTCAAGTATTTGACCAAAGCTTCCAAGGTGCTAGTGTTAGTATAGAGAGATACACTTGGGTTTGGAATAAAAGCATTATCATTGTAAGCTTTCTAAACACTTGGGAAGTGAGATATAGTGTGATTTCGATATTGAGGTTTAGATCAATCCATAAGATCAACCAGGGTATTCCTATTCCTTAAGTCCAGTTCTTTATGATTCTTTAGTTTTCTTTAGTTTCTTTTATTCAGATCCTAACTCTTGTTATTGATTCTTGATTAGGTATTTAAGTTCTTAAAACTTAAGGTCCTTCTTGGTAAGTTTCTTCTTGATGGTTTAGTTTTCATATTCTTCTTTATTCTTAAAGATTCCCACCCTTTTCTACTGTTGGTTTATAGGAGTGTTCTAATCCTGTTCTTGTTCCCAAATATCTCGGCTTTTGGTAAGGAAAATATGATAGATTTTATGTGCTTATATGTTATGTTTATGTTATGCTATGATATGTATATGTATGATATGTTTTTAGTTCTTGGGTATATGATTTGTTTAGATTACAAGCATATAACTTGTTCAGATAACAAGTCCCAAGAATATATTCCTTGGGCATATGATTTGTTCAGATAACAAGCCCCACAAATTTATATGACTTGTTTAGATAACAAGCCCTATATATTTATGGACATATGATTGCCTAGCTAGCAAGCCCCAAGAAGAATGATGGCCATTGTAGTCCTATATGATATATGTTTTTATAGTCATATGTTTTATAGTTTATGTTTATGATGTAGTTTTATGCTTATGATATATGATGTATGTTTTTAGTAGGATTTCCTTGCTAGGCATTAGGCTCATTCCTTTATTTTTTTTAGTGTGATGAAGGAAAATGATATGGAATGCAGAAGGATTCTTGGTAGCTTGGCTTGTGTGTTGAGGATGGATGGAATGAGTAGACTGCGTGTCGATCGAGGATGATGTTTATTTTAGTCTTTTGAATTATGTTTCATTTATAGTTCCGCATTTAGTTTTTAACAATTGAATTAAAGTTATGTTTTATGTTTTTCTTTTAAACAATGGGTACCCATGCCATATTTTATATTATTGTGTATTTGATACAATATTTTGAGCTTTCAATAAAGTTATATTACTTCTTATGTATCTTTCCCAAAATAGTAGCTATGTCTAGTAGTTTTAATGGTCCAAGGTCTTAGAAATAGTTGGGTCATTACAGTTGGTATCAGAGCAACAATTCATATCCATGAAGTTCTCATTGATACACACGCTCAAGCACTGAATCTAACCACCAATGTAAGTGTTTATGTTATAGTTATTATGTTTATGTGTTATAGTTTATTTCTTTATTTATTATCTTTGCATTATGATTGTATATAGTGAAAACCTTTTTCCAAATAAATATTATTGTTATTTTTGAATGACATGTATGAGTTTGATTTTCTTTTGCAATCATAATAAATAATAAATTTAATAAATAATGACCAAGTTCGGTGAGGGTGGATACAAATCAATGGACCAGGTTCTATATTGAGAGTTTAGGGGGCCATAGTAGTGGGAACGATTTTACTGATCCCAGCTCTCCCTCAATATGGTTAACTTTGGAACAACGACGAGTTTCGAGCTTGAGAATTAAGTCATATAGGATGATTAGAAACAGACTTAGTAAATAATAAAGATGGCTTTTTTTTTCTAAGTTTAGAAACACACCCTAATTATAAAGAAGGCTTATATTATTCATTTTCATAAGAAGTCATAATTAATAGGTTCGAGTTATGTTTGCTTAGATTAAGTTTTGCCTTAGAGCCTATTAGGGTAAGTTCTAACATGTTTTCGTGACTGTTAGAACTTTGCTAAAGATGTCGCTTAGAAGGTCTGCACGCACCAACACTAATGCCTCCAGCGTCCCTCCTGAGACTTATGAAGACCCTCTAGTTCGAAGAAGGGGAAAGCGTGCAACCAATGCTGCTGCTAATGAAAATGCGCCGCCGCCATCGCCGATTGACAACACCGCAGAAATTGCTAGACTACGACAGCAAGTTGAGGAATTGCTGCAGCAACAGCAACACCAGACTCAGCCTCAGCCACAACCACAACCGCAGCCTCAACAAATGGCTCAAGCACCCCATCAAGTAGGTCCTTATGGGGGATGGCCAATGGCAAACTATGCGCCATACCCAGCTTAGTACATGGAACCAATCTGCGAGCGATTTCGTAAGCAACACACTCCAAACTTTAAAGGGACAACAGACCCCTTCGAGGTGGAAGAATGGCTCAGAAATGTAGATCTGATCCTAGCGCACATGAATCTCGGCAATGCAGATCGCATATCCTGCATTTCGTCTTTGCTTAAGAAGGATGCTAGAATATGGTGGGACTTAGTTCAATAGACTCACGACGTCGCCACCATGACATGGACCAGATTTGTGGAGCTGTTCCACAAAAAGTACTACAACTCGACAATCATCGCCACAAGGGTCGAGGAGTTCACTAGTCTGAAGCAGGGCAACTTGACGGTAGCAGAGTATGCTCGACAGTTCAACAGATTAGCCAAGTTTGCACCAGAGTTGGTTCATACTGACTTTCTAAGGGTTACCAATTTCGTTAGAGGACTTAGACCAAAGATTGAGCTAGGGGTCAAGATAGAAAACCCTAGAACTACTACGTATGTCGATGCTCTAGAAACAGCTATAGAAGTAGAAAGGCTTTAGGCGAATGTTAGTAAGAAGGAGGCCAGGAAACCTGCGCCTAAGTAGAAAAGTCAACCTTAGAATGGTCGAAACAACCACAACAATAGCCATCAGTCCAGCAACAATAGTAATGGTCAAAAGAGAAGGCATCCTGACAACAAGCAGTCTGACAACAATAAAAGAGCACAGACAAACAATGGAGGTAGTAGGTTGGGTTATGTAGAATACCCGTAGTGCTCTAAGTGCCGAAAGAAACATCTTGGTGAGTGTCGTGCAAACACCAAGGGATGCTTCAACTGTGGTCAGGAAGGTCACCAATGAAGGGAATGTCCCCAGCTCAAGCAAGAGGAGAAAAGGGACAACAAGATGGTTCCTGCCAAAGTCTTTGCCTTAACCCAGGGAGAAGCTGACGCTAGTAATAAAGTAGTCAGAGGTCAGATTCCTATCCTCGATAGTATATGATCAAGTATTGTTTTATTTGGGAACAACATACTCGTATATCTCGTTAGGAATGATAGATAAATTAGACAAACCTTGTGAAAGATTTAGAACTAGGTTTGTAACAGAATTGCCTTCGGGTGAAGTAGTCCTATCATCACAGAATGTACGAGGCATACTAATTAGAATTAAGGATGTAGAACTAGAAGGAGACCCGATAGAGTTAGAGATCGAAGACTTCGACGTAATATTGTGCATGGATTGGCTGGCAAGGCATCGCGCAACCATCGATTGTAGATGCAAGAAAGTGACGTTCAAGACTCCTGACGGTCAAAGACTATGCTTTATGGGAAAGGTTTCAGGACTACGTACGCCGCTTATTTCATCTCTCAAAGCTCAGAGGATGATAGAAAAAGTATGTCACACATTCTTAGCCGACGTAACGGATGTGGTAAAGGAAACACCACTAAAGGTTGGAGACATCCGCATTGGAAAGGAATACCCAGAAGTATTTCCTGACGACTTACCAGGGCTGCCGCCAATTCGAGAGATAGACTTCACAATCGAGCTAGTACCGGGCACCGAGCCTATCTCCAAGGCACCATACCGGATGGCACCTACCAAACTCAAGGAGTTAAAGACGCAGCTACAAGAACTCTTAGACTTGGGTTTCATTAGACCAAACCATTCGCCATGGGGAGCACCAGTTCTATTTGTGAAGAAAAAGGACGGAAGCATGCGGATGTGCATAGATTATCGTGAGCTGAATAAGGTGACAATAAGTAATAAATACCCGCTACCCCGAATTGACGACTTGTTTGATCAACTCTGAAGAGTGACCGTGTTTTCAAAGATTGAACTGCAGTCTGGGTATCACCAGCTTAAGGTACGGGAAGAGGATATTCCTAAGACAACTTTTAGAACTTGTTATGGACATTGCAAGTTTATAGTTATGTCTTTTGGTCTTACCAATGTTCCAGCCACGTTTATGGATTTAATGAATAGGGTCTTTAAGGATTATTTGGACAAATTCGTCATAGTGTTCATCGACGATATCTTGGTGTATTGAAAGGACAAAATCGAGCACGAGGATCAACTTTACTCCAAGTTCAAAAAATGTGAATTTTGGCTGTCGCAAGTAGCGTTCCTCGGCCACATAGTATCCAAGGAAGGAGTTGCAGTAGACCCATCTAAGATAAAGGCTGTGAAGGATTGGCCAAGACCAAAGAATGCGTCTGAAGTAAGAAGTTTTCTGGGACTAGCAGGATATTATCGGAGGTTTGTAGAGGGCTTTTCTAAGATAGCCACTCCACTCACCAACCTGACCCGGAAACAGCAAAGGTTCACTTGGATTGATAAGTGTGAAGGAAGCTTCCAATTGCTTAAGGATAAGCTATGCTCAGCACTAGTACTTTGTGTACTGACACCCAACAACAAGTTTGTAGTCTACTATGATGCGTCGAAGCAAGGATTGGGTTGTGTGTTGATGCAAAATGACAAGGTGATAGCCTACGCCTCAAGGCAGTTGAAGGAGTAAGAGCAACGCTATCCAACACATGATATGGAGTTGGCAGTGGTGGTCTTTGCATTAAAAATCTGGCTCCATTATCTTTATGGAGAACGATGTGAGATTTATACGAACCACAAAAGCTTAAAGTATTTCTTCACTCAGAAGGAGCTTAACATGAGGCAGCGCAGGTGGTTAAAACTAGTGAAGGATTATGATTGCGAAATCCTATACCACCCGGGAAAGGCAAATGTAGTTGCTGATGCGCTAAGTAGGATGAATTATGGAAGTTTAGCAGCGTTAGCTGGAATAGAAAAGCCACTGCAGCAGGAGCTGATCAATGCTGGAATATAAGTAGTCATTGGTAAACTGGCTAACTTGTCCATCTAGTCAAGTCTGTTAGAAGATATACGGATCAGGCAAGGGTATGATGACACATTAGTAGCACATATGGATGCAGTTAAAGAAGGCAAGGCTACAGATTTCTCGATATCAGGACAGGGGTTCTTGAAATATAAGGATCGGGTATGCGTGCTAAATGATCAAGGGATTAAGATGAAGATTTTAAAAGAAGCGCACAATACCCCATACTCAGTTCACCTAGGGTCGACCAAGATGACTCACAACCTTAAGGCATTATATTGGTGGCCAGGAATGAAGAAAATATAGCGGAGTATGTGTCTAAATGCTTAGTATGCCAGCAAGTTAAAGCAGAACATCAGCGGCCTGCAGGCTTATTGCAACCGCTTAGTATCCCAGAATGAAAATGGGACTACATAGCCATGGATTTTGTGACAGGACTACCATGAACAAGTAAGCAACACGACTCAGCTTGGGTAGTAATGGATAGACTAACCAAGTCAGCTCATTTTCTGCCTGCCAAGACTACATACAGATCAGATCAGTACGCAGACATTTATGTTCAAGAGATAGTACGACTGCATGGAATCCCTAAGACTATAGTGTCAGATAGAGGATCGGTGTTTACATCGAAATTTTGGGGAAGCTTGTAGCAAGCTATGGGTACCAAGTTAAGTCTTAGTACATCATTTCATCCTCAAACAGACGGCCAGTCCGAGCGTACTATACAGAGTTTAGAAGATATGTTGTGCGCTTGTGTACTTGATTTCGAAGGATCATGGAGTAAGTATTTTTCATTGATAGAGTTCTCCTACAACAATAGCTACCAGTCAACAATCGAGATGGCACCCTACGAGTTACTTTATAGAAGAAGGTTTTGATCGCCTTTACATTGGGACGAGGTAGGAGAAAGGCAACTACTTGGACCTGAAGCTATTAGAGAAGCTCATGATGTAGTAGCACTGATTAGGAAGCATATGCTTGCTACTCAGAGCTGACAGAAAAGTTATGTGGATGCCAAGCGACGTGATGTGGAATTTAAAGTCAGAGATCAAGTCTTTCTTAAGATATCTCCTATGAAAGGTGTGAAACAGTTTGGGAAGAAAGGCAAGCTTAGTCCCCGGTTTATAGGTCCTTTTGAGATATTGGACAAAGTGGAAGCAGTTGCATATAGATTAGCCCTACAGCCAGCTCTAGCAGATAGCCTTAATGTGTTCCACATCTCGATGTTGCGTAGATACGTGTCAGACCCATCTCATGTCCTCAAGTATTATACGATAGCACTCCAGAAAGACTTGAGTAACGAGGAACGACCAGTTAGCATCCTAGATAGAGGGATGAAGGAATTACGATCTAAGAGTATTCCGATAGTCAAGGTCCTATGGAGTAATAGTTCTGAACGAGAGGCAACGTGGGTGTTGGAGGAGGACATGATAGCACAGTATTCGGAATTGTTTGGTAAGTAAATTTCGAGGACGAAATTCTTTTTAGTGGGGGAGAATTGTAGAGTCTCAGAATATTTACTTAACTAGCTAGATAGTAGTAGTAGTATAGTTAGTATTAGTTAGTAGTATCTTAGTGTAAAGAACACCCTAAACTAGTACTTAATGAAACATTCACATTTCGTTGGTTTTTAAAGGAAAGCCACTTATTATAAAGGTTTCAGTGGGTTCTTGCTTAAAACATACAAGTTGGGCCCAATAGTTTTTTTTTAAAAAAATATGAGTTTTTATGCAAAGTTCCAAAAAAAACAACCAATAATTTAAGTCCCACTGATAAGTTTAAAAAGTCTCATAAAACATAACATTATTAAAATGGCGTCTTTAAGTGGTTGTTTTTCGTCCATAAGATGCCCCACGCCATACACACCAGGACGATAGAACTTCCCACATCACCATGCGTGCCATGGAGAAACCTATTTGCTACCTGGAAGGGAAAGTAAGGGGGTGAGCTAAAAGCCCAGTAAGGAAGTACAAACAATAAGCAAGTAAGATACAACAAATTACAAACACTATTGTTCATCTTTATACATCATAACATCGTCATATCATAACATCATCATAACATAAACATCATATCATATTATAACATCATCATAACATAAACACCATAGCACATTCATACAAAATTCCTTGTGAACATGGCCCGCTAACTTGTCCATGCCACCCTTTGAGGTAAACAGGAGGCTCTGGTCCTTGAATAACCTCGGTGCGTCTGCCCTTGGAGTTACGTCTTTATATCCTTAGTAACTCGGGTTACGTCTTCATATCCTTAGCAACCCATTTTGATGTGTCGCGTTCATCACGCTAACATCCATTCATAACATAACATATTCATACAAGCCAACATATCATGACATTATCGCATTCATAATTCATAACATTTCATTCACACAACAGTCTTACCATTCATAGCATAAACAATCATAAATTCTATCTAACTTCCTTACCTCAAGTCCAAGCTAAGTAAACCACAACTTCTCAACGAGCCTATACCATAATCAAAACGACATTCCTTAGCTTCACATAATTACTAATTTCCCCTTTCATACAACTCATGTGTGCATGGGCCATGCACACATAATAAGAGTTACACACAACATGCAAATATACTTAATTACACATAAGGCCATAAAAGAATAATGCTCATTTTACCTACTTTGCATGCATGATATTTCTATAAAAACCACATGGTTGAATAAGACATAATTTTGGACGTAAAAGTGAATTTGCATGTAACATGCATACGTGGGAACGTTGCGTAATTGTGGCGTTTAAAAACGATAATTCTACACATCTTACTTCTATCGTTTTAAAATTAATAGACTTGTAACATGCTTTGCTTACCATTATTTATTTTCTTAAAATTTCTAGGTTGATTAATTCTCTCAAAACATTATTTTCATTTTATAAAATAATTTATTTAGCTTAAAAAAAATATGTGATAAATCCATTTATTAATTTCAAATTACAAAGAAATAACAAAAGCTTGGAATTTATTTAAAATACCTATGATTACCATGTCTCCTTAGAAAAATCAATTTTAATATTGGTTAATTGTGTTACATAAATAATGTGAGAAAAATATATTTTAAGTGTGGAAAAAAATATTTTATTTGAATTATTTTAAGGCTTAGTTTTTATGTAACATAAATTCATAAGTGACAATTAAATAATCATTTTAAACCTTTTAAACTAAACTTTCAGCCACCATTTAATTTCTTTAAAAATCACAAATAAATTGAATTCAATATTTTTCATAATCAAAATAAAGAAAAATCATAACTATCAAAATATACATTCATACTATATTAAAAATACTTTTTAATATTACCATAATTTAGGGTATTAATTTATTTCAAAATACTAATTAAATTCCTCTTATTAAAACACACTTCATATTTTTTTTACAAAAATTCCAGCAATCACATTTATTATTAAAAATCACCATATTGAATATAAAACCTCATATTTTTCTAAAAATATAATAAAAATTCTGTAGGTATTTATTTGAGTAAAATATAATTTTATTGTGACTTAAAATACCCTTTTTAATTTCATAAAATCAACATAGCATTAAAGACATTACTTATGTATGCAAATCACTTTTTCACCAAACTTTTTACCCAATTATTCACAAAATCAGCAAGCATAATTACTCATGAAATTCATCTTTTATCTCATGGCTTTCAAAAATTTCACATAAAATCATACATGTCCAATAAACACAATAACTCACAAATCCTATCATGCTCTTATTATACAAATAATTCTAAGAATATCACTAACACATATTCATATGCAACCTTATAAAACCTTATTCTATTCCAATGAATTCATACATGCAATCCAACAAAACAATAATAACAACATGCATTAATACATAAACACCATTATTCAAATATGCCTTTACATTAAACCTAACATGTTTCTATCATTTTTCATGCATTCTATAATTTATTTCTTCACAATATCATATGCATCCTATCAAAATTTCATGGATCCAATTATCAAGATTCCCAATTATATATCATTATACCCAAATTACATAGGTCCTAAAACATGGATCTAATATTGAAAATCACAAAACATAAAACAAAATATAAAGGTGATCCTTAGATATGCCTAGGCCGAAATCTCCATATATGCATTCATAAATTATCACTAATCATTATACATAGAAAAATCAACACCAAAACCCTTTTATACATTAAACCATAATACCCTTCATGCAAGATCAAAACAACACATTATCAACAAGATAACAAGAACACAAAGTAACCTATTGTCCTACCCAAAACACAAATCCCCTTCAACCATAGTCCCTCTAATAATATTAGTCATCAAAACCATTAACCACAAAATTGAGGGAGGGATTTCAATACCTCTCTTGATAGAAATCAAGAATCCAGTCTAGAAGCACCTCCTTGCTCAAACCCTAGGGGTTGTATTTTTTTTTTAATATCAAGATGGAGAAGAAGTTGACCAAAAGTTAGAGACAACCCAAATCAAAATACTAGATTTAACATAAGGAATCTTAAAACAAACAAAAGCCTTACCCTAGCTTAAACCCTTCTTCTTCTTCTTCTTTTCTTTCTCCTCCTCCTTCTCTCTAGAAATGGCAGCCCCTTCTCTCTAGCACGCCACTCTCTCTCTCTCTATCTTCTCCCTAGGTCACGGCCAAATGGCCTCTTTTCCTTCATGTCTCCTTTTTAATTCCTATTTTCCTCATAAAGCCTCACCCAAAATAGATGGTAATTTCCCTAATCCACTCATCTAATTAAGCCTAAAAATCCTTTTTAATAAAGTGTGATTTAATTCAATTAAAATTGTCAAATTTCCCTTACCCAATATTAGCTATAATTCCTCAAAATCATGTCTAATTGATTGAAAAAAAAAAATAAAGGAATAAGTCATTTCCTTTTCCTACCCCAAACCGTCCATCACCTTCCCTTTTCCTCTTTTATTTTATTTTATTTTATTTAAATTAAATTACTCAATTATAACTAATAAATGGCAATTATAAAATGTGTAGAAAATCCACACATGTGCATCACACTACCATGCACTTGCACACACTAAATCACTAGGGTGCATCACTATCTACCATGCCCTTAGTGCATTCAACCAAATCTCACATAATCACATTTTTATAATAAAATAAATACATATTATTTAACAAGTAATTTCATAAAAATATTCTACAAACTATTCAAACAATTAAATAAAATAACAAACAATCAAGTAAAACAAACAACAACTAAATAAAATAAACAACATTTAAATAAAACAATTCATCACACTTAACACTTAAATAAAATAAATCACAAAATTTTAATAATCTAAAAAAAAAAAATTTGGTGCACTACAATTACCCTGGGAGAAGAAATCAACCAGGCCTCCGAGATGACCTTAATGCTCAAAGGAGAGAAAACCCGGCACAGAGTGCCAACCAAGACTGCAACCCTCTTCGAGCAGAGTTGGAGAGTTTGTAGAGAATAATGCTTAGAATGGCCCAAAGACAAGGCCATGACTATGACTCAGAGGATGAAGATGGGGAGCGTTGTGCTCCTCACATTGTGGAAGCCCCGTTGCCTCAAGGGTTCAAGATGCTAGACATCACACTGTACAGCGGAGAAACAGATCCCACTGATCATCTTTCAAAGTTCAATAGATTGATGTCGGTCCACCTGATTAGTGCTAAAAAATATCAATTTATTTGATTTAAATTGTAAAATAGTCTAAGTTTTAATTAATATTTTCATGAATTTTTTGCAATATATTTTATAATTAAAACTATTAATTTTAAATTAATTTGTGATTTATTTTGTAGGAATTAATTGGTATTTTTTGCACTTGTTAATAAAGAAAAAAAAAGAGTTGAAATTGTGGCATTTTTGAAGAGAATTGGCCCAAAGCCCAGGTCCTCCTTTTTTCCTTTCTCCCTTGTTTGCCACCTGGCACGCCCTTTGCTTGCCATCTGTCCGTGTCCCAACCCTAGCCGACCCGGACTCCCGCCCGTGCATGACCCGCTGACCCAACCCACCTGACCCGTGCCATTGACCCTGTAACGCCCTGGATAGCCAAGACCGTTACACTGTGTGTTTATAAAGTGCCGGACTTGCTAACCAAGTCAATTAATTAAAATCATGTTGCAGAAGCTACAAAGGAACTAGGGTTAAAAGTGTTTTGGTCTCAAAAGCCACACTTTTCATTAAGAAACATTATCTGGTTACACGGGATCCCAAAAATACAAGTTTAAAGATCGTTTATAAAAGTTGTAGGACTCAGATACAATCACCAGCCATACTAAGGCAAAACAAGCAGTTAGGTAATCCCTGTCCTGGTCCACTCCTCGATCGTGGTGATCGAACAGCTGGCTATGTACATTTCACCTCGGAGCTCTCCACCTCAGGCTTGGTCCAGCTTGCCCTTGCCTTTACCTGCACCACGTAGCACCCGTGAGCCAAGGCCCAGCAAGAAAACACAACAACAGAGCATAAGCATTAAGCAGTCAAGTCAATATCTCACATTGCATCACATAGCCTCAGTCAAATAACCATTCAATATAGTCAAGTATTCCACATACTAGGCATATCAATTCATAACATACATAGTTTATAACGATAACCAGGGCTAGCGCTCACAGGCTGCTCCCTCTGTTATCCCAGTGTTCATGGCTCCCAGTGGCCATATCGCGCTCTGTGCGCTAATAGTACGTACGACACTCTTAGGCCGCTTTTACATGTCCCATGGCGTAATACCAACATTGACACGATACAATTCTCGGGAGCACTTAGTCCCATCACAAACATATAACCGGGTGCAGTTTTCTTACCTTTCAATTCACAAGCTTTGATCCCTTGAGCACGATCCCCCTCGAGCCCTAGTGCTCACCTAAACACAATCATGGACAAAGTCATCATCAACCCTCAAGTTCAAAACCTAGCCCCGGGGCCAACCCCGAGCCCCCGGGAAGTCCTTGTTCCACCAAATAAGGTGGTGGAACCAAACCCCAAACCTTAGGTAAAAAACCCTTGCAAATTACCCTAAAATCCCCTTCAGAAGGCAGGGTAGCGCTACATCGCTCTTGGGAGGGCGCTACAGTGCTAAAAATAGAAGCCAAACTCCCTTAAGCAAAATGGCCTAGCGCTATAGTGCCCAAAGGCTAGCACTGTAGCGCTAGTCATAGACAGATCAACACTGATTTTTCCCTTTTGCGATTTCTTCGAACCAACCTCAACCAAACCTCTTCCAACTCTTACCCAAACTCAAAAACAACCTCATGATCACACTCCACTCATCCCAAGCACCCCAAACATCTAAAACCCAAGCACATGCATCCAGAAACTCAGAATTCACCATAGCCACTTCTAAGCTCTAAAACTCAGTAAAAATCAGCTGCACATCAAAGTTTAGAGTTGATACTTTATACCTTTGATAGAATTTCGACGACAAGCTGCTTCTAGACTCCTTTGGCTTGCTCCTCCTCAGCCTCAAGTCTGAATTCCCTAAGGTTCCACCCAATTCCAACTTAAGCACCACAACTCAAAAACTAGAAGCTGAAACTGAAGAATTCTAAGTCTTACCTCAAGTGTTGATGAACCCTTGCTAAACCTCTGTCAATTCCTCAGTCTTAGGTTAGGATCCTTGATGCCTAGTTAATCCCAGCTCTCCTCTGAGATTTACTCTAGAAATCCTCAAGAAACAAGTGAAGGAAGCACAAACCGACCTAGAGAATTCTCTCTGTTTTCTCTCCTTTCTTTTCCTTTCCTTTTCTTTCTTTTCCAAAGTTCTGTAATATTCTACAAATCCCACTAACATACCCATCCTTAAGAGCCAAATGATCATTACGCCCTCCCTATTAATTCTAATCCTTTAGTCCACTTAAGGGCATTTTAGTCACTTCACCCAATTCCCGCTAATTCCTCGAGGGTCTTTATTATTTCCCGCTTAGTTCCCGATACCTAATTAATCACCAATGGTATTCCTCAATGTCAAAATGGACTCCAGTTCATCCACTAAATTCCCATTTATACCCCTAAGCTCACCCCGAGCCGGGTATAAATCCCCGCCATGACTTTTTCGCTACTTTGCTCACTAGGATCGTCTTGAGTCACAGATCACAGATATATCCACATAATAATGTGGTCTCGACATTTATCACATATATCAAAGCAGTTATGCCCATAATGGCCAAAATTACAATTATGCCCTTCTAACCTAATCTGGGCCTATATACATACTAATACACATAGTCATGCATCTCAAATATTCAAGTAATCATATAACATGCTTTAAATCATAATCATGCATCTTAATCATTAAGTTCACACATAATCTCCATTATGCCCTCCAGGCACACTAATCAAGGCCCTTAAGCCTTATTAGTGAGTTTGGGTTCTTACAGACCCACGAGCAGCTGCTGACTTGCCTCCCTTTCTCTTGCCCAGCTGCGCCACATGGCACGCTCCCACTAGTTGCGGCTGGGTCAAAGTTTCTCCTTGCCACCAGCCGATTCCCTTATGCATTTTGGGCCTTGAACCTTCCATTTTGAGCTTTAATGCTCACATTTTGTGGTGTTTTAGAAAAAGGGCAAACTGACCATTCAGTAAAATAGCTAGGTTAATATTAATTATAAGATTTGATTTTTTCAAAATCAGATTTTATTATTAGTATTTTAGATTTATTTTGTATACCCCATTTGTAATTTAATTTATTTTTTAGTCTTTTTCTTCTTCTATAAATATGAACTCTTTTTTCTCATTTGGTATGTAATTTCTATAGTAAAGAAACTATAGCAAAATTTCTATTCAATTTATTCTCGTACTTTCTTCTTAGAATTTTGTGAGAATCATGAGCATAATGGCCTAATCTTCCTAGGAAGGTTGGGGATGATTCCTGATCGCGAAAATATATATACGAAAGTGCATGCAATCAGTTCAAGTAATATAGATGATAAATAGAGTATCGTTCCCACGAAGACTATTTTCCAATTTCCACTAATTGTTCTTTTAATTTCTATTTGGCAACCAAAATTTAGATGAATGACTTTAATTTTAAATTTATAAATAACTAAGAACAAAATAAACTAGAGATGAAAATCACTATTTAAAAGACCTAGGGTGTTAATTTCATCAACTTTTCATTATACTAAATTTATTAATCAATTATAAAATTCTTTCCTTCTATTCTAATAGCAGGTTAACATAAATCGATTCTTATTCTTTTTCAAGATATAAGATCTCATCCTATATGCAGGTTTTATACATCTCTGTGATAAACTTAAACATATAGCAGGCATTAAGCATGGAAACCTAATTACTACACAAGTCATACATGTACTTTCTTCTAATATGCAACCTATGTCTATATAATGATAGCATATTTAATTCTCATATTTCGAATTTTAAATCAAAATCATAAATCAAGCTAATATTGATCAAGTATTTACTAGCATTCAACACACATTATATAGATTAGAATAGAGAAGAAAAATCAATAGAACATCATAATTAAATTAGATAAAAATCCAAGTGACTACATTAAACCCTAGATAAAATTGTTTAGTTCATATCAGACATGACTAAATCAACAAAACAGTAATTCAAAAACATAAGATTCACAAACTTAAAGAAGGAAGAAAAATATAAAAATACAGACTCACTAGTGTAAGAATAAAAATTAGTCTCTAAAAACGTAATTAAAAACTGACCTAATGACCTAATTAAACCCTAAATATGAATTTATAGTAAAAAAAAATTACAAAAGTTGTGTTTTTCATATATGGGTCGTGCCTTGTCTTTCTCTGGGTCGCGGCTCGTGACTATTTTTGACGCATTCCAACTCTGCACAAGTCTTCAGGCAACGCGACTCAAGCATATCAAGTCTCGGCCCGTGTCTAGGATTTCCCCTTTCTTAGCCTCTGACTTTGCCTTGCGCCGTGACTTATAAGGTCAAGTCGCGACACTAATTGCCTCCAGCAGACACATGTTTCCGACTTGTATAGAGCCGTAACTTATAAGATCAAGTCGCGGCTCTAATTCCATTTTCTCTCAAATTAGGTCTTTCAACTCGTCTCTTCATCAAAAACCGACTTTAAATGGTCCTTAACGTCATTTTGAGTCCAACAACAGCCAAGAGCATCATTTTTCCACCATTTTCTCTTCTTTTTACATTTTTCTCATGAGTCACTGCACCAACCTACAAAAAAGACAAACCAAAGCATAATCTTGCACAAAACACACATAACGACTCAAGATTACCACAAAAACACATTCTAAAATGACACTAAAATGAAGTTATCAAACTCCCCCAAACTTGCTCTTTGTTCGCCCTCGAACAAAGGACTCAAACAAACCTATACTCTAACCACTAAGACAAATTCCACAACATGAATTATACCAACAACAATAATTATGCCTCAAAATCATGAATGTTAATCATATAATCCTCAGAAAACTACTCAATAGTTTATTCAATCTAGAATTTTGATCAAAACACTCCATCAACACACTTTAGTCTACTAACATTTTGGATTATCAAATCATGATCATTAAATAAACTTATTTGAAATCAATTATGCTAATCAAATTTCTTTCTAATCGACCCATTCAAACCAAATAATTCCATAAGCTCACATACTTGCAATTCTACACTAATATAAATCATGATATGCATAATAATCAATAGGACTTTTATAGGCTTGTAATGATGGCTTAGGTAAAGGTAGATGAAAAAGAAAATTTTAAGCTCACTTTGCTATAAGTCATGACCAAAACTCACCAACTTTACTTCCATAGTAATACAATCCCACAATCCCCTTTCTTGTTTTTTTTTTCTTTAGAGAGATATTTATTTTTTTATTTTTATTTATTTTTCAATAATAACTACACTCCCCCAAACTTGATTTTTCTATATATTCATATTGGGAGGGTATTGAACTTTTTTTTTCAATATATATACTCTAATTTTTTTTTTTAGTTTTCATTTTCTAAACCCACTAAAATCACAATCAAACTCCATTACACATCAATCCCCATAATTTTTCTCAATCATATGCTCATAGTATATTAGGGACGGATATATAACCATGTTTCAAGTATTAGGCTTAAATGATGGTTTAGAACAAAAAGATACAAGATTAGGCTCAAAGAGGTAAACAAGGGATCAAGTAATTTAAGGTTGGCAAGAAAAGCTCAAGCAGTCCAAATGATAGCCTAAATCATATTCTTAAGCATACATGATATATTATTTTGCCTCAAATAATAAGTAAGAAAGTTATAGAATTGTAGAAAATAATTTCCACTTTCCATTCATCATTCCACTAACCAATTTCAGCAAGCATAATCAATATTCAAAAACATAAATTTCATGACAAGATATTCAACAAATGTTATCTAAACTAAAATGAACTAACAGAGTGTTAAATCAAGCACACCGATTTTGTTTTCAGATTTCACTTTCTTTGAATTATACTCATAACATTCACTTTATTCTCATCGGCACTTGTTGTCAATCATTATTCATGTTGGAACTAAACACACTAAAACAAAACTCCAAACACTAACAAAAACTAAACAAATCATACAAAACAAAACTAACAGAAAAATAAGCTCCCTCCCCCAAACTTAAACTAAACATTGTCCCCAATGTTTAAAAATAAGTAAAGAAAGAAAACTAACCTGGTGCGAATCACTTCTAAAATGGTGGTGGATTTGGAAAAGGATGCCAAGGCGGTGGATGAGGAAAGTACTGGAAATCCGCCTCTTGGTTTGACCATCGGTAAACCAACTCATTTTGTCTGTCAACCTGAGCTCTATGAAAATCATGAAGCTCTCCCAAATAATTGTGAGTATGCTAGTTCTGCCGAATGATATATTCTAATCTGGCCAAGTGCAGATCCGGTGGGGCATGAAGTGCCAAATATTGAGGATATGCTTCTCTCCTTTCCTCCTCAGCTGCCTTTGATCCATCTTGTTAATCATTGGCAGGTATGGGTTCCTCAGCCGCTTCTTTTTCCCTTTCAACTCTCACATTCTTGGGTAGCGGTACTGGTGGCTCCAAGGATGGGGCATTGAATTTATTCACTGTAGCACGAGAAATAGGCCCCATGGCCTTCCTATAAATATCACTGGGATATTTAGGTAACTCCCAGACTTCATATAGATCAGCTATAATTGATCCGTGCCCCAACCCGGTAGTAGTAGTCAATCTACATAAATTCTTGATGCTTTGGCGAATAACTCGGCCAATATCAATAGAGAGTCCCGTCATAATAGCATACACCAGGTGACACCTATCAATCCCCACTTCAGACAAGTGGGTGTTGGGCATAAGTCACACACTCACTAAAAGAGTCCAGGCTTTGGCCACACAATTCATTTGATATCTCCGTAAATGTTTCAGCTCCCCATTCCGCATAACAAAAGACTCACCGGGAATTCCTAAAGTTTCTGTCACCCCAGTCCAATTTATTTCACTATGATACGCCATTGATAATATTCATCTTCTTCTTGAGAAAACATTGGTAATCTATATAGGGCATCAATATTATCAATGGCACACTCAGCCGAAATCCATCTAACAAACACCTTTTTATTAACGGCCCCAGGACAGTTGGCGTAAAACTCATAAACTAGTGAACAATTGGCCTTCGGCATCTTATCATCCACAAAAAGTTTCCAACCACGACGTAGAATATCATTCCTAATAATGTTATAAGTTTCTTGAGGGTACGATTCTTCTCGATATTCCATTCCGTGCTCTTGAATTACTAGACGCTGAGATAACCTTTATAAGTGATCAAAGGCATCCTTGCTAATAAATCGCGTCAGATCATACTCTTTAATTGGTTGAGGTGTTGGAGGGATTGGTTGAGTTTGGGGTGGTTGGGTACCGGATGTTGAGGGTTGATTACTGTTCTTAGAAGATGCAGCCCTAGTAGGTTGTTTCCTTGGCACCATACCTACACAATTGATAAAAAATGTCACACACAATTTTTGGCAGCACTTCCCCCAATTTTCTATAATTTCCTCACTGAATACTTTCAAAAATTTCATCCAAAGACACTAAATATACTAACAAGCAGTTCAACAATCCAATGCAATCCCTTAGTAAAAATTACTTCAATGAAAAATGCAAAAAGAGAAAACGTACAAGCCTTTAAATCTAAAAAACTGCCCACTCTTGAATTCTCCTTCAATCTTCAATTAGCACCAATAGAAAAACAAATTAGGATTAGGGCAAAAAGAAAGGAAGAAATAAATCAATATGGATTAGGAATTGTAATTAGAAATATAGCTAAAGAGTATTTGAAATAAAATGATAAATGGAAGAAAATTGAGAGCTTTTTCACAAGAAAATATGATTTGGGATAATAGGAAATGAAAAATGAGGGATATGTCTTGAAAAATTGATTTTAAAACCACTTCCCCTCTGTCTGACACAGGCGCGCCACGATCTAGATAGGGTAAGTCACAGCCTGCCTTAGATTTTCCAACATTCTCGTTTCCAGGCGTCGCGACTTATAAGCCCAAGTCGCGACCCGCCCCTCCAACAATTTCTAAGTACTCTCTGACTTGTGCAAATGTCGCGACTTGCTAGTTCAAGTTGCTACTTGGCCTAATGACTAATTGAAAAACAACTTTTTTCACGTTTTTCACGATTTTTTTACAGACTTTATACTAAAAATAAAATAAAATAAAAATAAATAAACTGCACAATTCCACAATAAAATTGTCCACTAATAAAAAATAAAAACAAAAACTAAAATTAAATATAGGAATGCCTCCTATAGCGTTGTCATTAACATCATTTAGCCGGACAGTGAATACCCCATTTAAAGGGGTTCCAAAACCATCACTGATTTGCACTTTTCCCCAAATCCTTTCAAATAATGCTTTAACCTCTCACCATTTACTTTAAAATGTCTTGTTTTCTTGCTATGAATCGGAACCGCTCCATAAGGTAACGAGACCACAACTGTGAAGGGTCCTGACCATCTAGACTTCAATTTTCCTAGAAACAGCTTCAATCTAGAATTAAATAACAGAACTTTATCTCCCGGTTGGAAATCCTTTCTAATGATCCTTTTATCATTAAAAACCTTAGACTTTTCTTCATAAATCTTTGCATTTTCATAAGTTTCGTTTCTAAATTCATCGAGCTCATTCAACTCTAGAAGGCTATTCTGCCCCGCCATAAATAAATCAACATTCAACTTTTTCACCGCCCAATAAGCTCAATGCTCAAGTTCAACTGCTAAATGACATTCCTTCCTGAATACTAACCGATATGCTGACATACCAATCAGAGTCTTAAAGGCTGTGCGATAAGCCCACAATGAATCATCAAGATTTTTCGACCAATCTTTCCTTGATGTGTTTACAGTTTTTTCTAAAATACTTTTGATTTCCCAGTTTGACACTTCAACTTGACCATTAGCATGTGGATGATAAAACAGGGCCATTCTATGATGAACTCCATAACGAGCGCATAGAGTTATGAATGATTTATTATAGAGACGACTGCCTCTGTCATTAATAATGGCTCTTGGAGTACCAAACCGAGTAAAAATATTCTTATGAAGAAATTTAAGTACCTCCTTACCATCACAAGTAAGAGTTGTTGCAACTTCCACCCATTTAGAAACATAATCTACTGGCAGCAAAATGTACTTATTATTATAGGATGATGGGAAAGGTCCCATAAAACCTATTCCCCACACATCAAACAGCTCAACCTCCAGAATTCCAGTCATTGGCATTTGATCTCTTCTGGATATATTACCGGCCCTTTGGCAACGATCACAACTCTTAACAAAGGCATTAGCATCTGTAAATAACGCAGGCCAATAAAACTCACATTGCAAAACTTTTCCTACTGTCCTTGTTCCTCCAAAGTGACCACCACAATGTACAATATGGCAGTGAGTAAGTATGAAAATCATTTCCTCTTCTGGGACACATCTTCTAATCACTTGATCAGCACAATGACGAAAAAGAATGGGCTGATCCCAATAACAATGCTTAACTTCTGAATAGAACTTTTTTAGTTGCTTCCTTTACATGTTCGGAGGCACAACTTTAGCTACCAAATAGTTGACATAATCTGCAAACCATGGTATCTTCTCTTCACATTAAATCGAAAATAATTGTTCATCCAGAAAATTTCATTAATTGGTTCCTCTTTAACATTATGCTCATCTTCTTTTTCCAATCTAGATAAATGATCAATAACTAGATTTTCTGTCCCCTTCTTATCACGAATTTCCATACCAAACTCTTGCAATAATAAGACCCATCGAATGAAGCGAGGTTTAGCATCCTTTTTGGTCATAAGATACTTAATAGCAGAATGATCTATTTAAACAATGACCTTATTACCAATTAAATATGGCCAAAACTTGTCAAATGCAAAGACTATTGCAAGTAATTCCTTTTCAGTAGTTTCATAATTTAATTGAGCATCATTCAAGGTTCTACTAGCATAATAAATCATTCAGAATACCTTGTCAACTCACTGTCCAAGAATCGCTCCTACTGCATAATGACTAGCATCACACATTAATTCAAAAGGAATTTTCCAATTTGGTGATACAACAATTGGAGCAGATACAAATGTATCCTTTAGTGTGTTAAACGCCCTTAAACAATCAGAATAAAAGTTGAATACCACACCATTCATAACTAAAGTAGATACAGGCTTCAAATTTTTTGAAAAGTCCTTTATAAACCTCCTATAAAATCCAGCACGACCCAGAAAACTTCGAACCCCTTTAAGAGACACTGGAGGAGGTAAATTTTCTATTTTTGAAATCTTGGCGCTGTATACTTCAATTCCATGGCGTGAAATCTTGTGGCCCAAGACTATTCCTTCTATCACCATAAAGTGACATTTCTCCCAATTTAATATTACATTGGACTCCTCACATATTTTTAGAACCCTTTCCAAATTAGCCAAACATTCATCAAAAGAGGGTCCAAAGACTGAAAAGTCATCCATAAAAAATTTAATACATTTTTCCTCCAAGTCAGAAAAGATTGACATCTTACATCTTTGAAAGGTGGCGGGAGCATTACATAACCCAAATGGCATCCTCCGAAAGGCAAAGGTTCCATAAGGGCATGTGAAGGTAGTCTTTTCTTGATCCTCTGGTGCTATAGGAATTTCATGGTATCTCGAATATCCATCCAAGAAGCAGTAATAAGGATGGCCTGCTAATCTATCTAGCATCTGATCTACAAAAGGTAAAGGGAAATAGTCTTTCCTGGTGGCCTTATTTATCTTACGGTAATCAATACAAATTCTCCACCCCATCATCGTATGAGTTGTAATAAGTTCATTATTATTATTTTTAACCACCGTTATGCCACCTTTCTTTGGAACTACCTAGATCGGATTAACCCAAGCACTATCAGATATTGCGTAAATTACCCCTACATCCAACCCTTTAAGGATTTCTTTTCTTACAACTTCTTTCATTGAAGGATTGAGACTCCTTTGAGCATCAATACTAGGCTTACTATCCTCCTCCATTAATATACGGTGCATCACTGTTGAAGGACTAATGCCCTTAATATCCGCCAAAGTCCATCCAATTGCTAGTTTGTGAGCCCTTAATACCCTAAGAAGCTTCTCTTCTTCAGTCACAGATAAAGAAGCGGAAATAATAACTAGGAGAGTATCATTCATCCCCAAATAAGCGTATTTAAGATGATCGGGTAAGGTTTTTAATTGAAGAGCTGGTGGTTTCGCAATGGATGGGAGAGGTCTCTCAGGAACTTGCCCCAATTCCTCATATTTCTTTTTATATATTTTCCCTGATGAATTCAACCACTTAACATACTCACTAGCTTCAGTACAAGCACACTCTTCAGGACTTGCAATCAAACTCAACTCCATTGGATCCTTAATAGACTGGACCCCTTTACTTGGTTCCTCTAATACACTAACACAAAAACAACTGTCACTCTCTGATGGATATTTCAAAGCTTTGAAAACATTAAAAACGACCTCTTCACCTTGTACTCTAAGCCTTAACTCTCCCTTTTGAACGTCTATCAACACTTACCCCGTGGCCAAAAATGGTCGTCCCAATATAATAGGCACGCCCTCATCTACCTCCATATCTAATACAATGAAATCCGTTGGGAAAATGAACTTATCTACCTTTACTAGAATGTCCTCTATAATACCTCTGGGTGTGTTAATGAATGATCAACCAGTTGAAGAGTAACAATAGTGGGTCTAGCTTCCCCCAATCCAAGCCTTTTAAATATAGACAACGACATTAAATTTATGCTTGCACCCAAATCACGTAAAGCTCTCTCACAATGAAAGTTCCCAATGGTGGTAGGTATAGAAAAAATGCCTGGATCTCTTAACTATTGAGGAAGCTTTTTTTAATAATTGCACTACACTCTTCAGTTAATGCAACCATTTCATAATCCTCCATTTTTCTTTTATTAGACAATATCTCCTTCATAAATTTCACATAACTAGGCATTTTTTCTAGAACCTCTGCAAAAGGAATTTTAATGTGAAGTTTCTTACATTCCTCAAGAAATTTGGAAAATTGTTTGTCAAGATTAGCCTTTCGAAACCGTTGAGGATATGGAATCTTTGGTGTAGGCTCAGTGTATTTTGGTTTTTCTGTTTTTGGAAGGTCTTCAGTAACCTCCTCTTGTATTGGACTAGTAACTTGTTGATCCTCTTTCTTCTTCCCCCTATCATCGATTGTAGGACCATCATACTTAGTCGCACTCCTAAAAGTGACAACTTGACATTGTTCTTTAGGATTTACCTCTGTGGAACTAGGAAAATTTCCTTGCTGTCTACTAGAAAACATTTGAGCCAATTGACCGATTTGTATCTCCAAACTCCTAATTGAAGACCTTGTCTCTGTCATGAATTAATTTAATTGTTCTGGCTGAATTGTTTGTGGGTTCATTTGAGGATGTGGTGGTGGATGAGATGGGCGTGGATTTTGATCATAATATATTCTAGAATGTAATCCATAAGTCAGTTGATGAGGGGGTTGTTGAGGTGGGTCCTATGGATATTGTGGTTGTAACCCTTGATTATTTTTCCAAGACAGATTAGGATGATTTTTCCAAGCAGCCGTATAGGAATTGGAATAAGTGTTAGGTACAGGTCTTGAAAAATTACCAATAACTTGTGCTTGTTCCAAGGGCATATTATTCACATCAGTTGAGCAACTGGCTGTGCTTGGGCATTTTTAATAAGAATGTGGTCCCCCATAAATCTCACAACTCACAACATTCTGTACTTGCATTGCTTGTGCGGCGAGATTAGTCTGTTGCAATTGCTTGGTTAGAGATGCGACTTGAGCTATCAATAACGCAATCGGATCAACTTCTAAGACTCCTGCTACTTTCTTGTTCTCACACTGAGTAGGCCAATTATAGTTATTCATAGCCATCTCTTCCAATAATTCATATGCTTCATTAGCACTTTTTCTCATAAATGCTCCTCCTGATGCTGCATCTATAATTGTCCTTGTATTGCCCCCCCAAACCATTGTAAAAAGTATGAACTAGCAGCCATTTCTCTATTCCATAATGTGGGCATTTTATTTGCAACTCTTTAAATCACTCCAATGCATCATATAAAGATTTCCCATCCAGCTGGTGGAAATTATTAATCTCTCCTCTTATTCTGGCTGACTTGGCAGGAGGAAAATATTTACCAAGAAATTTCTGAGCCAAATCTTTCCAAGTAAGAATAGAGTTGGCTTGTAATAATTTCAACCAACTCTTAGCTTTGTCCCAGAGTGAAAATGGGAAAAATCTCAATCTTACATCATCATTACTCACCCCATTCATTTTGAATGTCGCACATAGCTTTAACAAGTTTGTGAAATTGAGATTTGGATTCTCATTTGGTAACCCCCCAAATTGTACACAGTTTTGCACCATCTGAATAATTGAAGGTTTTATCTCAAAATTATTTACCTCAACAGTTGGAGGACGAATGCTTGAATGTATCCCCGTAACAGTAGGGAGTACATAGTTCCTTAATGGTGGATCGACTTTAGCTGCATTACCTATATATTCATTTTTGACAACATTATTTGCGTTCTCATCCATGGTGAAATCCAACCGTTTCTTTATCTTTCGATTCTTTCTGCACGTTCTCTCAATTTCAAGATCTATTGGTATGATTTCCTTTTATCTACTTCCTCGCATATACCAACAACTCCTGAAATACAATACAACCTTGATCCGAATAAATTTAAAACAATAAAAATAAAAAATAATATAAAAAAACAAAATTAGAACAAACAACAATTAACTTTGATATTGGAAATTATGTCCCCGGCAACGGCGCCAAAAACATGATCACGAAAATATATATACGCAAGTGCACGCAATCGATTCAAGTAATATATATGATAAGTAGAGTATTGTTCCAACGAAGACTATTTTACAATTACCACTAATTGTTCTTTTAATTTTTATTTGGCAATTAAAATTTAGATGAATGAATTTAATTTTAAAATTATAAAAGAAAACTAATATCAAGAATCACTAATTAAAAGATTTAAATCACTATTAAAAAGACCTAGGGTGTTAAGTTCATCAACTTGTCATCCTACTAATTATACTAATCAATTCTAAATTTCTTTCTTCCTATTCTAATAGCAGGTTAACATAATTTGATTCCTATTCTTTTCCAAGATATAAGTTGTAACGCCCTACTTCCTTAAAGCTGTTACTAAATGTGTTTAAAACGTGCCAATCTCTCGCTAATCGAGGTTTTAGGTTTAAAGTGTAGTTAATTAAAATGTAAACTCGTTTAAATAAGATTTTGGTGTAAAAAGTTGGTCAATCCTTTAAATCAGGAAAAGGGTTACATTGGGATCCCAAAAACACTATTTGGAATTATATTTACAACTCAAAAAGTTACTTTACAGTCGGCCTAAGTGACAAAATCAATATTTAAAACCATCTCCTCAAAATACCCCAGCCATGGTGGCCAGATAGGCCAAACATGTATGCACCGCTCCATGCCCTCTAACTCATGGTTGGTTGATCATTTCCTTGCCCTTACCTACACCACAGAGCACCCGTGAGCCGAGGCCCAGCAAGAGAACCTCAAAGCACAACAACATCACATCATAGCAGTATAATAGCACATAAGTACACCAACATACCATCATAGCAATATATCAACACATAAGCACAATAGCATAACATCTTAGCAGTACAATATCACACTAGTTCAATATTTCAACAACGTATAATGAAGCACCCAATAGGCTAAACACATAGCGGCCATGCCGTCCTAGGTGCTTTACCGAACCCTGGGTTCGCGGTCTGCACCAAGAGGATGACTCCAGCATCCTAGGAGGGTCTCGCCCTAACGGCCTACACTCCACGTGCTAAACGCCGTTCCCGACCGCTTTTTGTTCTCGGCTTTGCACTCCGCGTGCATAACACTGTTCCCAGCCCCTTGCTACTCCCAGCTTTTGCCTCTCCCGACTTTTGCCACTCTCGGCTCCTGCCGCTTCTGGCTCTTGCCTCTCCCAGCTTTTGCTGCTCCCAGCTCTTGTCGCTTCCGGTTCTTGCCTCTCCCAGATTTTGCCACACCCGGCTCTTACCGATCAGTCACATTCACATATATGACATAGTAAACCATAAACAATACATACAGTAAAATACACCACATAACTCTATGGGTACAAACTGTTCTCTTACCTGTGTCCCAAGCTTCCTGAGCACCACAATCTCGAGCACAGTCCTCTAACCCGAGCCTTGCTGAAAGCCTAGTCACAATGCATTAACAATATCCATCCATCAAGTTCTAATCCAATAAATAACTTCGGGATATAATTGTAGCCTCCGGGACCTTGGATTTTACCAATCGGGGTGGTAAAATCCTTCCCGAGCCTTAACTTTTGGGTTCCCGAGCCAACAACCTTCACACAACCAAAATTTAGAGTTTGGGCCGCGGCGCGCCCCAAGTCAGAGGCATAAAGCCTCCCAGATGAGAGACACAGGTCACAACATTCCTAGTCTTGGGTCGCAGCGCGCCTGGGTAGCTAGAGGCTTCCAACCTCTTTGACACACACGGGCCGCGACGCCTGAAGAACAGGGCCGTGGCTCGAGCCTCCAAACCCAGAAATCACCATTTTCCCCTGCGTTTTCCTCAAGCCTAAACCTTAGTTTCATACTTCAAACACCACTTAAACTCAGAATTGAACCTAGATTCCTTGTCTACACAACCTAGGCATCACATCCACCCAAGAACAACCCTTTAATCCTCACTAACACCAAAATTCAAACCAAACACAACTAACCAAACCAAACCTCATGCAAGCTTAAGTTCTTAACATAATCAAAGTAATTAAACAACAAGATTCAATCTAAGAAACTTACCTCCACACTTAAGTCAATTCCTGAACTGATTCCCTGAGCTTTAAGCTTCCCAATCCTCCAATTCTCCAGCCCAATTCTTCAAGGTTTCCTCCAAAGCTTCAACACCTCAAGGGAGAAAGAATATCGGTGGAGAGAGAGAGAAGCCAAAGAAAAATGAGTATTAAACTTCTATTCTTCCTTTCTTTTCTTTTTGTTCCAATGTTTTCTCCAGCCTAGGTGTATACCTACTTGCCAAAAAGACCAATCTGCCCCTTAAGCTTATCTTAAATCCTCAAGTGTCACCAAGGAAATTTAGTCATTTGCCAAATCCCGTTAAGTCCCCGAGTATTCCTATAAATCCCTGTTAAATCCCAACATAACTAAATCATTGCTAAATTACTATCCATTAATCAATAATTCCCAAACACATATTATATCCCCAAAATACCCCCAGGCTCCTCCCTAGTCGGGCATTCGACCTCGTTGTGACTTTTTAGCGAAACCGCTCCCTAGGACTGTCTCGGATCGTGCATCACAAATATATCACCACTCACACGTGGTAACAATCACAATATACACAAATATTGCATTTATGCTCTCAACGAGCTAAAATTACAATTATGCCCCTCATAGCCAAATGGGGCCCACATGCATATTTAGTTCACATAAACATGCAATTCTAATCACATAATCATCAAGTTCACATATTAATGTAATTAAATCAATTATTGCCCTCCCGACACGCTAATCAAGGCCCTAAGCCTTATTAGCAAATTTGGGAAGCTACATAAGATCTCAACCTATATGCAGGTTTTCTTCATCTCTGTGATAAACTTAAACATATAGAAGACATTAAGCATGGAAACCTAATTACTACACAACTCATACAGGTACTTCGTTCAATATGCAACCTATGTCAATATAATGATAGCATGTTCAATTCTCATCTTGCAAATTTTGAATAAAAATCATAAATCAAGCAAATATTGATAAATAATTTATTAGCATTAAGAACACATTATATAGATTTGAATAGAGAAGAAAAATCAAAAGAACATCATAATTAAATTAGGTAGAAATCCAAGTGACTACATTAAACCCTAGATAAAATTGTTTAGTTCATATCAGACATGACTAAATCAACAAAATTGTAATTCAAAAACATAAGATTCACAAACATAAAGAAGAAAGGAAAATATAAAAATGCAGAATAACTAGCCTAAGAATCAAAATTAGTCTCTAAAAACGTAATTAAAAATTGACCTAATGACGTAATTCAACCCTAAATATGAATTTATAGTAAAAAAATTACAAAAGCTGTGTTTTTCATATGCGGGCTGCGACTTGGCCTTCTCTGGGTCGCGGCCCTTGTCCATTTTTGACGCATTCTAACTCTGCACAAGTCTTCAGGCGCCGCGACTCAAGAGTATCAAGTCGCAGCCTGTGTCCAGGATTTCCCTTTCTTAGCCTCTGACGTTCCCTTGCGCTGCGACTGATACGGTCAAGTCGCGACACTAATTGCTACCAGTAGCCATATGTTTCTGACTTGCCTAGAGTCGCGACTTATAAGCTCAAGTCGCGCCTCTAATTCCATTTTTTTCTCAAATTAGGCCTTTCAACTTGTCTCTTCATCAAAAACTGACTTTTAATCGTCCTTAGCATCATTTTGAGTCCAACAACCATCAAGAGCATCATTTTCCCACTATTTTCTATTCTTTTTATATTTTTTTCTCATGATTCACCGCACCAACCTACAACAAAGACAAACAAAAGCGTAATCTTGAACAAAACACACATAAAGACTCAAGATTACCAAAAAAAGACATTCTAAAATGACACTAAAATAAAGTTATCAATTCCATATGCTAGTGATGTTATTTTGCTACTTTGATTTACTATGTTCTTAATATAATGCATTTGAGTTGTTTATGTTCTTTCATCCTCATCTTTATTTTGTTATCTTTATTTACTTGTGCTAATAGTATATAGGATTTGTCATGCTCTTTCTATGTGTTTCTAATTAGTAAAAGTAATATTGATATATAATTTTATGTCTAATCTTCTATTGCATTATTGTCATTGGGTATTTTGTCATTTTTAGATTTTTCAAAAGAATAACATTGTGTTCCTAAAGTAAGGAACTTTATAACTCAAATGGACTTTTGTTAGAAAAGAATATGGACTTTAATGTTAGATTTTCCAAGTAAATGTTGGGATGTGAACTATTTACTTGTGTTGTTTTGTAAATCAAGTAACTAAGTAACTAAACAAGCATATGGATGATTATTGAAACCTTTCTACTTCTTAACTCTTGATTACACCTTATTTTTATTTCACTTAACTCATTCATCAAAAAAGTCAACATCAAAATCTCAAATCAATTTTCATTTCCATTTTTATTTATTTCATGTTACTAACATTTTGTGTTATTTTTCAACTAATTTTTTGGTTTTAGGTTACCTCCTTGTGGATCGACCACCCAATTTTATTACAACTACCGCTTAGTGGTTGTCACATTTTGGGCATTAAACAAATTTTGGCGCTATTGTCAGGGAGGTAGTTTTCAAAAGTTTTAATGAAATTTTTACCAAAATGTTGGTAACTTTATTTGTATTTTTATTGCTATGAATATTGTGTTAGTATAAATAATTTTTAGTTAATTTGAATATTATTAAAAAAACCAAAGCAAAAAAATTTTAGTTATATATATTTTCATACTTTTCTTTTTCGGTAAAAAAAGAGAAAAAAAATATATATATATATATACAAAAGACAAAATAGTGAAAAACTTAAAAAAAACAAAAATAAATATATATTTATTTTTATTTTTCTTTTCCTTTCTTTTTGGTTACATAAAAAAAGAGAATTATATAAATATATATAAATATTTTTTCTATTTAGTTAATTCTAATTTCACTTTTCTTTCTTTATTTCTATTTTATTTTATTTTTTATAGTTTAATAAATATTTGTAAAAAAAAGAGATAAGCTTATTATTTTATCTTCACTTAATTTCTATTTTCTATATTTTTGTGTCGACTATTTTGTCGCTTTAGGTTCTTAGTTTAGATCTTCCATTCTTTTTGCCTTAGTCTTCCTTAGAATGTAGTTCTTCCTTAAAAAAAAAAAAGAAGCATAAAATTGCATAAATTTTTTCATAAAACGCTTAGTAATATTACAAATGGTAGAAATCGATATTTTTCTGTCTAGAAAGATTGGTTGTTAAATAAGGTTTGTGTTAACATTACCCCCCACACTTACCTGGGAACCTTGGGGACTTCTATCTAGGCAAGTATGGGTCTAAAGTGGTACCTTGGCAACCTTCCTAATCGGCCTGGGAACATTTCGAGCATATACCTTTGCACTATTACATTTTTGAACTTAGTACTAAAAGAAAACCAAGCTTGTTCTGTCAAAATAAGCGATTTCACTTTGCTTAAAGGTTGTTTAGTTGAAAAGGTTTACCTTATGATCCACCATACTTACTCAGCAACCTCAGGGAGTTTTAGTAAGGCGTTGGAGGTCATCCTAAAACCTCCAAATCTATCTGGGAACAAGTTTAACAAAAAAAAAAAAAAATCATTTCCGAAAGTGGATGAATCATCATGAAACTTATAGTGAAACCTCTTCCAATTCATCCACCACTTCTTCTGGAAATCCTTCCACCACTCCTGCTTCTCAACAAACTTTAGTTGATAATAATCCATTCCTAATGGCTCGTAATGATGAAATCTAACCAAGAACTCTAAATGACTACCTCCATCCTACTCGCACGTCCACACCTTCATGCATTATTTCCCTCCTAATATGCTCGCATTAGACTTTAAACACGACATGATTCAACTCTTGCCCACATTTCATGGAATGGAAAACGAAAGCCCATACGTGCATATTAGAAAGTTCGAGGAGGTAGTAGCCAGGTTGTATAACCGAGTTGAAAATGTTGTGCGACTAAAGTTCTTCCCTTTCTCCTTGAAGGACAAAGCCAAAAGCTGGTTATACTGTTTGGACCTAGGTCTATTGGAACATGGGAGGAAAATATTTCTTTCTAAAAAACTTCCCTAACCATAAGACCAACAGTCTAAAACAACAGATTTCCACATTTTCCCAAAAGGATAATGAAATGTTTTATCAAGTTTGGGAAAGATTCAAAGATCTATTGAATTAGTGTCCACACCATGGCTATGAGAACTGGCGTTTGGTCAGTTACTTCTATGAAGGCCTCATGAGTCATGAGCATCAGTTTGTAGAAATGCTATGCAATGGTGAATTCCTCAAAAAAGAGCCAGATGGTGCTCTTGAATATCTCGAAGAAACAGCAAAAAAATTTCACACTTGGACTAGTCCAAGTGCTACAGATAGCACCAACCGACACAAACCATTTGGGATCTATCAACATTGAGAAGAGTATAGTGTTAAGGCCCAACTCGAAGCTTTTAAAAAGCAGTTTGAGGACTTAATGACAAAAAAATGGCCAAAAACCACACATGATTGCTCAAGCGGAACCACAAGAACCTTGCTTTGTTTGTGGAGGGACGAAGCATTTAGCTAAGGACTGCTTAGCTTTTAATGAAATGAGGGGGGTTTATGACGAGCAATGCAATGCCTTAGGGGCATATAACAAGACATTCTCCCATATGTACAACCCTGGTTGGAGAAACCACCCAAATTTCAATTATAAAGATTCTAACCAAGCTCAATTGTCTGGAGGACAATGGAGAAATGAGCAACAAGTTCAACCATCAAAGGCATATTCTGCACCTCAATATAATGCTCATCCACAATGAAATTCTCTTAAGAATACCCTTCATGCATTCATAGAGGAACAATCCAAACTAAATTGTCAAATGATGGAAGAAATTAAGGAAATGAAATGTCAATTCTCAAAATTGACTGAATCCTTGGCCATTCTGGGAAAAGGCAAACTTCCTTCCCAACCGACATTCAATGTGCAAGGCCAACACATGGCCCAATCTTAAAATTCCAATGATCAAAATGTTAAGGAGGTAAATTCCATCACAACTAGAAATGGTACAACTTTGCAAGACCCATCCATAAAAGCCACCTCTCCCAGTACTCCAAAAGTTAATCCTAATAATGCACCACTCAATGCTTCTCCAATTGTGATAAATTGTTGAGACCACATTATTATGTGGATACATTTGTAATCTATGACTCGAGGCGATCCTAGTGAGCGGTTTAGCGAAAAAGTCATGGCGGGGATTTATACCCCGCTCGAGGCGAGCCTGGGGGTATTTCTAGGAATTTAGGAAATATATTGGAGTCTATTTTGATATTGAGGAATATAATTGGTGATTAGTTAGGTGTCGGGAAGTAAGCGGTAAATATTAGAGACATTCGAGGAATTAGCGGGAATTGGGTGTAATGACTAAAATGCCCTTAGGAGGTTTAAAAGATTAGTTTTAAAGGGGAGGGAAAATTGGTCATTTGAGTTAAAAGCAGGGATAGGTATTAAAATTCTTTATGCCTTAGTGGATTATGTAGAAAATTGTAGAAGGCTAAAGAAAAGAAAAAGGAAAAGAAAGAAGGGAAAAAAAGCAGGAGCCTTCTCTCTTGCACGGTTTGGGCTTCTCTTCACCAATTCTTTGGAAATTTGGAGCTAAAATTCAGAGAAGGCTTGGGCTAGGACTCAACACTAGGATCCTTGAATTGGCTTGGGGAATTAGCAAAGGATATTTGTAGTGCACCAATTTTTTTTTTTAGATTAATTAAATTTGTGATTTATTTTATTTAAATGTTAAGTGTGATGAATTGTTTTATTTAAATGTTTATTTTATTTAGTTGTTGTTTGTTTTATTTGATTGTTTGTTATTTTATTTAATTGTTAGAATTGTTTGGTATAATCTTTTGAATTTAAATTTGTTAATTGTTTGTTTGGTTAATTAATTTAATAAGTGAATAATTGTGTAACATGTTTATTTTACTATTAGTGTTACATTTTAAATAAGTGTGAAAATTGAGGTAATTATGTGAGTTTTGGTTGAATGTACTAAGGTGCATGGTAGATAGTGGTGCACCCTAGTGTTTTAGTGTGTGCTAGTATATGGTAATAGGGTGCACATGTGTGGATTTTCTACACATTTTATAATTTCCCTTTATTGATATTTTTTGGTAGTTTTATTTTAATAAATAGGAAAATAAATAAATAAAATTCAAAAAGGGCAAGTGTTGGGCGTGTAGTGTGTGTAGTGTAGTGGGAAAGGGATTGTTTTTTTTAAGGCAATAAAATAAAAAATTGGAAGACACTAGCTATTTTGGGATAGGAATGTGATCACCCTTTATTCTTTTATATCTATTATCATAAAAGAAAATAATAAGAAATTAAGAGAAAATAAAATGGAAAAAGGAAACTTACCATTTTATGTTGGTGAGGCTTTATTGAGAGAGTTGAATAAAGGGGAAAGGAAAGGAAGAGGAGAGCATTTTCCTTGTGGCTGTCGTGACCTAGAGAGAGAGAGAGAGAGAGTGGCGTGTTAGAGAGAGAGAGGGAGAAGAAGAAAGAAAGGAAGAAAGAAGAAGAAGGAGAAGAGGAACCAAGTTTAGAGTATGTTTTTCTTGTATTTTTGTTTGTCTAATCTCTTTTTCTTGATTATATGATTTTGACTTTGTTTATTTGTTGTGTGTGATTGGATTTCTTTCTCCTCCTCATGGTGGTTTTAAAAAAAAACCCTAGGCTTGAACAAGGGGTGGTGAAGTTTGGGTGTTGATCATTTTGTATTCTTGATTTTACAATCAAGAGATGTATCAAATCTATAACCCTAATGATATGATGTTCATGGATTGATGGAGTGTTTTCTTATAATTTTATGCATGGGTTTATGTTGTTGGGTTTGATTTTTATGGTTGTGTAATGAGAGTATGTGTAGTGATGATGAATGTTTAAAATACATGAAAGAATAGGTTATTTTTTTATTGTATGTGTTTCGGCCTAAAGGGGTATTCAAAAGCATGATTGTTATTTTTATTATGTTTTATGTCAATGAAAATTTTAGAAACATGATAGGTTGTGGCAAGATCTTGTATGAAGTTATGATGATTGTGATTTTTGGAATAATTGCATGATAATATTATATTGAGAATATATGTAACACAAGATCAATGGTGGTTGTGGTTCATGACTTGTGAATAAGTTCTAAGGTGAATGATGAATTATTATATACCCATGATGTGATTAAAATGGATAAAGGGGTTAGAAGCATGCTAGGGTTTGTGTTGAAATATTGTGCATAATTGAGCATGAATTTTGTGAATCTAATAAAAGGAATAAATTTTATGATTTAATGTGCTTGCTGATTTTTGTACAAAAATGATGTTGTTCATGATGAGATTAATGTTTTGAGTGCTCAAATAAAGTTTGCAAAGGATTTTGATGTTTTAAGAAATTTAATTATGCTTTGAAATTATATTGTGCATAAATAATTTCCTACAGAATTTTTATTGAATTTTTAGAAAAATATGAGGTTTTTATATTGAATATGGTGATTTTTAAAGATAAAATGGTTGCTGGAATTTTTGTAAGAAAAAGGGAAGTGTGTTTCACTAAAATAAATTTGATGAGTTTTTGGAACAAATTATTATCCTAAGTTATGGTAATATTGAAAAATGGTATTTTAAAATGGTATGAATGCATATTTTGATAAGTTATGATTTTCTTTATTTTTGAGAAACATATTTAGATTCTATTTATTTGTGATTTTTAAAGAAATTAAATAGTGGCTGAAAGTTTGGTTTAAAAGGTTTAAAAAAAATAATTATTTAAATTGTCACATATGGATTTATGTTACATAAAACTAAGTCTTAAATAATTTAAATAAAAATATATTTTCTCACATCATTTATGTAACACAATTAACCAATGATAAAATTTGTTTTTCTAAAGAAACATATTAAAAATAGGTATTTTAATTAATTCCAAGCTTTTTGTTAATTCTTTGTAATTTGAGATTAATAAATGAAATTGTCACATATTTTATTTTAAGCTAAATCAAATTATTTTATAAAGTAAAATGATGTTTTGAGGAATTTAATCAACCTAGAAATTTTAAGAAAAATAACGCATGTTATATGTCTATTAATTTTAAAACAATAAAAGTAAGAAATGTAGAATTTTTTTTTTTAAAACGTCGCAATTACGTAATGTTCCCACGTATGCATGTTACATGAAAATCCACTTTTACGTCCAAAATTATGTTTATTATTCAACTATGTGGTTTTTATAAAAAGATCATGCATGTAAAATAGGTAAAATGAGCATTATTCTTTTATGGCTTTATGTGTAGTTAAGAATAATTGCATGTTATGTGTAACTGTTATTATGTGTGCATGGCCCATGCACACATGAGTTGTATGGGAGGGAAAAATAGTAATTTTATGAACCTAAGAAATATTGTTTTGATTATGATATAGGCTTGTTGAAAGATTGTGAAAATTTCTTAGCTTGGACTTGAGGTAAGGAAGTTAGATAGATTCTATGATTTTATGCTATGAATGGTAAGACTATTGTATGAATGAATTGTTATGAATTATGAATGCCATAATGTGATGATATGTTGAATATGATATGTTTATGGATGTTAGATACATCCAACGAGTTACTATAGATAAAGACGTAACTCCTAGGGCGGACGCGTCGAGGTTATTCAAGGACCAGAGACTCTGGTTTACCTCATATGGTGACATGGACAACTAGCGAGCCATGCTCATCATGTATGCTGTATGAATATGATTAGGGTGACATGGACAACTAGCGAGCCATGCTCATCATGTATGTTGTATGAATATGATTAGGGTGACATGGACAACTAGCGAGCCATGCTCATCATGTATGCTGTATGAATGTGATATGATGATATGTTACGATTACGTTATGATATGCTATGATGATATGTTATGAAAATGTTATAATATGTCATGATGTTTTAGTTGAACGTTAGTGTTTGTATTTGTTGTATCCTTACTTGCTTATTATTTGTACTTCCTTACTGGGATTTTAGCTCACCCCCTTACTTTCCTCCCAGGTAGCAAATAGGATTTCTTTATGGCACACGTGGTGACGTGAGAAGTTCTATCATCATTGGGTGTATGGCGTGGGGAAATCCTATGGACGGAAAAACGATCATCTTAGAACGCCATTTAAATTATGTTTTGTTTTAAGAGACTTTCCTAATTATCAGTGGGACTCAGTTATTTAATTTTTTTGTTTCTTTTGAACTTTGCATAAAAATTAATGTTTTCTTTTAAAACTAATGGCGCCAACTTGCATGGTTTTAAGCAAGTCCCCACTGAGACTTTGATAATGAGTGTTATTCTTTTACAAACTATGTTATGCGAATGTTTTATAAGTATTAGTTTAGGGCGTTCCTTTACAATATTCATCATTTGAGGTAAGGTTTTGAGGTTGTAACTCAGTTTCTGGTTCTTAGTGTTAATATGGATTTTGAGCTGAGTTTTGGTGGAAATTCTAGGGAATTGAGGCTGAAGCTTTGGGGAGTGAAAGCTAAGGAAGTGTGGAAGATAGCCTAAGGTTGAAATTCTCTCTTGAAGGTATGAAGTTCTGAACTTGGTCACTTGAATTCTGTGGTTTTAGTTGTTTTTCTTGTTGAGTTTTGAGCTCTAAGTTCAGCTATGGTGATTTCTTTGATTTGGGGTGCATGTGATTGGGTTTTGTATGGTTGGGACTTATGGGGTGAGATATGGGTGTTGGGAGGCTTGTTTTGAAGTTTGATTGAGGTTTGGTTGAGTTTTGGAAAGGTTTGGCTCGAGGAAATTTGAAGGAAGAAAACCTGTTTAGGGTTGTGCTGTGACTAGCACTGTAGCGCTAGTCATTGGGCGCTACAAAGCTAGGCCCTGAAGTTCCAGAGCTTTTTGGTTCTGCTTGTAGCGCAACAGCACTCTCCTTAGGGCACTGTAGCGCTACCCTGTTCCCAGAAAGGGATTTTTGGGATATTTCTTAGGGTTTTTGCCCGGGGGCTCGGGGTTTGATTCTACCACCCCATTTGGTGGAATTAGGGATTTCCGAGGGCTCGGGATTGGTCCCGAGGCTAGGTTTTGGAATTGAAGTTTGGAGTTGGTTCTAACTTATGACAATGACTAGGTGTACGCTAGGGCTCAGACGTGATCGTGCTTGCAGGTTGTATTGAACAAAGCTATCGAAATCTAAAAGTAAGAAAACTGCACCCGGTTATGTGTTTATGTTGGGACTAAGAGCTCCCTATATTTGTATGATGTCATAGATGGTATTATGCCATGGGACATGTGGTAAAAGGCCTAAGGGTGCCATAAATAATACTTGCGTACAGGGCACAGCTCGGCCACTGGTAGCTGATGACAGCTTAATATTCACTGAGCTCGGTTTAAGCTGGCCGGAGTCAGTAGGATAAATAGAGGGTGCGGCCCAAGGGCGTTAACCCTGGTTATCATGTGTAAATTGATTATTAATATGAAATGATGTAATTGGTATGCTGAATACTTGAATAACGTGAATGTTTGGATTGTTGAGTATATGATTATGCTGCATGAGTTATCTGGTTGTTTGCTTGATGATTATGCTCTTTTATTGTGTTTTCTTGCTGGGCCTTGGCTCACGGGTGCTACGTGGTGCAGGTAAAGGCAAGGGAAAACTGGACCAGTCCTGAGATTGAGAGCTTTCGGGCCGAATGTACATAGTCAGCTGATTGGCTGCCACAGCTGGGGAGTGGTACAGGACGAGAAAAGCCTAATTGTCTGTTTTGCCTTAGAGTGGCTAGTAACTATATTTTAATCCCGAAATTTTGTAAACTGTCTTTTAACTTTACTACTTCTAGGATCCCATGTAAATAAAATGTTTGATTATAAGAAATGAAACTTTTGAGACCAAAATCTTTTAACCCTAGTTCAATTATTGTTTCAGTAACACATTTCTAACTAAATGACTTGATTAGCCAGTCTTGCACCTTTATAAACACACAGTGTAACGGTCTTGGCTATCCAGGGCGTTACAACTTTCTTGACTGAGCAAGTGTGTGCGGTGATTGAACAAAAGACACCGCCGAAATACAGAGATCTCGGTTGTCCCACCATTTCTTGCCAAATTAAGACTCATGAAGTCAACCAAGCTATACTTGATCTTAACGTGAGTGTAAATCTCATGCCTTACTCTGTGTACTCGCAACTCAGCCTTGGAGAAATGAAGCCAACATCTATTGTGCTGCAGCTTGCCGATAGCTCCACCAAAAAGCCTATGGGTATTGTTGAGGATGTTTTAGTTCAAATTGAAAAATTATATTACCCCTTGGAATTTCTTATTCTTGATAACCAATCTGTGGTAAAAACGGAGTAAAAAATTCATATTATCCTTGGAAGACCATTCCTTCCTACTGCAAATGCTTTAATCAATTGTCGGAATGGCCTAATGAAGATATTGTGTGGAAACATGACTCTTGAAGTCAATATCTTCCACATCGAGAAACAACCCCGAGAAGACGATGAATGTTATCAAACATTCATGATTGACGCTTTAATTCTTGAGGAGGTTCAATTGCAAAACAACTTCGATAATCTTGATGAACTCCTCCTATCTGACAATGAAAGTCACGATTCTATTGAGTCTACTCTTGTAATATCAGATCACATAGACTCACGCAATAGAAGGACTAAGTTTTGGCAACCTCACTTTGAAGAGCTACCTTGTGAAAGGGCACAACCAAAAACTTCAGTTGAAGAGGTTCCAATCGTTCAATTGACCCAACTACCCGAGGGTCTGAAACATGTCTTCCTAGTAGACGGTGAAACCTTTCCAGTTATTCTTCTCGTCCAACCTTCAAAATTCTCAAGTATTTCAGTTACTCGAGCTACTACGAACGCATAAATCTGTGATAGGTTGGACACTTTTTGATAACAAAGGTATTAGCCCTTTAATTTGCTCCCATTGAATCAATCTGGAGGATGAGACTATCCCTCGAAGAGACCCTCAAAGGCGACTAAACCCCATAATAAAAGAAGTCGTGAAAAATGAAGTTTTAAAATTGCTAGATGCTGGTATCATCTATCCACTGGCCAACAGCAAGTGGGTTAGTCCTACTCAGGTAGTACCCAAGAAATCTGGTGTCATTGTGGTCCCAAACGAAAAAGGAGTCCTTGTCCCCACAAAAAACTATGACAGGATGGTGCATGTGCATTGATTATCAAAAATTAAATGCCGCCTCCTGCAAAGAACATTTTCCACTCCCATTCATTGATCCAATCCTTGAGCATGTAGCTGGTCATCCTTTGTATTATTTTCTTGATGGCTATATAGGCTATTATCAAATCGAGATTGCATTAGAGGATCAAGATAAGACTACTTTCACTTGTCCCTTTGGCACTTTTGCTTTTCGGCGCATGCCATTTGGCTTGTGTAATGCACCATCTACATTCCAAAGATTCATGATGAGAATCTTTAGTGATATGATTGAAAAATCAATGGAAGTATTCATGGATGACCTAACCGTTATTGGAAATTCCTTTGACACATGTCTTCTTCATCTTGAAGCTGTTTTAAAATGGTGTATTGAGAAAGGACTTGTGCTCAATTGGGTGAAATGTCACTTCATGGTATCTTCTAGCGTAGTCTTAGGCCACATTGTTTCTGATAGGGGGATTGAGGTTGATCAATCAAAAGTCGACCTTATCTTCAACCTGCCTACTCCTAACATTGTCAAAGATGTTAGGTCATTCCTTAGTCATGGTGGTTTCTGTAGGAGGTTCATAATTTTTTTTTCATTGATAGCTCGTCCGCTAAGCAACCTGCTAGCCAAATATGTTACTTTTGAGTGGATACCTAAGTGTGAGGAATCGTTCCGAATGCTTGTAAATTCACTCACTTTTGCTCCCATCATTCAGTCACCCGATTGGAGTCTTCTTTTTGAGATCATGTGTGATGCCATCAACTTTGCTGTGGGAGATGTGTTAGGACAACAAAGGGAGGGCAAACCCTTTGTTGTATATTATGCAAGCGAAATTCTCAATATTGCTCAAATGAACTATTCCACTACTGAAAATGAGTTGCTTGCCGTCGTCTTTGCCCTTGAAAAATTCTGATCTTATTTGATTGGATCACCTATTACGATCTTCACGGATCACTCTGCCTTGAAATACTTCCTTTCCAAAAAGGATGCTAAGGCGCGACTAATACGGTTGATCCTTCTCTTGCGAGAATTTGATATAGCGATCAAAGACAAGAAATGTGTTGAAAATTTCATCGCAGACCACTTGTCCCGACTTGAATTCAGCAATCCCACTGATGGTCCACCCATTCATGATGATTTCCCTGATGAACAATTTCTTTCTATTACTAAGTTATCATGGTATGCTCACATTGTGAACTACTTAGTAATAGGTGAACTCCCATCTGAATGGAGTTCACAAGACAAACACAAATTTCTGGTTAAGGTGCACAATTTCTTTTAGGATGACCCATACTTATTCAAGTACTGCTCCAACCAAATCATGCGAAGATACATCCACGATGATGAGGTGTCTAGTGTGCTAAATATTTGCCACAATGATGCTTGTGGTGGTCACTTTTTTGTGAAGAAAACTGCTGCAAAAATCTTACAATGCGATCATTACTGGCCCACTCTGTTCAAAGACACCAATTATTTCTTGTCTCATCGGCACATGATGCCCTTGAACCCAATTCTTGTTATCGAAATATTTGATTGTTGGGGGATAGACTTTATGGGACAATTTCCACCTTCTTTTGGCTACCTTTACATTATTCTCATTGTGGATTATGTTTCCAAATGGGTCGAGGCCGTACCCTATTGAACCAATGATAACGCTACAGTTGTCAAATTCTTGAAAGAAAATGTGTTATCAAGGTTCGATACTCCTCACGCTATCATCAGTGATCAAGGCACTCATTTTTGCAACAGATCTTTTGAGGGTCGTATGCGTAAGTATGGTGTACTTCATAAAGTTGCAAATGCCTATCATCAACAGAATAATGGCCAAGATGAGTTAGCCAATAGGGAGATAAAACACATTCTAGAAAAGATGGTAAATCCTGACCGCAAAGATTGGTCTACACGTCTTCCAGACGATCTTTGGGCATACCACATTGCTTTCAAATTCCCTCTTCGGATGTCTCTCTATCGACTTGTCTTTGGAAAAGATTGTCATTTACATGTCGAGCTCGAGCATAAAGCTTATTGGGCTATCAAAGCCATCAACTTTGATCTTAATGCCGCATGTATCAATCACAAACTCCAATTGTCTGAAATTGAGGAGTTGAGAAATGATGCATATGACAATTCTAGGATCTATAAAGCAAAGTTAAAAACTCCTCACAATAAATAGATCCTGCGAAAACATTTTGAGCCAAATCAGAAAGTGCATCTGTATGATTCTCGTTTGCACTTGCACCCCGGTAAACTGAGATCACGATGGACTGGTCCATTTGTAGTGAAGTAAGTATTTCCCAACGGTTCTATTGAGGTTGAAAACCCAACCGATGGGAGAATTTTTTGAGTTGATGGCCAAAGACTAAAGCATTACATTGTTTTTATTATTTTTTTTATTTTTATTTTTTCTGTCTTTCTTTCACTTTTGTATGTGTTGTTTGTTTTTGTCTTTTGTTTGTTTTGGGATATTGTCATCAGGTTCTTTCCGCTCTCGCCTCATGGACATGGTCATCATCGAGGTGTTCTCTTTCCCTATCTTTTTCATTGAGTATTCATTTTGACATTAAGGATACTGTTTGATTTTGGTTGGGGGTGGTGAGCAATCATTTGGAAAATCTTATTGTCTTGTTGAATTTTCAAGTCAAATTTTCTTAAAATTATCCAAGCATTAGTACAACTTGTTGGTTTAAGTCAGTTTTTACTATGTTTAGCTATTAAGAAGTAATTTTCAGAGTTCTTTTGTGCACTTTCCAAACATGTGGTAAATTGGTTGTTAACACAAATAATTGAGAGAAATTTCAAGTTTAAAGTTTTTCATTTCTTGGTTAGTTGTGAGAGTTGAGAGAACAAATTTTTGAACTTTTATTGATTATTTGAGTTGGTGAAGTCACATCTTTAGAATTTAAAACACGACATTTACTAGAGGGATATTTTTCAAATAAGAATGAGTCTTTGTAATAAATTTTAAATTTGTGTTCTATTTATTTTATTTTATTTGTAATTCAATTTAATTTTTGTGTTGCCTCTTGTAAAAATAAAATAAAATAATAAAAAAAAAACAAAAACAAAAAAAAAAGAATAAGAAATGAAAATAGTCCAAAAAAATGATGAAAAAAAATTGAAAAAAGAAAAAAAAAAGAAAAAAAAGAGAACAAGAGCAACACTTCCTTTATTATTTTGTAGTTGTTGACCAAAAAAATCTTTCTCTTATTTTTTTTTGTGTAATTGTATTAAAAAAAACTTATTATTAATAGTTTCCTTTTCTTATTTATCATTTCTAGTTAGTTGTCATTTTATTCTTTGAGTTGTCTCATGTAAATCCCAAATGTTGTTTGTCATTTGAATTCCAATAAGTTGATTCCAACTCAAAGAGTGTTATCCTTCCCATTAAAATACTTTCAATGCTCGTGACAAATTTGGAGTTGAGACCTATATACTTTAGAGATTTTTTGATACTATTTGTATTATGACTTGCGATACAAATGAATGTGGTTTGGTGTGCACACACACGACTTTGGAATTGCAATTGAAGTAGTTTCGATAGTAATCTCTGACTTCTTGCTGATACTTTGAATATGTTTAGATGGTTTTGCTTGATTTAACTTGATTATTCAACTTGATATTTTTTTTTCGCTTGAATTGTTAGGGAGTAGCAATAATCTAGTTAAGGGTTGTGATTAGTGCTAAAAAAATGTTAATTTACTAGTTTTAAAGTGTAAAATAGATTAAGTTTTAATTAATATTTTAATGAATTTATTGTAATATATTTTATAATTGACAATATTAATTTTAATTTAATTTGTGTTTTATTTTGTAAGAATTAATTGGTATTTTTGGCACTTGGAAACAAAGAAAAAAAAAGAAAGAATCAAAACTGAAAAAAAAAAGAGTTGAAATTGTCACATTTTTGAAGAGAATTGGCCCAAGAATTCGGCTCAAAGCCAAAGCCCGACTTTTTCCTTTCTCCCTCGTCTGCCACCTGGCGCGCCCCATGCCTGCCACTTGTTTGCATCCCAGCCCCAGCCGACCCGCGTGATCCAGACTCCTGCCCGCGTGTGACTTGTGGACCCAACCCACTTGACCCGTGCCATCGACCCGCAAGCAACTGCTGACCCGCCCCCCTTTCTCTTGCCCAGCTGTGCCACATGGCGCTCTCCCACTGGTTCATTTGGGTCAAAGTTTCAACCTGCCACCAGCCCATTCCCTTATGCATTTTGGGCCTTGAACCTTCCATTTTGAGCTTTAAAGCACACATTTTGTGGTGTTTTAGAAAAAAGGAAAAATGACCATTCACTAAAATAGCTAGGTTAATATTGATAATAAGTTTCAATTTTTTCAAAATCATATTTTATTATTAATATTTCAGATTTATTTTGTACACCCATTTGTAATTTAATTTCTTTTTAGTCATTTTCTTCTTCTATAAATAGGGACTCTTCTTTCACATTTAATATGTAATTTCTTGAGTAAAGAAACTATAGCAAAATTTCTACTCACTTTCTTCTTAGAATTTTGTTAGAATCATGAGCATAATGACCTAATCTTCCTAGGAATATTAGGGATGATTCTATATGCTTGTAATGACCCAACTATTTCTAAGACCTTAGACCATTAAAACTACTAAACATAGCTACTATTTCGATACAAACATAAGAAATAACAAACCTTTATTGAAAACCCAAAATATAAGAAATAGCATGTCTTTATTTAAAATGTGATATCGTATGGGATCCCATTGTTTACAAAACATAAAACATAGCTTTAAAAACAAGTTAAAAAAAAAGTTGAATGCAGAATTACAAAAGAGACATATTTCAAATCAAAAGACTACAATAAACATCATCCTCGATCGACACGCAGCCTATCCATTCCATTCATTCTCAACACACATGCCATGCTACCAAGAATCCTTCCGCCTCCATAATCATTTTCTGCATCACACTAAAATAAAGGAATGAGCCTAATGCCCAGCAAGGAAAATCTACTAAAAACAAAACACACATCTTAAACATAAGCATAATACTACATCAAATACTATAGAGGAACATAAGACTATCTAAAACATATATCATATATCATAAGCATACACTATAAAACATATGGCTACAAAAACATCTATTACAATGGTCATCATACATCTTGGGGCTTGCTAGTTAGGCAATCATATGCCCATAATTCTACAGGGCTAGTTATCTAAACAAGTCATATAAATTTATAGGGCTTGTTATCTAAACAAATCATATGCCCAAGGAATATACTATTGGGAATTGTTATCTAAACAAGTTATTTGTTATCTAAACAAATTATATGCTTGTTATCTAAACAAAACATATACCCAAGAACTAAAACATATCATACATATACATATCATAGCATAAACATATAACATAACATATCATAACATAAACATAACATAACATATAAGAACATAAAGCCTATCCCATTTTCCTTACCAACACCTGGACATGAGAACAAGGATGGGATTTGGAACACTCCTAAAACCAACAATGTAAATGGTGAGTATTTCTAAAGAATAAAGAATGAATGTGGAAACTAAACCATCAAGAAGAAACTTACCAAGAAAGAACTTAAGTTTCAAGAACCTAATCAAGAACAAAAGTTAGGATCTGTACAAAAGGAACTAAAGAAAACTAAAGAGTTTTAAAGAATTGGACTTAAAGAATAGGAGTACCTTAGTTGACCTTATGGATTGGTCTAACTCCAATACCGAAATACACTAAACCTCATTTCCCAAGTATTTTATAAAGCTTAAGAATGGCAAAGCTTTTTCCCAACCCAAGTGTTTATCACTCTATGGTAGTACTAGTACCTTGGAGTCTGATCACAGTTGAAGAGTGAGGAGAAGGGCTGGGTTCTATGTCCTATTTATAGAGTTCTAGGAATAAAAATCTTCTTTTTGGCTTTGAATAAAAATAATGAATTTAATTGAAAATATTTGAATATTCATCAGTCAAAGGCTTAGGACTCGGTCAAATCGTTCAGAGGTAGGTCTAAGGAGTCAAAGCTTGTTTAAAAAAAAAATAGAATCCTAACTTCTAACTTCCTAAATGTCGTAACTCTAAACTCACTTGTAGTAAAATCAACATAACTGGAGCTGTATGACTCCAATTTAGACCATCTTTATACCGTTAGGAAGCTAATTTGATTATCTACAACTTTTTAGAAATATTATTTTTCGAAATTCATAAATAGGTCAGAAGTTACAGTACCCTAAAGTTACGGGAAGATCTATTTAATTATCTAAATAACAACCTAATCCATAAATTTCTTAACTAACCATAAAATAACAAACTCTAATTCCCTAATAATCATGTGTATGACAAGTGTCATATTCTTATTGGCTCTATCTAAACCTTAGGAATAATAAATAATACACCTAGGACCAGCAATATTAATCAAACCTTATGTTATAATCAATATTCTTAAACTATATGTTAAACTTATAAAATTCATAACTATTGCTATGAGTTTCCAACTATGTCCCGACTTGAACCAAAATTCACGGAATCTAACATACTACAAACTACTACTAACTACTACTACTACTACTACTACTACTACTACTACTACTACTACTACTACTACTACTACTACTACTATCTAGCTCGTTAAGTCAATATTCTGGGACTCTACAATTTTCCTCCACTAAAAAGAATTTCGTCCCCGAAATTTACTTATCAAACAATTCCGGATACCGAGTTAACATGTCTTCCTCCAACTCCCACGTTGCCTCCCGTTCAGAACTATTACTCCATAGGACCTTGACTATCTGAAAACTCTTAGACCGTAATTCTTTCATCCTTCAATCTAGGATACTAACCGGTCGTTCCTCGTAACTCAAGTCTTTCTGGAGTGCTATCATATCATATTTGAGGACGTGAGATGGGTCTGACACATATCTACGCAGCATCGAGATGTGGAACACATTGTGACTATCTGCTAGAGCTGGCGGTAGGGCTAATCTATATGCAACTGCTCCCACTTTGTCCAATATCTCAAAAGGACCTATAAACCTAGGACTAAGCTTGCCTTTCTTCCCGAACCGCTTCACACCTTTCATAGGAGATATCCTTAAGAAGACTTGATCTCTGACTTTGAATTCCAAATCACGCCGCTTGGCATCTGCATAACTTTTCTAACGGCTTTGAATAGCGAGCATACGCTTTCTAATCAGTGCTACTACATCCTGAGCTCCCCTAATAGCTTCGGGTCCAAGTAGTTGCTTTTCTCCTACCTCGTCCTAATGCAACGCCAATCGACCCTTCTTCCATAAAGTAGCTTGTAGGGTGCCATCCTAATTGTTGACTGGTAGCTATTGTTGTAGGAGAATTCTATTCGCGGCAAATACTTACTCCAAGATCTCGATGTAAACAGCGATCCTCTATCGAATACTATTGTCTTAGAGCTTCTATGCAGTCGTACTATTTCTTGGACATAAACGTCTGTGTATTGATTTGCTGTGTACGAAGTCTTAACAGACAGAAAATGAACTAACTTGGTTAATCTATCTATTACTATCCAAGCTGAATCATGCTGCTTACTTGTTCATGGAAAACCCGTCACGAAATATATGGCTATATCATCCCATTTCCATTCTGGAATGCTAAGTGGTTGCAATAAGCCTGCAGGCCGCTGATGTTTTGCTTTCACTTGCTGGCATACCAAGCATTTAGACACATACTCCGCTATATCTTTCTTCATTCCTGGCCACCAATATAACACTTTAAGGTCATGAGTCATCTTGGTCAACCCTGGTTGAACTAAGTATGGGGTATTGTGCACTTCTTCTAAAGTCTTCATCTTAATCCCTTGATCATTTGGCACACATACCCGATCCTTGTATCTTAATAATCCCTGACTAGATATTGGGATCTGTGGCCTTCCTTTCTCTAACTGCATCCATATGTGCTACTAATGTGTCATCATGTCCTTGCCCAATCCGTATATCTTCTAACAGGCTTGACTGGATGGACAAGTTAGTCAGGTAACCAATGACTACTTCTATTCCAGCATTGATCAGCTCCTACTGTAGCGACTTTTCTATTCCAGCTAATGATGCTAGACTTCCGTAATTCTTCCTACTTAGCGCATCAGTAACTACGTTTGCCTTGAGGCGTATGCTATCACCTTATCATTTTGCATCAACACATAACCTAATCCTTGCTTTGACGCATCGCAATAGACTACAAACTTATCATTGGGTGTCGGTACATAAAGTACTGTTGTTGAGCATATCCTTAAGCAACTGGAAACTCTCTTCACACTTATCAGTCCAGTTGAACCTTTGCTGTTTTCGGGTTAGGTTGGTAAACGGAGTGGCTATCTTAGAAAAGCCTTCTACGAACCTCCAAAAATAACCTGCTAGTCCCAGAAAACTTCTTACCTCAGATGCATTCTTAGGTCTTGGCCAATCCTTCACAGCCTCTATCTTAGATGGGTCTACCGCAACTCCTTCTTTGGATACTATGTGCCCGAGGAACGCTACTTGCGACAACCAAAATTCACACTTCTTGAACTTTGCGTAAAGCTGATGCTCCTTCAGTCGTAACAAGGTCATCCTTAAATGTTCCTCGTGCTCGACTTCATCCTTTGAGTACACCAAGATATCATCGATGAACACTACAATGAATTTGTCCAAATAATCCTTGAAGACCCTATTCATTAAATCCATGAAGGCGGCTGGAGCGTTGGTAAGACCGAAAGACATAACTAGAAACTCGTAATGTCCATAACAAGTTCTAAAAGCTGTCTTGGGATTATCCTCTTCCCATACTTTGAGCTGTGATACCCGGTCCATAGATCAATCTTTGAAAACATGGTTGCCCCTCGGAGTTGATCAAACAAGTCGTCAAGTTAGGGTAGTGGGTACTTATTGTTAATTGTCACTTTATTCAGCTCACGATAATCTATACACATATGCATACTTCCGTCCTTCTTCTTCACAAATATAACTGGTGCTCCCCATAGCGAATGGCTCAGTGCCCAGTACTAGTTCGATTGTGAAGTCTATCTCTCGTGTCGGCGGCAATCCTGCTAGTTGCTAGGAAATACCTCTGGGAATTCATTTACAAAGTGGAAGTCTCCAACTTTTAGTGGTGTTTCCTTTACCACATCCGTAACGTTGGCTAAGAATGCACGACATCCTTTTTTATCATCCTTTGAGCTTTGAGAGATGAAATAAGCAGCGTATGTAGTCCTAAATCTTTTCCCATATAGCATTGTTTCTGATCGTCAGGAGTCTCGAACATCACTTGCTTACATCTGCTATCGATGGTTACGCCATGCCTTGCTAGCCCGTCCATGCCTAATATCAAGTCAAAGTATTTGATTTTTAGCTCTATCAAGTATCCTTCTAGTTCTACGTCCTCGATTTTGATTGGTACGCCTCGTACTATCCGTAATGATAGGACTATTTTACCCAAAGGCAACTATGTCAGATGTAACGACCCAAATTCAGTGTTAAGGCTTAAGGGCCTGGAGTAGTGTGCCTGGAGGGCATGATGGGATTTTGTGTGTGACTTTATTAAGTTTAATGCATCATTATGATTTATTGCACGTTATATGACTATTGGATTATTTGAGATGCATGACTATGTGAATCAGTATGCATGTAGAACTGATTGTCTTAAAATGAGCATGATTGTAACTTGGCCATGTTAGGGCATAACTGTGATAATTATACTATGTGAATTGTGCCATGTGAGTGTGATGTTTTACCAGGATGCACGCATCGGGACGGTCCTAGTGAGCCAGTTAGTCTAAAAGTCACAACGGGTTGTTGTACCCGGCTCGGGAGGAGCCCAGGGGTACTTCGGGAATCTTGTAAGTTGAGTTTAGAAAGAGTGATTATTATTGGTAATTTGGTAACCATTTGTAACTGCTGTGAGTAACAAGTTTTAAGATAGGAAGTGGTAGAATTGAAATGAAAGTGTTAAGACTTAAGTACCCTTGAAGGTTTAGCTTAGAAGGATTAGTAAGGAGGGGTAATTTGGTCTTTTGGCAAGGAAAATAGACATTATGCAGCTGGGATTTAGGGGGTACGGTTTGGGCATTTGGGTCACTTGTGGCTTTGATAAATTAGAAGAGAAGGAAAAGAAGAGGAGAGAAAGGCTAGGGCAAAGAAGAAGAAAGAAGAAGAGGTGTAGAAAGGGGCTGAAGTGGGAAGCTTAGAAGGAGATCAAGGGAACTTTTAGTGTGGATTCTACTCTTGAGGTAAGGATCTTATGCTTATTTAAGTTTGTTTTCTGTGTTGGTTGAGGAATTTAATGCTTGAGTTAAGATTTTCATGGGTTTTGATTTGGATTGTTGAATTTGAAATCAAAGGAGTGGATCTTGTGTGTATTGATGTTTTGGATTTGATTCTAGTGTTTATGGGGTGTTAGATTGTTCATATGAGGTTTGGATTTGAGTTTTGGGGTTTAGGTTTTGGTTTGGGATGATTTGGGGAGGTTAAAGCTCGGGGAAAATTGCAGGAAAAACCCAGAATTCTGGGTCTGCGAAGGCGTGCCGCGGCAGGGTTTTTGTGTGCCGCGGCAAGGGAGCTTCTGTCTGATGGGTGCCGCGGCACAAGGATGTGGTGCCGCGGCACAAGGAAATTTTCAGGGTAGCTCTTTTTGGCAATTTTAGGTCTTAGCTCCGGGGGTTCGTGGGATGCCTCCGGGGTGTTGTTTTAAGGTTTTAGAGGTCCCGAGAGTGCGGGATTGGTCCCGGGAAGTGGTTTTGGGTTTGGTTAGTATTAAAAGTGTTTTATGTGTGTTGTGACTAGGATTTCGGAGAGGCTCGTGCTAAAGGACCGTGCTCGTGACCGTGGTACTTTGGAAAGCACGGGATACAGGTAAGAAAACCGTAACACCCGAGTTTAGGGCATGGCCCCACTGTGTGATTGTAGGGCGTGGCCCCGGATTGTATTACGTGCAAATGCTTAAACTTAAATGAACCATGATGTGTGTGAATGTTTATTTTGAATGTACTATATGTGTTATTATGATGAAACGAGCGGCAGAGGCCGGGTACGGCATAGGCCGGGGCGGCCGTGGGCCGAAAGTAACACAGCACATGGGATGCTTATATTCAGGGTGGGACCCAAGGGATACATGAGTTATCCTCGCGGTGAGAACCGAAACTCCAGGCTTTGGTAAGGCCTTGGGAGCGGCATGGCCGTACTTGTTTATTATGGTGGTTTTCCTATGTATCAGTGAATTATTGCCAGCTATTTACTTTGCATATGTTATGTGTTATTTGGGTTTTCTTGCTGGGCTTCGGCTCACGGGTGCTCCGTGTGGCAGGTAAAAGCAAGGAGTCAGTCAACCGGCTATGAGTATGGAGAGCGTGGGGGCGGCGCGTACATGTTCGGCCTGCCCGACTGCTTTGGTTGGGGGCATTTTGTATATGGCTGTATTTAACCATTCTTTTGATAGCTGATCAAGTGTAAATCTATTTTGAGTTGTAAATATTTTGTAAACCTTATTTTGGGATCCCAGATGTTTTATAATTAACGTTTTTAATGAAACTAAACATTTTCAAAGAGTACAGCCTTAAACTCTGGTTTATTCACACTTTTGGTTTTAGAAACCACTTGAGTCAATTAGATGCACAATTTCTGTTTTAAACTCACTTAGTAACGGCTCTAAGGTAGTAGGGCGTTACAACTTGGTATCAGAGCGAGCCAAGGTTTATTGGTTCTGGAGATCGACCGAACATGTACGCACGCTGCCATTGAAAAGCTCGACTCAGGGTAGTTTGGTATGATCGGTTGATATATTCATGAATATGTGTTTAATGCTTTGTGTGCCTGCCTAAATTATTATGAGCATGATCATTGAAATAACATATGCATGATGCCAGGGCAAGGCCCGTTGTATGCTGCATGATATTTGTATGGCACTTTGGTCGATTGATCTTGGTTGTTGTTGAGATTGAGAGGTGGAAATTGGACCTTGTTATCATGCGTAATGAGCGGTGTCATTGATTGCAGGCATTTAGTTGCAATGCCTCGCCAATCATCGAGACTCCGCGGTATTCAGGCCGAGGATGATAACCAGGGGCAGGACCCTCCACCTGCTCCTCAGAACTGGCAACAGATTTTAGCAGAGATGGAGGCTAGGTTGAAGAAAACAGAGGATGAGCTTAGTCAGTACAGGCAACCAGCTCCTCCACCGGCCACTGTGATACCACCACCGCCTAGTGTGGTACCGGCTCCGGTTCAACCTGTGACTGGGAACAGGTTGGAACCTCTATATGAAAGATTCAGAAAACAACAACCTCCTACCTTTGAGGGGGGAGCAGACCCACTGCAGGCTGAGCAGTGGATGAGTACAATGTCGGTAATCCTGGACTTCATGAGGGTTGAAGGAAGGGATAGGGTTGATTGTGCCAGTTATATGCTTAGACATGATGCACGAATATGGTGGGAGGTGGTGGGGCAGCGAAGGGATACTGCTATTATGACCTGGGAGGAATTCAAGAGCCTTTTCAACGAGAAATACTACAGCGTAGCCGTTCGAGCGGCGAAGGCGGATGAGTTTAACAGTCTGACTCAGGGCAGGTTATCTGTCACTGAGTACGCCTTGGTATTTGATAGATTGGCGAAGTTTGCGCCAGAGCTTGTGCCGACTGATATGGCCAGAAGGGACAGATTTGTACGGGGATTAGGTGCAATGATCGCCCGTGACGTGAGTATTACAATGGCTCCAGAGACTACCTATGCGCAAGTGGTAGACAAGGCCCTCACTGCTGAGAGGGCTGAGGATCAGATCTGGAAGGATAGCGCTGCTAGGCGTGATACCAGGAGGGTAATGCCTTCTTCTTCTGGGCCTAGTCGGGGCAGCGGCCCCAGTGAGCAGAAGAGGAGAGTACCAGACTCATTTACTCCCTATGGTTCCGACAGGAGGGTTCGCGGTTCCGTGGGTGGCCGCCAGGGCGGTAATGACAACTGGAGGAGTTATCCATGGTGTCCTCGATGCAGGCGACGGCATCAGGGCGAGTGCCGGTCCGCCTCTGGAGCGGGTACCGGCATCATGGCATGTTTTGTTTGTGGAAGCACCAGCCACTTGAAGAAAGATTGCCCGCAGGCTAAGAAGGAGGAGCCTAGGCAGGGTGACAGCCTCATGCCTGCTAGGGTCTTCACCTTGACTCAGACTGAGGCAGAGGCCAGCCCATCAGTGGTCACAGGTCAGATTTTTAGCGCTGGATCCTTGTTTACTGCATTGATTGATTCTGGTGCTACGCACTCATTTGTTTCTGCTAGAGTGATTGATCAGCTGTGTAGACCTAGTATTTTGTATGCTAGGGGTTTTCAGACTGTATTGCCTACAGGAGAGCTGGTAGTCTCTAGGAGGTGGGTTAGAGCCTTACCAGTAGTGGTAGATGGTAGAGAATTGTTTGTTGACCTGATTGAACTAGATATGGACGATTTTGACATAATACTAGGGATGGATTGGTTGACGCGATATGGAGTAACAATTGATTGTAGGCGACGAATGGTGACCTTTGAACCGGAGGGCGAGGCACCCTTTGTGTTCGTGGGATCGGTGGATGGACCGCGGGTACCTGTGATCTCGGCACTAAAGGCTAGAGACCTGATGCAAGAGGGTTGCATAGGATTCCTAGCAAGTATAGTGGATTCCTCTAAGGTGGCGGCAGTGGGACCGAATGAAACCAGAGTCGTCTGCGAGTTTCCAGACTTGTTTCCAGCAGATCTGCCGGGGTTGCCGCCACAGCGGGAGATCGAGTTCGTCATAGAGTTGGCTCCGGGAGCAGAGCCAGTATCCAAAGCACCTTACAGAATGGCTCCAGCAGAATTAAAGGAATTGAAGATTCAACTGCAGGAACTACTTGATTTGGGGTTTGTCAGACCGAGTTTCTCGCCGTGGGGTGCTCCAGTTTTATTTGTTAAGAAAAAGGATGGATCGCTCAGGATGTGCATCGATTACAGGGAGTTGAATAAGCTGACCATCAAGAACAAATATCCATTGCCTAGGATCGACGATTTATTTGATCAGCTTCAAGGGAGTATAGTGTTTTCGAAGATTGATCTCCGATCAGGCTACTATCAATTGAGGATCAGAGATGAGGACATACCAAAGACTGCATTTCGGACTCGGTATGGGCATTATGAATTTCTGGTTATGTCCTTTGGATTAACCAATGCCCCGGCGGCATTTATGGATTTGATGAACAGAATTTTTAAGGATTACTTGGATAAGTTTGTGATTGTGTTTATTGATGATATCCTAGTATACTCCCAGACAGAGACAGAGCATGAGCATCATCTGCGTCTAGTGTTGCAGCGGTTAAGAGGGCATAAGCTATATGCCAAGTTTAGTAAGTGCGAGTTCTGGTTATCGCAAGTTTCATTTTTGGGCCATATTATCAGTAAGGATGGGTTACTGGTCGACCCAAGTAAGACGGAAGCAGTGAGGGTTTGGCCTAGACCCAGCAATGTTCCTGAAGTTAGAAGTTTCCTTGGACTAGCAGGTTACTACGGCGGTTTGTAGAGGGGTTCTCCAGAATTGCTACTCCGTTGACAGAATTGACAAGGAAGAAGACCAAGTTTGTGTGGACAGATCGATGCGAGAATAGCTTCAAAGAGCTGAAGCGGCGGTTGATTACTGCACCAGTGCTGAGCCTGCCAACAGATAATGAGAAGTTTGTGGTCTACTGTGACGCTTCCAGACAGGGTCTGGGATGCGTGTTGATGCAGGCTGGGAAAGTGATAGCGTACGCATCAAGGCAATTAAAGGAGTACGAGCAGAGGTATCCCACGCATGACCTGGAATTAGCTGCAGTGGTATTCGCACTTAAGATTTGGAGACACTATCTGTATGGAGAGAGGTGCGAGATATACACTGATCACAAGAGTCTAAAGTATTTCTTTACCCAGAAGGACTTGAACATGCGCCAGAGACGGTGGCTTGAGCTGGTAAAGGATTACGATTGTGATATCCTATACCATCCTGGGAAGGCTAATGTGGTGGCTGATGCATTGAGCCGAAGGGGCCCAGGACAGTTGTATAGTTCGAGGCAGATATCTGACAGACTAGCAGGAGAGATGACCAGAGCAGGTATAGAGCTAGTGGTTGGGAGGTTAGCCAACATTACTCTTCAGTCAACACTCCTCGAGAGGATTAAGGAAGCACAGGGAAAGGACCCCCAGTTAGTTGAGCGTAGAGAGAACGTCCTATCGGGAGCAGCTAAGGACTTCTCTATTTCTGAGATGGGTTTGTTGAAGTACAAAGGACGGATTTGTGTTCCGATTGATCCAGACATTCGGCGAGAGATTTTGGACGAGTCTCATACCACTCCCTACTCTTTGCACCCAGGTTCTACGAAGATGTACCATGACCTGAAGGTTTTGTATTGGTGGTCAGGCATGAAGAGGGACGTGGTGGACTATGTGGCTAGATGCCTAACCTGTCAGCAGATTAAGGCGGAACACTAGAGGCCAGCAGGATTATTACAGCCTCTTGGGATTCCCGAGTGGAAATGGGAAGATATTGCCATGGACTTTGTGGTAGGATTGCCAAAGACCGTGGGTCAGCATGACTCGGTATGGGTGATTGTGGACAGGTATACCAAGTCCGCCCACTTCTTACCTGTGAAGACGACTTATACTGTGGAGCAGTATGCAGAGCTTTATGTTAAGGAGATCGTTCGACTTCATGGGGCTCCGAGGTCAATAGTATCCGACAGAGACCCCACTTTCACTTCCAAGTTTTGGAAGAGCCTGCAGAAGGCAATGGGCACGCAGCTTCGGTTTAGTACCACTTATCATCCTCAGACGGATGGACAGTCTGAGAGGACAATTCAAATACTGGAGGACATGTTACGAGCTTGTGTCTTGGATTTTGAGGGATCTTGGAGTAAGTATCTCCCTCTGATTGAGTTTTCGTACAATAACAGTTATCAGGCGACTATCGGAGTGGCTCCGTATGAGATGTTGTATGGTAGAAAATGCAGATCACCGATTCACTGGGATGAGACAGGTGAGAGAAGGTATTTAGGTCCTGAGATGGTTCAGAGGACCAATGAGGCACTTGAGAAAATTAGAGCTCGTATGCTCGCCTCCCAGAGTCGCCAGAAGAGTTATTCAGATCAGAAACGCAGGAGCGTAGAATTTTAGGTTGGTGATCATGTATTCCTCAGGGTTTCACCCCTGAGAGGAGTAAAACGATTTGGCGTTCGGGGCAAGCTGAGTCCCAGGTTTGTTGGCCCATTTGAGGTTCTAGAACGAATTGGGGAGGTGGCTTATAGGTTAGCAATGCCTCCAGCTTTATCAGGAGTTCATGACGTGTTTCATGTGTCCATGCTCCGGAAGTATGTTTCGGACTCTACTCATGTGTTGAGCTATGAGAACTTGGAGTTGGATCGGGACTTATCATACGAAGAAAAGCCTGTTCAGATCCTTGATAGGAAGGACAAGGTCTTGAGGAGCAAGACCATCCCCTTGGTTAAAGTATTGTGGAGAAACAGCAAGGTCAAAGAGGCGACATGGGAACTGGAATCAGATATGCGGGAGCGGCATCCCGAGTTGTTCAGGTAAATTTCGAGGACGAAATTCTCATGAGGAGGGGATAGTTGTAACGACCCAAATTCAGTGTTAAGGCTTAAGGGCCTGGAGTAGTGTGCCTGGAGGGCATGATGGGATTTTGTGTGTGACTTTATTAAGTTTAATGCATCATTATGATTTATTGCACGTTATATGACTATTGGATTATTTGAGATGCATGACTATGTGAATCAGTATGCATGTAGAACTGATTGTCTTAAAATGAGCATGATTGTAACTTGGCCATGTTAGGGCATAACTGTGATAATTATACTATGTGAATTGTGCCATGTGAGTGTGATGTTTTACCAGGATGCACGCATCGGGACGGTCCTAGTGAGCCAGTTAGTCTAAAAGTCACAACGGGTTGTTGTACCCGGCTCGGGAGGAGCCCAGGGGTACTTCGGGAATCTTGTAAGTTGAGTTTAGAAAGAGTGATTAGTATTGGTAATTTGGTAACCATTTGTAACTGCTGTGAGTAACAAGTTTTAAGATAGGAAGTGGTAGAATTGAAATGAAAGTGTTAAGACTTAAGTACCCTTGAAGGTTTAGCTTAGAAGGATTAGTAAGGAGGGGTAATTTGGTCTTTTGGCAAGGAAAATAGACATTATGCAGCTGGGATTTAGGGGGTACGGTTTGGGCATTTGGGTCACTTGTGGCTTTGATAAATTAGAAGAGAAGGAAAAGAAGAGGAGAGAAAGGCTAGGGCAAAGAAGAAGAAAGAAGAAGAGGTGTAGAAAGGGGCTGAAGTGGGAAGCTTAGAAGGAGATCAAGGGAACTTTTAGTGTGGATTCTACTCTTGAGGTAAGGATCTTATGCTTATTTAAGTTTGTTTTCTGTGTTGGTTGAGGAATTTAATGCTTGAGTTAAGATTTTCATGGGTTTTGATTTGGGTTGTTGAATTTGAAATCAAAGGAGTGGATCTTGTGTGTATTGATGTTTTGGATTTGATTCTAGTGTTTATGGGGTGTTAGATTGTTCATATGAGGTTTGGATTTGAGTTTTGGGGTTTAGGTTTTGGTTTGGGATGATTTGGGGAGGTTAAAGCTCGGGGAAAATTGCAGGAAAAACCCAGAATTCTGGGTCTGCGAAGGCGTGCCGCGGCAGGGTTTTTGTGTGCCGCGGCAAGGGAGCTTCTGTCTGATGGGTGCCGCGGCACAAGGATGTGGTGCCGCGGCACAAGGCAATTTTCAGGGTAGCTCTTTTTGGCAATTTTAGGTCTTAGCTCCGGGGGTTCGTGGGATGCCTCCGGGGTGTTGTTTTAAGGTTTTAGAGGTCCCGAGAGTGCGGGATTGGTCCCGGGAAGTGGTTTTGGGTTTGGTTAGTATTAAAAGTGTTTTATGTGTGTTGTGACTAGGATTTCGGAGAGGCTCGTGCTAAAGGACCGTGCTCGTGACCGTGGTACTTTGGAAAGCACGGGATACAGGTAAGAAAACCGTAACACCCGAGTTTAGGGCATGGCCCCACTGTGTGATTGTAGGGCGTGGCCCCGGATTGTATTACGTGCAAATGCTTAAACTTAAATGAACCATGATGTGTGTGAATGTTTATTTTGAATGTACTATATGTGTTATTATGATGAAACGAGCGGCAGAGGCCGGGTACGGCATAGGCCGGGGCGGCCGTGGGCCGAAAGTAACACAGCACATGGGATGCTTATATTCAGGGTGGGACCCAAGGGATACATGAGTTATCCTCGCGGTGAGAACCGAAACTCCAGGCTTTGGTAAGGCCTTGGGAGCGGCATGGCCGTACTTGTTTATTATGGTGGTTTTCCTATGTATCAGTGAATTATTGCCAGCTATTTACTTTGCATATGTTATGTGTTATTTGGGTTTTCTTGCTGGGCTTCGGCTCACGGGTGCTCCGTGTGGCAGGTAAAAGCAAGGAGTCAGTCAACCGGCTATGAGTATGGAGAGCGTGGGGGCGGCGCGTACATGTTCGGCCTGCCCGACTGCTTTGGTTGGGGGCATTTTGTATATGGCTGTATTTAACCATTCTTTTGATAGCTGATCAAGTGTAAATCTATTTTGAGTTGTAAATATTTTGTAAACCTTATTTTGGGATCCCAGATGTTTTATAATTAACGTTTTTAATGAAACTAAACATTTTCAAAGAGTACAGCCTTAAACTCTGGTTTATTCACACTTTTGGTTTTAGAAACCACTTGAGTCAATTAGATGCACAATTTCTGTTTTAAACTCACTTAGTAACGGCTCTAAGGTAGTAGGGCGTTACATCAGAAACCTAGTTCTACAAGGTTTGTCTAATTTCTCTATCATTCTTAATGAGATATACGAGTATATTGCTCCCGAATCAAATAATATAGAACATACATTATTGAGGACAGAAATATAACCTGTAACCAATTTATTGCTAGCATCAGCTTCTCCTTGGGTTAAAGCAAATACCCTAGCAGGAGCCATCGTATTGTCCATTTTCTCCTCTTGCTTGAGCTGGGGACACTGCCTCCTTCAGTGACCTTCCTGACCACAGTTGAAGCATCCCTTGATGTTTGCATGACATTCCCCAAGATGTTTCTTTTGGCACTTAGAGCATTGCGGGTATTCTACATAACTCGACTTATTGCCTCCATCATTTGTCCGTGCTCTTTTATCACCATTGGCCAGCTTATCATCTGGATGCCTTCTCTTCTGACCATTATTATTACTATTGCTATGCTGACAGCTGTTGTTGTGGTTGTTCCAACCATTCTGATGTTGACCCTGCTGTTTAGGCTCAAGCTTACTAGCCTTCTCCCTACGAACATTCACCTGAAGCCTTTCTACTTCTATTGATGTTTCTAGAACATCGGCATAGGTAGTATTTCTCGAATTTGCTAGCTTAACTCCTAGCTCAATCTTTTGTCTAAGTCTTCTAACGAACTTGGTCACCCTCAGAAAGTCAGTTGGAACCATCTCTAGTGCAAACATGGCTAATCTGTCGAATTGCCGAGCATATTCTACTATTGTCAAGTTCCCGTGCTTCCAACTAGCAAACTCCTTGACCCTTGTAGCGATGACTGCCGAGGTGTAATACTTCTTGTCGAACAGCTCCACAAATCTTGTCCATGTCATGGTGGGGACATCGTTAGTCTGCTGAACTAAGTCCCACCATATTCTAGCATCCCTCTTAAGTAGAGACGAAACGCATGATATGCGGTCCGCGTTGTTGAGATTCATATGCGCTAGGATCGGCTCTACATTTCTGAGCAATTCTTCTGCCTCAAAGGGGTCTGTTGTCCCTTCAAAGTTTGGAGCGTGTTGCTTATGAAACCACTCGTAAATTGCCTCCATGTGCTGAGCTGGGTATGACGCATGGTTCTCCATTGGCCATCCCCCATAATGACCTACTTGATGGGGTACTTAAGCCATTTGCTGAGGCTGTGGTTGCGGCGGAGGCTGAGTTTGTTGCGCTGTTGCTGTAGTAATTCCTCCACTTCCTGTCGTAGTCTTACAATTTCTGTAGTGTTGTCAACCGGCAGCGGCGACGCTCTTTCATTAGCAGCAGCATTGGTTGCACGCCTCCTTCTGTGAACTGTAGGGGCTTCATAAGTTTCAGGAGCGACGCTTGGGGCATTGGCGTTGTTGCGAGCAGATCTTCTGAGCGGCATCTTCAGCAAAGTTCTAATAGTCGAGGAAACATATTAGAACTTACCCTAATAGGCTCTAAGGAAAAAACTTAATCTAAGCAAACATAACTCGAACCTATTAATTATGACTTCTTATGAAATATTTTTATAAGCCTTCTTTTAATTATGGTGTGTTTCTATACTTAAAAAAATAAACCATCTTTATTATTTCCTAAGTGTGTTTCTAATTATCCTATATGACTTAATTCTCAGGCTCGAAACTCATTGTTGTTCCAAAGTTAACCATATTGAGGGAGAGCTGGGATCAGTAAAGTCGTTCTCACTACTATGGCCCCCTAACTCTCAATATAAAACGCGGTCCATTGATTTGTATCCACCCTCACCGAACTTGGTCATTATTTATTATGATTGTAAAAGAAAATCAAACTCATACATGTCATTTAAAAATAACAATGATATTTATTTGGAAATAGGTTTTCACTATATACAATCATAGATGCAAAGATAATAAATAAAATAAATAACGAAAAAAAAACTAATTTATAAATATTCTTAACTGAAAACATAAGGGCTAATACACATAATCATAACAACTATAACATAAACACTTTCATTGGTGATTAGATTCGGAGCTTGAGCATGTGTATCAAGGAGAACTTCATGTAAATGAACTGTTGCACTAATACCAACTGTAATGACTCAACTATTTCTAAGACCTCGGACCATTAAAACTACTAGACATAGCTACTATTTCGATACAAACATAAGAAATAACATGCCTTTATTGAAAACCCAAAATATAAGAAATAGCTGTCTTTATTAAAAATGTAAAATAAAATGTGATATGATATGAGATCCCATTGTTTACAAAACATAAAACATAGCTTTAAAAATAAGTTAAAAAAAAAGTTGAGTGCAGAATTACAAAAGAGACATATTTCAAAAGACTAAAATAAACGTCATCCTCGATCGAAACGCAACCCATCCATTCCATTATTCCTCAACACATATGCCATGCTACTAAGAATCCTTCCGCCTCCATAATCATTTTCCTGCATCACACTAAAATAAAGGAATGAGCCTAATGCCCAACAAGGAAAATCTACTAAAAACAAAACATACATCGTAAACATAAGCATAAGACTACATCAAATACTATAAAAGAACATAAGACTATCTAAAACATATATCATATATCATAAGCATACACTATAAACATATGGCTACAAAAACATCTATTACAATGGCCATCATACATCTTGGGGCTTGCTAGCTAGGCAATCATATGCCCATAATTCTACAGGGCTAGTTATCTAAACAAGTCATATAAATTTATGGGGCTTGTTATCTAAACAAATCATATGCCCAAGGAATATACTATTGGGACTTGTTATCTAAACAAATTATATGCTTGTTATCTAAACAAAACATATACCCAAGAACTAAAACATATCATACATATACATATCATATCATAGCATAATCATATAACATAACATATCATAACATAACATAACATAACAAAACATAACATAAACATAACATAACATATAAGCACATAAAATCTATCCTATTTTTCTTACCAACATCGGGACATGAGAACAAGGATGGGATTTGGAACACTCCTAAAACCAACAATACAAATGGTGAGTATTTCTAAAGAATAAAGAATGAATGTGGAAACTAAACCATCAAGAAAGAACTTAAGTTTCAAGAACCTAATCAAGAACCAATAACGAAAGTTAGGATCTGAATAAAAGGAACTAAAGAAAACTAAAGAGTTTTAAAGAATTGGACTTAAAGAATAGGAGTACCTTAGTTGACCTTATGGATTGGTCTAACTCCAATGCTGAAATACACTAAACCTCACTTCCCAAGTATTTTATAAAGCGTAAGAATGGAAAACCTTTTTCCCAACCCAAGTGTTTATCACTCTATGGTAGTACTAGCACCTTGGAGTCTGATCACAGCTGAAGAGTGAGGAGAAGGGCTGGGTTCTAAGTCATATTTATAGAGTTATAGGAATAAAAATATTCTTTTTGGTTTTGAATAAAAATAATGAATTTAATTGAAAATATTTGAATATTCGTCAGTCAAAGGCTTAGGACTCGGTCAAATAGTTCAGAGGTAGGTCTAAGGAGTCAAAGCTTGTTTTAAAAATAAAAATAAAATAATAAAATAGAATCCTAACTTCTAACTTCCTAAATCTCGTAACTCTAAACTCACCTATAGTAAAATCAACATAATTGGAGCTGTAGGACTCTTATTTATACCATCTTTATTCCATTAGAAAGCTAATTCAATTATCTACAACTTTCTAGAAATACTATTTTTTGAAATTGATAATATAACTGGGTCAAAACTAGGTCGGAAGTTACAGTTCCCTAAAGTTACGGGAAAATCTATTCAATTATATAAATAACAACCTAATCCACAAATTTCTTAACTAACCATAAAATAACAAACTCTAATTCCCTAATAATCACGCTTATGACAAGTGTCATATTCTTATTGGCTCTATCTAAACCTTAGGTTATAATAAATAATACACCTAGGACCAACAATATTAATCAAACCTTATGTTATAATTAATATTCTTAAACTACAGGTTAAACTTATAAAATTCATAACTATTGCTATGAGTTTCCAACTAAGTCCTGACTTGAACCAAAATCCACGGAATCTAACATACTACAAACTAATACTAACTACTACTACTACTACTACTACTATTACTACTATCTAGCTAGTTAAGTAAATATTCTGGGACTCTACAATGCTAGTGGTGTTATTTTGCTACTTTGATTTACCATGTTTAATACAATGCATTTGAGTTGTTTAGTTCTTTCATCCTCATCTTTATTTTATTATCTTTATTTACTTGTGCTAATAGTATATAGGATTAGTCATGCTCTTTCTATGTACTTCCAATTAGTAAAAGTAATATTGATACATAATTTTAGGTCTAATCTTCTATTGCATTGTTGCCCTTGGGTATTTTGTCATTTTTAGATTTTTCATAAGATTAACATTGCGCTCCTAAAGTAAAGAACTTTATAACTCAAATGGACTTTTGTTAGAAAAGAATATGGAATTTAATGTTAGATTTTCCAAGTAAATGTTGGGATGTGAATTATTTACTTGTGTAGTTTTGTAAATCAAGTAACTAAACAAGCATATGGATGATTCTTAAAATCTTTACACTTCTCAACTCTTGATTACACCTTATTTTTATTTAATTTGTCTCATTTTATCATTTCATAAAAAAGACAACATCAGAATCTCAAATCTATTTTCATTTTCATTTTTATTTATTTCATGTTACTAACCTTTTGTGTTATTTTTCAACTAACTTTTTGGGTTTAGATTACCTCCTTGTGGATCGACCACCCAATTTTACTACAACTATCGCTTAGTGGTTGTCACATTTTGGGTGTTAAATACCACTGCATCTCCGAGGACGCCAAGTGCCACACCTTCTTGTTGACTTTATGGGACTAGCAGGTGAGTGATTCAAGAAGAACAAGATGGGATCCATTCACTCCTGTCACCAACTCTCCTCCTCCTTCTGAAGACAATTCATAGATGCTTGGAAGGTGAACTTTGAGGTCAATGCTTTGGCCAAAATAAAACAGGGACCCCTTGAGACCCTTAAAGCCTCCATCAAACACTTTATGGAAGAAGCAAGCAGGACCAAGAAGGTCGATGATGGCCAACAGCTAATGGCCCTACAAGCTGGCATTCGTGCAGGATCCCCACTATGGGATGACCTCTAGCAAAGAGGATGCCACAGGTTTGATGAATTCATACGTCGAGCCCAAGAGTACATTAATTGGGAGGATTCCCAGATTGAAACATTCAAAGGATCAGTCTTTTTCCCCGTTTTGTTGATCCCAAACGGCGTGGATCCAAAAACCCAGTACTCGCCATACACTTCAGCGCTTGGCCCGAGTGTTATGAGCACTCCATAGTTTAGTCCAATTGTTCAACTAGCTGGATTCAGCACCAAGCCAAATGTTGGTTTTAGAGTCATCCTGATAGACTATGGAGCAGCTCCAACTGGATAAAGTGCCTTTTATCCTGCATTCAGTGCTGGAATTGCGGCTCCAGCCCAATCTGCAGCACCCAGCGAGGCCCCTAGCAGGGGAAAACACGGGGGAAAAGGCAAAGGCAAGAAGCCTAAGAGAACTGAAGCATCTCCTGATGAGAAGTACACTCCCAAAATACTCTGAGTACACATACCTGGTGGATACTCGGGAGAATATTTTCCTAGCCTTGGAACAGCAGGTCCACTATCGGAAATAGCAGCCTATCTGGAGCGATCAGGAGAGAAGAGATGCAACTAAGTTTTGCTGGTTCCACAATGATGTTGGGCACCACACCAACGAGTATAAGCCACTTAGAGATGAAATTGAGAATCTCATCAAACTGGGGCACCTACACCAGTATGATAGGGCCGGAGCATGCCCAACCCAGGCTCCATTCGTAGGATTACCTCCACAATAGGTTGTTCCTCAGGCTCCAGGCCAAGTGCCCGCGACCTCGTAGCAGTAAGTAGCCCATGGACCTCCCTTGGTGAACATGAGAGTAGGGACAATCTCCGGAGGACCCACTTGGGTCCACATCGAGGGACTTGCAGAATCACTATGCGTGGGCCCTAAACCACGATGATCAAGTGTTGGCGCTAGCCTAGATGTTAGCACGAATGCCCCAATTGATGGACCAAGTCATCACATTCTCCGAGGATGATGCTCGGAGGGTGAATTTTCCCCACCACGACTCTTTTGTGGTCGAGAGCCAAATTTTGCAATAAGATGGTGGCTCGGATCTTGGTGGATAACGAGTGTTCTGTGAACATCTTGTTCAAGTCAGCCTTTGAGAAGATTGAGCTTGCTGCTAGTGACCTATCCCCTTGCACCTCCATTATTTACGGGTTCTCGGGGGAAGGTCAAATTCCGATGGGGCAGATTAAGCTGTCAGTGACACTTGGAGAAGTGCCTCGCCAGGTCTTGGAGTATTGCACATTAGTGGGTGTAGACTGCTCCTCTGCTTACAACACCATATGGGATGTCCAGCTGTAGCATCTCAGAATTTTACTTAGCTAGATAGTAGTAGTGGTAGCTTAGAATTTTAGTTTTCATGGTTATTGGTTCAAGCTGGGATTTAGTTGGAAACTCGTAGAGATAGTTATGAATATTATAAGTTTAGCCCATAGTATAGAAATATTAATTTTAACATAAGGTTTGATTAATATAGCTAGTCCTAGAAATATTATTTATTATAACCTAAGGTTTAGATAGAATTATTAAGAGCGTGACACTTCTCACATGTATGATTATTAAGGATTTAAGCATTTTGGATGAATAATTTATTAAAGGATAGATCTAGAAGGTTTAGAACCTTCCCTCATCTATTAGGATTACGTTTTATTCAGTCAAAGTGGTTTTAGCAAACTTCAAGTGTGCTGAAAATGTGTTTAAAATATCAGTGTATGCCGATATATCACAGCTATGGGGTTTGATATATCGCCTATGATTGATACGGAAAACACGTCGACTTCCCACGAACGAAACCACGGACCCTTAAGGCATAGGTAGGGGCGATATATCGCCTAGGGTAGGAGATATATCGACTCTTGGAGCCATTTTTGATTTTTCGTGGAAACCAAACTAGAAATAGCCCCCAACAACTTTGACTTGTTCTGGAACATCTCTAACCGAGTTTTGGGCATCTGTTGAACAGATAATTAAAATTTATTCATTTTAAATCATTTATTTATTCATTTTAAAAGGAGTTAGTTTCACTCCTTGAACTCTATAAATAGGACCCTTCACTCAGCCATTTTCATCATCTTTCAAGCACTGTTCAGAGCCTCCAAGCTGCTAAGTTCATTCTAGAGAGAAACACTAGGGTTGTGGGGGTTAAAGCTTTCAAATCTAAAGCTTTTCTAAACACTTGGGAAGTAAGATTTTGGAGTGATTTCGGTGTTTGAGGTATAGAACGAAGTCCTAAGTTGTCGAAGGTACTTTTAATATTTAGGTTTAGACCATTCCCATTTTTCTTATTCTTTCCTTTTATTTCAAAACCTATGTAATGACCCAAAATTACTAATAAGGCTTAAGGGCCTTGATTAGTGTGCCAGGAGGGCATATTTGGTTTATGTGTGATTTAAATGATTAAATGCATGATTATGTGATAAGCATGCTTATATGATTATATGGATATATGAGATACATGATTATGAGTATTAGTATGCATGTAGGCCCTATTTAGATTATAAGGGTATATTTGTAATTTTGGCCCATTGAGGGCATAAATGTAATTATTTGCGATAAATTGTTGAGACCACTTTATTATGTGGATATATTTGCAGCTGGTGGCTCGAGGCGATCCTAGTGAGCGGTTTAGCGAAAAAGTCACAGTGGGGATTTATACCCGGCTCGGGGGAGCCTGGGGGTATTTCTGGGAACTTGGGAAAATATATTGGAGATAATTAGGCATCGAGGAAAATAATTGGTAATTAATTAGATGACAGGATTTAAGTGGTAAATATTAGGAACACTTGAGGAGTTAGCAGGAATTGGGAACAAATGAGCAAAATACCCCTAGATGACTAAAAGGCTTGGTTGGGAGGGCAAAATGGTCTTTTGGTTTTAAAAAAAGGATAAGTATTAATCTGCTTTTTAGAGTTAGTGGAAGTTATAGAAAAGGTTAGAAGCTAAAGGAAAGAAAGAAAGAAGAAAAAATAGAGCATTTTACTCACCTCTTTCTCTTCCACACGGTTTGCCCTATTCCTCACCGTTTCTTGTGGATTTTGGAGCTGGAAACTCAGGGAAGGTCTAGGAAAAGTCTTGGTACTTTGATCCTTGGAGTGGCTAGAAGTTTAGCTGGAGTTAGTGTCCAAATAAAGGTTAAGTTTAGAGAGTTTGGTCTGAATTTTCTGACTTTGATGAAGTTGTTTCTGAATTTGAGTTTTGGATGGGAATCAAGGGGCTTGAGCTTAGGGATTTGAAGAACTAAAGGCTGGAAGGGCATAGAAACAACCTAAGGTCGAATTCTCCCATTAAAGATAATAATTTCTGGCTTTGAAGTTTTGAATTTATGGGTTTTCTGGTTAAGTTCTTGAGCTTTATGCTCAATCTTGATTTTTTGTGTTTGATGGTGCATGTGGCCAAGTTTGGTGTTGTTGGGCCATGTTGGATGAGATGTAGTGGATGGTAGGCTTAATTTGAAGTGTGGTTGAGGTTTGGAGGGGATTTAAGGAGCTTTGGCTCGGGGAAATTCGAAGGAAAAACTCAGAGGGTTGCTGGTACAACTTGTAGCGCTAGCATTAGAGTGCTACAACGCTCTGCCTGGTTTCCTGGGAGGCGTTTGTCTCTGCTTGTAGCGCTGTAGCGCCCACCTTGTGGCGCTGTAGCACTACATTTCCTCCAGAAGTAGGTTTTGGGTATTTTTCTTAGGGTTTTTGCTTGGGGGCTCGGGGGTCGATTCCACCACCCTGTTTGGTGGAATTAGGCTTCCTGAGGGCTTGGGATTGGTCCCGAAGTTGGGTTACGAAATTGAAATTTAATGATAGTTCTATTTTACGGTTGTGACTAGGTGTACGCTAGGGCTCGGACGGGATCGTGCTCAAAGGTCTTTTTCTTTAACCAGAGCGCTCGGAATCAAAGGTAAGAAACTGCACCCAGTTATGTGATTATGTTGGGACTAAGAGTTCCCTATGCTTGTATGTGATGTCATAAGATGGTATTATGCCACGGGGACATAACATTTTCGCACAGGATGCGGCTCGGCCACTGGTAGCTGAGGTTAAGTACATAATCACTGAGCTCGGTCTAAGCGAGCAAGAGTCAGTGTCAATCAGAGGGTGCGGCCTACGGGTGCCAACCCTGGATATTGTGTGATATGTTTATTGTTGTTTAAATGATGATTGCGACAAGTTTGTTGTCTGGATGACTGATTATTGGCTTGTAAATTGATATCTTTGATTATGTGAGCAATATGACCTGTTGTATATTAGAGTGAAGATTTGTGAAATATCTGACGGTTGATTATCGTTTATGCTCAGTATTATTGCTTTCTTGCTGGGCCTTGGCTCACAGGTGCTACGTGGTGCAGGTAAAGGCAAGGGCAAGGTGGACCAGTGTAAAGAACGCCCTAGACTAATACTTACAAAACATTCGCATAACATAGTTTATAAAAGAATACCACTCATTATCAAAGTCTCAGTGGGGACTTGCTTAAAACCATGCAAGTTGGGGCCATAAGTTTTAAAAGAAAACATAGATTTTTATGCAAAGTTCAAAGAAACAAAAATTAAATAACTGAGTCCCACTGATAATTTAGGAAAGTCTCTTAAAAACAAAACATAATTTAAATGGCGTTCTACGATGATCGTTTTTCCATCCATAGGATTACCCCACGCCATACACCCCATGATGATAGAACTCCTCACGTCACCACGCGTGCCATAAAGAAATCCTATTTGCTTCCTGGAAGGAAAGTAAGGGGGGTGAGCTAAAAGCCCAGTAAGGAAGTACAAACAATAAGCAAGTAAGAATACAACAATACAAACACTAACGTTCATCTACAACATCATGGCATATCATAACATAATCGTAACATATCATCATTGCATAATATAACGTAATCGTAACATATCATCATATCACAATCATACAGCATACATGATGAGCATGGCTCGCTAGTTGTCCATGTCACCCTATGAGGTAAACAGGAGTCTCTGGTCCTTGAATAACCTCGGCGCGTCCGCCCTAGGAGTTACGTCTTTAGCTATAGTAATTTGTTTGATGTATCTAACATCGTAACTTGTTTGATGTATCTAACATCCATACACATATCATATTCAACATATCATCACATTATGGGATTCATATTTCATAACAATTCATTCATACAATAGTCTTACCATTCATAGCATAAAATCATAGAATCTATCTAACTTCCTTACCTCAGGTCCAACCTAAGAAATTTTCACAATCTTTCAACGAGCCTATATCATAATCAAAACAACATTTCTTAGGTTCATAAAATTACTATTTTGCCCTTCCATACAACTCATGTGTGCATGGGCCATGCACACATAATAACAGTTACACATAACACGCAATTATTCTTAACTACACATAAAGCTATAAAAGAATGATGCTCATTTTATCTATGTTACATGCATGATCTTTTTATAAAAACCACATAGTTGAATAATAAACATAATTTTGGACGTAAAAGTGGAGTTGCATGTAACATGCATATGTGGGAACATTACGTAATTGTGACGTTTTAAAAACGATAATTCTACATTTCTTACTTTTATTGTGTAAAAAATAATAGACATATAACATGCTTTAATTTTCTTAAAATTTCTAAGTTGATTAAATTTCTCAAAACATTATTTTATTTTATAAAATAATTTGATTTAGCTTAAAAATGAATTATGTGACAATTTCATTTATTAATCTCAAATTACAAAGAATTAACCAAAAAGCTTGGAATCAATTAAAATACCTATGTTTAATATGTTTCTTTAGAAAAATAAATTTTATCATTGTGTTACATAAATGATGTGAGAAAATATATTTTTAAGTGTGGAAAATATATTCTTATTTAAATTATTTAAGACTTAGTTTTATGTAACATAAATCCATATGTGACAATTAAATAACCATTTTTAACATTTTTAAACCAAACTTTCAGCCACTATTTATTTTCTTCAAAAACCACAAATAAATAGAATCTAAATATTTTTCTCAATCAAAATAAAGGAAAATCATAACTTATCAAAATATGCATTCATACCATTTTAAAATACCATTTTTCAATATTACCATAACTTAGGATAATAATTTGTTCCAAAAACTCATCAAATTTATTTTAGTGAAATTCACTTCACATTTTCTTACAAAAATTCCAGCAACTATTTTTATCTTTAAAAATCACCATATTCAATTTAAAAACTCATATTTTCTCAAAAATTCAATAAAAATTCTGTAGGTAATTATTTGAGTAAAATATCATTTTAATGGGACTTAAAATACCCTTTTTAATTTTATAAAATTAATATAACATCAAGGACATTACTTATGCATGCAAATCATTTTTTTTATCAAACTTTTACCCAATTATTTACAAAAAATCAGCAAGCTTAATTTCTCATGAAATTCATCTTTTATCCCAAATATTTCACATAAAATCATACATGTCCAAAATCTCATCATACTCTTATTATATACATAATTCTAAGAATATTACTAACATATTCACATGAAATCCTATAAAACCCATTTTTCTATTCCATTGAATCTACACATGAAATCCAACAACAATAACAATGGAAATAACATACATAAATTCATAAACATCATATTTCATATACATGCCTTTATAATAACCCTAACATATTTCTATCATTCCTCCTTTTATGCATATCAAGATTCATTGGTACAAAAATCACATACTTCTTATCATATTTCTAAAATCATCATTTGCCATTTTACATAAATCAAAGATTAAAAAAATAACCATAGCAATATAAACATAAAATATAATCCTCATTATAAACCCTATCAAATCCATTTTCTCAATCATACCCATGAGCCCTTTTTAAACAAAACATATTCTCTAAAAAAAAATACAAATCAGAATCATCAATCCTACAATAATCAAACCATTTGCATCACCATCAACCACCTCAAAGATAAACCCATCAAAACCAACATATAGGCTAAGAAAGACCATTACCTCTCTTGATTGTAAAATCAAGAACACAATATGATCAACACCCAAACTTCACACCCCTTGTTCAAGCCTAGGGTTTTATTTTTGAAAACCACCACGAGGAGGAGAAAGAATCCAATCACACACAACAAATAAACAAAGTCAATATCATATAATCAAGAAAAAGAGATTAGACAAACAAAAATACAAAAAAAATACTCTAGACTTGGTTCCTCTTCACCTTCTTCTTCTTTCTTCCTTTCTTTCTTCTTCTCCCTCTCTCTCTACACGCCACACTCTCTCTCTCTAGGTCACGGCAGCCACACAAAATGCCCTCCTCTTCTCTTCCTTTCCCCTTTATTCAACTCTCTCAATAAAGCCTCACCAACACAAAATGGTAAGTTTCCTATTTCTATTTAATTTTCTCCTAATTTTCTTATTATTTTCTTTTATGACAATAGATATAAGGAATAAAGGGTGATCACATCCTATCCTAAAATAGATAGTTTCTTCCAATATTTGATTTTATTGCCTTAGAAAAATAAATGGAAAAATCAATCCCTTTCCCACTACACACTACACGTCCAAGCACCTTCCTTTCCCTTTTTTTTACTTAACTAAAATAAATCCAATAAAGGAAAGAGTGTGTAGAAAATCTACACATGTGTACCATGCTACCATGCACTAGCACATACTAAATCACTAGGGTGCATCTCTATCTGCCATGCACCTTAGCGCATTCAACCAAAACTCACATAATTACCTCAATTGTCACACTTATTTAAAATGTAACACTAATAGTAAAATAGACATGTTACACAATTATTCACTTATTAAATTAATTAACCAAACAAACAATTAACAAATTTAAATTCAAAAGATTATACCAATCAATTCTAACAATTAAACAAACAATCAAATAAAAAAACAACAACTAAATAAAAGAAACACCATTTAAATAAAACAATTCATCACACTTAACATTTAAATAAAATAAATCACAAAATTTAAATAATCTAAATTTTTTTTTGGTGCACTACAACCAGTCCTGAGTTGGAGAGCTTTGGGGCTAAATGTATATAGTCAGCTAATCGGCCGCCACGGCCGAGGGATGGTATAGGGATAAGAGAACCTAAAATGTCTATTTTGCCCTTAGAGTGACCAGTAGTTGTTTATATCTTGGAATTTTGGTAAACTGTCCTTAAACCCAGTTTCTTTTGGGATCCCATGTTTGAAATGTTTATTTAAATGAAATGTATCCTTTATGATCAAAATCTTTTAACCCTGGTTCAATTATAGTTTCAGTAACACGCTTCTAACTAAATGACTTGATTAACAAGTCTTGCACCTTTATAAACACACAGTGTAACAGTCTTGGCTACCCAGGGCGTTACAACTTGGTATCAGAGCATCCTAAGTTTAAGGGTTCCTGAAGACTGGCTGGACATGTACATTCGCTGCAAAAGACAAGCTCAACTCAGGGTTTGGTAATTTTGTATACATGTTTATATGCTTAAATTATTGGAAAGAAATCTGAATGTTGATATCTGTTTGATTAATAAGGAGCATGAGATACTGATAGGGCCTGGCCCTTGACTGCCGTGTGATGATATTGAGGCATGCTTATTAGCATTGCTGTTGTATGTGAATGAATATTTGAATAAATTGTTATATCTTGATTGCTTGTGATTGGTTGGGTTTCTATGGAGGATTATGGAAGGATTATTACCCTGTCATCATAGTTTGGTCACCGAGTCGTTGATTGCAGATTAACTTGGATAGCTATGCGTCCAAGATGATCTACACGACTAGTTGGAAATAGATCAAAGACTAGAGATGATGACCAGGGCCAGAACCCTCTGCCAGTCCCTGAGAACTGGCAGCAGGTTATGGAAGATATGCAAGCCCGGCTTCAGAGCCAAGATGAGCAGAACCGATTTCTGGTATAGCAGGCTCTGTCAGGAAGTGCTGCATCCATTGTGCCACATGCAGTGGTACCAATTATACAGCTTATGGAGGTTGGGAATAAGTGGGAACCGTTGTATGAGCGGTTCAAGAGACAGCATCCTCCAATTTTTGAGGGAGGACCAGATCCACTAAAGGCTGAACAGTGGATGAGTATGATTACTGCCATTTTAGATTTCATGAGGGTAGAGGATCATGACAGAGTGGCCTGTGTCGCATATATGTTGAGAAAGGATGCCCGCATCTGGTGGGAAGTGGCATCACGGACTAGGGATGTTACTACTTTGAGTTGGGATGGATTCAAGGATTTGTTCAGCCAGAAGTATTACAATGTTGCCATCAGGGCAGCAAAGGTTAATGAATTTGTGGGTTTGGTTTTGGGCAACATGATGGTGATAGAATATGCCCTAAAGTTTGATAGGCTCGCGAAGTTTGCACAGGATCTTGTGCCTACATCGAAGAAGGAGGAACCAGGGAAGGTGGACAGCTTGATTCCAGCTAGAGTGTTCACCTTGACGCGGTCAGAGGCCGAGGCTAGTCCATCGGTAATGATAAGTCAGCTTTCTAGCACTAGCTCTTCTTATACTATATTGATTGACTTTGGTGCTACACATTCATTTGTTTCTAGTAAGGTGATTGATAGACTGTGTAGACCTAGTGAGTATTATACTGCGGGGTTTGAGACTATATTGCCTATAGGAGAACTGGTAGTTTCTAGGAGGTAGATTAGAGCACTGCCAGTGATGGTTGATTGTAGGGAATTGTCAGTAGACTTGATTGAGTTGGGTATGGAGGACTTTGACATGATTTTGGGGATGGATTGGCTGGTCAGATATGGAGCTACTGTTGATTGTAGAAAGAAGATGGTGACTTTTGAGCCGGAGGGCGAGGATCCCTTTATTTTCGTGATTGCGGTATGTGGACCCCGCGTACCCATGATATCAACATTGAGGGCCCGGGACTTGTTACTGGGAGGATGTATAGGTTTCCTAGCGAGTGTTGTGGATACTACCAGGGTGTTGCCAGTAGGGCCAGAGGAGACCAAATTGGTTTGTGAGTTCTTGGATGTATTCCCTGAGGATTTACCAGGGTTGCTACCGTATAGGGAGATTTAGTTTGTTATCGAGTTAGTACCAGGGACAAAGCCAGTGTCGAGGGCACCATATAGAATGGCACCGACAAAACTGAAGGAATTGAAGATACAACTACAGGAGATTCTGGATTTGGGGTTCATCAGGCCGAGCTACTTGCCATGGGGTGCTCCAGTGTTATTTGTGAAGAAGATGGACGGGACTCTGAGGATGTGTATAGACTACAAGGAATTGAACAAGTTGACTATCAAGAATAAGTATCCTCTACCAAGGATTGATGACTTGTTCAATCAGCTATCGGGAAAGACGGTATTCTTGAAGATTGATCTAGGATCTGGTTATCACCAGCTGAGGATTAAGGACGAGGATATACCGAAGACGACCTTTCGAATGAGGTATGGACACTATGAGTTTCTGGTCATGTCATTTGGTTTAACCAATTCCCAAGCAGCCTTCGTGGACTTAATGAACATGGTGTTCAAGGACTTCTTGGATCATTTCGTCATTGTCTTCTTCGATGACATCTTAGTGTACTCCAGTTCAGAGGCAAAGCACGAGAGACATCTTCGACAGGTTCTGCAAAGGTTGAGAGAGTATCAGTTGTACGCCAAGTTTAAGAAGTGTGAATTTTGGCTACCAGAAGTGACATTCCTTGGAAATATTGTTGGTGCGGATGGAATTAAGGTGGATCCATCTAAGGTGGAGGCAGTGAGAGATTTTCCGAGGCCAAGGAACGCCTAGAAGGTTCGGAGCTTCCTTGGGTTAGCAGGTTACTACAAACGATTTGTGGAAGGGTTCTCGAAGATTGTGGCACCGATAACAGATTTGACACGGGAGAATTTGAAGTTTGTCTGGTCAGACAAGTGTGAGAAAAATTTTCAAGAATTGAAGCGACAACTCATTATTGCACCTGTGCTGAGTCTTCCTTCGGAGGAAGGAAAGTTTGTGGTTTATTGCGATGCGTCAAGGTTCTGTTTGGGCTGTGTGTTGATGCAGAACGAGAAAGTTATAGCTTATACGTCATGACCGCTGAAGGAGTATGAGCAGTGGTATCCTACCCATGATATGGAGCTAGCAGCGGTGGTATTCACATTGAAGGTTTGGGAACATTATCTGTACGGGGAGAAGTGCGAGATATACACCAATCACAAGAGTTTGAAGTACTTCTTCACCCAGAAGGATCTGAACATGAGGCAGAGGCGTTGGTTAGAGTTGGTTAAGGACTATGACTGTGATATTCTTTATCATCCAGGGAAACCCAACGTAGTGGCAGATGCATTGAGTTGGAGGGGCCTGGGTTAGTTATATAGTTCCACTAAGATTTCAAGAGAGTTGGCAAATGAGATGTATAGGGCGAGGATAGAGTTGGTGGTGGGCTGGTTGGCCAACATTACTCTACAGTCGACCCTACTAGAGCGGATTAAGGAAGGTCAGTTGGCAGATGCTCAATTACAGGAGGTTAGAGAGAATGTCTTAGTGGTAGTAGCTTAGGACTATTCTATTTCTGAGGTTGGTCTGCTATGGTATCAGGGTCGGATCTGTGTTTCGACTGATGTGGGAATTAGATGTGAGATATTGGATGAATCAAATACTACACCGTACTCACTTCATCCGGGTACCACGAAGATGTATAAAGATCTACGGACGTTATATTGGTGGCCCGGGATGAAGAAGGATGTGGTGGGGTACATAGCCAAATGTTTAACCTGTCAGCATGTGAAAGCTGAGCATCAGCGACCATCAGGGTTGCTTCAGCCTTTGGGTATTCCTGAGTGGAAATGGGAGGATATTACGATGGACATTGTGGGAGGTTTACCCAGGACAGTAGGGCTTCATGACTCGGTGGGGGTGATAGTAGACAGATACACCAAGTCAGCTCATTTTCTTCCAGTGAAGACGACATATACGGTGGATCAATATGCAGAGTTGTGCGTGAAGGAGATCGTACGTCTTCACGGGGTTCCTAAGTCTACAGTGTCAGACAGAGATCCTATCTTTACCTCCAAGTTTTGGGGTAGTTTGCAGAAGGCTATGGGTACTCAATTGAAGTTCAACATTGCCTTTCATCCTCAGACTGATGGACAGTCTGAGGGGACGATTCAGGTATTGGAGGATATGCTTCGAGCGTGCGTGATCGATTTTGAGGGATCGTGGAATAAGTACCTCCCGTTGATTGAGCTTTCATACAATAATAGTTACTAATCAACGATTGGAGTGGCTCCATATGAGATGTTATATGGGAGGAGATGTAGATCACCCATTCATTGGGATGAGATGGGTGACAAGAAGTATTTGGGGCCAGATATGGTTCAGAGGACAAATAAAGCTATTGAGAAGATCCGAGCTAGGATGCTTGCTTCACAGAGCAGACAAGAAAGCTATGTTAATCCCAAGAGTAGAGACGTGGAGTTCCAAGTTGGGGACCATATGTTTTTGCGAGATTCACCACTGCGAGGGGTGAAGAGGTTTGGGAAGAAGGGAAAGCTAAGCCCTAGATTCATCGGACCTTTTGAGATCCTGGAAAGGATCAGACAGGTGGCTTATAGGTTAGCTTTGCCACTGCTGTTGTCAGGATTTCATGACGTATTCCATGTTTCTATGCTCCGGAAGTACGTCTCAGATACGACACATGTGTTGAAGTATGAAGACTTGGAATTGCAGACAGATTTGTCTTATGAGGAACGAGCAGTTCAGATTTTAGATCGGAAGGATAATGTCCTATGGAATAAAACAATTCCTCTGGTTAAGGTATTATGGAGGAATAGTAAGGTCGAGGAGGCGACCTAGAGCTTGAGTCGGCGATGCGGGATCAGTATCCCAAGTTATTCAGGTAAATTTTGAGGACGAAATTCTCATTAGGAGGGGATAGTTGTAATGACCCAAAATTACTAATAAGGCTTAAGGGCCTTGATTAGTGTACCGGGAGAGCATAATTAGTTTATGTGTGATTTAAATGATTAAATGCATGATTATGTGATAAGCATGCTTATATGATTATATGGATATATGAGATGCATGATTATGAGTATTAGTATGCATGTAGGCCCTGTTTAGATGATAAGGACATATTTGTAATTTTGGCCCGTTGAGGGCATAAATGTAATTATTTGCAATAAATTGTTCAGACTACATTATTATGTGGATATATTTGCAGTTGGTGGCTCGAGGCGATCTTAGTGAGCGGTTGTTGGTTTTTATAGATCAAATCAGAGATTATACGCAGCGGAACAACAATCAAAATTGTTAATTTAATCCCACAAGATTTCTAGATCTACTTCTTCACATACAAATATATATATTGAATCAAAGAGATGAATATAAAAATTACCTCAAGTCCTTCCTTGCTGCTATCTTTTTGTACGGCAAAATCCTTGAGATCTCACACCAAGATCATCCAAAATGTACTCAACACACAAAGAACGAGTGTGGACTCATTATACAAAAGAGTAGGAAAAATCTATTTATCTGATGTTCTCAACACATGAGATCTGATAAAGTTTGGACCTAAATTTGTGAAGAACAGTGACCTATGCTTGTAGCACTGTTCTATTTCTCTCAGGGAGATTTCACGATATATTTTCTATCTCTGGAAAGTATCGCTCTGGAAAAATTGATCTCCTATATTTAATATATCCAATATATATTAAAATAAATAATATTAGTTATTTTAGACAATTTAAAACAACTAATCAGTTATCATATTTTTGTTAAAATAATAATATTTTAATAATATTAAAATATCTCATTATTTATTTAATATTTGAATAACTAAAATTGTTGAACCAAAATTCTTCTAGAATCTTCTTGTGCGTGTAGCACAGTGTCTGTGCACTATGCTACACGCCCAACCCATGCCAGGGAGGGCATGTGATTTTCCCAATTTTTTCATCATTATTTAAATACCAAAATTCCCAAAAATAAATTAATTCAAAATTAATTATATTTTTGTTAAATCAAATAATTAATTAATTACACATAATTATACAATAATTATGTTTAGTGCATAGAAAAATATTTTACTTATGAAATAAGTCCTTTAGCCCATTTTTGTATTTATCTTTGTTAGTGTTTGTTTGAGCCATTTTGGGGACCATGGACCTATAACATTAAGCTCCAATAAATTAAAACTAAATAATTAAACTCTTTAATCATAATAGTTAATTTATTAATTATGATATTTCTCCACTATAAATTCATAATTGAATTCTTTATGTTATAGATATACTTTTATAGAAATCTTATTTTAAGTTGTGCATTGATATAACCAGCTTACAATAGTTCAACCCTCTAATTAATTAGTTCATAAATTAGAATGGAAGAATTACCATTTTACCTTTCTAATTTACTTCTTATTCCTTAAGTACCATTAATTGACTAGTGAATAATTAATCTATAATCTAATTATAGATTTGAGCTGACAATCATTCAGTTCTAGAATTAACCCTTAAGGGAACCAATATACGATCCGTTAAGAAATATTAGATTCCGTATTGTTGATACATGTTCCTAGTCATCCATGTTATTAAATCTCCAAAACAAAAGTCATTAGCCTCAATCTATGACGATACCTTAACGAATGAATCAAAAGATTTAATAAACATAAACAAGAGTTCATGAACACTTAGGATTTAGGTTGATCTATAAATGATCATTAGTTATGATATGAATTACAAATATTCATTATTAAATAGTTTTTGGATAAATACTTTCATTCATATCAGTCCTTGTCATATATAATCATATTATATAAAGCACCTTTACCGAGATGTCTTACCACATCAATAATCCGAATCTAGATTATTTGTATCAACACGATACTCAGTAAACCGTACTTACAACCCTAATTAAAGAATTTCATAACTTTAATTTGTTGTTGACTATTTTTATTCATTCACGTGATCGTAATTCTCTCGTACTAATACGAGATCACATTCTCAATAATGAATATGGAATTTTTCTGATATTTACAAAGAAATTATTCAAACAATAATTTAAATAATCTAAATATAACAATAATAGACCATTGTATTTATTTATTCATTGAAATAATAAAGGTCTTTTACATGCTTTTAGGACATACTCCTAGCAATCTCCCACTTGTGCTTAAAGCAAGGAAGGCATTTCGCTCAATCCCATATTACGTACATGACCCTTGAATTGCTTTGTAGGAAGCGTCTTCGTAAACGGGTCTGCCAGGTTGTGTTCTGATGCGATTTTCAGAATGGACACATCTCCTCTATGTACGATTTCTCTGACTAAGTGGTATTTGTGCTCTATATGCTTTCCTTTCTTGTGACTTCTTGGTTCTTTAGAATTAGCCACTACTCCACTGTTGTCATAGTAAAGAACAAGTGGTTTCTCCACTTCTGGAACCACTTCCAGATCCGTGTAGAAATTTTTCAGCCAAATTGCTTCTTTAGTTGCTTCACAAGTTGCTATGTATTCATCTTCCATGGTTAAATTAGCTATACTGGATTGCTTAATGCTTCTCCAGACAACTGCTCCACCACCAAGAGTGAATACTGACCCAGAAGTAGATTTTCTACTATCTTTGTCTGATTGAAAATATGAGTCAGTGTATCCAGTAGGTTCAAGGTCACTACCCGAATATACTAGCATATAGTTTCTCGTTCTCCTGAGATACTTGAGAATATGTTTCACCGCAATCCAGTGTTCCAAACCTGGATTTGACTGTTAACGACTGACAATCCCTACTGCATAACATATGTCAGGTCTAGTACATAACATTGCATACATTAGGCTCCCTACAGCTGATGCATAGGGATACTTTCTCATGTCCTCTTGCTCTTGTGGTGTGTTTGGACACTGATCTTTGCAAAGAGTAATTCCATGTCTGGTCAGCAATTGACCCTTTTTGGAATTTTCCATAGAGAATCTTTCAAGCCCTTTATCAATATAATTTTCTTGTGAAAGTTCCAAGAGCTTGTTCTTTCTATCTCTTAGAATTTTAATGCCTAGAACATAGCTCGCTTCTCCCAAATCTTTCATTTGGAATTTGTCAGCCAACAATTTCTTTACATTTGATAATGTCTCTACATCATTCCCAATGAGTAGGATATCATCAACGTAAAGAACGAGGAATTCTACTATACCATCTTTGATTTGTTTATAGACACAAGGTTCGTCAACATTTTGTTCAAAACCAAACGTTTTAATTGTGTCATCAAATCTAAGAATCCAAGATCTAGAAGCTTGATTGAGTCCATGAAAGGACCTAAGAAGCTTGCAAACCTTTTTCTCTTGATCTTTTAATACGAACCCTTCTTGTTGAGACATGTAAATGGTTTCGTCAAGGTAGCCATTCAGAAAAGTTGTTTTGACATCCATTTGCCAAATCTCATAATCCATGCACATAGCTATGGACAAGAGTATACGAATGGATTTTAGCTTGGCTACAAGAGAAAAAGTTTCTTCATAGTCAACCCCTTTTTCCTGTGTGTAACCTTTGGCTACAAGCCTTGCTTTGAAAGTCTCTACTTTCCCATCCGCTCCTCTTTTGTTCTTGAATATCCACTTGCAACCAATGGGTTTGATATTCTCAGGTGGATCTTTAAGAACCCAGACAGAATTGGAATACATCGATTCCATTTCTTGGTTCATGGCTTGCCATTTGTCCTTGTTAGAATCATTCATTGCATCTTTAAATTTCAATGGATCGTCTTTGTTTGTGTCAGACACAAGCATTTGAACTTCGTGTTCATAGCGTGTGGGTTGCTTACTATCCCTCCCACTACGATGAGGCTCTCTACTATTCTGACTAGAACTAGTAGTTTCCTCTTGCCGTTTCTCATTAGATTTTGTTGGTGACTTTGCAACTTCATTTGAGACCATCTCCTCCAGAACAACCTTACTGCGAGGTTTGTGGTTATTAACATAGTCATATTCAAGAAAAGTTGCATTTGTCGATACAAATGTTTTATTTTCTTTTGGACTATAGAAAATTCCATCTCTATTCTCTTTGGAATATCCCACAAACATGCACACTTCAGATCGTGAATCCAACTTCCCGGTCTTTCCTTTAAGCACGTGTGTAGGACACCCCCAAATTCGAAAATGGTGTAAACTAGGTTTACAACCATTCCATAATTCTATGGGTGTCTTTTGGATAGACTTAGATGGAACAACATTCAATATCTATAGAGCACATTGAATCGCATAGTCCCAGAATGACAATGGTAATGATGAGAAACTCATCATTGATCTAACCATATCTAATAACGTTCTGTTCCATCATTCTAAAACACCATTTTGTTGTGGCGTTCCAGGTGCAGTGAGTTGGGATTGAATGCCATGCTCATGCAAATGGTCCTCGAATTCAAAATCCAAGTATTCTCCTCCTCGATCAGATCAAAGTGCTTTTAGTGATTTTCCTAATTGCTTTTCAGCCTATGCTTGAAATTCTTTGAACTTTACAAAAGTTTCATATTTTCTTTGCATCAAGTATAGGTAACCATATCTTGAATAATCGTCAATAAAAGTGACGAAATATTCATAACCTCCTCTTGCTTGTACATTAAGTGGACCGCAAACATCCGTATGTACTAGTTGAAGTGGTTCTGTGGCTCTTGAACCTTTAGCAGAGAAAGGTCTCTTGGTCATTTTGCCTTATATACATGATTCACAAATAGGGAGAGATCCAATAGATATTTCTCTTAAAGGACCATCCTTTACAAGCCTATTTATTCTGTCTAGACCAATATGGCCCAATCTCAAGTGCCACAGATATGTTTCACTATTGGAATCAGTCTTTTGTCGTTTAATAGATCTAGGATTAGCTGTTTTAGATAATTCAGAATTATAAAACAATTTGTCATTCATTATAAGTATGTAAATTTTGCTTATCCCAAAGCATTTGCATAACAAGTAAATAGATAATTTCTTTAAATAATAACTACTTTATTAATAAAAGAAATAAATGTTATGCAAAAAAATAGAAATAAGCTTCCAAACATTAATAATCAAAATTACTAATAATAAACTAAATTTCTAGACTGTAGTTTTCTTTGTTTAAAGAAATCTAAAATTTCTAAAACAAAATAAAGAAATTTAAATTGTTCAACTAACAATAAAATTACTAAATAAAACTACTCTCCAACTTCTCCATCTCTTTACTTGCTATTAAAATCCTCATTAGTCTCTTCCTCCTTTTCAGGGTTCTGATTTTGTAAAGGAAAAAAAAATAGATTAGTGGCATATATTTTTGAATCTACTATCCAAAAATTTGAATATGATATTCATAGTATTTGAATCTATTATTCAAAGTTGAAAAATATATGTAAATCTTATTTACCTTTTTCATTTGATATAAACGATGACACTCAGCAAAGACTTCCTTTGTCATTGCTCGCCACATCTCATGTGCTGAGTCATAGTGTATATATTTTCATTTGTTTCGCCAGGCACGGTTGAAAGCATGCAATAACGTGCCAACCGATCGGATTTAATCCAATTTGCATATTTTTCTTCTGCTTCATAGCTAGTAGCCAAAGGTGGTTCTGTTGGAGGTTTGTTACAGAAGGTTGACATCATCTTTTTATAAGAAAAAATGGTCAACATGCCTCGAAACTGGTGTTGCATATTTTTAGGTTCAAAAACCAAGGATTTGAAAAAGGCATCGGTGTGTAATTAACCAATAGACATTTTCTGAATAAAAAATACAAATATTATTATATTTAGAAAAATAAATATCAAAGTTTCGAAAATTAAACGTGATGTTGAGCACAATTAAAACACATGAAATAAAGTTTAATTTCTACGAAAAAAATTTCTAACAATTAAAGTGCCACCTTAGGGTCAGTCAAATTAATCTTAGAGAATTTATAAGACATTCTTATCTTTATTGTTTAAAACTTAAAATAACTCATTATTTTTTCTTTTAAACATTAAAGTACCGCTTAGTTTGGTCAAGCTTTGATTATCCACTGCAAAAGCTTAATCATAACTTTGTGAGTGTAACCCATTATTTCAGAGTTCATGACTTAACTTAGGACATGCCGCTTTAGGGTCGGCAAACCTAAAATACATCACTAGTTCCTATCTTTGTAAGAAATATAACCTTGCTATTGACTTGTCTAGACACCTTCCTTAGGGGGACGGAAACCAAGCCGTTGCGAGGCGCTATTCATATCTCACGATTTTATATTAATAATGGAGATCACAGATTATGTTGAGTTATCAACCCTCTCCCACTCACTATTTTGAAATAAGTGTTTTTTAACCTAGTTAATTCCAAATTAATTATAAATTCTTTAAACTTTATGAACATAATTAAAATTGGTAAGAAAGCATGTTTCTAGGTCCATATCCAATTTTAAATTACCAATTATATTCATTTAAACATTACTAAAAAACAATTTTCAAATAAGGCCAGTTTAAAGAAATTAAGTCATAAAGACTTAAAAAAAACGGTGTGATATTTTACCAAGTTTAAAAAAAATAAAACTAAGTAATTTATATGCAATTGGTTTCGCAAAACAAATCATATAAATATATAGGACAATCCTAATAATCATGTTTCTACTAATGAGACGCATGATAATAATTGTGTGAGTTTTATTATGTATGGCACAAAATGCATGAACATATTATCAATCACATGAAAACAATTACTTAAATAAATAAAAAATAATTGTTGAACCGGGTGCTTTTAGGTATTTCTAATTTTACAACATCTTTATAAAATTAAAATAAAATAAAAACCGCCTAGATCTCCTTCGGGTTCTTCACTTTACTTTCGGTAGGATATGTGTCGTTGGTCCAGAATAATAATAAGAAAACAATTTTCTAATTATCTTCATTAATTAAAACAAAACTTTTAAATAATCATTATTTTATTTTCCTTCTAATTAACACAACTTTTAATTAAAAAAAATAAATTTAATTAAAATCTGTTATTTTGAAAAATAAATTTTTAAATAATATATTCAAAAAAATTTGTTAGGATAACAAAATATCTAATTATTTAAATATCAAATTTCTAACAAATAGGATATTTAACATTTAATTATTTTTTTCAAAAATAGCAGATTAATTTCAGAAAAATAAAAAAAAATTCTAGACCACTAAGACGGGGACACGTGGCACTTAAATGTGTTGTTGGGGCCCACTGTACGGATCCGTACGGACGTACGACGTCCCCGGCAGCGGCTCGGAGGATGGCCTCGGAGGAACGGTGGCTGAATTTTGAATCCCGGGTTACGTTTTGACTTTGTGTGATCAGAATTACAATTTTATGATTTTAAAAACCAAATAAAATTGCATATATCGTATGCCCCTTAATGGCTTACATGATGATCTAATCATGAACAAATCCTAACAAAAAAACAACATACAATTAACGATTCCACATTCCCATACATTCAATCATATTAAGCCATTCATTCATTCATCATAAATAAATAAATGCATAAAACTAAACCCACACAGATTCAATATATATATATATGTGTGTGTGTGTGAAGATGGCTCTGGTGCCATTTGTTGGTTTTTATAGATCAAATCAGAGATTATACGCACCGGAACAACAATCAAAATTGTTAATTTAATCCCACAAGATTTCTAGATCTACTTCTTCACATACATATATATATTGAATCAAAGAGGTGAATAGAAAAATTACCTCAAGTCCTTCCTTGCTGCTATCTTTTTGTACAGCAAAATCCTTGAGATTTCACACTAAGATCTTCCAAAATATTCTCAACACATAAAGAACGAGTGTGGGATCGTTAAACAAAAAAATAGGCAAAATCTATTTATCAGATATTCTCAACACATGAGATCTCATAAAGTTTGGACCTAAATTTGTGAAGAACAATGACCTATGCTTGTAGCACTGTTCTATTTCTCTCAGGGAGATTTCACAATATATTTTCTATCTGTGAAAAGTATTGCTCTAGAAAAATTGATCTCCTATATTTAATATATCCAATATATATTAAAATAAATAATATTAGTTATTTTAAACAATTTAAAACAACTAATCAGTTATCAGATTTTTGTTTAAATAATAATATTTTAATCATATTAAAATATCTCATTATTTATTTAATATTTAAATAACTAAAATTGTTGAACCAAGATTCTTCTGGAATCTTCTTTTGTCTGTAGCACATTTTCTGGGCACTGTGCTACACGCCCAACCCATACCAGGGAGGGCATGTGATTTTCCCAACTTTTTCATCATTATTTAAATACCAAAATTCCCAAAAATAAATTAATTATATTTTTGTTAAATCAAATAATTAATTAATTAATTACACATAATTATACAATAATTCTCTTTAGTGCATAGAAAAATATTTTACTTATCAAATAAGTCCTTTAGCCCATTTTTGTATTTATCTTTGTTAGTGTTTGTTTGAGCCATTTCGGGGACCATGGACTTATAACATTAAGCTCCAATAAATTAAAACTAAATAATTAAACTCTTTAATCATAATAGTTAATTTATTAATTATGATATTTCTCCACTATAAATTCGGAATTGAACTCTTTATGTTATAGATATACTTTTATAGAAATCTTATTTTAAGTTGTCCATTGATATAACCATCTTACAATAGTTAAACCCTCTAATTAATTAGTTCATAAATTAGAATGGAAGAATTACCATTTTACCTTTCTAATTTACTTCTTATTCCTTAAGTACCATTAATTGACTAGTGAATAATTAATCTATAATCTAATTATAGATTTGAGCTGAAAATCATTCAGTTCCAGAATTAACCCATAAGGGAACCAATATACGATCTGTTAGGAAAGATTAGATTCTGTATTGTTGATACATGTTCCCAGCCATCCATGACATTAAATCTCCAAAACAAAAGTCATTAGCCTCATTCTATGAAGAGACCTTAACGAATGAATCAAAAGATTTAATAAACATAAATAAGAGTTCATGAACACTCAGGATTTAGGTTGATCTATAAATGATCATCAGTTATTATATGAATTACAAATCTTCATAATTAAATGGTTTTTGGATAAAGACTTTTATTCATATCGGTCCTTGTCATATATAATCATATTATATAAAACACCTTTACCGAGATGTCTTACCACATCAATAATCTGAATCTAGATTATTTGTATCAACACGATACTCAGTAAACCATACTTACAACCCTAATTAAAGAATTCCATAACTTCAATTTGTTGTTGACTATTTTTATTCATTCATGTGATCTTAATTTTCTCGTACTAATACAAGATCACATTCTCAATAATGAATATGGAATTTTTCTGATATTTACAAAGAAATTATTCAAACAATAAGTTAAAGAATCTAAATATAACAATAATAGACCATTGTATTTATTTATTCATTGAAATAATAAATGTCTTTTACATGCTTTTAGGACATACTCCTAACAGCGGTTTAGCGAAAAAGTCACGGTGGGGATTTATACCCGGCTTGGGGGAGTGTGGGGGCATTTTTGGGAGCTTTGGAAAATATATTGGAGATAATTAGGCGTCGGGGAAAATAATCGGTGATTAATTAGATGACATGATTTAAGTGGTAAATATTAGGAACACTTGAGGAGTTGCGGGAATTGGGAACAAATGACCAAAATGCCCCTAGAATGACTAAAAGTCTTGGTTACATTTGGGAGGGCAAAATGGTCTTATGGTGTTTAAAAAGGGATAAGTATTAATCTGCTTTTTAGAGTTAGTGTAAGTTATAGAAAAAGTTAGAAGTTGAAGGAAACTCACCATTTCTCTTCCACACGGTTTGCTCACCTCTTTCTCTTCCACACGGTTTGCCCTATTCCTCACCATTTCCCGTGGATTTTGGAGTTGGAAACTCAGGGAAGGTCTAGGCAATGTCTTGGGACTTTGATCCTTGGAGTGGCTAGAAGTTTAGTTGAAGTTAGTGTCCAAATTAAGGTAAAGTTTACAGAGTTTGGTCTGAATTTTCTGACTTTGATGAAGTTGTTTTTGAATTTGAGTTTTGGATGGGAATCAAGGGGCTTGAGCTTGGAGATTTGAAGAACTAAAGGATGGAAGGGCATAGAAACAACTAAGGTCAAATTCTCCCATTAAAGGTAACAATTTATAGCTTTGAAGTTTTGAATTTATGGGTTTTCTGGTTAAGTTCTTGAGCTTCAAGCTCAATCTTGATTTTCTGTGTTTGATGGTGCATGTGGCCAAGTTTGGTGTTGTTGGGACATATTGGATGAGATGTAGTGGATGGTAGGCTTAATTTGAAGTGTGGTTGAGGTTTGGAGGGGGTTTATGGAGCTTTGGCTCGGGGAAATTCGAAGGAAAAACTCAGAGGGTTGCTGGTGCTCCTTGTAGCGCTAGCATTAGAGCGCTACAACGCTATGACTGGTTTCCTGGGAGGCGTTTGTCTCTGCTTGTAGTGCTGTAGCACCCACCTTGTGGCGCGGTAGCACTACTTTGCCTCCAGAATTAGGTTTTGGGTATTTTTCTTAGGGTTTTCGCTTGGGGGCTCGGGGGTCGATTCCATCACCCTGTTTGGTGGAATTAAGCTTCTCGAGGGCTTGGGATTGGTCCCAAAGTTGGGTTACAAAATTGAGATTTAACGATAGTTCTATTTTATGATTGTGATTAGGTGTATGCTAGGGCTCGGACGGGATCGTGCTCAAAGGTCGTTTTCATTAAACAGAGCGCTCAGAATCAAAGGTAAGAAACTGCACTTGGTTATGTGATTTTTTGCCAACACTGTATTAAGAAATAATAAGGCAGATTAGTACTTAATAGTAAACCGTAATGAAAAATAATATGAATTCACTCAAGAACACATAACTTTTACGTGGTTCAGTGGTTAAAATCCACTTAGTCCACGAGTCAATATTATTGTTGTTTCTCTCTCTATTTTGGCAGAGTTTTGGTATTACAGAGTAATGGTCCCCTTTCCTGTCCAATATTCCCAGTATTTATAAGGGAATTCCATGGATAGGTTTGGGTAATCGCATGAGTCAATCACGCATTTACATAATCATTACATTTAATACATATAATTCCCATTTATATTGGGATTTGATTTGATAATATAATAAACAGGTTCTCGCTATCTCGAATAATAAATATGTCAGCCTGGTTATAAATAAACGTATAAAGGGATCTCGAGTCTCTGCGGGTTCGGGAGTATGCAATATACTAGAATTATCACGAGCTGGATATCTCCTCCAAGCTCGTGCTTCGACAACTATTGCATCCTTAGTTCGGGATAAACTCAGGAGTTGTCCACGTGGATGATAAGTAGATATCGTTCTCCTTGGCTATTTCTCTGTATATTTATCTGCCAGCTATACTCGAGCTGAGTTCATGGACTCGTGCTAAAATCAGAGTACAACAACACAATATCTAGAAAAATTATTATACTTCATAGGATGCTGACACATATTCTACTTCAACCTAAAAATATTCTTGCTTAATCAAAATCTTTACTTCTATATCAAATTTTTTCTTTGTTATTAGTTTGTTGTTGTTTTTTATTGTTTTGCTAAAAGTTTATTAGTTTGTTGCATATTTATTGTTTTGTTAAAAAATCTTTTGTTATCAACTTTATAACGAATCTTGTTAATTATAATATTTAATTGTTAAATTATTTTGCGATAGGTATAAACCACTCAAACCACATTGCACCACACCGTATTTTTGTGGTGCGGTTTATGCAGTGCAGGTTGGAAAATTGCTCAAACCGCATATGCGGTGCGGTCAAATAAATTGGGGAAAAACTGCACTACCCGCACCATGAACGCCCCTACTATTGAGCCCATGAAGGAGGCCGAGGAGGTTACCATTGATGCCTCCAATCCAGACAGGGAAACCAGATCAGGAAAAATCTGAAGGCGGAAGTCTGAGAGGCCTTGGTGGGCTTTCTCAAGGAAAACCAAGATGTCTTTGCCTGGTCTCATTCTAACATGACAAGCATTGACCAAAACATCTTATGCCATGCCTTGAATATTGATCCTAATGTTGCCCCAGCGCAACTGAGTAGTACTCAAAAATATCAATTTATTAGTTTTAAAGTTCAAAATAAATTAAGCTTTAATTAATATTTTCATGAATTTATTGCAATATTTTTTTATTGGAAAATATTAATTGTAATTTATTTTGGGTTTAATTTTCAGGAATGAATTGCATTTTTGGCATTTGGGAACGCAAAAGAACTAAAACTTAAAAAGAAATGATGAAAATGATATTGTCAAAGTAATGTAGCCCAGGCCCGTCTAGCCCAAGCCCAGCAATCTGCCACTGCCAGCCCCTCCATAGCTCCAAGTGGCGCCGTCGCAGTGTGCCACGCGGCGCCTTAACCTAGTAGTGCCTGACCCACCTACCCGCATGCCCACCTGATGACCCGCGCCTGACCTGCGTGTTGACTTGGTCAAACAAGACCATCTCCTAAGCTTTTGAGCGTCCAAGTGGCACCTTCTCCAGCCCTTGCCTTCAGCTCCAGTCACAACACATGGCCCCCTCCTATTAGCTGTGAGTGGGTCAAAGCTCCAACTGCCACTAGCCTCCTTCGAGCCTACTTTGTATGCACTTTGGGCCTTGGATCCTTCCTCTTTGAGCTTTAAAGCTCGCATTTTGTGTTAATTTAGAAAAAGGGGCATGATGACCATTCACTAAAATATCTAGGTTAATATTCATAATAAGATTTAATTTTTCAAAATCATATTTTATTATTAATGTTTCAGATTTATTTTTCTACCCCATTTGTATTTTAATTTCTTTTTAGTCATTTTCTTTTTCTATAAATAGGGACTCTTCTTTAACATTTGGTATGTAATTTTTAGGTAGCAAAACTCTATCAAATTTTAGTCTCATTTCTCATATTTTCTCTCCAGAATTTTATGATAATGTATAACACAATAGGTTAACCTTCTTAGGAAGGTTATGATGATCCTATATGCACTATGAATTTATTTGGTATTCATACAAACTTAGTGTAAGAGAGTACCGAGAACTTGAGGTCTTAGAAACTAAGTTTTGATAGAGAAAGTTACGAGGTTTCCAAGGTAGATTATGATGAACGTTATAGTGACTTGGCAAGAGTCGACTATAGAAACCATAATTCTAGTTGGACCAACCCCGTAGATTTTATTTGGAAGTCTGAGTACAACTACCATGCACCGCCTCACATGAATTTTGAGCAAAATTTTCCTAACTTCCTATATAAACCTCCATATAATGTGTGGACTAATAAGAATTCCTTAGAGGACACTTTACACATATTTATAGAGGCGCAAAGAGAGTTCAATAGACAATTAGTGGAGGATTTTAGGGAAACTAGTACTCAACTTTCAGAATTGACCAGCGCTATTATTTCAAATAATTTAAGTCAAATCCCGTCCCAACCATAGACAATAACACCATCCCCTACTCTCAGTTCCAAACCCAATGAGGATGATGTCATTATCATTTGGAGTGAAACTCTTTCCCATACAGAAATTCTTCCAACCACTCCAAAGAAAAACGAGAGCTATCATGCTGATGTGATAGACTTAATCGTTGAGGAAATCATAAACATATCTGCAATGAAACATTCGCCCAATTTCCTCCACGAATTTGAAACCAAACATTTTCTTTATCTTGAAAATGTTACTAACACTTTGATTTTTGAGACGCAGGATAAAAGAAAATTCATTATTGATACAAGATAGTACGAAAACATGGAGTTGGTAGACTTACCTGAGAGCGATTCTTTTGTCTACCAAAGACTGATCAGGTTTTATCTTTCTTTTTAGTGTGCTTTATTTTAATTTGTATCTTTATTTTATGTTGCGAATTTTACTTTTTGGGGTTTTGTTGTTGTTTGTTGGTTATCCTATTCCCTTTTGCTCCCACAATGGACTTAACGTTAGAAATTGAGGACATTGTCTCATTTAAAGTTGGGGGTAGTGAGCATATTCATGCGTTGAAATATATTTTGAGTAACATTTTGAAATTTTGAGTTAAATTTTTGCAAAATTCATGACAAGTTTTTTTTTGTGAGATAGTTTTTGCTACTTTTTTATTAGGAAGTAATTTTTTAGAGTCATTTCATGCACAACCAACCATGTGAAAAAAAAAGTTTTTTTTAACACATTCAGTTGAGAAAAACCCTAAAGTTTAAAGCTTTTAATTTTTTGTGAGTTGTGAGAATGAGAAAATAACTTTGAAAACTTTTATTGATCATTTGAGTTGGTAAAATTATTTTTTGGGAATTTAAAACATGACATTTATTAGATGGACAATTTTTGTTGTAAAGAGCCTTTGTTGTATTTTATTGTAATTTTCCTTTTAATTTCTTGTATTTTTTTCTTTATTCTTATGTTGTCTCTTTTAAAAAAAAATTATATATAAAATAGAAAGAAAAAAAATAATTATAAAAAAAAGAGAATGAATATATATATATAAATGAATGAAAAAAAAGAAGAACATGAGCAACATTTTTCATTTTGATCTTTTGTAGTTTTGTTGAAAAAAAAGAATTCAAATAGAAAAAATAAATAAAGCAATACTACTACATTTGTTTTCAATTGTATCTGTTTTTTTTTTAAAAAAAAAACAAAATTAAAAAAGTGTGTATTTATTTTGTTTTGCTCTTCATTTTGGCTCTTGGCTCTTTGTGTTATTGTAAAATCCCGAAGGTTTTTATGTCATTTAGATTCCAATTAATTGATTAGCCTATCTTTTGATCAACATTCGTTAACATTGCTTGTCCTAAACCGTTAACATCTATTTTGAGCGTTAATTGATAAATTTCCAACTGCAAGAGTATCAACCATCCCCCATAAAAATACTTTCAATACCTATGTGAGAATTTAGAGTTGAGACTTTATTCTTTGGTGATTTTTCAATATTGTTTGTGTTGTAAATTTTAGAAAAAATGATATGGTTTGGTGCACACACACAAAGCTCTTAAATTACAACTTTGATAGTTTTAAATAACATCTTCTAAATTCTCACTAAAAATTTTGTTAAATGATTTCACATTATTTGAGTCACTATTTCATCTTGGTAATATTTTTATCCGCTTGAATTGCTAGGGACTAGCAATAAGCTAGTTGGGGGTTGTGATTAGTGTTAAAAAATATCAATTTATTTGTTTTAAAGTTCAAAATAAATTAAACTTTAATTAATATTTCCATGAATTTATTACAATATTTTTTTATTGGAAAATATTAATTGTAATTTATTTTGTGTTTACTTTTCAGGAATAAATTGCATTTTTGGAATTTGGGAAAGCAAAAGAACTAAAACTGAACAAAGAAATGAAGAAAATGACATTTTTGAAGTAATGTAGCCTAGGCCCATCTGGTCCAAGCCCAGCAATGCGCCACTGCAAGCTCCCCCACAACTCCAGGTGGCGCCTTCGCAGCGCGCCACGCGACGCCTCAGCACAGCAGCGCTTGACTCAGCCCCGCCTGACCTTCCTACCCGCATGCCCACCTGATGACCCGCGTTTGACCCGCGTGTTGACCTAGTCAACCAAGACCCTCTCCTCAGCTTTTAAGCATCCAAGTGGTGCCTCCTCATTGGTCCAGCCCTTGCCTTCAGCTCCAGCCACAACATGTGGCCCCCTCCTATTGGCTGCGAGTGGGTCAAAGCTTCAGCTGCCACCATCCTCCTTCCAGACCACTTTGTATGCACTTTGGGCCTTGGACTCTTCCATTTTGAGCTTTAAAGCTCACATTTTGTGTTGATTTAGAAAAAGGGGCATGATGACCATTCACTAAAATAGCTAGGTTGATATTAATAATAAGATTTGATTTTTCAAAATCATATTTTATTATTAATGTTTCAAATTTATTTTTTAAACCCCATTTGTAGTTTAATTTCTTTTTAGTCCTCATCGTCTTCTATAAATAGGGACTCTTCTTTCACATTTTTTATGTAATTTTCAGGTAGAAAAACTCTACCAAATTTTAGTCTCATTTCCCATATTTTCTCTCTAGAATTTTATGATAATGTATAACATAATAGGTTACCCTTCTTAGGAAGGTTAGGATGATCCTATATGCACTATGAATTTATTTGGTATTTTTGATTCACCATGTGCTTAATGTTTATATATTTGAATGATATATTTTCTTTCATCTCTATTTCTTCATCTTATTATCTTTATTTATGTTTACTAATAGTATATAGATTTTGTCAAGCATTTTCTATGTATTATAAAATTAGTAAAAATAATATACATAATATATTTATCATTTTCTCCATTCCACTCATATATATATATTTACATTTGCTAAATCTATATAGAATTAGTCATTCTATTTCTATGTATATTATAAATAGTAAAAGTAATATTTGTGTTAGGTTTTATGTCGAATCTTTTATTGCATTATTGCCAATGGTATAATGTCTTTTTTAGATATCTCATAAGATTTATCTCATCCTTCCATGGTAAAGAATATTAATCACTTAAATACATTTTGTGAAATATATTTGTGCATTAATGTTAAACTTTCAAATGAATAGTTGAGATGTGAACTATTCATTTGTGTAATTTTTGTAAATAAAAAATCCAAATAAATAAGTATGCATATATGTGTCTCTTGCTCCTTCCTACTTGTTACCTTCTGTTACATCACACTTTTATCCTATCTTTATTTATAATCTTTAAATCTCAAAAACACAAAAATATCACATATTCTAATTTTCTCATATTATTTATCTCTAACCTTTATTTATTGATTAGCTTTATTTCTTTGCCTCCTTGTAAAATCGACTGCCTAATTTATACTACAACCATCACTTAGTGGATGCACATTTTGGGAATTAAACAGCAACATAAGCGGAGGACCATTGACCTAACCTGGGCATTGGCTTAAAGGCAGAAGTCGACAAACTTCTCACAAACAATTTTATCCGAGAAGCCCACTACCCGAAGTGGTTATTAAACCCGGTCTTGGTGCCCAAGCCTAATGGCACTTGAAGGACCTGCATAGACTTCTCTGACCCTAACACAGCCTACCCAAAGGATTTTTTTCCTTTGCCTAAGATTGATAAAATGGTTGAAGCCACCTCCAGGTACGAGCTCTTGTCCTTTATGGACACGTACATGGGGTACAACCAGATTTCCATGCATATCGCTGACCAAGAGCACACCAGCTTCTGAACAAACAAATGTGTCTATTGTTATAAAGTGATGCCTTTTTGTCTCATGAATGCTGGTGTCACATATCAAAGATCACTGAACCGGATGTTCAAAACCTAGCTCGATATGAACATGGAGGTTTATGTGGATGACATAGTGGTGAAGTCTAGGACAACCCCCGATCACGTGAAAGATCTGGCGGAAGTATTCTCGGTCATGCACTGGTTTGGGATGAAGTTGAATCCCCAGACGTGCACTTTTGGAGTTTCTTTTGGGAAGTTCCTAGGCTTCATAGTCAGCGCCTGAGGAGTAGAAGCAAGCCCCGAGAAGATTAGAGCCCTGACGGAAGTTCCATCCCCCAGGAAGCATAAGGATGTGCAAAGCCTGACGGGAAGGATAACATCCATGAGCTGTTTTGTCTCGAATGTGATTGATAAGTGCATCCCTTTCTTCACCACCCTCCAAGGAGGTCAAAGATTCGAGTGAATGGAGGAATGCGAGCAGGCATTCTAGCAGCTAAAGACGCATATGGCTAACCCTCCAATTTGATCTAAACCTGTAGATGGAGAGCCCCTACTCCTCTACATGGCTGTCTCTAAGAATGCCATTAGTGTTGCCCTGGTTCGCGAGGAGGGTCGAATCCAACATCCCGTCTACTACGTGAGTAAAAGACTCCTCAAAGTGGAGTTGAGATATCCACTCATGGAAATGCTGACATTCTACCTGATGGTAGCTTCTCGAAAGCTAAGGCCTTACTTCTAGGCACATCTCATCAGGGTCCTCTCCAACAAGCCCTTGTGGCAAGTCCTACGAGAGACTCCTCAAGTGGTCAGTCAAACTGAGCTAGTTCGACATCACTTTCCACTCGAGGACTGCCTTCTAGGGATATGAACTGGCAGATTTTATTGCCGAGTGCACGGGAACGCACGAGCAACCTGGGGAGGCCCCAGTAGTCGGGCCCATGTGAAAGCTGTATGTAGATGGGTCATCTAATGAGAATGGAGTCGGAGCATGCCTTATCTTGGTATCCCCCAAAGTGCACAGGGTTCACATTGCTTTGAGGTTTGGATTCGACGCCTCAAACAACGAAGTTCAGTATGAGCACTCATTGTCGGACTTTGAGTAGCCCTAGAACTTAAAGCTGAAGGCCTTGAAAAGCCCTAGAACATAAAGCTAAAGGACTCAAAAATTTCAATGATTCTCAACTCGTGGTGAATCAGGTCCTCAGAGAGTACCAGGCCAGGGGGACAAAGATGGTCGCCTATCTAGCTAAGACCCAAGAAATGCTGCACAACTTCAAGAAATTTACCATTAGACAGGTGCCATGGGAACAGAATTCAAATGCTAATGCCCTAGCCAAGCTTGCTACAACCAAGGATACTGAGTTTATCAATGTGGTCCTAATAGACTATTTGGGTGCTCCAAGCATCTCAGCTCCCGAGGAGGTAGAAGCGGTCCAGCCCTAGGACAGTTGGATGAAGCCTATTGTAAAGTACCTTGTCTCCAGAGAGTTACCACAGGACAAAAATGCAGCTTAGAATTTTCTTTACTAGGTGCCTTGGTATGTTATCATGGACAGTAAGTTGTACAAGCGAGGATATTTGTTGGCCCTTCTCCGGTGTGTGTCCAAGGAAGAGGCCAACCTTATCATTCGAGAAGTGCATGAGGGCTTTTACGAGGACCACACCGGGGGGCAAAGCCTCGACAAGAAAATCCTAAGACAAGGGTATTTTTGGCCTACAATGAATGGTGACACAATGGAGTACATCAAGAAGTGCGACAAGTGCCAATACTACTCCATCATACCTCGAACTCCTCCGAATGAGCTCACGTAAATGGCAAGTCCCTGACCCTTGCAGTCTGGGGCATTGACCTTATTGGGTCCTTAACCACGGGAAAAGGAGGAGTGAAGTACGCTATTGTGGCAGTCGACTACTTCATGAAGTGGGTCGAGGCTGAACCTCTCGCTACAATCACTTCCAAGAAGGCCTTGGACTTTGTCATCAAAAAGATCACTTGGCGCTACGGGCTCCCGAGAATGATAGTCGCCAACATGGCCAACAATTTGACAGTGAGCTGTGAATAGACTTTTGTCAAAGGCATAGAGTTATGAAGAGTTTCTCCTCCGTATCCCATTTGCAAGAAAACGAGCAAGTTGAAGCGGTCAACAAGATGCTTAAAGCCACTTTGAAGAAGAGGCTTGAGCAGGCGAAAGATGCCTGGCCCGGGGAGTTGCCTAAGGCATTGTGGAGCTACCATACAACTGCTAGGACCTCTACAGGACATTCACCATTCTCCATGGCCTACGGGTATGAAGCCATGCTCCTAGTTGAGGAAGCAATCTCCACGCACCGACGAGATACATTTGATCCAACCACAAAGCATGCTTTACTCCAAGAATCTCTGGACCTTGTGGAGGAGCTCCGAAAAGCTTCACAGCTACGTGTAGCATCCTACCAACAAAAGGTTCCCAGATATTTCAACTCCAAAGTGAAGGAAAGAAAGTTTGGGATCGAAGAGCTAGTCATTTTTGTTACTATTTTGGTGCAATTGTACGTCATTTTCTGTCAAGCCTAAAATTTTTTATGGTGAAAGTTACTTAAAATTAAACTTAAATTGTTGGCATACATTACTAGATTTAAAAAAAACTAAAAAAACATACATTTTGAGTTAGAACTAATCTTGGGAAAAATTGCTTCTGGGAAGGGATATTATGATATTTTTCATTTTCAAAAGATAACATAAGAGTCCCAGCATATGAGAGACTTCGCATAGAGGGTTGTTACATGTGTTTCTAGGTGAAAATTGATGTAATATCCCCATCGTATTGGTTCTAACATGTGATAACGTATCTAAAACTGTTGGTATTAAAATAACAAATCAGAGTGACAGCGGATAGTGGGGGTGGGTGATTTAAAAATAATAATACAGAATCTGGATCAATACATATATTTATACATTAAATCAATGCAAATAAAAGATAGAGTAATACCTCTTGATGCCTATCAAGTATTCTAGCTATCTTTTTGTATATTCAAACAATCATCCAATCCACGTATACAAATTATTTCAGACTCACGTCTTAGTCTTTCATTCTGTCCTTAAACACACAAGGACGTGTGTGGGCATGTGTGATGCCTAAAGGTTTGATTCAGGCTATCTAGAATTTCTCAACACATGAAATCTAGAGAATTTGGAGAAGAGAGAAGGCTTAGAGAGTTTTTCACAAAATTTCAGGCTTACAAATTTCTTAATCAAAATACGTCAAATGAAAAACTAGAGATAATAAACTATTTATATCTCTCGTTCAAAATGTGATTAGTTAGGATATTTTATTTAGTTATGATTTAATCAAATCAAAATAATAAATAAATAATTTATTATTTTAATCAAATTAAAATAATAAATAAATAATTAATCTATTAAACAAATTAATCATATTTTAATAGATTGAATTTAAACAATTCAAATTCAAATCCCAGGCATATGTAACTACCATGTGGGGTGCCATTCACTGTGCAAGTACAGTGAGTCGCATGTAGCATCCTATGGTGCTCCCCAATTTTCTCATTTGTTTATTTAATTAAAATAAGATGATATATTTATTCACTTAAAATAATATAAAAATTATTTAAAAAATAAATATCAATTAATTCATAATTAACCTTATCTTATATAATTAGATTTGAATAATTATCTTATACTAAGATAATATTAAACTCTATCATAATATTAATACAAGTATACTTATATTAATTTTATCTAATATAAAGTTCTTTTCAAATATAAAAAATAATAAGTCAAATAATTAATTAATTACATATAATTAACTCATAATTATCAGTTAGCTCTGGAAAATTAATTTATTTACAATTTAGTCATTTTCTCGATTAATTTTGCCTATGAATCATTTACCATTGACAGTGTAAGACAGATGCAACTCAAGGACCATTGACTTGTAATACTAAGCTTCAATAAACTAGATTATTAATTAAATTCCTTAATTAAATAATCTTATCGGTTAATTCTATTATTACTCCACTATAAATATGAAATTGCACTATTAGTAATTATAGAATCATATATAGAGTTATTTCTTATAGTCCATTAATATAATCAATACATGTAGTTCTATCCTCCAATTATTGTTTCGTTAATTCGAGCTGGTCAAAGTTTACTGTTTTACCCTTCTAATTACCTCTTATTCCTTAAGTACCATTTATTCATTAGTGAATAATTAATCTATAAACATACTATAGATTTGAGCTCAATAACTATTAAGTTATAGAATTAACCCTTAAGGGAACCAATATTCATTCTGTTAGGAAATCTTGGATTCGATTATTGTAAAATCATGCTCCCAGCCATTCAAGTTGTTGAATCTCCAAAACAAAAGTCACTAGACTCATTATATTAAGAGACCTTAACGAATGAATCAAAATATCCAATAGACATGAATAAGAGTTCATGACTACTCAGGATTTAGGCTGATCTATAAATGATCATAAATTTAGATGTGAAATAAATATTTATGGCAAATGGTAAGTTTATATAAAGAAATTAATTCACATCGGTCTTGTCATATATAATCTTAATTATATAAAATATCTTTACTAAGATGTTTATCCACGCCAATAATCTGGATCTAGATTACCTACATCCATCTATATGATTTGTAAACTGTATTAGCAACCATTGATTAAAATTTCCATATTTTAATATGTTGCTGACTATTTTATTCATTATGTATGGTCTCAATTCTCTCATACGCATACAAGATCATATTCTCATAAATGAATATGAAATGTTATGATATTTATATACAAATTATTCAAACAATAAATACGATAATCAAATATAATGAAATTGTACTTTTATTAAGTCAATAAAATTGTCTTTACATATGCTTTTAGGGCACCAACCTTAACATCTAGGGACTATCATATTGTTTCCACAAAACCGAGTGATAAACATTCTTCTTTTATGTTTATGGGCAAAAGTCCACAATTTTTATAGGATTTAATGTTTCTCACCATTTTTAGTGAAGTGAAAGGCTCCCATGTTCCCTAGGTCACACGGGGGTCCTACAATATCAATATCAAAGGTCCTATTATTATGTAAGATTTTATACACCTACTATGTTGCCTAAAAAGATATGGATTATGAAATTTTGAAAAACAGACGTCTTACCAAGCTTAAAATCAATGTCACTTTCATCACCATTTCATTTTTAAAATAATTTTTAGTGAAGGTTACTTTTACAGTAAAAAAAAGATTATGTGATGACTTAAACCATCCCTAATGCAAGATGCAAATATAATGCTAAATTTAGCACAAAAAATTAATAAATAATATATTTGGCACATCGTTTATAATTGTATACTAATGCACATAGATGAAAATTAATGTAAAAATTAATCTTTAACTAATGATCATTTAGTATTGGGTAAATACCATTTTGGACCCTGTATTTTATAAAAGTTACCGATCAGAACCTGTGTTTTGTTAAATGACAATTCAGACCCTGCATTTTTCAAAACAGAACAAAATAATACCCTCGACATGATTTTGGTCAAAATATTTTTCAATATGACAAAAATACCCCAAAGATTTTTAATTAATGAATCAAAAATAATTTTTAAATAAAAAATTATATAAATTTATTTAAAAATAAATATAATTAAAAAATATTTTTATTATTTGAAATTTAACATAAATAATTATATATATCATGAAATTGAAGTAATCAATCCTAATTTAAATCACAAATACAATTTATTATCTAATTAATCACATAAAATAGAAATTAATAGAAATAATCTAACTCTCAAATTTCCCAACTTGAATAAAAAAAGAGATTTCTGATCTTGGGTTCTTCATCGTTAAACTCATATTAAAAATAATAAAAATGATCAACATCACAAATAAAGATTCAAAATCCATACAATAATCAATCCATTTCATTTCTTCCATACCCAATTTCATACACAAATGATGAATACAAATCCTGTAAAAATATGAACAAAGCCCAATAAAATTATGAACGAAAATCCAGTAAAAATATGAAAATAACTAAGCCTATCCAACACAAACAAAATATATAAGCAAATCATCTCTGAATAGAATCCACAAACCCAGCGCTAGCCGTTGCTCAATCCAGTCCTGCCCCAATACCACTTTCCGCCTAACCCAGCTCTGTCCAACCTACATTCGACCCCAACACTAGTTGTCGCCTAACCTAGCTCCACCCCACGTGCTTCAAACTTCAGATCTGGCAGCCTATGCTCCTAAAAGTTTTAGATATGATGCTCCATGCCCTTGAAAGTTTCAAATTTGGCATCGCCCACTGTGCCCTTGAATCCATGACGACAACGTCATGCAAAGTTTCCACTATCCCTTCGGGGAGTTCTGCCACATTGAGCCTCTGCGACCAACTCTGACTTCATTTTCTCATGTTGCGTCCATCGCTGCTCCTCTTCAACGAATATGGAGGAAGAAGATGATGAAGAAGAACAACTTATTTAGGATTGGGTTTTTAGTTTTTGTTATTATTTAGTTAGCAATTCTTATTTAATAAGTTTTAACTTTATTTTATTTATCAATTTAGTTTTGTAATAATTTAGTTAAGTTATTGTTTCCCTAAAAATTAGCATGATGACGTGGTGCAAGAATATGACACGTGGAAGTCACACGACAGCGTAGTTAATGAGTACTTGGTTGACCCTCGGCCAGACATGAGTACTCGTTTTCTCTTACTGATTGGATCTACATGCATAGTGAGGCATTTATTGATCAGGCTGGTCGCTGGGCACGACAAAAACTGCTCAGATAAAAGGCAGAGAATGCTCAAAATTGGTCAAGATAAGATATTTTATGTAATATTCAGTGAACTTGTATTATTTTATTATAATTTATTACATAAATCCTGTAAGGCCCACGACCCATTTATGTACATTTCTAAGCCTATAAACAGAGGACTTAGTGAATCATTATGGGGGACGATTTAATAGTTCTAAGTGCTTTTATACACATTTTTTGTACTCTCTCTGACTCACGAAACTCCATTGATCCAATTCATCTGATCGAGGGTTTTGAGAATTCTACATAAATAAAGGTACCAAAGTGGATGTAGGTTATTACTAATATGGGGCTGAACCTCTATAAAACTCTTGGTGTTGTCATTTATTTTCACATTTAGTTCTCACTTTATATCATTTTATTGACTCAGTGTCGTTGGCCAAATTATAGGTCTACACTTTGGTGCTTTCATTGAGAGTCGAACTGAAGGTGATCAGCAGTCAAAGGTTAACAAAGTAATTATGGCTCCCAAATCTAAGAAGACTCAAGGTCAATAAGTCGGCCAGACATCTGAAAACCCTCAAAATCCACCTCCTCCCCAGGAGTAATTGAAGAGGAGCCTTATGTGGAATTAGAGGAAGACATCGAGGAGATAGATGCAGAAAATTTACGAGCAACCATGGGTATGTTGCAAGATGAGTTAACTACTCTAAAGGCTAACCAAGAGAATGTGGCTGAGACGATGATTATGAAACAGATGGAAATTGACAAACAATGACGGGAGCTAAACGCTAACATGCAGAAATGGACCACCATCAGAGAGATGCTACTGCTACCTTAGAAGCTGTTATTCAACTAGCTCAGGAGGTTCGGCGTGCATAGAACCCTCTAAAACTTGAGGAGCCTCAAAATTCTCCACCTCCTCAGAACCCACCTAATCCAGAACAACCTTGAGCTGCTTAGCCAGAAGATCAGCCACAAAATTCTGGCAGACATAATGAGCAGTGTCAGCCTCCACGTTGGGCTCAAGCAAGCGAGCAACATACAAGGAAAAGTAGGGGAAAGCAGTGTCTCTAAAGCTCAAGATGTCTGGTGAAAAATGAACAAGTTCTCCTTGGTCGATGGACAGTAAACGTCCCTCCCAGAAATAGGCAGCAATCTGTCTTTGGCTCTACGATCAAAGGTCACCAACAACATAATAATGGCCAGGATCTAGCGACCAGCGCGAGCCCTAAAGGCCACCTCCTGTTTATCGTGATGGTTTTGGTTAGAGAGAAGGCAATATCGTGCATAGTCGGTCGCGTACCCATTAGTCTTAATTTAGCGATGGACATGACTATAATTAAGGAGATTTTGAATACTATCAGAATCAAAGGAGGAATACTGGTCGACCTGACAAGCAGAGGCACAAGCAGCATGTGCCTTCTCCCATGAATAAACGACCAGTAACACAAAATGCAGGGGGAAACCAAGGAAACCTAATGTGTTTGATCATTTAGGAAGGTCAGAGCAGAGAAGAAGGGAATAACATCTGAGGGATGTTCTAAACGATCGAAGAGAAAGACACGACGAACACACTCCTGCTGTTGTTGCTACTCCTACAATTCCAACCACTTTTCAGGCGCAAATTGGTGCACTAAACCAGGCCGTACAATAGTTAGCCGGGAATAAAACTTCGAATATTGAGTACGACGGAAGAAAAGGAACTCCGTTCATTAGCATAATTGCACTAGGAGAAATCCCAAGCAAGTTCAAAATGCTTGTTCTGCCTAGTTATAATGGAAAAAGAAGACTCGGTATCTCATGTTGATAAGTTTGAGATACAAATGGATATTCCAAAGGTATCTGATGATGCAAGATGACGAATCTTTTGGCAACTTTATCTGATGCTGCTCAGGAGTGGTACTTCAAATTTTAGCCTGCCAACATTACCTCCTGGGAGATGTTTGTCAAAGAATTTTATGGACAATTTTATGCTGGTCACATACATCCCACAGAAGCTAATCAGCTGGTGGACATAAGACAAAAAGAAGGTGAGCCTTTAAATGAGTACATTCAAAGATTTATGAGAGCAGCTGCTAGGGCCAAAACTATGGTAAACGAGGGGAAGATGATGGCCATAACAACAAGAGAGCAAAGATAGTCCCTGTTGACGGTGAGAACTCGTCAACTAAGTTGAGTTGGAAAAATTATCAAATCAAGATCTATAATGGAAAAGCTGTAGAAACTTAAACAATCACTCAAGAACAATGATAGAACAATAATGGAGAATTTAGTCTTTCATTCACACTCAAGCCTTTGCTACAGTAAAATTTCCAACCCCCTTTCAGGTGGTGTTAGAGTTCATTTTATAGTAGGCTTTAATGGCCTTAGGTACATAGTGGTCCAGGAGACCAAGGGGTACATAAGTACTATGTCAGGGGAGTGGCTTCAGAGGTTGTGGTCGTACATCCAGTACAGGAGCAGGTGTCAGGAGAATGCCTCCACTACTTGTCTGTACCCATGTCTGATGAGTGGTGGCTGGCATAGTGGCGCATGGGGTAGTGGTGTCGGATCTGACCTTTGGCCGTAGACGTACAGACCGTGACTTTTATCCCAGCAGTCCCACTGGTACGGGCGTCCGTACCCAGTATTAGATCGTACAAGTATGTCCCATTTGACTCGTACTGGAGTCTCTAAGCATAGGGGTCTCAAGATGTAAGGAATGGGACCCTTGGTGTATGGCTCCGCTCACGTGGTCACCAGGTGGCGTGGCTCACGTTCCTTCGCGAGGCCCCTCTGGAAGACCTATTGATGGCGCGGCTCTTTGGCTGTCCATGAGGTTGAGTGTGTCATGGATGTGGCCCTCATGAGGCCATGGGCGCCGAGGCCCGATGACGGGGCTACCACGGTGAGGCCACTTGGGCCTATGAGGCGAGGCCACTTTGGCCTATGAGGCGAGGCCACTTCGGCCTATGGCGAGGCCACTTCGGCCTATGAGGCGAGGCCACTCGGGTGGTGCGGCTGAGACATCTCGCGAGGCCCTTCAGGTGGCTTGGTCGAGACCTCTCGCGAGGCCCTTCAGGTGGCGTGGCCGAGACCCCTCGCGAGGCCCTTCAGATGGTGCGGCCGTGTACGTGGGGCGTGGCCATGCGAGGCCACTTGGCGTTGGGGCGTGGGCAGGTGAGGCCAAGCGAGGCCATGTCGCCTCGCGCCTAGGCATCCGAGCGGGGCCGAGCGAGGTCATGGCGCCTCGTCCCGAGGTGGCCGAGCGAGGCCAGCAGCGTCGCGCCTGGGCGTCCGAGCGGGGCCGTGCGTGGCCATGGCGTCTTGGCTTCTACGTCGTGTAAATGGGGGCTTCATGTCATAAATCTCATATTTTCCCTTGGTGAGATTTTGTGCATCAACACTTCCCCCCCAGTCTAGGAGAGTACCTTTAGGTGCTCTTGTAGACTATTCACCTTAGTTCTTATAAATAGGCCTTCATGCATGGCTTAATATTTCCACCTTACTTCATTGGCTTAGTGGTTTAGAGAACCCTTCCTTTTTCAAGAGGTGGGGGTTCAATCCCCCACAACCCCATTTTTGCCATAGTTTCATTTGTTTTATTTTTTCACTTCATTTCATTTTTTTTTTACATATGAGCTAATTTCTTGGTGTGTCTATTTAGTGACTAACACATCTTTCTGGTCCATTCTTGCAGACGCGCATTTTCGACTCTTTGGTGCTTTTCGCTCCTCGACCTCCTTTGGACCCCAACTTCGCTCCCTTAATCGCTTGAGTTATATTTTCTTTTCTTCTCCCTTTTATTTTTTATCGGGTCCAAACTAGCAGTACTCGGGATGGGGTACCTTAGCCTGAGCTTGTAGTGAGTTTGACCATATGCACGCCCCTCCTCTTTTTTTTATACCCTGTAGTGGGCCATTTAGGGCATTTTCATCTAGAGATATTAAGCCTATTCCTTTGTGTTTTGTAGCCTTTCCCTCGTTTACACGTGAACCCCTTTTTTCTGTTGGGACGTGGTTTCATGGCCAGTGATGGCCCGTCTGACATACCCCCAGGGGCTAAGTTTATTGACCTGTCCTCAGACTCAGAGTCCCCTGAGGGCAACCCTCACCAAGACTATGACTCCTTAAGGGAAGCCCGCATCCGCCACCTTGAGTGCATGGCTGAACTTAGGCGTAAAATTTGGGTGGTGGAGAGCGAAATTGAATCGGTGTCAAGAGGAGACGAAGGACCTTGCCCCCTAGACCTTATCGACCACGTAGCGAGCCTTAGGATGACCCTTTTTGACTTGCAGTGGGAGTTAGAGTTTATGGAGGGACACCTTTCGCCTGAGCCTTCCAGCCCATCCTCCCTTGATGACTGTCAGGGGGCTGCTTCTGCTTCTCCTCAGCCCCTAGTCTTAGTTTGTCCTAGCTTAGCACTTCCGCCGTCGCTCCCTTGATGGAAGACTCTTGCTAGGAAGAAAAAATGGAGGGTCAAGTACTCTGTCTCTTCCTCACATTTTTCTTTTGATTTTGCAGATATGCCGAAGGCACGCCGACAGGTGTCTACTCACGAGCAGGACGACACCCCTTTACTAGCGTCCGAGCTAGTGTCGCGCGTGTCCGACAACAAACTGACAGACATCGTGAATGACTATCGCGTCCCTCCAGATTATGCTCTATACGCCCCTTTGGAGGCATGCCGAGCCGACCGCCCTAGGCTCGGCTTCGTGGCCCTCAGCGAGGAAATTCTAAAAGCGGGTGGTACCATTCCGGTGCACCCGTTCTTTATTGCAGTCCTCAACTACTTCGATCTTGCCCCGCTTCAGCTGGCACCCAACGGCTGGCTGACTTTGAGCTGCCTTTTCATTGCATACATGAAACTGTTGAAACGTGCCCCTACAGCCACCGAGGTACATTTCCTCTACAACCTCATGCCCCTCCACAATTCAAAAGGCTTTTACTACTTACAAAAAGCCAACAGAGGGGCATCTTTGATAGAGGGTTCGTTGTCTAACCCGGGGGCTTGGAAGCGGGACTTTTTCTTCGTGGAAGGCCCACTCTCTGTCCGTGAGGAGTTCCGGACTACTCCCAGTAAGTACTCCGAGCATCACTTCTTTTTCCTTTTTTTTTGTTTTTGTTTTTGCAACTTATGGTTCCGTGCTTTACGCTCACACCGACAATGGCTCGTATTGCGCAGAGCGATTCGCCGAACCCTTCGTCGTCGGGTTGGAAGCGAAGGACATGAGACGGTTCCTCACCGCCAATCCTGCTAGGAAAGAGGTGGCGCGCCTTTTCACCGTAAAGAATCTGAACCGCTACAAACTAACTCCCATTTCTGACCCCAAGTTGCTGTGGACCATCTCTGGGTCCACGAAGATGAAGGAGACCTTGGCTGAGCCTTGGCCGGATGACGATGAGGATGAGGAGGGGTCGGATGAAGCCCCTCTTGATCGCGGGGGATTCCACCAGCTGCCTCCATCTCCTGGGGGGTGCCCTCCATGTGCTCCTTATGATCCAGACATAGCCCCTCACTCACGAGACCAGCAGGACATTCCGGGGTGCAGCGTTTACCCTGACCCTGAGGGCCATGACGCCTTCACTCAGGCTCCTCTCGACCCTGGATTGCCGGGGGTTGATTACGTTGGCCTTGCGGTCCCCCCCTTTGATCTATCAGAGCCTCGGCATTCCACATCCACCGCGTCCCCTCCCGCATCGGCAAGCAGGTCGTCTGTCCCCCTCCAGCCAGGTGCCCCTGGTACGGATGGGGTGCCCTGGGTGACTCGGATGGCAACGTCGTTCGGACAGCAATACATCCAGCTTGCCTCGGGCCTCCCTGTATCCGACTGGAATGGCCTTGGGAACGTGGCTCAGGCGGACCTTGGGGAGAGCCTAAGGCGCTCCATGGCTTGGGTGAGTCCCTGCTCCTCGCGTTGGCCCTATTATGTATAGGTGTTTATGCATATATTCTTTTTTTTTTCTTTGTCACTTATTGCTGCTGTTGCTAACTTTTTTTTGTACAGACCTATACGTTGGCTATGCGGTTTGTCGACTCGTCTAACAACCTCTCCGCGTTTGTTGCTGAGAGGGATTGCCTTACAGCCCGAGTGCAGGAGCTTGAGGAAGAGCTTAATGGAACCAATGCTAAGTTGTCAGGGGTCCAGACCCAATTTTCCAACTTGTCATTGAAGAGGAAGGAAATAAGGGCCAAGACTAAGAGGTTAGAAGGCAAGGTCACTCGCTTGGAGCGTGAGCTCCAGGAAGCCAAGGCCACTGCGGATGCGTCACAGCAGAGGGTTACCCAATTGGAGGCCGAAGTCGAGGCCCTCAGGGCCAAGCTTCAGTCGGCGCAGGAGAGGAATGCTTCCTGGAGGCGGAGAGGGGCACTACTGAGCGCAGGTCCATAGATCGTGCCCTTTACAATGTGTGGAGGCAGGATCCTAATTTTGACTTCTCCTCTTTTGGTGAACAGGCCGTTGCTCGAGCGGCCTTGTGGAGTGCCCACTTTAGGAGGCCTTGAAGTAATCTTGCTTTTTTTTCTTTTAACTTTGTAATGTCATTATCACTGTTACTTTTCTTTTGGTAACTCTTGTACTATCTCAAGAATTCTTTTTTACTAATGTATAAATATGTGTGTTGTTGTTTATGTCTTGTTTTACTGCCTTTGAGGCCCTTTTAAGCCTGTATGATGGGGTTTGGTTGGTTCCCCTATTTTATTTACCAGGCTGGAGGTCCTTGGGAGCCCATGTGAACGAGTTCACTGAGACCTCTTTTGGTGCCTCTTGATTACTCTTATAAGGATATTTTGGCCCCTTGGGTCATAGCTATCCTTTTATAGATTCTTGCGCGCGCTTATTATTTGTTGCGAGAAGCGTCCCTCTCGCCATTATGCATAGTACTATTTTTGCAAGGGTCTCTTTTAGGACCCTTTTTGGCTAGACGGCTTGGTAGCCGCTCTAGACTTATTAGTGTTGTCACTATATATTTTTCTTTCGTAAGACCTTTTGGCCTCCTTGATGTTCACAAGGGTAGCTAATCCTTGTAAACCCAAGGGATGCCTTGCAAGGTCCTCTCCCTGTTTTCTGTATTTAAGGACTTCGCCTAAGGCCACGATATAAGGGGTCCTTCTAGGACCTCCCATTAAAGGGTCCTTTTGAGGGCCATGGTCCCTTTTGGGTCCTCCTGATGGAGGGCCCTTTTTAGGATCCTTCTGGTGCATAGGATCCTTTTTAGGATCCTTGTGTAAGGGGTCCTTCTTTGGATTCTCCTGCTTGTTGCTTGCTTTGTCTTCACGGGCCACTTCCTCCTGATGGAGGGCCCTTTCTTAGGATCCTCCTGATAGGGGGTCATTTTTAGGTTCTTCCTAATTGAGGGTCCTTTTTAAGATTCCCTATTAGAGGGTCCTTTTTAGGAGCCTCTTTTTTAGGAGTCTCCTTTTTAGGAGGGCGAGGGGTCCTTTTTAGGATCCTCCGTTAGAGGGCCCTTTTAAGGTTCCCCTCGCTAGCTGCATGTTATTACCTCCTGTCCTGCCCCCCAAGTGTTTGGTGAAATTTATTTCGGAAGACACTTTGGCTGATGCCCGCGTAGCGAAGAAAAATAACACATGAAGTTGCAAACAGTTTCATTCATAACACGCGGTTTACAACTGACTTTGTAAATAAAAAGGGGGTTACATCTAACTAGGAGGTTACCTAGGTAGCCTCTTTGATTCTTACTTGCTTAAGCTAAAACAACGAAGAACAAACTAAATATAGGTTCTTTTGGCCCTGAGAGCTGAAGCCTTGCAGGTAGCACTTCTTGAGAGGCTCCGTAACTCGTGGGTCCAATCTTGTGCGGATCTAACTGGTGTGGGTCGCTCCTTCATACACAGCCATTGTCGTTGGTATAGATGGTTTGGTGGCTGCACGGAGGGACATGTTATAGCATTCCCTCGCTTCCTTCTGCTCCCCTTTCACGCATGCTACTCCCCCAGGGGTAGGGAATTTCATAGCTAGGTGATACACATAAGTTATCGCCTTCAATTCTCTCAGAGAGGGTCTCCCTAATACCGCATTGAAGGCCGAGGTGCAATCTACCACGACAAAGTTAGCCATTACGGTGGTTTGCCTGGGTTGCTCCCCCATGGTGAAGGTTAATTCGATTGTCCCTAGGGGTTGCATCGAATCTCCCGTAAACCCATATAAAGTTGTAGTGCAAGGCTTTAGGTGACGGAGGCTCAATCCCATCTTTTCCAGTGCCTGTCGATACAAGATGTCCACAGAGCTCCCGTTGTCCACCATGACCCGGTGTACCCTCATGTTAGCAAGCTGGGCGGTTAGCACCAGGAGGTCATTATGAGGGAAATGCACCCCCTGCGCATCTTCTTCAGTGAAAATTATTGAGTCATTCTCGCCCTTGAAGCTCTTCGGGGGGCGTTGCTCCAAACTCAAAACGCAATCTGGTGGACTTCGTCGGGCCTCCTTGGCATACCTGTCTCGCCCTTTCCTAGAATCGCCTCCAAATCCTGGACCTCCAAAGATGGTCCTGACCTCTCCTTGCACTTCCGGGGCCACCTCACGTGCCCGCGATGGGGACACTCCTCCTTCCGGCCTCTGGTTATCCTTGCGCACATACCTGCCCAAATGTCCCCTCCGGATGAGTTCCTTAATTTCTTCCTTCAAATGGTTACACTTGTCCATGGTGTGACCGGTATCCTTGTGGTACTGGCAGTATCTATTAGGATCCCTTTTGGACCGGTCCTTTTTCATTGGTGGGGGCCTTTTGAAAGGGACTCGATTTTCGTTGGTGAGGTAAATGTGCTCCCTGGTATCTGTGAGGTTCGTATAATAAGTATAAGTCGCTTGCCTATGATCATTCCCCTGTTTGGTTTTCCTCTGCTGGTCATCTCTCGATCCATCGTACGCCCTTCTCTTCTTTGTTACATGCGACCCGTCGTTAGCTGGGGGCTTCGCGTGGGGCTCCTCCTTTCCAGCCTTTAGGTTTGCGTGGCCATCCTCCACACGAATATACTTCTGCGCTCTTTCGTAGAAGTCATCTAAATCGGTTACTTCCCTCTTCAACATGTTGTCCCACAGCTTGTTTCCTGGGAGCACTCCAGCTGTACTGGCCATTTTTAACTCTCAGCGGGTTAGGCTCCCCACTTTCGCAGCCTCCATATTGAACCGGTGAATGTAGCTCTTCAGGCTTTCATTCTCCCCTTGCTTCACGTTGGCTAGGCTGGTACCTGGCATTGTGTAGTCCCGCACGGCATGGTGCTGTTGGAGGAATTCATGAGAAAACTGCTGCTAGGACCTGATGGTCCCCGGCCTCAACCTTTTAAACCATTTGTAGGCGGGTCCTTTCAGGGTGACAACAAAGCAATGGCACCAGGCACCGCTTCCAATCCCTCTCAGTTTCATCAGATCTTTAAACGCATCCAGGTGGTACTTTGGATCCGTGTTTCCTTCGTAGGGGGTCATATTGGGCTCCTTAAAGTTTGTAGGCAGCCGGATGGCCTGAATCTCCCTTACAAAGGGTGACTCATGGTCGAATTCTTCCTCAGAGGCCTGGCCGCTTGATACGGTGATGATCTTGCTTCGCAGGCTCCTCATTTCCGTATCCAGGTCCTGCCTCCTCTTGTTTAGAGGGTCCCTCAAAGCGGACGGGCTAGGATTCGCCTTCCCCTTGCCCTCTCGGGGAGCCACAGGGGGCGTGGTCCCTTTGCCCGCCCTCTTTTTATTGAGCTCCTCCCGCAAGTCTGAGGGCGCTCTTTTAGAGGTGACCTCGTCCTCATTGCGAGGGGCAGCGTTGGTCCTCGGCACTGGTTTCTGGGCCTGCATAGGCTGTTCAGGGTGATCACGTTGCTTCGTTCGGGGGGTGTTATTGGTTGAATGTCAGGTTCTCCCATCATCTACTGGTACAGTGGTCTCCACCCCATCCTTGCCCTTCTCCTTCTTCTTAGGCAGGGTCACGCTCGACTTACCCTGCAATAGGCCGTTCAGGACTTCTTGCATGTTCTCCAAGGTGGTTTCCAACCTTTGGTTCTTACGGTGGAGCTCACGTACTTCCTCTTCATAAAACCGAGATTTCGAACTCGAGCTCACGGAATGGACCCGGGGGTGCTTATCATGCCTACAGGCAGAAGGGCCCGGGTCCTGCCGACCGGAGTTCGGTACCTGCGGTGGTTTTGGAGGAGGGAGCTCAGTAGCATTTCCCGGTGGTGCTCTTGAAGGACTTTCTCCAGGTGGAGCGGCTGGTGACGAGGCCACTCTATCACCTCCGTGAATCTCGGGGTCCTTAGGGGGCTCCACGTCTCTGGTTGGAGGAGCGTCCTTCATGGAGGCCTTCAGCTGGACTCCGTTCAGGTGAACCTCTACCTCTCGCGGCTCCCTCAGTCGCTTTGAACGTCTTGGCATTTTCTTCTTGCTGGAAATAATGGTGGAACAGTAGCTTGAAACTAACGTTCCCACAGATGACTCCAAACTGTTGACGGTGAGAACTCGTCAACTAAGTTGAGTTGGAAAAATTATCAAATCAAGATCTATAATGGAAAAGCTGTAGAAACTTAAACAATCACTCAAGAACAATGATAGAACAATAATGGAGAATTCAGTCTTTCATTCACACTCAAGCCTTTGCTACAGTAAAATTTCTAACCCCCTTTCAGGTGGTGTTAGAGTTCATTTTATAGTAGGCTCTAATGGCCTTAGGTACATAGTGGTCCAGGAGACCAAGGGGTACATAAGTACTATGTCAAGGGAGTGGCTTCAGAGGTTGTGGTCGTACATCCAGTACAGGAGCAGGTGTCAAGAGAATGCCTCCACTACTTGTCTGTACCCATGTCTGATGAGTGGTGGTTGGCATAGTGGCGCAGGGGGTAGTGGTGTCGGCTCTGACCTTTGGCCGTAGACGTACGGACCGTGACTCTTATCCCAGCAGTTCCACTGGTACGGGCGTCCGTACCTAGTATTAGATCGTACAAGTGTGTCCCATTTGACTCGCACTGGAGTCTCTAAGCATAGGGGTCTCAAGATGTAAGGAATGGGACCCTTGGTGTATGGCTCCGCTCACGTGGTCACCAGGTGGCGTGGCTCACGTTCCTTCGCGAGGCCCCTCTAGAAGACCTATTGATGGCGTGGCTCTTTGGCTGTCCATGAGGTTGAGTGTGTCGTGGATGTGGCCCTCATGAGGCCATGGGCGCCGAGGCCCGATGACGGGGCTACCACGGCGAGGCCACTCGGGCCTATGAGGCGAGGCCACTTCGGCCTATGAGGCAAGGCCACTCGGGTGGTGCGGCCGAGACATCTCGCGAGGCCCTTCAGGTGGCGTGGACGAGACCCCTCGCGAGGCCCTTCAGGTGGTGCGGCCGTGTGCGTGGGGCGTGGCCATGCGAGGCCACTTAGCGTTGGGGCCAAGCGAGGTGGTGTGTCGTGTGCATGGGGCGTGGGCAGGCGAGGCCATGTCGCCTCGCGCCTAGGAAACCGAGCGGGGCCGAGCGAGGTCATGGCGCCTCGCGCCGAGGTGGCCGAGCGAGGCCAGCAGCATCGCGCCTGGGTGTCCGAGCGGGGCCGAGCGAGGTCATGGCGTCTCGCGCCGAGGTGGCCGAGCGAGGCCAGCAGCGTCGCGCCTGGGCGTCCGAGCAGGGCCGTGCGTGGCCATGGCGTCTTGGCATCTACGTCGTGTAAATGGGTGCTTCATGTCATAAATCTCATATTTTCCCTTGGTGAGATTTTGTGCATCAACAGTCCCTGCTCCGAAGTAGCCTGTGAAAGAATGGAGTTAAAACTACCTAGGAGTTTTAAGAACAAGCATATAGGTATATCAAGTTAGAAGAGGCCATCGACGATGAAGGAAAACCTCCAAATACGAAATAGGGTAAAAAGTAAAGCTGACCAAAGCTATTAGTTGTTAAAGTAAACCAAACGATAATGGTAATAAAAACAATGGCAAGAGCGGAGGAAAATGGGCAAGCAATGATTCTGCTACATCTGATAACAAGCGCCCTAAGTAGAATAAATATGAGCCAAGATTCACCAACTACACAACGCTAGTCGATAGTCGAGCTGAGGTGTATTAGGCTAATCATATTGGTGGATAGTTTTTGTCTATGTTCAAGACATGGCTGATTACTGCTGGATCGATTCCAATCACTTTCTGCGACTAGGCAAAATCTTCCTAATTTCCTTTCAAAAAATCCATCAGTTCTTTCCTTGTTGTCGTCTCTAAGTTTTTACCGACATTCACAACTCTGGTCGGGTGTTTCTCTTTTAACTGGATTTCCTCGAGATCCTCTACAGGTCCAACTTCTTAAAAAAAAAATCCCCAAAGTGAGGATCTATATCCCTGTCCTCACTTTGGGCAACACCCTATTTGGTGACTTGATACCTGATTGGGCATTCATCTCGTTAACCACTCATTGCATCCTATTTTTCTGTTTCGTTAAGGTTGTTCAAGAAAATCAGGGTTGTGCTCTCATCATTCTTCTTTGCCTTTGTAATTGAAGAGTTATAACATTCTCTAGCCTCCCTTTGGATACCAAAGATACACCTATTCCCGAGTCAGTTGGAACTGTTATGGCCAGATGCCATATGGATGCCATTGCTCACAATTCTACGAAGATAGGCCTTCCAATTACAGCATTATATGCGGAAGGACAGTCAACTACTATAAAAGTAGTGAGTATTGTTCTGTTCTTTGATTCAGTTCTTGCTATCACTAGAAGCCTGATCGACCCTGTTGGTGCAAGGCCTTCTTAAAAAAAAAAACCATAAATGGTTTGGTTGCATGGTTCCAAGTCTTGTAAAAATTCTTTCAAAGGATGACTTATATAATATATTCATCGAACTTCCTGTATCAACCAACACTCTCTTCACAATCATGTTGACTATCTGAACATCTACAACCAGGGGGTCTGTGTGGGGAATCCGAATATATTGTGAGTACAGCTTGGAGAAACTTATACAGTCTTCCTCTAATCGATATTTTTTGGGAGTTCACTCCTCGGTTGCCAGCATTTCGATGACTTGTTCATGACGTATGGTCCAGGCATATCTTTCTCTTGCCTTACCACTGTCACCAACCAAGTGCGGTCTGCCACAAATAGTAAGTAGGGTGCCCGCGACCAGGGCAGGCTGTAGTGGAGGCAAGCATTGACGTCTTCGCGTCTACTGGTTGCCTCCAGTAGCCTTTTGTTGGGGGTCAGCCCCTGCTCGTATATATCTCCTCAGATGTCCCTATTGGCTTAGGAATTCAATCTCATCCTTTAACTATTTCATTAATTTATATCATGGCCATAATCATTATGGAAGCGACAAAACTTTGTTGTGTCTCGCTTAGAGATGTCCTTCCTAATGGGAGCTGGTCGCCTGAAAGGCACTAGTTTCAGGTCATTTACATGTCCACCAGTTTTCTTTGACTTGACCACCATGTCGTCAACGTATACCTCCATATTGTTGCCGATTTGGTCATTGAACATGTGGTTTACTAGACGCTGGTATGTTGCCCCTGCATTTTTTAGACCAAATGGCATTACCTTGTAGCAATACAATCTGGTGCGATCCGAAAACTAGTGTGTTCCTCGTCTGGTAGATGCATGCTTATCTAGTTACACCCAGAATATGCATCCATAAAAGATAGTGTCTCATGCCCTAATGTAGCTCGACCAGTTGGTCGATCCTTAGCAATGGAAAAAAATCCTTCGAGCATGCTTTATTGAGGTATGTAAAATCCACACAATTTCCCCATTTACCATTTGGTTTGGGGACTAGTACGGGATTGGAGACCCATGATGGATAAAACGCTACACGAATAAATCCATTTTCTCTCAGCTTCTTAACTACTTCCTTTAATGCTTTCAACCTATCAACCTCTTAAATGTTCGTTCGAGGTAGGATATGGAAACTTCCTTGGATTTTTAATAAAATCACGAGGTATAGAGGCTGACCACGAAAATGCAAGCCTTGATCAAAATGAAATTACCCGCCAGGATTAAAGATGTTCAAACTTTGACAGTAAGGATTGTTGCGCTTAGTAGGTTTATTTTGAAATCTACCAATAAGTGTGTTCCGTTTTTTAATCTGCTAATGGGTAGAGAAAGATTTGAATGGACAGAAGAATGTGAGCAAGCTTTTCAGGCTATCAAAAAACATATGGCTCAACCTCCCATTTTGTCCAAGTTGATCGAAGGGGAAACTTTGTATGTCTATCTATTTGTCACAGAATATGCTGCTAGCACAAACTTGACCAGAGAAGAAAATAAAATCCAGAGCGCGGTGTATTATATAAGTAAACGACTAATAGTAGTAGAATCAGAATACCCTGCCATTGAGAAATTAGCTTATTGCTTAGTTCTGGCATCACGAAAATTACAACCTTACTTTCAGGCTCATCCTATAACAGTACTCACTGACCAGCCTTTGCAACAGGTGTTGCAAAAACCAAAAGCTACTGGTCGACTACTTAAATGGGTCGTGGAATTAGGACACCTCAGGATTACCTACCAGCCATGAGAAACAATAAAAGGGGAAGCATTGGTGGATTTTGTAGCTAAGTTTACTGGACTCTTAATAACCAAGCAGACACCTATAGCACACGAACAAAAAGAAGCATTCCCAGTCAGGAAGTTGTACATTGATTGTTCCTCTAATGAACACAACTCTAGAACTGGTTTGATACTTATCACACCAGAGGCTCCATTGCGCACTTAGGTTTGAATTCACATCTTCAACACAAAGATGTTGAATATGAGGCACTGCTCATAGGATTAAGGCTAGCATACATCAATGCACGATCACTAGAGTTCTATAGTGATTTGAAAATAGTGGTGAATTAAATACTAGGGGAATATCGAACCCGAGGGTTGAAGATGGTTGCCTATTTGAACACAGCCAAGGACTTGTTGGCACAATTAGAAAAATATACTTTGAAATAAGAACCTCGCTACCAGAACTCCACGCTGATGCATTAGCAAAGTTAACCACTGCAAAAGATGCTGATACACTAAATATTTTTCTGCTCGAACATTTAGCAACCCCTAGTATACAAGCAAAATAATTTACCACGATTATTAATGCAACCGATACAGGGATGACTCCCATCAAACAATATCTCAAGCAGGGGTTATTGCATGTTGAACGAAATGAGTCAAAATGACTTCAGAGGTAATCTACTCGGTTTATACTAGTCGATGGAATCCTGTATTGATGAGGATCGTCAAAACAACTATTGCGGTGTACCACCAAAGATAAAGATAAAGAAATTTTACGCGAAGTATATGAAGGGTTTTGTGGTGATTACGCCAAGGGGCATAGTTTTTAAAAGAAGATACTAAGACAAGGGTATTTCCAGCCAACCATGAATGAGGATGCCATGGAGTATGTAAGAAAATGTGATAAATATCAACGATTCTCCAAAATACCTCGAGAAGCCCCCAATGAGCTAAAGAAAATGCAAAGCCCCTGGCCGTTCGCAGATTGAGGAATAGACCTGATTGGGTCTTTACCCACAGGGAAAGGTGGTGTAAGTATGCAGTTGTAGTTGTCGACTATTTTACTTAGTGGACAAAGGCATAACAACTTGCAACAATCACATCAAAGAATGTTCTTGACTTTGTAGTCAAAAACATCATTTGTCGCTGTGGATTATTAAAGAAAACAGTGCAGATAACAACACACAATTTGATAGCGATATTTTACTGATTTCTACAAGTGACATGGAATCACAAAGAGCTTCTCATCTATTGCACATCCATAGGTGAATGGGTAAGTTGAAGTTGTAAAAAAAACATAAAATGACACTGTTGACGCAGGATTTTGCCAACAATGGATTAGGAAATTCGACAACAGAGATATTAGGCTTTCTTACTAAAACGTGATTAGACAAATGAACAATATTACAAACATTCACACTTTCATGTGGTTCAGTGGTTAAAATCCACCTAGTCCATGAGACAATCTTATTAATTTCTTTAAGGCTCTGGGTGAAATTGTTTCTTACAATTTCAACAGAGTTTCTGTATATCAACAAGCATCCCCTTTTTGTATCCATTCCCCTGATATTTATAGAGGGTGTTCCTAGACAGCTTTGGGTAACCACGTGCATAAATGTGGTGAATAATAAATCAGTATAATCTCCCATTTACATAGGGATACGATTGCCTATGGAATTTACATCCGCTATCTTGGGTAATAAACGTGTAATAAAATCCTGACATTAATGAGTGTATAAGGAATCTCCGAGTAATTTGGGATCCTTCACTATGTGTCATGATCAGGCTTCCACGAGTTGAACACTTCCTTTGAGCTGGATGTCGAAGAGATAACCTAACTTGACACGGGCCAAGTTCAGTCTAGAAGGCGATCTAGCCATCACGCATCTCAAACTAGGTTGTTGGCGCAAGAGGCGATCTAGAGATTATTTGGTTATCACACTATCAAGTTTGAATTGAGCTACTCACACTAGAGTTAGCTAAATGTTCTACCTGTACACTTTCTCCATGCCCTCATCTGCCAGCTATACCCCGGGCTGAGTGATTCAGTTTGTATTTATTTTGGGGTACAACATTTGCCCCAAGCTCTTGCACGTGCATGACGCCACCTCTGACATCCATAGTAGGGGCTTTTAGGCTTCTATTATGTAAAATCATGCCCACCCACTACTCGAGTGCTAAATACGTGTCTGTCTATAATAGGTGCCTGTTTGGGTTTCGTGTACTGTGACAACTTTCCTGTAAACTTCTTTCCACCGCAGGGGTTATTTGGTCTAGGCCCTTGGAGCCCGAATTGACCCAATTGAGTGGCCTAGATTTGTTCTTGAAGTTTGCGTATAAATAGGAGAAACATACCTGAACCTCACCACCTGTTCATTCAAAAAAATTCCCTTTCCTTCTAAAAGCACCTTCAGAAACCTTCGACATTCTCTCATTCTCCAAAAGCTTTCAGGCTACTATCTTTGGAGATGTCATCACTTCCCTTGATCGAACATCTAATCTATAAGTATTTCTATACCCAATTTTAATTTCACCATCTTATTTTTCAATAAGTTTTAAGAAATTTTCCAGTATAATTTCTTACTTCAGCCATGTTCGAGTTTAATAGGGGTTTTTGATAGGCCAAAACAATAGTACTAGGTCTGATTAGAAATAATGTGCATAAAAAATGAGTAATTTCCTGGGTTTTGAAAGAGGATTGCCTCAGTATGCGTAGAAATTTGAGGGTTTTTAGGTTAAGTTCTGGGTAGCTTAAGGGTTATAATTCCCTGAGTAGTTTTGCATTAAACCGCCTTGAAAAAGGTATTGGGATTTCTCGAGTTTACAGCGCGTGGTTACTGAATGTGTGTAGACACATGCGTTGTTTCTAGGAGATATCTTAGCTTGAATAAATCAAATTCAAACCCTCGGGGAGCCGTACCTTTATCGTCGTAGCAAGGTTTTATCTTAGGTCGCTTCTAACAGGCCTCTTTGTCAACAGGTGAGCTAGATCATGGCCCACCAGAAGAAGTTAGTTGTGAGCTCTTCTTCCTAAAACAAGAGTAAGGGAAAGAAAATTGCATCTGAGACCCATATTCCCCTCTTCGGCCTGGTGTTGGATAGGGAGTTCGTAGTTGACCCCAATGCCTTTTTTGAGGCTGAACGCATCAAATCTCGAATAAAGACTCAAGGAAAGGTGAATAAAATTTTGCTGAGCCATGAGATCAAATTGGGGTCCAATGGCCTTGTTGCCCCACCTTCATTCGAAGGAGAGCGGAGCTGCACTCCACTTCAGGATGACTTCGGGGCCTGGAGTGATGAGCATCTGAAGGCGGGCCTGGCACCATTCCAGCTTCCCCCCAATTGATATTTACTTTTGGCGAGGTTGAAATATTTATTTTTGAAAGATGAGTGGGAGATCCCCACCTTCGCCGACATCATGTACTTCTTTTGTCTCAAAGATAACTTCGAACAGAAGGAGCGATGTGACAGTATCTACTACCTCACTAGATTCCCCAATACGACCTTCATCATCAACCTCCACAGGCACCTGAATGACCACAAGGATCAATTCTTCATGTCAAACAGGTTCAAGACTGCACCCATCAATATTTCAACATTCCTCTTAAGTTTCTTAGCTCTTCGAATTTTGTACTTGAATTCCTTTTTCATTAAGAGAACAGGGCGATCAGAGACCCTTGGAGGTCAATATGAGACACTGTCTCTTATTCCTAACAAGGAGATGGAGTTCTGGATGGTAGTCAATGATGCTACCATCGTGGCTTGCAAACTGATCCAGAAAGATAAGACACTGGCCATTAGAGCTCGAGGTCCTCCCCTCGAGCTCCCTCCTCCTCAAGAAGTCATCCCTTCCATTGAAGACACTGAAGAGGAAGAAGAGGTCGTGCAGCTTGTGCACAAAAGAAAGCTCCCTGAATATGGACAACATCCTGACCTAGACCTAGCTGAATCGGGGGTAGCAGCCGGAACTTTCGGCCAAGGTAACCCGTATAGAGAATTAAACTGAGCTGCTGCTAGTTTTAAGCCAGTTTGATTCAACCCACGACAGCTCGTGAGTCGACTTCCAATTGATTTGAACCTGAATGTGACTCTCATCTAGTGTGTGGATCACTTGGTTGTACGCTACAACCATAGCTATCCCTGGTGTACCATAGTTGTAGATAACACCCTTCACTTTAGGTCCACCATTTTTGAGGTGTATGGTACAAATCTCATGACGTGGCCTTCCCTCCGTCAGGGTGTTTTTCCCCCAGGTATTAGGCAGGCTAGGCATGAGTCTAGTTTGGATGAAGAGTGTGAACCCTATAGGACCCAAAACGTAATAATATTAGAGTACCCCCCTCCTCCGATAGTCCAAGAGTTAGAGGTTTTGCCCAGTCCGGTTCATAACCTAGAGTCGATCATAGTAGTTTCCTCCTCTAGCTCGGTGGGTAGGGTTCTTATTCTATTCTTTTCATTGCATTACCCTAACTAATCATTTCTTGGATCTGAATTTTCTGCTCGTCCTTTTTCAAATCTGGTGGGGCCGAAACTGGATCCGTAGTCAAGAAGGCGAGAATATCAAAGAAGAGTGCCTTCAAATCTGGAGTTGCCACCAAATCTCCTTCAAAGGATAAAGGTGCCAACTCCACTCAAAAATAGCAGCAGCAAACACAACCACCAGCTCCGGTAACTACAATTACCATTCTTAAGGCTCCTCTTCCTCGTCTTCGCAATGAACCTATTCTGGTTCCCCAAATTGTTCAGGGGTAAGCCCTATCTGTTCAGCTCCCAGTCAAGCCCCTCAAGGTGCAAGGATCCCAAAAGTGCTTTGAGGGACCCTGCATGACATGGAGAACCACATGGTGGGTCAACCAAGAAAATTTGAAGGACTTGAGGGTCATAGAGGAGCATTCCACAGGGGATTTCTTGAAGTTTCCCTTGGGAATGAACTTGACGAGCTGCTCTTGTCTTGTGTCTTTCTATTTTAGTCTGCTTTAGCTCAAATCCATGGCATCAGCCGGTTCTGCGCTAAAAAAGAGGAGCTCAAGGCCTCCTTGGCTGCATCCCAGGAGAACGAGCGAATAACCGAGGACTAGGTTGTTGAGGTGAGCCAGTGATGACATCAGCTACAGGCCGAGATTGACAACCTTAACAAGAAGATTGAGGAGGTTGATGTACTAAAAACTAATCTATCCAAGGAAGATGCTAAGAAGGCGAAGCAAGATGCTGAACAAGCGAAGTTGGATGTTATGGAAGCAACGAATGCCCTGGAGGGGATGCTTTATTGGTGCTGGGCATACAACTATGAAGGGGATTTCTCCTTTCTGGTTGCGGAGCTTTGGGGACATTATATTGCCATGTTCCATAATCGACTCTCGCAAAAGTCCTCCGAGATCAAGGATGCTTTTGGAGTTGCTGAGGGGGATGGCGAGGTGTCATCACATGGGAAGGTTGCCAGAGCTCAGTGGTGTTTTAGGGTGACCTCATCTCTCTTTTTCTTATTCCATTTTTTTATATCCCTTGTAACTATGCTTTCACAAGCTGAAACAATCACCTTTGGGCTTAGTTCGAGGTTATTTTTCCTCGCGATATTCATATACATGTTTTAGTGTATTTTCGTTACTTTATGATCTATTTTTGTTCCCCTTACTCTATTATCTTGCTATGCTTATGAATTTCAAATTCTTGCACACTCGCAATTATAGGGGTTATCTTTAGATCAAGATAGGTTTTTGATGGCTTGACCAATCAATTTTGGTTGATATCCTGATTATACCCAGGAATTTTCCCGCCAAATGGCGTTATACTTGTTAGGAATCAGGTCTCGAATCTGGTTATCTCCGGGAGTTTGTATGCTTAACAACGTTATACCTGTTAGGAATTAGGTCTCAGATCTAGTTATGTCTAGGAGTTTTTCTGCTTAATAGCATTATACCTGTTAGGAATCAGGTCTCAGACCTGGTTATATCCAAGATTTTGTAGTTGACTTTTGTTTAACTTAGTTCGTATTTGGAATTTCTTTGAAAATTTGATCAAGCTATAGAAAGTCGTTGAATAATCAATTTTGCAAATTCTAAGTTTCAAATTTGTTTTTTAATCACACTAATTATTTTAAAACTCATCGAGGGTTATATGACCCCCAAGCGATCAGAATTTATGATTATTCTACGTCGCTTTTACAAAATGAGTACGTGATATATCGTGAGAATAAGATAAACACATAGCCATCCTGTGTCATTTAAATAGAATGGCTTTTATAAACAAACCATACACGAAAAAATACTGAAAACATCAAAAACTAACAGAATTGTCTTATTATTGATAATATTTTTTAAGATGAAGAGCATTCCAAGTCTGTGGTATCAACTCTCCACTTAACCGAGCTAGTTTGAATGTTCCTTCACGTAAAATCTCCAAGATCTGGTATGATCCTTTCCAGTTCGGTCCCAATACACCATCTTTAGGATTCTTACTCACCAAAAACATTCTTTGAAGCACCAAGTCGCCCAACTCAAGTCTACATCCTTTTACCTTTGAGTTAAAGTAACGGGTAATTCTTTGCTGATAATGGGTGAGATGTAATTGTGATTCTTCTTGCTTTTATTCGATTAGATACAAGGATGCGATGAGCAATTCGTGGTTTTGATTTTGATCGAAGGTTTTTTATCTATGTGTCCTCACTAGCGCTTCAATTGGGAGCATATCATCACTTCCAAAGGTGAAAGAGAAGGGACTGTGCCCTGTGGAGGTGCGATGTGAGGTCCTATAGGCCCAAAGTACTTGTGGGAGCTACTTGGGCTATATTCCCTTGGCTTCATCTAGTCAATGTTTTAAGCTTGCTGTTATGGTTTTATTTACAGACTCGACCTGTCCATTAGCTTGCGGATACACCACTGAAGAGAATTTCTTGATTATGTCGTACTTCTCACAAAAGTTTGTGAAAAGATCACCATCGAACTGAGTTCCATTATCAGACACGATCTTCTTCGGGAGCCCAAAATGAATTAAAATGTTCATCATGAAAAAATCCAGGACTCTCTTCGAGGTTATGGTCGCTAGTGGCTCAGCCTCGACCCACTTCGTAAAGTAGTCAATGGTGACAACTGCATAACAAACTCTTCCTTTCCCTGTTGGCAATGAACCAGTCAAATCATTCCCCCATTCTACAAACGGTCAGGGGGATGAGATCATGGTTAACTTAATGGGCACTGCCTAAGCAATTATGGAGAAGCGTTGGCACTTGTCGCATTTCTCTACTTACAAGGTCGAATCCTTTTTGAGTGTAGGCCAAAAATAGCCCTGTCTCAATTTCTTTAGAGCTAAGTTTTGCCCCCCATCATGGTCTCTGCAGAAGCCTTAATATATCTCTTGTAGGATAGTCTATGCCTTTTCAGGCAGAAGACACCACAGGAGGGGTAACAAATGCTCTCGTCAGTATAGGATTCCCTCAACCGTAGAATATCATGGGATTTTATATAACAATTTTCTTGCATCCTTTTGGTCATCTGGTAGTTTACCGGTTGTGAGGTCTCCAGGTCAGTTTTGTGTCAATCAATCCGAACTCAATCGGCTCTCTTGTTATACTTGGTTGTTCTAGGATTAGTGTATCCGCCTCTTTGTTCTGCTCGCGGAGTACTTGCTCAGTGGAGCAAAACTCAAACTCAGACAACTCATCTTTAACCTTAGCTAGCTAAGCCACCTTTTGATACCTTGAGCTTGATACTCCCTTAATATCTGATTAACCACGAGCTGGGAATCACTATAACATTGGATTGCCTTTGCTTTCAGTTCTTTTGCCACCCATATTCCTGCCAATAGAGTTTCGCACTCTACTTCATTGTTGGATGCTTTGAACCCGAACCTTAGGGTTGTATGGAATTGATGTCCCTCAGATGAGATCAGAATTATCCAGCTCGAGATCCGATCTCGTTAGATGATCCATCAATGAAAAGTTTCCACAACTCTTGCACTGGTTCTCTCATTGGCTCGTCCTGAAAACCTGTACATTCGGCCACAAAGTCAGTGAGTGCTTGAATCCTGATTACTATACATGACATATACAATATATCGATATGGTTGAGTTTAGTGGTCCACTGAAGTAAGCGTTTCGATGTTTCAGGCTTTTGCAAGGCCTGCCTTAAAGATTGATCGGTTAAGACATGATGGTGTGGGACTGGAAGTAAGACCTGAGTTTTCTCGAGGCCAAGATCAAGTAGAACATGAGTTTTTATTTTAAAGGATAATGGGACTTAGCTCCCAATAGTCTTTTACTGATGTAGTACACCAGTTTTTGCGATCGATTTTTCTCTCAAACTAATATGATACTGACCGCATTTTCTGTAATAGCTAGGTATAATAGCAAACATTCTCCAGCTGCCAATTTTGATAGTATAGGGGGTTCAGCCAGGAGATTTTTCAGATCCTGAAATGCCTGCTCGCATTCTTCGGTCCACTCAAACATTTTGTTTCCTTTAAGTAAGTTGTAAAACGGGAGACACTTGTCAGTTGATTTTGAAACGAAGCGGTTTAGGGACACTACTTTCCCAGTTAGGCTCTGTATACTTCTTTACACAATCTGGGCAAGGGAATTTCTAACAATGACCTGATCTTTTTTGGGTTCGCCTCTACCCCCCTTGTGTTGACTATGAACCCCAGAGTTGCACTTCTGAGGATTGAGCTTCATGTCATATTTCCTTAGCATGGAAAGACATTCTTCAAGTTTGGATAAATGGTTACTGTAAGTCTTTGACTTAATGAGTATATCATCGACATACACTTCCACATTTTTCTCGATCTAGTTAACAAACATTTTGTTGACTAGTCGTTGGTACGTTGCACCAAAATTCTTCACCCCAATGGCATAACGTTGTAGCAGTATACGTTATGCTCAGTCATGAAGCTTGTGTGATCTTTGTTTGCAGGGTTCATCGTGATTTGGTTATATTCAGAATATGCTTCCATGAAAGACATGAGCTCATGACCGGCTATTGCGTCTACCAACTGATCGATTCGAGGTAGTGGAAAAGAATCCTTAGGACATGCCTTATTGAGGTCGGAGAAGTCAATGCAGGTTCTCCACTTTCCATTCGGTTTTGGGACCAAAACAGGGTTAGTAACCCAGGTCGAATATTTTGCTTCCCTGATGAATCCACACTTAAGTAGGTGAGTTACTTCTTCTTTTGAAGCTTCTGATCGCTCTTTCCCCAAAAGCCTTCATTTTTGTACCATTGCAGGCACATTTCTGTCAAAATTGAGAGTATGCATTATTACATTCAGAGTGATTCCCACCGTATCTTTATGCAACCAGGCGAAGACATCCAGGTTGTTTCTCAAAAACTCGACTAGCTCATTATTCCTTTCGGTTCCAAGATTTTTTCCAACTTTTAATACTCTTGAAGGTACTTATGGGTCGATACTAATTTCCTTGAGCTCTTCCAATGCTTGGAGCTTAGACTTGTCTGCACCTAATCATGGATCAATGTCGTCTTTCTGGGCGACCTCATTACTTCCTTCCTGAGGTTCTTCCGCCACATGGGCAATTTTCATTACCCGAGGCTCCTGTCCTCCCGTAATAATGACCAATTCTTGCTATGGCAGCAGATCATTATGCAGCGAACTGGTCTCCTCTCACAGTACATATACCTGAGGTTGAGGGGAACTTCATCGCTAGGTGTCTGATCGAGGTGATAGCCTCAAAAGTCATCAGCGTGGGTCATCCCAAAATTGCGTTGTATGCGGGTGGGCAATCGATTAGGACGAACTCGAGTGTTTTAGAAATAGTTTTCGTATCATCTCCTAACGTAACTACAAGTCCGATCGTCCCTGTGGATGTCGTTTCTTCTCTTGAGAATCCTTATAGGGTCATTGAGGTTGTCTTAGGATCAGTTATGGACAATCCCATCTTTTCTATGGTGGACCTGAATAGCATGTTAACCGAGCTCCCATTATCAACTAATTCCTCTATACCCTTCGATTGGTGAGCTGAATGGTTACCACCAGCAGATCATTATGCAGGAACTAAATGTGGCTAATGTACTCTTCCGTTAAAATGATTTGTTGTTTCTCCAATTGCTGTTGTTTTGATAACCTTTGCTCCATAATAAATTCATTACCGTTGTGGGTTTTCAGCTCCTCTATGTACCTTTTTTGGGCTCCATTACTTGTGCGTGCCAAATGGGGTCCTCCGACGACAGTGGTTATATCCCCTCCTACTATTGGAGGGGGGCGACTTTGTTCCCATGGTCTGTCTGAGCTCGGGGTTAGCCGACCAGATTTTCCAGAATTGGATGAGTATTATCCCCGGTTGGCTGATTGGGAACTACTCAGTTTTAGGCATACCGGGCTAACGGTTCAGCTCGGATGAGAGTTTTGATTTAGTCCTTTAGTTGTCGACAATCACCAGTATTATGGCCGATGTTATTGTGATATCGGCAGAACTTACTGGGGTCTCTCTTCACCCTCTAGTGCCTTAAAGGCTCCGGCTTCTTCCATGGAAGGCGATTAGAGTTCACTAGGAAAATATGCTTTCGCGTATGAGTCAAGTTGGTATAGGTGGTGTAGATGGGCTAGAGATTTTCTTTGGGCTAGTTCTTTTTGGTTCCGTTTTGGTCGCCCTCACTAGTCCCTTTTCATTTATTGTTCCCCGCCTGGTTATTCTGGGTAGCAGGTTGAGCCACAGCTGCAAAATCTGCCACCACTCCAGCGGGCTGAACATGGGTCTGGTTGGTTCCTGCGGTAGCAGATCGCCCATCCTTTAGATTTATCCATTCTTGAGCCCGGGCTAGGAATTTATCTACACTCTTTACACCTTTTCTCTGGAGTTCATTCCACAAATCGTCTCCTACCATGATCCCTTCCCTCATTGCCATGAGCTTGGAGCTATCATCATCATCCCTAGCTCGTGCTGCTGCATTGGTGAACTGGTTCAGATATGCTTTTAGGGACTCACCACATTGTTGTTTTATGTTAGCCAGTGAATCGGCCTCAACACGAGTTTCCTTGGAAGCTTGGAACTGTCTCTTAAATTTGGAAGACAATTTTTTTCACGAGGTGATTGAATGTTTTTTGTACTTGTTTGTAACTTCATATAATTCCTAATAAGGCATAGTGCCTTAATTAGGGGCACAGGAGGGCAATATTTGAATATTATGTGAATTTATTGGATATTGATGAGATTATGTGAATTTTATGTGTTATATTATTATGTAGCTGATTATGAATGTTTAGGTGTATTAAATGTGTGAAACAGGTCCTCTTTTATTTAAAGGGGCATATTTATAATTTTGACTTGGGGGTCTAATTGTAATTATATGATAATATGTGACTGAGACCACATTATTATGTGGATATATTTGAGATATTCGGCAGGAGTTGGTCCATTCGAGCAAGATAGCAGCTTAGTCACAACGAGGAATTTATACCCAGCTCTGGGTGAGTCAATGGGTATTTCGGTAATTCGGTGAGTTACCGGGACTCACGAGAGTATGAGCCATATTTTGAAAAAATTAGTGATATTTCGAGTTTAGCAGAATTAACTGGGAATTTTAAGTGTAATGAGAGACAGGAGTAAAATGACGGTTTTTCCCTTAGTGGGCCTTGAGAGAGAGATCTGGCCTTATGGGCATTTCTTTCTTTTGGACCCCTATTCTAGTATGCAGCTGAGGTTATTACCTCAGGAAGCAGGGGAAAAACAGAGGAAAAACACAAAAACAAAGTATCTCTATCTCTTTCACGTGTACTCTCTCTCTCTTTCTAAGTTTGGAAGGGAATAGCTTGGAAGCAAGCTAACTAGGGATTTGAAGTGGCCCTAAGAAGGATTGGGAAGCTTGTGAGCTTGGTAATCATCAAGGAAAAATGTTTTTTTTTGGAGGTAATTCAGTTCAATGAGTTTTGGTTTTGTTTTGTAATAAAGTTTTGAAGTTTATTGAATTCTGTAATAAAGCCTTGGACCGCATTCACCTCACTAAGGGTAGCAACTATGTTTTCCTCTTGAGTTGCGTTCACCTTAGGTCCTTGTTGGTCTTTTCTATGCCTACACTCACTAGCATAGTGACCCTTTTTCCCACATACAAAGCAAGGACCTTTCTCGCCCTTAAACTTGTTTGGGTTGATTTTTGGACCCAAAGGTTTCTCATTACCCTTTTTCCCTTTGTTTTTGGGATGTTTTGGTTGTGACACCGCATTTGCTTTGGAAGTCTCTCCATTAGACCCTTCCACAAGTTTATCTCTACATATCGATTCCTCTTCGATTCGAATATGCTTTTGGATCTCCTCCAAAGAATAATCCTCATTTTTATGAAGGATTCTTTTCCTATAGCTCTTCCAAGTTGGTGGTAATTTAGCCACTATAGCACCAACTTGAAAGGCCTCGGGAAGCTCAATCTTTAGCACTTTCAATTTGTTAACAATTATTTGCAATTCATGAATTTGAGGAAGAATAGGTTTATCACCAAAAAAATTTAAATCGAAGTTTTGAGATATCAAAAAGTTTTTGGTACCTTCCTCTTCCGCCTTAAACTTTTTCTCAAGTCCATCCCATATCTCCTTGGCCGATTTGGTCTCGGTGTAGAGGTCATAGAGCCTATCGGATAGGGCGTTGAGGATATGACCCCTACAAAGAAGGTTGTCCTCCTCCCTCTTCCTTCTCTTCTCCACCTCCTCGGGAGTGTCTTTGTCCGATGGCTCGGCTAGAGGTGCCAAGGATGACTCAAGGATGTAGGTGATTTTAAGAGTGGTTAAAAGAAACCTCACCTTGTCTTGCCACCTAGTAACATTGGATCCATCAAACCTATCCAATCTCACTAGGTCTTGGTTCATGATCTTGATTGTCTCCCTTTCCATTGAAACAGAAAGGGATAAGCTTTTGAATGTTAGGAGAAATTGTTTTGCCTCAATGGAAATGATAATAATATGTTACAACTCTATGCAAAATATTACAATAGACAAGGATTGATTAAATAAAGTGTTACAACTCTATAACTGAAAATACAAATAAAAAAGGAAATGAAGAAGATGATGAAGAAGAAGAGAATAGTAAAATACAACTCTAAGAAAAAGGTTACAAATAAAGTAAGGTGTTTGAAACAAAATTAAAGAAAATATTACAACTCTTGAACAAGAAATACAAGTAAAAGAACAAGAGAATAAGAAGAAAACAATACAATAGAAAGAAGAACAGAAATGCAAGAAACTCTCACTTACAAAACCTAAGTGAAGAGGGTTGGGGATCACCAACTTGAACAAGGTTTAAAACCTTTGTCCAAAAGCTTATTTCCCCCTAACTCAAGCACTAAGGGATCTCTCTCAGATATTGGAAAAGCTTTCTAGAATTATCAAGCCTCAAGGTGTTTCTAGCCAAGTGCTCTAATGGATAGAAAATGTTGTGTCTTACAAGTGAGCTATAGGCTCCTATTTATAGAGTTTAGAGACACCCTTTGAATTTCAAATTCCACCAACAGCCATGGCTGTTACCAATGTTTAATTGGATTAATATGGAATTAAAAAGGAGATTTGGGAGTTATTTGGGTTTTTTGAGCCGTTCAACAAAGATTGAAAAAACTGAAAATTGGTCAGTTTTTGGCCTGTGGCCACAGCCAGAGACATTAGTGGCCGCGGCCACCAACATTCAGTGGCCACGACCACAGACCAATTTCAGCACTTAAAAATGTGCTGTTTTTCCAAACGGTTCCAAACCCTCCCAAATGATTTTGTAACTCCCAAAACATATTATTGGGGTTAAAATCATATCTCTAACAGCCATATCACATATGGCTTTATCAAATTCATCTCAATATTGTGTAACAACAATTTTACACAATAAAGGGTAATATTTGGAAGTTACATTATTTAGATATATCTCATATATCTAAATATTGTAACTCTCTATTATATGTTACAATATGTAACACACTTTGTCACATTTATTTAATCTAAACATTATATTATAATATAATATAATATTACATTATATTATAAAATAATATAACACTATTTACTCAGGACCTGAGGTAAGAAAACTGCACTTGGTTTGTGTTTAGGGCTTGGCCTAGTTATAGTACATGATTACTATGCTGAGAATGTTTTATTAAACATGTTAATTGCGATGTGTTTACCTTTGTTAAGTAATAACTACTTATCTGATTACATAATTATGAAGCTCGGCTTATAAGTCGAGCATTCATCTTTGTTGTCTAATGAAAAGCTTGGCTTAATAGTCAGGGACATACATGTGTTAAAACTTTCGACTTATCAGTAGAAGGTTAAACGACTCGACTTATCCGTCGAAGGTTGAAAGACTTGACTTATCAGTCGAAGGTTAAATGACTCGACTTATTAGTCGAAGATTTAAAAGACTCGAGTTATCAGTTGGAGGTTAAAAGACTCGACTTATCAGTTGAAGGTTAAAAGAATCGACTTATCAGTCGAAGGTTAAAAGACTCGACTTATCAGTCGAAGATTTAAAAGACTCAACTTATCAATCGAAGGTTAAAAGTCTCGACATATTTGTCGAAGGTTAAAGTACTCAACTCATCAGTTCAAGGTTAAAACACTCGACTTATTAGTTGAAGGTTAAAAGGCCGAGCTTATGATTCGTGGGCGACGATAGCATGCTGGGCACCAGATGATGTGGTTAAACTCACCAGAAATCGAGATATATGCTTGAACGGCCCTAAGGCCGTCTAAAATGATAAGTGTCAGAAATGCTTGACCAACTCTAAGGCTGGTTATATGAGGAATTGGGCAGTAGGCCCTGAATTGACTCTATAGTCACTTATGTAGATTTATTGCATGCATGAGTAGGGTTACTACTACTAGGCATGCTAATTATGAATCTGTGATATGAAAATGTACTTTTGATAAGCATGTTTATGTTTTCTTGCTGAGTCTCGACTCACGGGTTCTAAATGGTGCAAGTAATGGGAAGGAAAAATTGGACCAACCATGAGTTTGAGAGCTTCAGAGGCAGAGTGTACATATGAAATGGTTGAATTTTGACTAAAATTTTTAGTACCCAAACTTGTGGTTAGTTTCAATTACACGGTTTAAGACCAAATGACTTGTTTATCAAGTTAATCACTATTTAATTACAAAGTGTAACGGTCCTGGATTAGGAGGACGTTACAACTTGGTATCAGAGTTGTGTAGTATTAAAGGTTCTTGATGATTGGCTGGGCATGTACACTCACTGCTGAAGACAACCTCGACTCAGGGTTCGATAACTATTTATGTTAATCTGTGTTTGCTTGCCTATTTTATATTTGAATGTCCTATTTGCATGCTTGATTAAGAAGCATGAGTTATACTGATAGGGCCTGGCCCTTGACTATTATGTGGATGATAAGTTATGTGCCTATTTGCACTATTACTTCTACGAATATTGAAGAATGTGCTTATTAGCATCCTGATTAAGCATGAATACAAACTGACTTGCTTATTAGCATGATTACTATATGTGAAAGCTATTGAACTATACATTAGCACTATTATTGCATGTGTATGCATAATTGTTTGGTCTTGGACCATGGGGATGGTGCTGGGCATCATTATTGTTGCTTGATATACTGAGTCATTGATTGCAGATAGACTTGGAAGTATGCTTCTAGGGCAATCAAATGAACCAACTATCACTGGAAGTCAGGTTAGAGACAACGACCAGCGTTAGAACCCTCTGCTAGCTCCTGAGAACTGGCAATAGGTGCTTGCTAATATGCAAGCTAGGAGACAGAGGTAGGAAGAAGAGATCCACCTTTCGAAATAGCAGCAGGTACCAGCATGGAACGATGCACCAGTTGTGCCACCTGTTGTGGCACCATTATTGCAGCAACAATTAGGGGCTGAAAATAGGTGGGGGCCTCTCTATGAGCGCTTCAGGAAACAAAACCCTCCTACCTTTGAGGGAGGGCTAGATTCACTGCGAGTTGAGCAGTGGATGGGCATGACCACCTCTGTCCTGGACTTTATGGGGGTGGCAGGTAATGACAGAGTGACCTGTGCCACATTTATGTTTCAGGTGGATGCCTAAATCTGGTGGAAAGTTGTATCCCAGACTAGAGATGTGAAGACTCTAAGCTGGGAGGTGTTCAGAGAATTGTTCATTGAGAAGTATTATAACGATGCAGTCTGAGCTGCAAAGGCTAATGAGTTCAGTAATCTGATGCAGGGCACCTTGACTACTAGAGAGTACGTTTTGAAATTTGACAGGTTGGCCAAGTTCGCTGTAGACTTGGTGCCAACTGATGTGATAAGAAAGGGGAGATTCATTCGAGGACTAAATGTTATGATAGCCCAGGATGTTAAAATTACTTTTGTACCTCGAGTGACGGCTTATGCTCAGGTAGTGGAGAAGGTCCTTATTGATGAGGGTGCTTAAAATAAGATCTGGTGTGAGAATGCGGCCAGAAGGGACAGTAGGAGGGTGGGTCCTCCCTTTATTTGATCTGGAAGGGGTTGAGGCCCTAGTTACCAGAAGGGGAAGACCCCAGACACCATTACAGTTCCAGGCCCAAACAGGAGGCCATGGGTTATACAGGTTGGCCGCTAGGGCGGCAATGAGAGCTGGAGGACTTATTCAGAATGTTACAGATGTAGGAGGCGTCATCTAGGAGAGTGTCGAACGAAGGCCTGCTTTTTATGCAGTATAGTTGGACACCTTAAGAAATATTTCCCAGGGGTGAAGTAGGAAGAACAAAAGAAGGCGGACAACTTGGCTCCAGCTTGAGTGTTCATGTTGACATAATCAGAGGCTGAGGCTCGACCCTTAGTAGTGATAGGTCAGATTTCTAGTGCTGACACTTCTTATTTTGGTTTGATTGATTCTGGGGCTACTCATTCCTTTGTATATAGTAGGGTGATTGATAGGATGTGTAGACCATGTGGATACTATGCAGCGGGATTTGGGACTTTATTGCCTACTAGGGATCTGGTAGTCTCTAGGAGATGGGTCAGATCATTACCGGTGGAAGTGGATAGCAGGCAGCTATTAGTAGATCTCATTGAGCTGTTCATGAAAAACTTTGACGTGATATTGGGTATGGATTTGCTAGCCAAGTATGGAGCAACTATAGATTATAAGAAAAAGATGGTAACCTTTGAACTTGAGGGCGAGGACCCATTTGTATTTGTGGGAACTACGTACGAACCTCGTATTCCAATGATATTAACAATGAGAGCTAGAGACCTATTGCGAGGTGGTTGCATGGGATTCCTAACGAGTGTGGTAGATACCACTAGGGTTCTTCCAGTTGGACCTGAGGAGACCAACTTAGTTTGTGAGTTTCTGGATGTATTCCTAGGAAAGTTACCAGGGTTACTGCTCACTGAGAGATAGAATTTTCTTATTGAATTGACACCAAGGACAGAGCCAGTATCTAGAGCACCATATAGGATGGCTCCAGCAAAGTTAAAGGAATTGAAGGTTCAGTTACAGGAGTTACTGGACTTGGGTTTTATCAGGCCTAGATTTTCATCGTGGGGTGCGTCGATCTTATTTGTGAAGAAGAAAGATGGCTCTCTAAGGGTGTGTTTTGATTACAGAGAGCTAAACAAGATGACTATCAATCACAGGTATCCACTGTCAAGGATTGATGATTTATTTGATCAGCTACACTGTAAGACAATATTTTCAAAGATCGATCTTCGATCTAGTTATCACCAGCTATGGATCAAAGATGTGGACATTCCGAAGACGTCCTTTCATACCAGGTATGGGCATTATGAATTCTTAGTCATGTCGTTTGGGTTGACTAATGCCTCGATAACCTTCATGGATCTGATGAACACGGTGTTCAAGGATTACTTAGACAGATTTGTGATAGTCTTCATCGACGACATTCTGGTTTATTCTCAGTCAAAGTTAGAGCATGAGCAGCACCTGCGATTGGTATTATAGAGATTGAGAGAGCTCATATTGTATGCAAAGTTCCAGAAGTGTGAAATCTGGTTACCTCAGGTGACGTTCCTCGGTCACATAGTCAGCAGAGATGGAATTATTGTGAATCTGGCCAAGATTGAGGTGGTCAGGGAATGGCCAAGTCTAAGGAGTGCTTCAAAGATTAGGAGTTTTCTTGGATTGGCGATATATGATCGATGCTTTGTGGAATGGTTTTCAAAGTTTGTGACACCATTGACAAAAGTGACACGTAAGAACTTGAAGTTTGTGTGGTCAGATAGATGTGAGAACAACCTCCAAGAGTTGAAGCGGCGGTTGATCGCTGCTCCAAATCTGAGTCTTCCTTCAAATCAGGATAAGTTTGTGGTTTACTGCGATGCATCAAAACAAGGGTTAGGTTTTGTCCTTATGCAGGCTGGAAAGGTGATTGTCTATGCATCACGAAAATTGAAGGATTATGAACAGTGGTACCCTACACATGGTCTGGAGTTTGCAGTGGTGGTCTTTTCTTTGAAGGTATGGCGACACTACCTTTATGGGGAGAAGTGTGAGATATACACTGACCACGAGAGCTTGAAGTATTTCTTTACTCAGAGAGATCTTAATATGAGACAAAGGTGTTGGCTGGAGTTGGTGAAAGATTTTGATTGTGAGATTATTTATCACCCAGGGAAAGCGAACGTGGTGGCTGATGCCTTGAGCTGGAGAGGTCCGGAACAACTATTTAGCATGAAGAAAATATCAAAGGAGTTCACAGAGGAGATGACTAGAGCAGATATAGAGTTGGTGGTGGGTTAGTTAGCTAACATCACCTTGTATTCTACTCTCTTGGAGAGAATTAGAGAGGGTCAGATGAATGATCCTCAGTTGAGGAGGAAAATCGAGGACGTCCTAGCTGGAGTGGCTAGGGATTACATTGTCTTAGAGATTGGTTTACTGAGATTCAAGGAGCAGATTTGTGATCAGATGGACTCTGCTATTAGACGAGAGATTCTAGATGAATCTCATACTACGCCGTACTCGCTCCATCCAGGCACCACGAAGATTTATCAGGATTTGAAATCACTGTACTGGTGGCCTGGGATGAAGAAATATTGTAACGACCCAACTATTCTAGACTTTGGACCATTAATAAGTACTATACTAACCTTAAGAAAACGTACATATGAAATAACCATAACTTTATTTAAAACTGTAAAGTAAAGGTTCAAAAATACATAAAATTCATAAGTAGGATATGGGATCCCATTGTTTTGTAAATAAAGCGCAACATAGCTTAAAACTTAAAATTCTATCCAACTCAGATGCAGAAAAATACATAGAAAATATGATTGAAAGACTTAAACAACTTCATTCTCGAATCATACGCGCAATCCACTGACTCCATCCCCAAGTTGCCAAGAACCTTCCCACCGCCATAACTATTTTCCTACACATATAAAACATAAAGGAATGAGCCTAATGCCCAGCAAGGAAAATCTACTACAAGCATGAAACATATACATACACATAAACTATAATCATATAATATATAAATTCAACATCTATTACAATGGCCATCATACTTCTTGGGACTTGCTAGCTAAGCAATCAGATACCCATAAATTTACGGGGCTAGTTATCTAAACAAGTCACATAAATTTATGGGGCTCGTTATCTAAACAATCATATGCCTAAGGAATCTACTATTGGGACTTGTTATCTAAACAAGTTATATATTTGTTATCTAAACAAATTATGTGATTGTTATCTAAACAATTCATATACTAAAACAACTGAAAACATATCATACTTATAACATAGACATATATCAACAACATAAAAACATACAAATCTACCCTATTTTCCTTACCAAAAATACCGGGATGATGAGAACAAGGTCAAGATTTTGGAACACTCCTAAAAACCATAATAGAGAGGTGAGTATACTAAGGAAAAGAGATGAAAAGAATAAACTACACCATCGAAAAGATACTTAACAACAAGAACCTCAAGTTCAAGAACTTATATGCCTACCCAAGAATAGAGAAGACTGAGTTAGGATTTGAGTAGAGTAGAACTATAAGAACAATACAGAAAGGAACTAGAATTAGGAATACCTTGAATGCTTCTATGACCGAAATACACCTCGAAACCGAAATATACTATAAACCTTACTTCCCAAGTGTTTAGTAAGCACATAATGATTAAGCTTATAACCCCAACCTAAGTGTTTAACACTCTAAAGTAGTCCTAGCAGCTTCTAGGCTCTGAACTAAGCTTGATGAATGAAGAAGTGGCTGGGTACTAGGTCCTATTTGTAGAGTTTAAGAATGAAAAGATCTTCATTAAGCTTGAACAAAATAATGGATTTTTAATTGAAAAACATTTGAATAATCGTTCAGCAGAGGCTAAAGACTCGGTCAAAAAGATTCTGGACTTATCAAAAGGCTAAGGATTAAAATGTGCTCGGTTTCAAAATAGTTCAAAAATCATGCACCATAGCTGATATTTCACCCATGCTAGGTGATATATCGCCTGGGCTGATATACTTGAGGCTCGTCGAGGTTGTCGTGCGAAGCTATGTGTTTTTCGTATCCTCGTATGGCGATATATCGCCCCCTAGAGCTGCGATATATCGACATACACTGAAATATTATAGACGTAATTACACATTTTCAGCCTAATTTGAATTGAGTAAACAGTGTTGACTAAGTCCTTTAACGATTTCAAAGCTGCTAGCAGACCCTAGGATTTTCAATTATTGCTCTTAATAAAATTATTCCTCAAAAATACTTAATTATTCATTAAGCATACACATAACAAGTGTTAATATCTTATTGGGTCTATCTAAACCTTATAGTATAATAAATATCATCTTCATAATCAGTCATATTAATAAAACCTTAGGTTATAATCAATATTCTTAAACTATAGGTTAAACTTATAAAATCTACAAGTGTTGCTACGAGTGTCCAACTAAATCCCCACTTGAACCAAAATCCACAATCATAAAAATACTACAACTATTACTAGCTATTACTATTACTACTACTATCTAACGAGCTAAGTAAAGTTATTGGACTCTAGAATTCTCCCCTACTAAAAATAATTTCATCCTTGAAATTTACTTACCAAATAAATCTGGATACCACCCTTGCATGTCTTCCTACAACTCCCACGTTGCCTCTCGCTCAGAACTATTACTCCATAGGACCTTGACCATAGGAATACTCTTGGACCGTAACTGCTTCATCCCTCTATCTAGGATGCTAACCGGTCGTTCCTCGTAACTCAAGTCTTTCTGGAGTGCTATTGTATCGTATTTGAGGATGTGAGATGGGTCTGACACATACTTGCGTAGCATTGAGATGTGGAAAATGTTGTGACTATCAGCTAGGGCTGGCGGTAGGGTTAATCTATACGCAACTTCTCCCACTTTGTCCAATATCGCAAAACGACCTATAAATCAGGGACTAAGTTTGCCTTTCTTCCCAAACCGCTTTACACCTTTCATAGGAGATATCTTCAGGAAGACTTGATCTCCGACCTTGAATTCCACATTGCGTCGCTTGGCATCCGCATAGCTCTTCTGATGACTTTGAGCAGCAAGCATACGCTTTCTAATTAGCGCTATTGCTTCTTGAGCTTTTCTAACAGCTTCGGGACCAAGAAGCTGCCTTTCTCCTACTACGTCGCAATGCAATGGTGATTGGCACCTTCTTCCATAAAGCAACTCATAAGGTGCCATCCCGATCGTGGACTGGTAGCTATTATTGTAGGAGAACTCTATCAGCGGCAAGTACTTATTCCATGATCCTCCGAAATGAAGTACACAAGCGCGTAGCATATCCTCTAAAATCTGAATCGTACGCTCAGACTGCCCGTCTGTCTAAGGATGAAAAGCTGTACTAAGACTTAACTTATTACCCATGGCTTGCTGTAAACTTCCCCAAAATCTCAATATAAACACTGATCCTCTATCAGACACTATTGTCTTGGGGATTCCATGCAACCGTACTATCTCTTTGACATATATGTCTTCATATTGGTCTGTCGTGTATGAAGTCTTAACAAGCCGAATCATGTTGCCTACTTGTTAGTCTATCTATTACTACCCAAGCCAAATCATGTTGCCTACTTGTTCGTGGCAAACCCGTCACGAAATCCATAGCTATATCGTCCCATTTCCATTCTGGTACGCTAAGTGGTTGCAACAAGCCTACAAGCCGCTGATGTTCTGCTTTCACTTGCTGGCATACTTGACACTTGGACACAAATTCCGCTATGTACTTCTTTATCCCTGGCCATAAATAGATTTCCTTGATGTCGTGAGTCATCTTGGTCGACCCTGGGTGAACTGAGTACGGGGTACTGTGCGCTTCTTCTAGAATCGCCATCTTAATCCCTTGATTATCTAGCACGCATACCTGATCCTTATATCTCAATAATCCTTGACTTGATATTGAGAAATCTGTGGCCTTTCCTTCTCTGATTGTATCCATATGTGCTGCTAGTGTGTCGTCATGCCCTTGCCCAATCCGTATATGTTCTAGCAGATTTGACTGGATGGAAAAGTTAGCCAACTTAGCGACAACTACTTATATTCCGGCACTGATCAGCCCCTGCTGCAGCGAATTTTCTATTCCGGCTAGTGCTGCTAAACTTCCATAACTCTTCCAACTTAGCGCATCGGCAACTACATTTGCCTTTCCTGGGTGGTATAGGATTTCGCAGTCGTAATCTTTCACTAGCTCTAACCACCTGTGCTGCCTCATGTTGAGATCCTTCTGGGTAAAGAAGTACTTTAAACTTTTGTTGTCCGTATAAATCTCGCACCGTTCTCCGTAAAGATAATGGCGCCAGATCTTCAACGCAAAGACCACCGCTGCCAACTCCATATCGTGAGTTGGATAGCGTTGCTCGTACTATTTCAGTTGCCGTGAGGCGTAGGCTATCACCTTGTCATTCTGCATCAGCACACAACCCAACCCTTGCTTTGATGCATCATAGTAGAATACAAACTTATCGTTGGGTGTCGGTACACAAAGTACTGGTGTTGAGCAAAGCTTATCCTTAAGCAACTGGAAGCTTTCTTCACATCTTTCATTCCAGTTGAATCTTTGCTGTTTCCGGGTCAGGTTGGTGAGTGGAGTGGTTATCTTAGAAAAGCCCTCTACGAACCTCCTATAATAACCTGCTAATCCCAGAAAGATCCTTACTTCAGATGCGTTCTTTGGTCTTGGCCAATCCTTCACGACCTCTACCTTTGATGGGTCTACTGCAACTCCATCTTTTGATAAAATGTGCCTGAGGAATGCCACTTGCGAAAGCCAAAACTCACATTTCTTGAATTTGGCGTAGAGTTGATGCTCCTTTAGTGGTGAAAAAATCAATCTCAAATGTTCCTCGTGCTCTACTTCATCGTTGGAGTATACAAAGATGTCGTCGATGAATACTACGACGAATTTATCTATGTAGTCCTTGAAGACCCTATTCATCAAGTCCATAAACGCGGCTGGTGCATTGGTAAGATCCAAAGACATAACCAAGAACTCGTAATGCCCATAACGAGTTCTAAAAGTTGTCTTAGGAATATCTTCTCCCCGCACCTTGAGCTGATGGTACCCGGACCGTAAATCAATTTTTGAAACTACGATTGCACCTAGGAGTTGAATAAACAAGTCGTCAATCCAGGGTAGTGGGTACTTATTCTTAATCGTTACTTTATTCAGCTCGCGGTAGTCTATGCACATCCGCATACTTCCGTCCTTTTTCTTCACAAATAGAACAGGAGCTCCCCATGGCGAATGGCTCGGCCTAATAAAACCCAAGTCTAGGAGTTCTTGCAGCTGCGTCTTTAACTCCTTGAGTTCCGTAGGTGCCATCCGGTATGGTGCCTTGGAGATAGGCTCGGTGCCCGGTACTAATTCAATTGTGTAGTCAATTTCGCGAGTTGGTGGCAACCCTGGCAAGTCATCGGGAAATACCTCTGGGAATTCTTTTACAATATGGACGTCTCTAACCTTAAGTGGTGTTTCCTTTACCACATTTGTGATGCTGGCTAAGAATGCTTGACACCCGTTTTCTATCATTCTTTGGGCTTTGAGAGATGATATTAGCGGTGTACGTAGTCTTGAAGGTTTTCCCATGAAGCATAGTTTCTAGCCGTCAGGAGTCTCGAATGTCACCTTCTTGCGTTTGCAGTCGATAGTTGCGCCATGCCGTGCTAGCCAGTCCATGCCTAGTATTACGTCGAAGTCCTTGATCTCCAATTCTATCAAGTCTCCTTCTAATTCTACGTCCTCAATCTTGATCGGTACGCTTCGTACTCTCCGTGATGATAGAACTACTTTGCCCGAAGGCAACTCGGTTACAAACCTATTTCTAAATCTTTCACAAGGTTTGTCTAGTTTTTCTATCATTCCTAACGAGATATACGATTGAGTGGCTTCCGAATCAAATAATACAGAACATATATTATTGAGGATAGAAACCTGACCTGTGACCACCTTATTGCTAACATCAGCCTCTCCTTGGGTTAAGGCGAATACCCTGGCAGGAAACATCTTGTCTTCCTTTTTCCCTTATGGCTTGAGCTGGGGACACTGCCTCTTTTGGTGACCTTCCTGACCACAGTTGAAGCATCCTTTGGTGTTTGCATGGCATTCACTAGGATGTTTCTTCTGACACTTAGCACATTGCAGGTATTCTACATAACCCGACCTACTACCTCCATTATTTGTCTGTGTCCTTTTATCGCTATCAGACTGCTTATTATCAGGATGCCTTCTTTTCTAACCGTTATTGTTGTTGTTGCTGGAATGATTACTATTGTTGTTATGGTGGTTGTTGTTCTGACTTGTCTGAGATTGACACTGCTGTCTAGGCTCTAGCTTATTGGCTTCTTATTTACTAACATTAGCCTGCAGCCTTTCCACTTTTATTGCCGTCTCTAGAACGTCGACATAAGTAGTATTTCCTGGGTTTGCTAACTTAACCCTAGCTCGATCTTTGGTCGAAGTCCTCTAAAGAACTTAGACACCCTCAGATAGTTGGTTGGAACCACTTCTAGTGCGAACTTAGCCAACCGATTGAACTGCCGAGCATACTCTGCCACTGATGAACTGCTTGCTTAAGGCCAGCAAATTCCTCAACTCTTGAAGCGAGTATAGCCGAATTATAGTACTTTTTGTGGAACAGCTCCACAAATCGAGTCCAAGTCATGGTGGCAACATCATGCGTCTGCTGGATTAAGTCCCACCATATCCTGGCATCTTTCTTGAGCAAGGAAGAAACGCAGGTTATGCGGTCCGCGTTGCTGAGGATCATATGCGTCAGGATTGGCTCCACATTCCTGAGCCACTCTTCTGCCTCGAAGGGGTCTGTAGTCCCTTCAATGCTCGGAGCGTGCTGGTTACGGAACCACTCATAAACTGGCTCCATGTGTTGTACTGGATACAGCGCATAATTTTCCATTGGCCATCCCCCATATGGACCAACTTCTTGGGGGTGCTGAGGCCATTTGCTGCGGATGTGGCTGCGGTGGAGGCTGAGTCTGGGGCTGAGCCTGTTGTCGTTATTGCTGCAATAGTTCCTCGACTTGTTGTCATAGTCTGGCGATCTCTGCCGTGTTGTCAGCTGGTGGCGGTGGTGCGTTGCGGCTAGCAGTAGCATGGACTCCCCTTCTACGAACTAGAGGGGCTTCATTGTTCATCGGAGCAGCGTTGGAGGCGTTTCTGTTGGTGCGAGCAGATCTTCAGAGTGACATTGCAGCAGAGTTCTAACAGTTGAGAGAAACATGTCAGAACTTTACCCTAATAGGCTCTAAGGCAAAAACTTAATCTAAACAAACATAACTCGGACCTATTGATCATGACTTCTTATGAAAATTATATAAGTCTCCTTTATTATTAGAGTGGATTTCTATACTTAGAAAAACAAGCCATCTTTATTATTTTCTAAGTCTGTTTCTAATCATCCTATATGACTTAATTCTCAGGCTCGAAACTCATCTTTGTTCCAAAGTTAACCATATTGAGGGAGGGTTGGGATCAGTAAAATCGTTCCCACTACTAGGGCCCCCTAACTCTCAATATAGAAACTTGGTTCATTGATTTGTATCCACCCTCACCGAACTTAGTCATTATTTATTTTACTTATTATTTATTATGATTGCGAAAGGAAATCAAACTCATACATGTTAACAAAATAACATTGATATTTATTTGGAAAAGAAAGTTTTCACTATTTACAACCATAAAAGAAAACAAATAATAAATAAAAACAAACAATGAAACTAATCTTATTCTAAAAATCGGGATCTTCTATATCCGATCCTTCATCTAGCATATCATCATTTAACTCCTCATAGTCCTCATTATCATGTGCCTCAAAATTCCCTTGAGGAAGGTTCTTAAAAATTCTATGCTTTTGCTCATTTGTAAAATGAAATTCCATTTTTGAAGTGAACTTAATTAAGAGAAAATAATATCTCATTGCTACAGGAAATTCATTTTCATTATCCATTGTTTCCCATATTTCCTCCTCTAAGGCTGCAATTATAGTACGATAATCTCTAAATAGTCTTATTACTAAAATGTATTGCTCTGTTGCACTCATCATGATCTGCTTAGTTTCTTGGACATGACCTATTTCTCTGTGGAACAAAACTAGCCTCCGAGTAATTCTTTCTAGCACTCCTACGGTGTTTTGCGGTTCTCTAATTCTTTTTAAAGCCTTAATGGCTCGGATGTCCTCATAAGTTAATGCTCTATTCATTCTTAACTGAAAACATAAAGGCTAAAATCGTTAGCTATACTTATAAGCACAATAACTATAACTTAAACACTTACTTGGCGGTCAGATTTGGAGCTTTAAGTGTGTGTATCGAGGAGAACTTCATGCGAATGAACCATTGCTCTGATACCAACTGTAACGACCCAACTATTCTAGACTTTGGACCATTAATAAGTACTATATTGACCTTAAGAAAACGTACATATGAAATAACCATAACTTTATTTAAAACTGTAAAGTAAAGGTTAAAAAATACATAAAATTCATAAGTAGGATATGGGATCCCATTGTTTTGTAAATAAAGCGTAACATAGCTTAAAACTTAAAATTCAATACAACTCAGATGTGGAAAAATACATAGAAAATATGATTGAAAGACTTAAACGACTTCATCCTCGAATCGTACGCACAGTCCACTGACTCCATTCTCCCTCAATACACATCCCCAAGCTGCCAAGAACCTTCCCACCGCCATAACTATTTTCCTGCACATATAAAACATAAAGGAATGAGCCTAATGCCCAGCAAGGAAAATCTACTACAAGCATGAAACATATACATACACATAAACTATAAACTATAAACTATAATCATATAACTATATAAATACAACATCTATTACAATGGCCATCATACTTCTTGGGACTTGCTAGCTAAGCAATCATATGCCCATAAATTGACGGGGCTAGTTATCTAAACAAGTCACATAAATTTATGGGGCTCGTTATCTAAACAGTCATATGTCCAAGGAATCTACTATTGGGACTTGTTATCTAAACAAGTTATACATTTGTTATCTAAACAAATTATGTGATTGTTATCTAAACAATTCATATACTAAAACAACTAAAAACATATCATTCTTATAACATAGACATATATCAACAACATAAAAACATACAAATCTACCCTATTTTCCTTACCAAAAATACCGGGATGATGAGAACAAGGTCAAGATTTTGGAACACTCCTAAAAACCATAATAGAGAGGTGAGTATACTAAGGAAAAGAGATGAAAAGAATGAAATACACCATCGAAAAGATACTTACCAACAAGAACCTCAAGTTCAAGAACTTAGATGCCTAACAAAGAATAAAGAAGACTGAGTTAGGATTTGAGTAGAATAGAATTATAAGAACAATACAGAAAGGAACTAGAATTAGGAATACCTTGAATGCTTCTATGACCGAACTACACCTCGAAACTGAAATATACTATAAACCTTACTTCCCAAGTGTTTAGTAAGCACATAATGATTAAGCTTATAACCCAAACCCAAGTGTTTAACCCTCTAAAGTAATCCTAGCAGCTAGTAGGCTCTGCACTCAGCTTGATGAATGAAGAAATGGCTGGGTACCAGGTCCTATTTATAGAGTTCAAGAATGAAAAGATCTTCATTTATCTTGAATAAAATAATGGCTTTTTAATTCAAAAACATTTGAATAATCGTTCAGGAGAGGCTGAAGACTCGGTCAAAAAGATTCTAGACTTATCAAGAGGTTAAGGATTAAAATGAACTCAGTTTCAAAATAGTTCAAAAATCATGCACCATAGTCGATATATCACCCATGCTAGGCGATATATCGCCTAGGCTGATATACCCGAGGCTCGTCGAGGTTGTCGTGCGAAGCTACGTGTTTTTCATATCCTCGTATGGCGATATATCGGCATACGCTAAAATATTATACACATAATTACACATTTTCAGCCTAATTTGAATTGAGTAAATAGCCTTGACTATGTCCTTTAACGATTTCAAAGCTGCTGGCAGACCCTAGGATTTTCAATTATTGCTCTTAATAAACTTATTCTTCAAAAATACTTAATTATTCATTAAACATACACATAACAAGTGTTAATATCTTATTGGGTCTATCTAAACCTTATAGTATAATAAATATCATCTTCATAATCAATCATATTAATCAAACCTTAGGTTATAATCACTATTCTTAAACTATAGGTTAAACTTATAAAATCTACAAGTGTTGCTACGAGTGTCCAACTAAATCTCGACTTGAACCAAAATCCACAGTCATAAAAATACTACAACTATTAATAGCTATTACTATTACTACTACTATCTAACTAGCTAAGTAAAGTTCTTAGACTCTACAAATATGTAGTTGAATATGTGACTAAGTACCCAATGTGTCAGCAGGTGAAAGTTGGACACCAGAGACCAGCAGGGCTATTACCACCTTTCAGTATTCCTGAGTGGAAGTTGGAGGAAATTACTATGGACTTTGTAGTGGGGTTACCCAGGACAGTGGGTCAGCATGACTTAGTATGTATAATTGTGGATCGGTATACCAAATCAGCCAATTTCGTTCCTATGATAAAAACTTTATAGTAGATCAGTCGCTAACCTTTATGTGAAAGAGATAGTGCGCCTTCATGGGACTTCTAGGTCCAATGTGCGAGACCAGGACCCCATTTTTACTTCCAAGTTTTAGGGAAGTCTGTAGAAGGCTATGGGTACAGAGTAGAAGTTCAGTACCACCTATCATCCTCAAACAGATGGACAATCTGAGGGGACAATACATATATTAGAGGACATGCTGCGAGCATGTGTGTTGGACTTTGAAGGGTCTTGGATTAAATATTTACCATTGATTGAGTTTTCCTACAACAAAAACTACCAGTAGACTATTGTTGGAGTGGCTCCTCAAGAGATGTTGTATGGTAGGAAATGCAGATCACCCATCCATTGGGATGAAATTGTTGAGAGGAAATATCTAGCTCCTAAAGCAGTTCAGAGGACCAATGAGGCTATTGAGAAAATATGAGCTCAGATGCTCGCTTCTCAGAGTGGATAGAAGATATGTTGATCCCAAGCATAGGGATATAAAGTTTCAGGCTAGGGACTACAGTTTCCTCCGTGTTTCACCATTGAGAGGGGTGAAGCGGTTTGGGAAGAAGGGCAAGTTGAGCCCTAGGTTCGTGGGGTCTTTTGAGATCCTGAAAAGGATTGGTCAGGTAGCCTATGGATTGCCTTTGTCTCCGTCGCTGTCAGTGGTTCATAATGTACACCATATTTCGATGCTTCAGAGACATGTATCAAATATAACTAATGTATTGAGTTATGAGGAACTGGAGTTACAGATAGATTTGTCCTATGAGGAGAGACCAATTCAACTCTTAGATAGAAAGGACAAAGTATTGAGGAACAAAACCATACCTTTGGCTAAGGTATAATGGAGGAACGACAAGGTCGAGGAAGCGACCTGAGAATTAGAGTCAGACATGCGAGACAAGTATCTTGAGCTGTTCAGGTAAATTTCGATGGCGAAATTTCTATAAGGAGGGCATAGTTGTAACGTCCCGAAATTCCTAATAAGGCTTAGTGCCTTGACTAGGGGCCCGAGAGGGAAATATTGGAATATTATGTGAATTAATTGGATATTGATGCGATTATGTGAATTGCATGTGTTATATTATTATATAGTTGATTATGCATGTTTAGGTGTATTAAATGTACGAAACATGACCACTTTTATTTAAAGGGGGCATATTTGTAATTTGGACACGTTGGGGGTCTAATTGTAATTATATGATAATATGTGAGTGAGACCACATTATTATGTGGATATATTTGAGATATTCGACTGGAGTCGGTCTTTTCGAGCAAGATAGCGGTTATTCACAACAGGGAATTTATACCCAGCTCGGGGTGAGCCATGGGGTATTTCGGTAATTCGGTGAGTTACCGGGACTCATGAGAGTATGAGTCATATTTTGGAAAAAATCGTGATATTCCGGGCTTAGAGGAATTAACTGTGAATTTTAAGTGTAATGAGAGACGAGAGTGCAAATGACGGTTTTGCCCTTAGTGGGTCTTGAGAGAGAGATTTGGCCTTAGGGGCATTTTGGTCTTTTGGACCCCTAGTCTAGTGTGCAGTTGAGGTTATTACCTCAGGAAGCAGGGGAAAAACATAAGAAAAACACAAAAACAGAGTCTCTCTCTATCTCTCTCTCTCTAAGTTTGGAAGGGAAATTTATATTAAAGCTTGGAAGCAAGCTAACTAGGGATTTGAAGTGGCTTTAAGCAAGATTGGGAAGCTTGTCATCTTGGTAATCATCAAGGAAAAATGTTTTCAGTGGGGGTAATTTAGTTCAATGAGTTTTGGTTTGGCTTTGTTTGAAAGTTTTGAAGTTCATTGACTTCTGGATGTTCACTTGAGTTTTAGAGTTGTTTACTATGTTTCTAAGCTGTTGGGACCATTATGATGGTCGAAACAGGTGAAAACCATATTTTGGGATGGTTTTTTGAGGATTGGAAATTATAAAAACCGCTGGTTTTACAGTGTTTCCCATGTCGTGCCGCGACTCTATTCTTAGTCGTCGTGACCCTTATGAACTCAGAGGAACAAGATCGTGCCTCGAACCAGGTTGCGCCGCGGCGCCAGGTGGGTTGCGCTGCGGTGCATGCTCTGTGGTTTTGGGCTTGGGGCTCTCTGAGTTGCTATGACGCGACCCTTAGTGGGGGGCGCCGCGACTCTAATAGGGAAAATGAGAAAAAATGGGTTTTAGGAGCCGGGAACCCAAACCTAAGGGCTCGGGAATGATTCTACTACCTGGGTTAGTAGAATGCAAGGTTTCAGAGGCTAGGACTTGGTTTGGAAGCCTTTATTAGTTCATTTCCTAATAGTTATTCATTGTTATGGTTGTGACTAGGGTGAACCGTTAGGCTCGAGAGGAAAGGATCGTACTCGGGGGTCGTCAAACACTATTTACTCAAGACCAAAGGTAAGAAAACTGCACCTGGTTTGTGTTTAGGTCGTGGCCTGGTTATAGTACATGATTATTATTATACTGAGAATGTTTTATTAAACATGTTAATTGCGCTGTGTTTACCTATGTTAAGTAATAACTACTTATCTGGTTTTTTAATTGTGAAGCTCGACCTATAAGTCTAGGATTTATCTGTGTTGTTTGATGAAAAGCTTGGCTTAATGGTCAAGGAAATACTTGTGTTAAAAGACTCGACTTATCAGTCGAAGGTTAAAAGATTCAACTTATCAGTTGAAGGTTAAAAGATTCGACTTATCAGTCGAAGGTTAAAAGACTCGACTTATCAGTCAAAGGTTAAAAGACAAGACTTATTAGTCGAAGGTTAAAAGACTCAACTTATCAGTCAAAGATTTAAAAGAATGGACTTATTAGTCGAAGGTTAAAAGACTCAACTTATCAGCCAAATGTTAAAAGAATCGACTCATCAGTTGAAAGTTAAAAGACTCGACTTATTAGTTGAAGGTTAAAAGACTCAGCTTATGAGTCGAGGGCGCAGATAGCGTGCTGGGCACCGGTTGATGTGGTTAAACTAACCAAAAAGTGAGATATACACTTCAATGGGCCTAAGGCCATTTGAAATAATAAGCGCCATACATGCTTGACCTACTCTAAGGCTGGTTATGTGAGGAATTGGGCAGTAGGCCTTGGGGTGACTCTATTGTCACTTATCTAGATTAATTGCATTCATGAATATGGTTACCACTACTAGGCATGATAATTATGAATATGTGATCTGATAATGTACTGCTTATAAGCATGTTTGTGTTTTCTTGCTGAGCCTTAGCTTAGAGGTGCTATATGGTTCAAGTAAATAAAAGGAAAAGCTGGACCAACCATGAGTTGGAGAGCTTTAGAGGAAGAGTGTACATATGCATCCTACTTATTCGTCACGACTGAGGTTATCAGTTGGAACTAGGGTTGGACCCTGATTTTTCCACCTAGATCAGCTTTTGTATACATTTTGGGTTTGTAATCGTTTTAAGCTGTGTTGGGGTCCCATGTATTTAGATTAATTGTTTTAATGAAATGGTTGAGTTTTGATTGAAATTTTTAGTACCTAAACATGTGGCTCGTTTTAGTTAAACAGTTTAAGTCCAAATGACTCATTTAGCGAGTTAAGCACTATTTAATTACATAGTTTAACCGTCCTGCATTAGGAGGACGTTAGATTGTTGAACCACAATCTGACGAGTTCGGTCAGAGTTGCGAGGAGCAAGATATATCTTGAGTGGAATTCAACATTGTGGGCCATCATTAATGTATTGAACGTCCCGAGGTGGTTGGACGGATCATAGTTTTCTTCATATGCGGGCATGTTCGGCATCCTAAAACCAATAGGATATGAAGTTGCCACAACGTTTGGAGTAAAATTCTCGAGCTCCTCATCGGAATCACAATTATCGACTCCTTTTAAGAATACGAGTCTCTTCATCTGTTCTTCCATTAAGGCTAGTTTCTCGAGGGTTGGATCCTTGGCCTCTAGGTTATTTTGGAGCTGATCATTAGCCCCCATCCTATTGTACCATTAGATGGGGTGTTTTCCCTCCAAGCTTCAGCTCGGTTCGATGGGCCTTTCCCATTGTCGCGTTCGATAGACTGATCTACCCAGTGATGAGTCTAACTCAAATCATAATGGAGAATTGGATATCTTCTTTATGAATTTAGATGATCACGCAAGTTGGGACGAGGGTCGAAATGAAGACTTTGTGCGAAGCTCAAATGATTCCTCAGACTTGCCTTCACACTGGCTCTCTTTCAAGTAACTTTCGTTAGCAAAACTTACAGCCCGTGGCTAAGATTGAGGACCTGTATTATTAGCTCGAGGTCGTGGGACATAGATGTCTTCTAAGGGAGGAGGATTTTTCCTGCTATCCCCTCAAGCTGGAGCGTTCCTCTGTGGCCGAGGTGGAGTTGGATGTTGATCCGGTGACGACTGATGTCTTATCAGTGAAGCTATCCTTGTTCCATCGGGGCACACTATGTTAGCTATCTCTATTATACCCCAATCTCCTAGGTTGGAGGTAGAACTGGTTCATTTCTATGTGCCGGAGGCTCTGACTACAGATGGATTTGCTGGGGTGTTTTGCCTCCTCGAATCGGTCCCAACTTTCCCTATTGAGTTATTCTGAACATTTTGTGGAATCTACTCAGAAGGCATGGAGCTCGGGGGCTCAGTTTGAATAGATCAACTGAAATGGGGCCAATGGTTCCTATGAGGATTGGCAGGTTGAGTATTTTGCTGCTTCCGCTCTGAAGGTATGGAGCTCAGAGTTGCAGTTCTGACAAAGTGATTGAGATTGGGTCAGTTATTCTTGTGGGACCTATGGGACCCACTTTGCCTCATTCTGATATTAACATTGGTTGTAGAAGGGGGTAATCGAGCCAATATCTCCTCAATCTACTTGTTAGCCTTAGCGAGATGGCTCCTTAACTAGGAATTTTCCTTCTTGATGGCTGTCAGATACCCCAGATTGGGATTTAGTGGACGTGATGATGAGCTCCTAATATTCTCTTGGCCCACATGTTTCTTTCTAGTACGTTGCTGAGCGTCTAGGCCTTTTCAAAAGGGAACGACTGTATGATGCACCTCCTAATCACCACGTTGTTCCATCTCGTTGTCATGCATAGACCGGGTGACCACCATGGTGAGCGTTGGGTGAAACTTGCGTGGGGGATTAATCACTAATAAGCTCTCAACGAGCAAACTAATCTGTTGACATGGTTTTCGCCAACAGTAGATTAAGAAATCTGACAATAGAGATATTAGGCTTTCTTACTAAACCATGATTAGACAAACGAACAATATCACAAACACTCACACTTTAACGTGGTTCAGTGGTTAAAATCCACCTAGTCCACGAGATAATCTTTGTTAATAAATGTGTAATAAAATCTGGGCATTAATGAGTGTATAAGGAATCTTTGAGTCTTTTGAGATCCTTCACTATGGGTCATTAATGAGTGTTAGAGAGATAACCTAACCTGACATGGGCCAAGTTTAGTTTAGAAGACGATTTAGCCGTCATGCATCTCGAACTAGATTGATGGTGCAAGAGGCGATCTAGAGATTATTTGGTTGTCGTACTGTCAAGTTTGACTCGAGCTGCTCACACTAGAGTTAGCTAAATGTTCTACCTGTACATTTTCTCAATGTGGTTATTTTCCAGTTGTACCCCGAGCTGAGTGATTTGGGGTGCAAAAGACACCTTAAAGAAAAGACTCGAGCAGGGAAAAGGAGCTTGGCCAGAAGAACTCCCCGAGGTACTCTGGTCGTATAGAACAACACATCGATCATCAAACGGCCACAAACCATTTGCTCTGACATATGGGTATGAGGCCATGCTACCAGTTGAATTAGACCCACCATTGCACAGGAGGTTAGCATACGACCAGGATGTAAATCACCAATTGCTGTTGGAATCATTGTACAAAGAAATCCCAACTACGAGTAGCAGCTTATCAACAAAAATTCACTTGACACTTTAACTCTAAATTACGCAAAATGAAATTTGCTTATGGTGACTTGGTACTTAGAAGAGTTTTACCCAACACTTGCGATCAAGCTGCTGGGGTTCTTAGACCAAGTTGGGAAGGCCCTTATCAAGTCTAGGAAATCCTCCAGTCAGGAACATACAAACTTTCTCGGTTAAATGGAGATCTCATTCCTCGCTATTGGAACGAAGAACACCTACACAAGTATTATCAGTGAACATCTCTTTTTCAAGGGGTGGTTTGTATTTAACATTTTTTCTTACAAGTTTAGAACAAAGGTTAGTCAATTTTTGTCTCGTTATGGTCACTCGTATAGACACAAATTTTGTTCATTTCTTACGAGAAATAAAAGGAACTCTGTGCAACCAATTATTCTTGCCAATTATTGCATTTTTACAAGTATTTGCTCTTTAATGCTATGTTTTGCTGTATTCATAAGAATATCTAAATTACACAAGCAATTATGTTTGAATAGGTACGGTCCATGGCAAGTGACCGAATGTCTTAAGCCCATCGATCACTTGGGGGCCACACGAGATACTAAGGTTAAGCAAAGCATATAAAAATATGTAAACACATGAGCAAAATAAAAGAAAGCAAGCCAAAACACTTATAATTTTTTTTCAAAATTTCACCCATTTTTCTGCATTTTTGTAAGAAAATATGAAGTGTTGTGCCAGGTTCGGCCATACGAGCTATTGTTATAATCGTAAAAGATATAATTCTAATAGATTGTCATTATATCACAAGCAGTAATGCTCGGATGTAACTAGAAAATAAAAGATGAATCACCTTAGGAAGTTTATTGTCTTAACAACATAAACACGTTGTTTGGGTGTTTCAAGAAAGATTACAGAAATTAAATAATTCCAAAGAAAAACAAAATCATTGAGCAAGCGTCTGTTTGTTTTGCTGACCAATGGTAGTTCAGTCATCGTCCTCTCCATTAATGCTAGTAGCCAAAGATATCTCTAGAGAAGCAAGCATATTGTATTCTTCGGACAATCGAGCAGCACACTTCTTAAGCTTTTCCTGCTTTATCTACTCGGTAAGATAATCAAAGTTGGAATTTTAATTATTCTTCCAAAACATATAAAAGTAGTTGAACACTACACCCTAGAACGACTCCAAGTTGCTTTGGTTTATCTCCTCGAGTTGTTTCACCTTCTCCTCGAGCTCATCTGAATCTTTCCTGCTCTCAATCAGATCTTTCTCTAGCTTTCAGCCTCATCGTGATTGGCTTGGGAAGCAACTTTTTTTTTCTCCACCGACTTAGCCGCCTTGTCCAAATCCTCTTTCGATTGCTTTAGCTCCTTAGTCAGAACTTTAATGGTATTGACTGCAGTTTGCTTTTTGGTGGCCCATCGCTTCTGCTCCTCAACAAGTTGGTTGTTCTCCATCTCAACAAAACACCAACAATTGTTAAAAGTCAAAGGGGCCTGCAATCAGCACAAAATAAAAGCGGGTGATTAGATAAAATCACATGTACACAAATTGGTAAGCAGCAGAAACTTACACCAAGGAACTCGTTAAAGCTCCGACCAAAGACCTGGTCGGATCTTAGTGTTGGGAGTAAAGCTTGCTCAACCGATGTCTAGCTACTTTATTGATCTTGTCGGTGGTGGATTTGGTTTCTTACACAACAATTCATTCGCTGAGGGGAGATCAGTCTGCTCGGATGCAGACTCAGGCCAAGGAGATGGTGGTGGAGTAGTTTCCTTTTTCAGAGTGAAATCTGCTCCTTGAGGTTTCTTGGCTGGAGGAGCCCCACTAGTCCCACCAACTTCTTTTTTACTCAATCTCTTAGTGCCGACAGCAACACCACCTAAAGCATATATGTCAAAGGCCTTTGAAGGCTACATGACTTGTAACGCTCTCATTTTCTCATAATATAGTGTCAAGAACTAGTGTTGAACATAAAAACATAAACGTTTCTTTTTAGTGAAAATAAAAAATTTTAGACGGTATCCCAGTTTTAAAAATACAACATAAAAGATGTCTTAAAAAATAGTAACAAAAATACAGAAATATTTAATTTAGAGAAATGAAACACTAATTAAGACAATAAAATATAAACTTTAGATCTTCCAGTAGCTATATGGCCCTCACGAATACACATGCTGCTATCCAGGTCTAACTCGCCATCGACCATCTATCTCTTTACTTATTTTGATATGCACAAATATACTATAAGGAGTGAGCTTCTAAGCCCAGTAAGGAAAATACAACCATAACAAACATACAAACACTATTCATAGATGTCACAAATATTTCATTATTCAATAATACCATAAAAACTATATATTACTATAATAACATTTGCATACAAAGAGAATCGCTATAATACCTAACTATACATTTCTTAAGTCATACACATAAACTTAATATTGCAATAATCATATTAATTATAAACGAATCAATCAAGTACTAGATAAAATGTTTATAAAGTTTGAGCATCCGAGCCATTTGGACATCACTTAGGTCCATCTTACAGTATTGGACATCACTTAGGTCCATCTCATAGTTTTGGACATCACTTAAGTCGATATATGGGCTTCACTTAGGCCCTACCACACTTCTCCACATGTATATGAAAAATTAGTATCATAACATTTAATAAAGTCATAATCTAAATCTATCTAATTTTCCTTACCTTGAGTGTTGAGAAAAAAAAGCAGTAGATAGATTGCACTTAGTTACTAGTGGATCACACACAACACCTTATACACAAGAATAAAGACCAAAATTAGGGCCTAAAATATAACTTAATTTCATAATCTAAAACCTTTTAGAAACCATACCTTAAGCCTTGGAACAAGATAACTGAAATCCTAATATCCCGAGCCTTTAAGAGAAAATTGTCTTGATTTGAAATGATTAGGATTTGAAACTTTATGGTGCTATAGTGTCTCGGCTATAAAAGAAGAAAATGATAACTTGGGCTACAATATGTCTCAGCCATGTGAGGAAATAATGATGGTGATGGCGATAAGGCTATGTTTTGAACACAAGAGAAGGGAAGAAGAAGAAATTTGAACACCACTAGGGTTCTTTGTGGTTTCGGCTAGGTGGGGTGTTTATGAGAAAATACAAGAGCTTGAGAGAGTATAATCTTACTTAGAAATTTTTTAAAATGGAGAGTTTGGAAGGATATGAGTGTGTGACAAATGAAGAGCACCAATGCTCTATTTATAGGCTTCGAGGCTCTAACTCTTCCCTTGATTCTCTCCACTATCATTAAACAAATTTTTAAATTTCATAACTCCCTCCTACTAGTTGGTTTCAGCTATACCTATTCAACACCCTATTAAAATGCTAAACATTCTCTTTCAATGCCACACACACACTCTAGTATAACCAAATGGAGTTAAAGTCCATTCTTGTTCCTTCCTAGTCTCTCACGCCTACAATGCAACAACCCGAATTTTCAAGACTCGATAATGCGGAAATATAAATGTTTTCATTTAACAAAATATCTCAAAAACCCGCATAAAAAAAAACTTTTTAAAAAGTCATATGGCCATACTTATCATTTAATACAAACATATTTTATGAATAGTAAAATGAGCCTGGTTTATGAAAATAACACAACATTTCCAAAACAAAACGACTTCCCAAAAAGGTCAGTCCACATGTACATACGCAAGGTAGACTCCAGTGCTCACTGCTCTGCCTTGCCCTTGTTCTTACCTACAACAGAAAACAACTAGGTAAGCGAAAACGCTTAGTAAGTTCAACTTTAAAAACAAAAGCATGCAGAGAAGATAGGTGGTCACTGACCAAGCTACTGTCCACAGATAACAATAGCTCACAAAAATTAGGGTTTTGGATCCATCCAGACCCTGCACAAATAATTTCAAGAATGCAAAAGAGTCTTAGCAAACTTATGGTCATGCCTGATAAACAATGGTAAACTATTTCCTATAAACAAATAAATCCCTACACTTACAAAAATCCCAGAGCAAGCAAATATAATATATCACAACTATTTCATATAAACCAATAAATCCATGCACACAGCAAATCCCAGAGCAAGAAGATATAATATATAACAATATAATTCAAGACCAACGCTCGACAATTTCCAACAATTAGGGAGTAGCACGCCCTCCAGCATAAATGTTAATTTGTAAGAGAGAACTGAGTCTCAACACTAAGACCTAGCCAATAAATATCCCCAATAAATATCCCCATCAAGGGTAACTATTGTGTTACCTAGGGCATCGCTACTTATCCAAGAGTAAATCCCTCACAAGGGTAACCATCAAGTTACCTAGGGCATCACTACTTCTCCAAGAGTGTAATCAAAGTTACACGGGTTTACAGAGACTTCTATTATAATCAGTGGCGCTGGTGAGCAGTTGCCCCTAGGGTGTTCAGCCTCACTCAAACATGGCAACCCCTAATATCACTAGGCACTGCCACTGAATAACCAATATTCACAGCTACTATCTGGGAATAACTTATCATAGCACTTGCTCAGGTTCTAACTGTTCACTAATTAAGTAAGCACGAGGGCCCCTAGGTCCCATTCATTTTGGCACCCCTAGGTTTAAACCAGTAATCCTCACCTCTTGGTCACTCGTCACAATAATGAACCGAACAAAAAAAAAATCATGTAGTGTGACGAGGATAAGCCATCTAGAATATGACGGATATCTACCGGTCATATTTTCTGAATCAGCACAAACTATACTAACATCTCTAAGCAAACTTTCTACGATAGTGTATATATGTGCATGTGTCTCTATACTAACATACAATACAATAGTCGTTTCATATTGCAGCCACGCAATAGAAGTTGACTTACTTGGAGTCCTTTGCTCTAAGCAAGATTTCACCCCCAATGTATAATCTAGTTATGCTTAGCAAATCCATACAATATACTTGGATTAATTATGGCACTTCATAATTCATTATTATTATTTTGGGCAGTTTGGTAATTTTTAAAAAAATCATTTTTAAGGATTAATGATCCTTATTTGGTTTTAAACATGTTCAAGAAATTCATACTAAATAATTTGAGACTAAACCCACTACACCAAATACCCCTTTTCATAACATATGAATATAAGACTACTCAAAAAGTATTATGATAGTTAAAATAATAAGTGGCAAAGTAAAAATAAAAAATGGCGGTATTTTTTGGGAGCCTGCGCTATATTGGTCTCTAATTATTTTTTTCCTCATTTTTTTAAATTACAGAGCTTGAAAGAACTTTCTGGGAAATATATCATTGTTCGACCCCTCCGCCACGGTGTCTCCGAAGTCCTCCGTCTACAACGTTTGGGTCTGCAGTCGGCTCCATCTTCGGTGTTTTCAATCTTCTACAGAGTATTGTTTGTGGTATTTTTTCCAATCTACTTTTTATCAATTTGCTTCTAACAGCTTGTGTCTCATTTTTATTCATCTTTCTCTTAATAGGTCTGAATAAAAAAATATAGAGTTTTCTTATTCTGTTCAGATCTTTTGGGATTCTTTCACTACACCAACTACCCTTTTCCATAATACATAATTATAATAGTATTGAAAAAGTATTATTATTGAGTAATCTAGATAAGTGGTTTAAAGTATTCAAGAAAAAAAATAAGGGGCAAAATGTAATAAGGCGGGGATGAAAATTTAGTAAGCAATAGAGTGAAAAATTGAAATGGAAGTGGTGAAACAAATTTATCTATCTGATTATCCCATATTTCTCTCTCTCCTTTTTCTCCATTCTCGCCCATAGAACCATTTCCATCCATGAAATCTTCTCTCACCTCTCTCACATTAACCTCTCTTGCAATTGGATCTTTATCGTGATAGCTGAGGTGAAGGTTTTAGAAACCTAATTTAATTTTTTGGGAAATATCTTCGTCTTTTCTTGGCAAGGGTCTGAGATAGTACTGGGTCCTGAGCAAGCTAAACTAATCGGCATATGACTTGTTTAGTTTATAGGACCCCAAATAATAATGGCCATTATAATACGTGTAACATATGTTTATGATATGTTTTATGTTGCATTATGAATTTTATGTATATGTTTATGTGTTAGATTTTCCTTGCTGGGCATTAGGCTCACTCCTTTATGTTTATATGTGCAAGAAAATAGCTTTAGTCAAAGGACCGGGAGTTCGATTCGAGGATGAATTTTCTTTAATTATGATTTTATATGTATTTTCCGCACTTTATTATGTAATCCATTCTATTAAAATTATGTTATGTTTTCTTTTACAAACAATGGGGTCCCATATCCTACTTTAAATTTTATGTAGTTTAACATTTGTTTTTACAAGTTTTTAATGAAGTAATGATTATTGTAAGTTTCATTAAAGATTAGTGTCTATGTATAGTTGTCGTTAATTGTCCAAAGTCTAGAGTAGTTGGGTCATTACAGGAGCGGTTGGTAGACTTGTGACAAAGTCCATAGTGACCATCTCCCACTTCCATTATGGAGTTTCTAAGGCTTGCAACAATTCGGTTGCCCGTTGATGCTCGGCCTTTGTTTGCTAATAAGTCAAGCAGTGTGCCACATATTTTGCCGTCTGCTTTTTCATTCAGGCCGCCAATAGTACTTTTTCAAGTCTTGGTAGATTTTTGTGGTACCTGGATGCATGGCATCAGGAGCATTATGTCCCTCGAAAAAGATTTGCTTCTTGATCTCGCCATCTTCCGAAACACATATTCTGCCCTTGAGCCCCAATACTCCATCTTCGGTGATATGGAATCCTGGTCGCCCCTTGTCCCTCACTTCATACATCAGTCCTTGAACCCAAGGATTGACTAACTGCCCGCCTTTTATAGCTTCCATAATGGTAGGCTCGATAGAGAGGTTAGCCAATTGACCAACTACTATCTCTAAATCCAAGGTAGCAAGTTCGGCTCGTAACTGTGGTGAAATCTATTTCACTGTCATCACGTAAGCACTTGCCTGTTGACTCAATGCATCTGCCACCTTGTTTGCTTTTCCCGGGTGGTACAGAATGTTGCAGTCGTAGTCATTGAACAGCTCCAACCATCGACGTTGTCTCATATTCAATTCCTTCTCAATGAAGAAATACTTCAGGCTTTTGTGATCAGTGTAGATGTCATAGTGTATCCCATACAGGTAGTGCCTCCAAATTTTCAGTGTGAAAACCACCGCAGCCAACTCCAGGTCATGAGTTGGATAGTTCTTCTCATAATTTTTAAGCTATCGAGAAGCATAAGAAATTAATTTTCTGTGTTGTATCAGCACTGCTCCCAACCCTTAGCCTGAGGCATCGCTATAAATAGTATATCCCTCTATGCCATTATGGATTGTCAGCACTAGGGCAGTCGTCAATCTTGTTTTCAGCTCCTGAAAACTCTTCTCGCACATGTCAGTCCATTCATACTTGATGTTTTTGTGGGTGAGGGCAGTCATTGGTGCAGCTATTTTGGAAAATCCTTCCACAAATCGTCGGTAATATCCTACTAACCCAAGAAAACTCTGAGCATTTTTTAGAGGTTTCCACTGCTTAACAACTTCTATCTTGGCGGGATCTACTGAAATTTTCTCTCTCAACACTATGTGCCCTAGAAAACTAACTTTCTCTAACTAGAATTCGTACTTCAAAAAATTAGCATAAAGCTTTTCATCTCCCAGACGTTGAAGGACCAGTCCCAGATGTGTTGCATGCTCTTCTTGGCTTTTCAAGTATATTAGAATATCGTCAATGAACACGATGACAAACTTATCCAAATACTCACGAAATACGCGATTCATGAGATCCATGAATGCCGCAGGCGCATTTGTTAGTCCAAAGGACATCACTAAGAACTCGTAGTGACCGTAGTGCGTTCTGAAGGCCATGTTTGGTATATCCATCTCCTTAACCTTGAGCTGATGATAGCCTGATCGCAAATCTATTTTGGAAAATACTGATGCTCCTTGTAGTTTATCGAAAATATTGTCAATCATGGGCAATGGATATCGGTTCTTGATCATTATGTTGTTCAGCTCTCGATAGTCAATGCACATTCTCATCGAGCCATCTTTCTTCTTCATGAATAAGATTGGGGCTCCCACAGAGAATGGCTTGGTCTTATGAACTTCTTGTCCAGTAACTTTTGCAGTTGCGACTACAACTCCTTGAGTTCAGCTGGCGCCATCTTGTAAGGAGTCTTTGAGATTGGCGCAGTTCCTGGATTTAGCTCTATCTCAAACACGATCTCTCGGTCTGGTGGAATCCCTGGGAGATCTTCAGGAAACACATTAGGAAACTTGCACACAACCGGTACTTTAGAAGGTTGTTGACTCATCTCTTTATTCTTATCCACTATGTTTGCCAGTAAATCAATGCATCTGTCACTCAACATTTTTCTCACCTTCATGGCAGAAATCATGGGGCACTTCTTTTCAATTGACGTACCCTTGAACTCGAATGGTTCTTCTCTCATTGGGGTGAAGACCACTTTTTTGCGCTTGCAATTGATTAGGGCTCCATATCTGGTTAACCAATCCATCCTAAATATTACGTCGTATTCATGTAGGTCCAAGACTAACAGATCCACCGTCAGCTCACGACCTTCAACCCAAACTGGTACGGCTCTAATCCATGTCCGTGCCAGCATATCCTCTCCCAAAGGCAAGGATACCCCACAAATAACAAGCATAGGCTCAGGCTTTCTATTTAATTTTTCCATAAAGGATGTAGATACAAAAGAATGTGATGCACCAGTATCCATTAATGCATATATTGAGGATTAGGAGATAAAGATCTGACCTGACACCATATCAGACGGTCTAGCTCCTTTGTCGCTTTGCGTAAGTACATAAACTCGAGGTGGAGCACCAATTTGTTTTTGTTGGTCATTTTCGTTGCCCTTGGCTGGCATTCGACACTCTTTAGCAAAGTGCCCTGGCTTTCCACAGTTATAATATACCCCACACTCGCCCCGATGGCGTCGGTTACACTTGTTGCATAGTATCCATTGTTCAAACTCACGTCTTGGCTGTTTGTTGGGACTAGGCATTGCTTGATTCGAAGGCCCCCCTTTTCTTTTGTTATTTCCCCCAAAAATCGGCCTTGTGCCTCTTGGATTTTAGGTTCGCCCCGATTTCTGACCGAACCTCGGGTTGAACTTTCCCCTTGGGCCATTCTGATTGGCTTGAAACTGTCTGGGGTTGTTGGGAGTGTACCTCCTGTCTTCATTCTTATGTGGTTCTGGCTTATCTGACATGACCCAAGACTCTTGGTGAAGAGCCTGTTCTATAGCTTCAGCATACGTCTTCGGGCTAGTTCTACCAGTGTCTACACACCTGGCAATGTCTCTGCATAGGCCCTTCATAAAACTCCAGGTCTTATTCTCTTCAGTGTTCACCTGGTTCTTCACGAACCTAGACAGCTGGTCAAATTTTTGAACGTAGTCCTGCACACTCGACGTTCCTTGCTTCAGATTAGTTAACTCATTCACTTTGTGCTCGATCACTGCCTTACTAAAGTACTTTCCATTGAACAAAGTCAAGAACTCTAGCCATTCCATCTCAACAACATTATTCCCTTTCTTGGTTGCGTCCCACCAGATGCGAGCATCTTTTCTCAACATATAGGTCACACAAACTACCTTCTCTCTTTCTCGGTAGTTCCAATGAAGTCGAAGATTCTTTCCAAAATAATGGTCCATTCCTCTGCCATTGATGGGTCACTGCTCCCCTAAAAAATAGGTGATTTTGGTTGCCGAACCTTTCTGATATAGGTTTTGCTCGGACAAGTCTTGTTTCTTCTACTGGCAGTATCGGATGCTCAATGACAACCTTTGAGCAAGGGTTCTGTTCTTCATTATTTTTAGGTGGTATTTTGTTGTTTTGAGCATTATTGGGTGGAATGAGGAATCATCCCAAAAGGTTTTAAACCTTTCTCTTTGGAGGGCATCAGCGTCCTCCTGTCTCTTTTGCCCTCTTTCAATTTGGGCTCCCTGCGTCTCCAATAGCCTTTGCAGATTATTGATCTACTCGACTATCTCGCGAACTCTAGTAGCTTGGTTTGGAGCTCTAGCGGCAGGTGCGTTATGAGCTCTATCAGCAGGCGCGACCTGGACTCGGCCAACAACACCCCTTCCTTTTTGAGCTCTTATCCTTACCATTTTGTTTGATTTCAAATAAAAAAGCTCCTAAGCACATAAGGACGAGAAGTTAATATCAACACAGATAGTGAATTAACCTAATTAAGCATGCCAAACATATCAAGCACAACAAGCAATCAACACTTTTTAACAAAAGTTAGTAACTTTATTTCATAACTTATACCACATACAACAACGTTTTAAGTTCGGGTTAACCAATATAAGGGATTTTCAAAATTACCCCTAAAAGAAACAAACTTATATCCCTGCTAGACCAATTTCTTATTTCCTTAATTATATACAAGGTAGGCACGTATTTCAAAAGTAGGTGGGTTTCTAACACCTATGTAGCTCCTAACACCTAATCAGTGTCGTTGTCGATGGCCATATCAAAACCTTTCTTAGGATCCTCCTCGGGATCCTCCCCAGGATCTTCCTCGGAATCTTCCTCCGGATCCAACTCAATCCTCCTCGAGATCTTCCTCAGGATCCTCCTCAGTCTGGTCCATTGGCTCCTTATAAGAAATTTCACTGTCCCCGAGTTCGTCGTCAGCCACTTCCTCCACTGGCAGCTTCTCAGCTACAACTGGGGCCTCTACTTCTACTGTGTTTGCTGCTGCTCGTTGTTGTGCTGCCTCTACCGCATATGCTTGGGAGTTCTACGCAGCAAAGAGCTCGCGGAAGTCTATATGCCACCTTGACCTCCTACCCAGAGGTCCAAAGGTCATCTCAATTGATATTCTGAAGGTAGTCCTATATGGAGTGGCTGGCCTTGAGTGCCTCTCCTGGTACCAAAGAAAAGCTGTGCCACTCGGGTATAAACTTGCCAATCCTACCCTAAACATACCGGGTGTACCGATGTCCTCAAAAATGGTGTTCAGCGAGTAAGTCCATGCCCAGACTTCGTCGGAATGGACCTCTCTGTTGAATACAGCAAGCGTTGTGCTGGTGAAGGCACAGTATATCTGGACTCTCTACTAGTGGTCATACACCATAAGGGGTTTGACTACGATGGGATCCATCACCTCTGGTTCGCCAGCCATTTTTTTTATTAACCTACAATTTATAGAATTAAGGTAAATAAAAGAAAGGAAAGGAAATAGATATGAAAAGAAAGTACTTACAGTGAGTGTCGGTCTATCTTTGCGAAATGTACATGTGGGTTTTCTACAAAACTGGCTTAACTCGAGCTCTGATACCAACTATTACAACCTGGATTTTCAAGACTCGATAATGCAGAATTATAAATGTTTTCATTTAACAAAATGTCTCAAAAACCCGCATAAGAAAATCTTTTTAAAAAGTCGTATGGCCATACTGATCATTTAATACAAACATATTCGATGAATAGTAACATGAGCCTAGTTTATGAAAATAACACAACATTTCCAAAACAAAATGGCTTCCCAAAAAGGTCGGTCCACATGTACATTCGCAAGGTAGACTCCAGCACTCACTGCTCTGCCTTGCCATTGTTCTTACCTACAACAGAAAACAACTAGGTAAGCGAAAACGCTTAGTAAGTTCAACTTTAAAAACAAAAGCATGCTGAAAAGATAGGTGGTCACTGACCAAGTTACTGTCCACAAATAACAATAGCTCACAAAAATTACGGTTTCGGATCCATCCAGACCCTATGCAATCAATTTCAAGAATGCAAAAGTATTTAGGCAAACTTATGGCCATGCCTGATAAACAATGACAAACTATTTCCTATAAACAGAAAAATCCCAGAGCAAGCAAATATAATATATCACAACTATTTCATATAAACCTATAAATCCCTGCACTCAGAAAATCCCAGAGTAAGAAGATATAATATATAACAATATAATTCGAGACCAACGCTCGACAATTACAAACAATTCGAGCGTAACACGCCCTCTAGCATAAATGATAATCAGTAAGAGAGAACCGAGTCTCAACACTAAGATCTAGCCAATAAATATCTCCATCAAGGGTAACTATCGCATTACCTAGGGCATCGCTACTTATCTAAGAGTAAATCCCTCACGAGGGCAACCATCAAGTTACCTAGGGCATCAAGACTTATCCAAGAGTGTAATCGAAGTTACACAGGTTTACAATGCTTCTATGTTAATCAGTGGTGCTGGTGAGCAGTTGCCCCTAGGGTGTTCAGCCTCACTCAAACATGGAAACCCCTAGTATCTCTAGGCACTTTCACGAAATGGCCAATATTCAGGGCTATTATCCGGAAAGAACTTATCAAAGCACTTGCTCGGGTTCTAACCATTCACTAATTAAGTAAGCATGAGGGCCCCTAGGTCCCATTCATTTTGGCGCCCCTAGGTTTAAACCAGCAATCCTCACCTCTTGGCCACTCGTCACGGTAATGAACCAAACATAAAAAAAATAAAGTAGTGTGACGGGGATTAGCCATCTAGAATATGACGGATATCTACCGGTCATATTTTGGGAATCAACACAAACTAGACTAACGTCTCTAAGAAAACTTTCTACGATAGTGTATATATGTGCATGTGTTTCTATACTAACATACAATACAATAGTCGTTTCATGTTGCAGCCACACAATAGAAGTTGACTTACTTGGAGTCATTTGCTCTGAGCAAGATTTCACCCTCCAATGTATATAGTTATGCTTACCCAATACTGTAATTATCCATACAGTATACTCAGATTAATTATTGCACTTCATAA